>NW_027551761.1:0-1200000 GCF_045843805.1 Urocitellus parryii | reverse complement strand
CATGTGTAGCATTGGATGTTTCTATTTGAAACAAAAGAGTTTTAAAATAATTAACCTGAGCATTGACATTGAAAAAAAAGAAAAAATTCAATCTGTGTCAAAATATAACAAATATTAAACTCGGAATCAGTAATATAAGATAAAAGAAAATGGATTAAAAAATTCAATATGAACCTGGATATTTTAAAAAAACATAATTGTTAAATTCCTAACCATACTGATTGAAGAGGGGGGCAAAAATTGTTAGTATCAGGAATAAAAGAAGAGGCACCTTCATTGCCCCCATACATATTAACAAGGAAATGATATAATACTACATAACTCTTGATCCCCAAATTTGACAATTTATGTAAAACAGATAAATTCCTGGAAATAGATTTTCTATTAGTTATTTGAAATGAAATGGAATCTTGAACTGGCAACTCTTCTTCCTAGGCCTAATAATTGGGATTATAGTTATGTGATCACAAATCATGTGTCACCATGTATTGCCTGTGTCTAATTTTTAAATTAATTTCTTATTTTGAATAAATAAAGTGTGAAGTTATATATATATATATATATATATATATATATATATATATATACACACATATATATGTGTGTGTGTGTGTGTAAAGAAAATGTAATCAATTTGCTTTAATATGTATGAATAAGTACACATACCTTACTAAAAGGTCCCCGTAGTGAAAGTAGAGTTTCACACTTGTACTGGCGGGTGGGTTCCTCAGAAGCAGCAAGCCTCTGCAGCCAAGCAGCTCTGGGTAGCAGGCTCTGCCCACCCATGTTCCAGCAGACCACAGCAGCTCACCACCAATCTTCTCCAGGTTACCGGGGTTCGGAATCCAAGAGAGGAAGTCCAGCCTCTAAGACACTATGGCAACTAGCCGCAGAACTTTGTGGAGGTAGAGGCATATATATACCTCTTGGGTCAATGCCACTGGTTCACGTTTATGCTAATAAGGGTTTGGAAAAAGTTGCAAAACTATTGGTCGAAATTTATGAAGGTTCCGTGACACCACGCCCCCTGAGGGGAAAACGGAAGTGAGACCACCTGAGCTAACCAATAGCGTGTGTCTATTGCCAAAGGACCATTAGCTCAGAGGCCATCATTTCCTTGCAGCGTCCAGAGCGCGGGAGCCACCACAGGAGCAGGGGCAGGAGCCAGCTTTGTCGCGTGGGAGCCGCTGGAGCCACAGGACCAGAGCTGCTGTCGCAGAAGCCCCCAAGGCCTCCGCCAACGCTGCTACCGGAGCCAACCCCCCTGCCCAGAGCCAATGTTGACGCCTCCACCAGAGCACAGGAAGGGCCAGAGCGCGGGAGGAAGCGCTGCTACTGTCTCCCTCTTCTGGACACCAGAGCCACCTGCTGCCGCCACCACGTGCAGAGCACAAGAGCCAAAGCCGCCATCGCCATTTTCAGCGATTAAGGAGCCGCCGCCTGCATCACCTAATCGCTGGAGCCACGACGCCACCGTCAGGAACAGGAACAGGAGCCGCTGCCAGAGCACAGGAGCCACTGAACGCTGGAGCCACGGCCGGCATCGGTGAGTTCAGAGCTGCCCAGGACAGGACCCAAGCCAAAAGGACGCTGCGCGAGGCTTGGCCATGGCTCCCGCAGGTTAGGCGGCGGGAAGGACAGCCTCCGTCACTCCCACCGCGAGTTCACCCGCGCATTCCTGGCTGCTCCCCCAGGGGCAGAAACCCAGCAGAAGATGTGGAGCACCTTGAAGAAGGAGGTACTGGGACCCACTCGGGGAGGGTGCAGGCCCTTTGGGTGAGGTGCAGCGGCTTTTCTAGAGGTGCTCCTAGACAGCAGGAGCCACCACTTTAGAGGGCACCTCATCTATTGGAGGCTTCTACCTCTACAGGGTTGGAGGTGTGGCCTGCGAGTTTGGGGGTTGTGGGGTAGAGGCAAAGGGATATCGCTGGTGTCGGTAAGCTGTGTTAAGGGGCACCTTAAAGTGTCTGGGTGGAGGAACAGGTGTGTGGGTCTCAGTGAGGGGATCTTAAAAGAGAGACAAACTCCTGGGGACAGGCAGGCCTGTTGGGGGGGTGATGTTGAAAGGGGTTTCCAAAGGGTCCTACCCTGCTGCGGCAATGGAAGAGGTTCAGTTTGGGGACATAAGGACTCCCTCAGGCACCTCCATATACTCAGTCCTTGGAGCGACCTCCAGGAGCCAAGAGGCCCCCCTCCCTGAGAGTTCCAGGTCAGACTCTGTGGACTGCTCCCTTGGCAGGCAGGGTCTTCTCATCCCTATATAACCACACAGGAGAATGACAGACAGGCTTCTGCTGCTCCTCTGCCTTTTCACTCTCCTTAGGCTCACCTGGAGCTTATTCGTGTTCAAAAAAACAATTTGAAAAATGACTTGAAAGAATATCCATTTTTTTCTTAGAACTATAAATGTCTAGTATGTAATAAACATTAGCTTTTGTGCTAGAAAATCAGTTGTTTAATTGTGGAAACAGTATACCACAAGTGTGTATATTTTATTTAGCAAGTAAAAGTTAAATTGATAATCATGCAGTGAAAATAAAAACAATGATAATATCAAAATCATCCAGTTTCATTGGTAATAATAATGAAAATAAAGGTAACATCAAAATAATCTAATAAGAATTATGCAAAGTGTTTTAATGTTGTAACTTCACTACAATATTATTGACTTTCATTTTCATTTTAGAAAGTGATGCCCGAAGACCCTGAGAGGCTTGCCTAAGTCATAGAGCTGGAATATGGAAAGTTTCTCTCACTCCAGGGATCACAGTGTACAAAAGAAATTTGTATACCTTATGACGTTTTTCTTGTTGGAAATAGGTATGTAAAGTTTTCCTAGCATTAAATTATGACAGGAATATAAAAGGGTAGTGGGACGGGCACATGTTTATGGGTAGATGGGCTTTTCTTGTCTTGACAGCTCAGCCCAGGGAAGGGTGCCCTAGCAAACCTCTGAGTAACCACAGAGACCTGCACCTGTTTGGAAAATGCAGCAATACACGTAGGCCCTGGAAATAATTATAGCAATTTATTGTGTTACAAGAATGGTTGTGAAAGTGACTGACCTTAGAGAACACATGGGGAAGCTATTGGGACTGTCTGGAGCTGGATGTGTCACACTGTTAAGGTAGTGAGAAGGACAGAATGTGCAGCTCTGTCTGGAAATCTTGGAGGAATTTCTTCCTGTGGGAGTTCTTTAGAAGTGAAAGTGCTTGAAATTGTCAACAGCATTATAGTCTATGAATGGGAGGTAATTGTTCTTAGAGACAACTGCAATTCTGGTTTTGCTTATTTGCAAAAGACCTTTTTTCCTTGGAGTATGTAGAAGGCATCACATATTTTACTACTCTACATTGTATTCTGGAGTACCTGATTTGTGGAAGTCAATGTGAACCATCTGTTTAAGAAAAGTTTATTTCAAAACCGAATTTGCAGTAAATTCTAAATGTCGTTTAAAATCTTTTATCTGTAGACTTAAAAAGTCACTTCAAGCTAGGCATGGTGGTACACCCTTGTAATCCCAGCTACTAAGGAGTTTCAGGAAAGATGATTGCAAGTCCAAAGCCAGCCTCCCCAATTTAGAAAGACTATGTTTCAAAATGAAATAAAAAGGGGATTTGGGGTGTAGCTTAGCAGTAGAGGATGTGTTTGTGCTAGGCCCCAAATTCAATCTCTATACTGTGTAGCAAAACAAATTACTTTTATTTGCAGCAAAATGTTTTGATGTGAAAAATTTTCAAGACAAAGATGATATACTTTTGTTATTTTCTCCAATATCTTACTGTTTTGCTTATCTATTTCTTTGTATGTATAAAAATGGTGAAATATTAATAAGATGTATAGTGGGTACATCTTAAAATACCAGTGGCTATAAAGTCTGTAATGTAAATATCTTTGTAATAGATTGAAGCCCCTGGGTTATTAGAGGTATCTGGATAATAGATTGAAGGCCCTGGATAAAGTTCTGATTTCTGTCATGAAAATTGGACACAGAAATCATTGAGGTGATATGTGACAGATGCATGTGCAGTGACTGATGGGAATGTTGCTTTAATGCAAATTGTTTTTTGCTGTTTTGCATAGCTTAATGAACTACAAATCGCTACTGATGGACAATATATTCAGCATGTCAGTGATTATTTTTTATTAATGTTTGTGTATTTTCAGACTTTACAGCAACCTCTAAAGATCCAGAAGTAATCACTTAATTTAACCATGTTAAAAATCAAATTGAGCTGGGCATGGTGGTGCATATCTATAATCCTAGCACCTGGGGAGAATAAGGCAGGAGAATCAAGAGTTTAAAGCTAGCCTCAGCAACAGCGAAGTGCTAAGCACCTCAGTGAGACCCTGTGTCTAAATAAAATACAAAATAGTGCTGGGGATGTGGCTTAGTGGATGAGTGCCCCTGAGTTCAATCCCAGATTACCCTCCCCTCAAAAAAAAAAATCAATTTGAAAAGGATACACTATTCTTTTTTTTTAATTGAAAAAGAATAGAATTTTATTAGGCTCACAATTCTGGAGGCACTAAGAACATAGTGCTGGTTTCTGGTAAAGGTCTTCCTGATGGCATGATAACATCTCAAGAGGGCATCATGTACTGAGGGAGCCAGCATGCTAGCTCAGTTCTCTGTTCCTGTAAAGCCACTAATGCCATCCTAATGACCTCATCTAATCCTCATTATCTCCCAAATGTACCACTTCTAAATACCATATGAATTAGGGAATTAAGTGTCTAACACATGAAATTTTAGGGAACACATTCAAACCATACAATAATAGAGGGACCAGCTCAGGCAAATACCATGTTACTTAATATTACAAAGTTTATTTCTAAAGCTCATAAAATATAAAATCTTCTGGTAGGCAGGTCACACTTTCATGATTGCAAATTACCTGTGACTGGAAGGGTTATTTATGTAAACGTATCCAGTGGTTGAATTTTTAAGGGTCAAAAACAGGAGTGCAGACTGACTTTTTACTGAATTCTAAATTGTCTGTAGGCCTTACTGAATGTAGAGTGTTTCTAAACATATAAGCATCCCAATCTTCTCTTGTCTTAATGTCTTTCCTAGGTACTATCCCAAAGGAAAGATGTGAAACCTGGCATAGCTTTCTTATTTGAACTCTTTGTCCTTTGTGGGAAACATGCCTGCCTTGGCCAGGCTGTGGGCTGGGCAATCTTTCCCCTGTGTGATAACAACTTGGATGTAGTGGAAGGAAAATTCAAATGTCCCCTTCTCTGAGGACATTATGACCGGAAATCCAGAAGTTTTAGGAAAATTGAAGATTTGATTTGCCTGGTCTTGGACCACTGGCTGTGCAATCTCTATTTTCAGGTTTGTGATATGATTGAGGATACACTATTCTTTATAAAATATTTTCTATATAGAATTTTTCCTAATTTGTTTCCTGTAACTTACCTTGTATAAGTTCAACTATCAAAAACCAAATAGTCCAATTATATAAGAGGACATCCATGATATCATTGCTTCTTTTTATGATTTGATAGCTTTTTAAGGTAATATAGTAGGAAAATTAATAAGTATAAGTTTGTAATTATGGAGAAGGGGACTTCTTGGAACAAATAGACTTAAAGAGCTCTTATGTCAGCTCCACTACTTTTAATGAAAAGACTGTGATGCTATTATCATGATGGATAATCTGAGAGACACAACCAGTGACACATTCTTGACAGAAGTCATTAAAATAAATAAGAGAGAACCAATGGGTTGCTTATGAGTGGTAAGTAATGTGTAGTCTTACCAATTGCATCCTTTGGAAAATGCTGAGGTATGATAAATGAGACTTTTCACTATGGACTATTCTAATATAAATATGACTAAATGTACAGTTTTCTCAATTCCAGTGTTTAAATATTCCTTAGTAGTTTCATTAGGCTCTATATGTATCTCAAACATGGATTGATATATTTTGAAGGATTTTAAACTGTTTGAAGCTATGTCCTTTTTTTGCTCTATAATGAACATATAATAGCTTGACTGCCTGAGTCTTAAAAAAAATGTGCATTTGTTGGAATTCTTTTCAAAATGAAATCTTATACTTAGTCCATCAGTTTAAGCTATGTTAACTGAACAGTAACACTTTCATGTTTTGGAAATGTGTAATATTATTTGAGGGCTTTATCATATTTTAAGGAACAAAACATTATAGGATTAAATATAATCTTCCTAGATGATAAAATAAGAGTATTTCCAGAAATCTTATTGGAAAAATTCTTTCCTTGATTTTTATCTTGTTTCATTTGAAAATAAAGCAGATTCTCCAAACTTGTTACTACCTGCTGTGTGCAGAATAATATGCTGGTTGGACAGCCCCCCTGGAAGGCAGAGTGAGTCCAGATGCCTCTTTGCTTGTTTATTTCATTCCTAGAGGCCATTTGTTACAGGTCTTTATTGTGTTTCCAAAGTGGTCAACCATCTTGAATTCAGTTCTTATCTTCAGTGGAGTAAAATAAGATATTAATACATTTGACTTGTAAATAAGTAAAGCTAAAGAAATGAGTTCTCTCACTGAAGGTTGGCCGCATTTTATTCAGGATTAAAATTAGTGATTCTCTAAACTCTGGGTTAGAGCTAAGGAAGTGGAAACTTGGAGAAGAAGGAATTTTGCAGGTCTGTATTTGGAATCTGCATTTCTTTTGTTCAGAGGCAGTGGCATTACAAAGGAATAGAAATTCCCAAGGATTTTTCCAAGCACAGAACACCATTTGGGAGACCATGTTGACAGTGTCTCAGTGTCTCTGGGTTCTGAGGGCAGAACCAGGCTGGTGGTATCCTTCAGTTGGCTAAGTGGTTTCAGTTCCACTTGGAAGGAAGAATGGATTTGGCATCTCTGTGAAAGGTCTCATATGTCAGGTTTTTGGGAAATCTATGAAGTACTTGAGTGGGATCTCTTGAAAACTGTGTGAGGTCTCTGTGTTGCTAGAGAAACTCTAGATAGAGCACAGGGGTGGGAGGGGAAGAGAGAGGCAGGGGGTTAACAAGGATGGTGGAATGTGATGGGCATCATTATCCAAAGTACATGTATGGAGATACAAATTGGTGTGAACATACTTTATATATAAACAGAGATATGAAAACTTGTTCTGTATATGTGTAATAAGAATTGTGATGCATTCTGCTGTCATTTGTTTTTTAAAACTCAATTAAGAAATTTTAAAAAAGAGAGAAAAAATTACACTGAATAGTGGGTTTTATGGTGGTATATTTGCATATGTACCTTATAAATTTTTTTTTAGTTGTAGATGAACACAACACCTTTATTTTATTTATTTTTATGTGGTGCTGAGGATGAAACCCAGTGCCTCATATATGCAAGGCAAGAACTCCACCCCTGAGCTACAACCCAAGCCCATGTACCTTGCAAAATGTGATAGATTTAAATACTTAGTACACCCTTGTCCTCCCTTCCTCCATTTCCTCATTCCCTTTCTCTACCTTACTGCTCTTCCTTCTATTTTCAGGAGATCCCATTTTTCTTGCTAAATTCCACATTTGAGAAAAAACATGGTTCTTGATTTTCTGAGTCTACCTTATTTTGTATAACACAGTGTTCTCCAGTTCCATCCATTTCCCTGCAAATGACATAATTTTGTGATTCTTTATGCCTGAATTAAACTCCATTGTGTCTGTATATCACATTTCCTTTATCCATTCATCTATAGACTGATACCTAGACTGGTTCCATAAATTGGTAATTCAGTCAATAATTCACAATAGTGAATAGTGCTACTATAAACATGGAGAGGCATGTGTCACAGTTGTATGCTGATTTTAGTTCTTTGGATAGATACTGAGGAGTAAATGGTTATATTCGATGATGGTGGTTCCTGTAGTTATTTCTGACAGTGGAAATAGGGAAGCGTTCTCCCAGTGAGCAAATTCCCAGGAGGTAACTGATTCCCATGATTGGAATGCCCAGCTATTCCCTGCTGAGGTTATTAAGATAACTATGTGGATGCACTACCTGGTTTACATAGTGACATCCTTTGAAGGAGAGACGCTATGTGTTTGCATTAACCTGCACCTTATCTTAGTTAGCTAGCACTCAGGGTTAAAGGAATACTGGTCAAAGTGTAATCACTGGTAATATGTAACTTTTTGGGTTATTAAAGATGATGGCAGAGAGGGGTAGGTATTCCTTTGTTGCCATCCTTCTGTCTGTACCCTTCCCTGTGTGTCTGTGTCTGTCCTTTGTGCACCTCTTCCACAATTCTCCCCACATAGGTGTTCCTTTACAGGATCCAATCCTGGTCTTGGGGGGAATCTCCATAATGATTTCCATATTAGCTGTACTAATATAGATACCTACAAATGATTTGGATGGTTCTCTCCCCCACCCCATTCTGCCAGCATTTATTGTTATTTGTATTTTTAATGGCTGTCAGTTTAAGTGGAGTGAAATGAAATCTCAGTGTAGTTTTGATTTCCATTATCCTAATGACTCTAGTTGTCAAACATTTTTAAAATAATTTTTGGCTGTTTGTACTTCTTCTTTTAAGAAATGTCTGTTTAACTTCTTTGTCCATTTATGGCATGCGTTTTTTGGAGAAGTCCTTAATATTTACTGAGTTGGAGATGTCCTATTAAGTAGGTCATTATCTGTACCTATATGTTGGAGCTGTTCCTTTTTTCTCTTCTATCAGTTGCAAAGTTTAAGGTCTTTTCCTAGGTCTTTGGTCCAATTGAGTTGCCTTTTGTTACAGAGTGATAGATAGGTATCTATTTTTAATCTTATGGTATCCTGTTTTCCCAGCATCACTTGTTAAGGAGGCTGTCTTGTTTCCAGTGTAACTTTTTGGCACCTTTGTGGGTTTGTTTCTGTGTCTTCATTCTGTTCCATTGATCAACATATCTATATGTATGCTAGTACCAAGCTGATTTCATTACTGTGACACTGTAGTATAATTTAAAGTCAGGCATTGTGATACCTCCAGCTTTAATCTTTTTACTCAGATTTGTTTTGACAAGCCAGGGTCTTTTGTTCTTCTGTATAAATCTTTGGATTTGTTTTTCTGGTTTTGAAAAGAATATCTTTGGTATTTTCATGTAAATTACATTGGATCTGCAGATTGATTTTGGTTGTATGGTCATTTTAACAATATTAAATCTCCCTACCATGAACATTTGTGGTCTTTCCATCTTTTGGTGTCTTCCTCAACTTATTTTTTCCATGTTTTGTAAATTTTCCTTGTAGAAGTCTTTCACCTTTTTGGTTAAATTTGTTGCTGTTTTATATTCTTGGAAGCTACTGTTAATGATTTTTTCCCCTAATTTCTTTCTCAACAGATACATCAGTAGTGTATAGGAAAGTGATTGATTTCTATATGTTGATTTTGTATTCTGCTACATTGCTGACTTTGTTAGAAGTGTACTGGTGGAGCTTTTTGGATCATCTAAGTTCAGGATAATATCATCTGCAAACAGAGAAAGTTTGACTTTTCTATTTGAATCCCCTTTATTTCCCTTTCTTATCTAATTTCTGTGGCTAGAGTTTCAAAAACTATATTGAACAGGAGTGGTGAGAGTGGACTTCCTTGACTTGATCCTGATTTTAGAGGAAATGCTTTCAGGATTTCCCTATTCTGTACAATGTTGGCACGGGGTTTGTTGCTTATGGCCTTAAGGCTAGTTCTGCACATCAGCAGCAACAGGACCATCAGTAGCATGGCCAGAAACACCAGCAGTGTCAGCTTGAGTGGAGGGTGGTTGCCTCAGGGTGGCAGGTGGCATCTGCAGGCACCCCTGCACAGCTAGTAGTGCAAAAGCTTGAGTAGCAGGTGCCCCTAGGCAGTGACCCTGGGGTGGGAGGCTATGAGGCATAGAGGCAGGCACACTGCAAGGCCTTCCTCTGACCCTCCTTTGTGCCTAGGCAAACAGGGCAGGAAGGAGCTCAGCAGCAGGGCACTGCTATCCCTTCATCGCTACCTGGAACCCAGGACCTCCGCATCTGGAAACCACAGTATCAGCTAAATGCACTCCCATGGAGGATGCTGTGCATCTGAAGAGTGGGATTGAGCACCAGGATAAGCTGAGGCCACGAGGCTTTCTCTGGTTTCCATCCTCCAGCAGATCCCTCCGCCCCCAGAGACACCAGATTTTAAACAGTGGCTGCTGCAGCAGCTTCTTGGCCCTTGTATGTTGTATTTCTAATATTGTTGAGTCTTAGAATTTTTTAGTTTTTTGTCAGATTTCTTTGATGATCCACTCATCATTAAAATGTGTATTTTTTTAATCTCCATGTCTTTGAATATGTGGTTTTCTTCTTGATTTTTTTTTTGTGTATTGTTTAATCTCCATGTCTTTGAATATGTGGTTTTCTTCTTGATTTTTAATTTTATTCCTTTATCATTGAAACAGGATATGTGGAATTATTTCAACTTTTCATATTTGCTAATGATTACTTTGTTGACTAAAATATTATCTATTTTGGAGAAAACTGAAAAAAGGGGATTCAGCTGTTTTGGATGAAATACTCTGTAATACCTGTTAAATCCATTTGATTTACAGTTTAACTCTGTAGTATCTTGGTTGATTTGTGTGTGGATGATCTCTCAGAGGTATATTTCAATCACTTGCTATTATTATATTGATCCCTTTATGAACCTTTATGTTGCATTGTGTTTTATGTAATCAGGTACACCAATGTTTTGGGCATAAATGTTTACTATCTTTATATTTTCTTTTTGGATTATTCCCTTTACCAAGATATGATCTGTACTTCTCCTCTAATTTTGCTTGAATCTGCTTTGTTGGGTATTAATAGGTATTCCTGCATGCTTTCAAGTTTCATTTACATGAAATGTCATTTTTTTAATTCTTTTAGCCTGTGGATATCTTTGACCATAGATATATTTCTTTCAGACAACAATAATTGGGTCTTAATTTTTTTGTCCAGTGTTATGATCTATGTTTATTATTTGGAAAAATGAGACCATTTATATTCAGTGTCATTAGAGAGGAATGTGTTACTTCTCATCTATTTTTTTTACATTTAATGTTTGCTTCTATCCTGATTGGTATATGTTCACCCCCAGTTGTAATGTAATTCATTTTTTTAAGATCTCTTGGTGGTTTATAATCTTCTTCTATGTGTAGAATTCTTCTGAGTGTTTGCTGCAATTCTGGAATAGTAATAATGGATTTCTTTCATTTATACTCATCTCAATAGATTTTTATTTTTTCTTTTATTCTGATAGTACAATTCTGATGGTTTATTCGATAGAATGATCTTGGTTGGCTGTTATTTTCTTTCAGGATTTGAAATACGTTGTCCCAAGCCCTATTGGACATTAGGGTTTCTGTCAAGAAATTGGATGTTAATCTGATTGGTGTTTCTCTAAATGTGACCTGGCTTTTAAAATTTTAGTAGTTTTTAAAATTCTTTCTTTGAACTGAAATTTTGGCTTTGCAATTATGATAGGATGTGAAGAAATTTTTTTTTTTCTGGTCTGGTCTATTTGAGGTTCTAAATGTTTCCAGTGTCAGGATGTTCATCTTATTCCTAAGTCTGCAGGAATTTTTCTGCCATTATGTCACTGCCATGATCCTGTATCCCTGATCCTTCTTTAATGTCTGTGAGCATTGTTTGGTCTCTTAATGTTTTCTCAGTTCTTATTAGATTTGTAGTTTCTTACTTTTTTTCTTTAATACTGTCTGAATGTTCAAGGATGTCTACCTTATCTTCAATCTTTAAAATTCTGTCCTCTACTTAATCTAATGTATTGGAAACATATCCAATTCAATTTTTGATTTAATTATCATTTCCAAGATTTCTGTGTAGTTATTTTTCAATATCTCTATCTCTTTATTGAATTTAGCATTTATTTCCTGTACTAACTTTCTTAATTTATTTAGTTTTTTTGTATCATCTGAGAATCCTATAATTTAAAAAAAAATTGTATCCAATATTTGAATATTTTTGAAGTCTGTTGTTGATGAATTACAGACCTTAAGAGGTGTCTTATTACATTATTTTTCTGTATCACTTATATTCTTATGTTGAGATTTGCATATCTGTTGAGATGGGTTTCTTTTTCAATTTTTAATTTTTTTTTTAGCTGTAGATGTACCTTCACTTTATTTTATATTGGTGCTGAGAATCAAACCCAGGACCTCACACATGCTAGGCAAGTCCTCTAATACTGAGCCACAACTCCAGCCACCTCTTTTCCACTTTTATGTGAGGGTATTCTTAGGAAACAGCCTTCTCTTGGCAAAGTGTTCTGGTATATCATATTGTTGTGAATTGTTGAATGTATTTCCCAGTGTTTTTTGTAGTATATTTAATATACTAATGTTTTGGGTTGTGATTAGTAATCAAAGCGATCATTCCAAGTTTTGTAGTATATCAGAGCTTGAGGATTCTACTTTCTCTGTAGATTTCACAGGATCTTTCTAGTAGATCGACAGTTGTGTTGCCTATATCACTGTATATACATACCACCCATGATTGATCTTCTAGATATGGCAACTCTGTGTATTCTAAGAGTGTATAAGAGTAACCTATGTTGAGGTCATTGTGTTATTTCTCTCTGCTGTTGCTGTAGGAGCATACGTCCATGAGTAAGTTGAGCCTTCTCTCTAACTTTTACTTAGGCCATGGTTGCCAGTTTGGGGTCCCCAATATTCTTTGTGTTAAATTATTGCTGAAGGTTAAGAATAGTTATGTGTGGAATTAGGTACACAATCTCTTAGCTGGATTGGGGGTATAACTCAGGGGCAGAGCATATTCCCCAACAATTTAAAGTGTCACATTTGGTACCCAGCCACTATGGAAAAGGGAAAATGAAGAACAGCAACAATAACAGGGAAGAATCTACAATATTCAAGTAAAATACTAGGTGTCAATTATGATATCTACAATACTAATAATCAGAAATTAAAACACCAACATAAGCAGCAGTGAACTAGATTTAGAATTAAACTAAACATTGAATATCAGCTACAACATCCACAGTACTAATAACTTCAAAAACATGAATGGTGGGAGCAAGAATTATATAAACTAGTTTTAAAAGATGGCAAAAATACAGTTCATTAAGAAGGAAGAAAATGAGAAAGGAAGTCAAAAGAATGGTTAAAATATTCCAAAGGTGAAACAGATAAAGTAGAAGAGAGGTAGAATAAAGTGAAGGCCATAATGAATGGAGAAAATAACAAAATTTTCAAAATGCAACAAAGTAGATTGACAGGTTGATAGAGAACAAGAGAATTTAACTATTACAGGGAGAAGCTGAGAAAATTAACAAAAAAACAAAAAAGAAAAAACACCCATAAGACAAAACAAAATAGTAAAAGGTAATAAAAAGAGAAAAATGATAACAAAATATCTTTATATATATGTAACATGAATGAATCAACATATACAACAAAAACAAAAAAATATTATTTTTTATTTGAAGATGGCACAATACCTTTATTATTTTTTAAAGTGGTGCGGAGGATTGAACCCAGTGCCTCATACATGCTAGGCAAGTGTTATACCATTAAAGTATAACCCCAGCCCCAAAACAAAAAGTTCTTAATGAAAAATGAAAGAATTGTCTCTGCTGAGGTGGTCAAAACTGTGAACAAGGAGAGATATTTACTACCTATGCCACACAATCCTTCTTTCCATTATTTTCTTCCTTACTTTCAGCAAGCTTGCTTTTGGGCAGAGTTTCCCAGGTGGAATTCACAGGTTGATGAATCTGCATGGTGCTATCTTCTACCTCACCTATCTTGTCTGGGTGGATCAGCTGAGCTCCCACTATAAGTGGGAGTGCCTTGGATAGATGAGTTCACCTTGAGACATATCATAATTTCAAGGCCCGAGTATAGATTACACTCTGAAGCCTCTGCTGTTAACCACAAGTATTTTTCCTAAAGTTTTCAGTGTGGTGAGGAGTCAACCAAGGGAGAATTTACATGGAGTGGGGGCACTACAGCCCGCCAGTCCTCTCTGGCTGTGCAGGAGAGAATTCTGTCTTTCAGTGACTGTCCTAGGCCACAGAAGAGCGTCAACTCAGATCCAGCGCTCTCACTTCACCACTCCTGCCTCCATCTCATTACACACACTCAGACTGGAGATGCTGTCTTTTGACAGCCTACTGAAGCACTGCTGTGATTGAAACCACATGGCCTAAGGTGCAGCGGCTACAAGTTCTAGGTGAGGCACAGGGGAAAGTGCAAGGCCACCATAGCAGCAACAGCAGAGAAGCCAACAGCAGACAGCGCGCCCATGAAAAGCCCAGGGACAGGAACAAGAATTGCCAAGACAAAGAGGCAAGGCAGCAAGCAACAGCGCTACAGGGCCACAGTGGTGGACATGCTACAGCTGGGAGAGATCCGGGGGAAGAGCGCAGGGGCGCTCAGGGCAGCAGAAGCAGACCACGGAGGGTTGGAGCACTGACAGCCCAGGGCTTGCTCTGAGCCGGGACTCACCTCCACCCACTCACACAGGGAGCTCCCCTCATTCCATTTTTATTGAAGAATTTTTATTGCAATATGTTCTCTCATTCGTGAATTTGCTGAGAAAATCCAAGCCTATGTCAGTTGTAGCATGGTATCTACAACTGACAAATTTGTAGTCAGTAAAATGGGGAGAAATTTAGAAAAGCTTGGGAAAGCTTTATCTATAAAAAAAAATGTGAACTCAGAAGCTTATGAAGTTTTATATTGAATAGTTTGAAGAACATATCAAATAAAAGTAAATGAAAATGAAAAGAAAACTTAGATGATTGGATTAGTTTTAAGATTTATGAACATTTTAGAGAAGAGTAATTTATAATGTTGGAGACAAGAGCCTTTTTTAAAGAGGTTTTTTTTCTCAGCTAAAATTCTTTGTTTCAGAAAAAGAGAACCAATATTTTGTGGCTTTGTTAGACCTCTCTTTCTGTTCTCTTAGCAAATTGTGCTAATGGCAAATATTATGTATTTGAGGACTCCCCTTGGGCCTGGGCATTGGGAAAATCCTTTCAAAGCATCTTCAAAGTGTTGAGCTGGGCACGTAGCCTGGATCCTGCCAGATATTCCTCTGCTGTGCCCTGCCAAGGTCTTGGTACAGCATAGCCTCAGGCTCCTTTTTTTCTCCTTCTTCAGCCTTTTCTCTTCAGCACTGTTTGCATGAAGTGGAACCATTTCCCACACCTGCCAAATTAAGAAAGAAACTCATCTATGAAGGGTGGAGAAGCCTGTCTGTTCATACATACTCATCTGTTCCCAGAAGTTACATTTTCATGTATTAAATAAAAAGTTTGGTGAAAAACATGAAATGTTTGGAAGTATTTTAATTTTCTTAAATTTTATACTGTGAAGACTGAGCAATGCAAAATTTAAGATTTTTTCCCCACTTCTCAGAGGTTTGGAAATTATGACTCTAAAAAAATAGAATTCTGTTATATTCTTTCTGTGCTGGTTTCCTCTTAACTATCTATAGATTTATATATCTGCATCTATATCTGCATCTGTACTTCATATGTACAATCAATAAATTGAGAAGATTAGCTTCATTTTTTGGTGTAAATTGAACAACTTTTTCTTATCTTTCTTCCTTCTTATTGAGTATAAATACTTTCAAAAATCAGATAAAATATCATGCTAATCTAGCAAACTTTTATGCACAATTCGAAACAACTTTAATTACCTGAATGGCCCCTACTATAAGAATACAAAAACATTTGTACTAGCTATGTTCCTAATATCTCAGGAACTTCTTTGGCTTATTTCCTGCTTTGTAGATATTTGTAATATAGTGTTCAGGTTAAGGAAATTTACATCTGCTCTGCTTGAAAGAGTAACCAAGACCAGCTGCTCTGTTCTACACCAGGACATACCAGGAGTAGTGTGTGGTCCTGAACGGGCCACAGCAGCCTGCTGTATTACACTCTACATACTTGGCAGCATGCAGTTAAGGCTCCTCCTTGTCTTTTCCTGGTTCATGGCTCTGTTCCTTTTATCACTGAGCAAAGTCCCCTTGTCTGGATGTTCTTGGGTTGGTCAATTCTCCCACTGAAGGTCATCTCAGCTTCACTGTGTGTGTGTGTGTGTGTGTGTGTGTGTGTGTGTGTGTGATGCTGGAGATGAACCAGGATCTCGTGCTTGCTAGCCTAGCACACTACCACCAAGATGCACCCCAGCCCCCTGCTATCTTTGTTTTTAATGGTAAAGATAAACTTGGTCTTCTTATAATACTACACGAGCCTCATATTACTGTGAGATAAATAATCTGGCAGTTAAACTAGTCATGTTTTAAAATATTGTCCTCTAGTTGCTCCAAAAGCTCATGTTCTAGGTTTTGATCCGCAGACAAGATAGGCAGAGCATGAAGCTGCAGCATGGATCTGCCTTTTTCCTGGGTGCTGTGCAGATGCTTCCCTGCACCCATGGAGTGGCCTCTGATGTGAGCTTGTCCTGTTGCAGTTTATTTTTGTACTACTGCAGGGTTTCTCAAGACAGGTGAATTTCAAAAGATATCATGTGTAGTCCAAGAACTACGTTCACTGTAACGTGGGCTCAGGCCTTCAACCCTGAGCACTGTGGTTCTTCTGGCTGATTCTGTCCATTGGAAGGGTCTCCTCGTCCCAGACAGGAGATGCACTAGGGTAAAACTTTAACCTCACAGTTACAGGCATATCTGAGAGGGGCGTCAGCACATCTGGAAACACCACTGACTGCTATAGGCACCCAGTGGGCATGGGGCTGGTGAGAGGTTCTAGCTGCAAAGAGGTGAGAGGGGCAGGGACTCACGGCTCTAAGGAGAAGCTGTTAGCCAACATCACAGAGGACGCCAAGAGGTTGATGGCTGCCGCCAGCTCTGTCTTCATGAAGGTTGCTGGTGACATCCTGGATGGGTCCATATTGGTCAGACGTTTGGAGCTGATCCTGAAGCACAAAAGTCAGTTTCTGGACCTGTGGCAGTTAGGTGAGCTGTGGCCAGGCTGGTAAGAAGACTGTGTTCGCTTGTGTGCTGACTGTCCTCCTCTATTCCACCAAGTGGAGGCCTTCTTGTCCTTCTGGTGGTGACTGTGGGGCACTCCCAGAGAGAGAAAGTGGTGCCGTGAAGTTTGTTTCCTTTGGCTGACTTTGTCATTGTTTTCCAGAGACAGAAAGTTCTTCATTCCAAGAGAAAAATTGTGATATGGAAGAGACACTGAACTGGAGGATGGATGAAGTCGTGTTTCTGAAGAGAGAGAAGAGACAGGTGGACAGCCTCCTGAGGCTGTGTGGGAAGGTGAAGCACATCATCCAAGGTATTGCTCCCGCAGTTGCGCTGGGAACCCTTGAGAGCTGTCACAGGGACGAAGCAGGCCACAAATAGTGGGGCCTTTTTTTTCAGGGAGAAGCTTTTAAAAAACATCCTTGACTCAGTTTTCAATGTGTTTGCCTGGGGAAACACCTTCCCCTTGTACATTCTTGTTTGTGTGCCTCCATACCCATCGATGTCCCTGATTTCCCAGTGTCAGTGTCCTATGCTGGCTTCCCAAGGAGGGGAGGTGTAGATCTTTCTCCAGTCTGTGCCCTGAACATGAGGCTGCTTGCTGCTCTGTCACTCCCAGTGGTATCCTGAGTTATTGGCACCTTCTTCAGGGTCAGGCCTTCACCATGGTGTGAACACAGGATTCACAGGGGAGCCGTGCAGTGGACCACGGCCACTCCACGGTTCTGGAACAAAGTTTCTGTAGCTGGTGGAATTGCATTTCTTGCCTTGATACTTCCTTTTCCCCTTTTTCATTGTGTTTATTTCAAATTCAACCCAAAACTGTACCAGCTATCTGAGTGGATGTCTCTGAAGAGTCTCCCAGGACAGAGGGCTTATTTTCCCTAGCGAGGAGGTGGCCCTCAATCTCCCCTCGTCTCACAGGTTTCCTTGGCTCTGGCCTGTGCTTGACTCCTGTTTGACAGAGAGTGGCATCTACTGCTTGCTGGCACGGGGACATAGGAGGCCAGATACAGAACTGTGCCCCTGCTGTAGGTTGATCATTGGGCCAGGGGCAAAGTTTCCTTCAGAGTGCTGCCTGAGTGCTGCATTGGGATGTCAGATGCATTCTCACTATTGATCCTCTGTATGGAGCTTGTTGTCCTTCTCTGGATGCTCTTGAGAGCTGTGTGGCCCTGGTATTCTGAGGTTAACATTAATCTGTGCCTGGCTTTGGGTCTCTTTTCCATCTCTAGGATGAGGCACTGACAGGTCTCAGCCGGATATTTAGTCTTAGAGCTCTAGAGCGTTCTCCTGAATTGGTTCACTGTGCTTTCCCTCTTGCAGGGTGCACATAAACAGCTTCTGGGCTCCTGGCATGGTTGCCTGACTCCCATGACATCTCTCCTGCTTGGGCTTCGCTTCCTGAGCCTCCTGACCTCCTCCTGCAGCCTGGACATTAACTTTTCATGTCAGCTCCCACATACACTGAATTTAAAGGCATTCCCTTTCTCCTTGAAAGATCTGCCCATTTATGTACCATGCTGTTCTCATGGCTCATGATTACAGTATGTTTTATTTCAGAGATTATTGATATTTTTAAAGGTTTTCTTTTTCTTGCATATTTTCCAGTTTCATCCAAGTTGCTTTTTTCTGTTAGTTTGTTTTTCTTTCTTTCTTTCTTTTCTTTTCTTTTTTGTATGCTTGGGACGGAACGAAGCTTTCCTTTTCTTTTTTTTTTACGTGGTGCTGAGGATCAAACCCAGTGCCTCGCATGTGCTAAGCAAGCAGTCACCAGTGAGCTACAATCCCAGCCCAAACCTAGGCTCTGTGCTTGCCAGGTAACCACTCTGCCACTGAGCTATACCAGCCCTGTTGAGGTTTTTGGTATCTATTTCCCGCTTTAAAGCTTTTCCTATTCTAGTTGGAGATTTTTGTTTGTCTGTGTCTATGAAGGCAGTCCCTACAAATGGATTGATAGGTTGAGTGCTTCTGGGCCAAGGCCCTTGGGGTTCTGTGGTTGCCCCTAAATTGACCTGGTCCTTGAGGGCTTCTCTTGAGGGCTGATCATCTTTGCAGCCCCTACCTGCCGCCAGGTTTCTGGAGCCAAGTGGGAGAGGAGGAGGTGGAGTCTCTGCTTTACTTCTGCTTTCCTGCCTTGGTGGCTATGTCATCCTCTTGGTCCTTAGGTTGAATAATACCTGTCCTCTGGAGCTGCCCAAGACAGGTGTGTGTTCAGAAGTAGCCTCCAGGCCTAAGAACCCTGCAGGTGGTCCTTTCTGCCCCTTGCCAGTAGAGAGCAGCCCCCATCTGCCTGCATGGTAGAGGTGGACTCTCACCAACTGCTTCTTAAACAGACTTGGAACCCAATTCCAGTTCCCTCTCTGCCTTTCCCAGTCTAGGGTGCTAGGCCTGGCTGAGCTTATGTCTGCTGTGGCCTCAGGTTCTATATTCTCAGGCCCCAAGTGTCTTTTGCCACCGGTGTGGCTGTCTTTCCACTTCCCAGCTTGTGTTGCTATCAGTCTCCTTTTCTACTCTCCTCGTTCCTGCTGATTCTGATCTTTCAAAAGTAATTTCTAATCTGCCACAGGAGTGGGATTTGGGGGTGGGGGATAAATGTGTGTTTCCAGCTGTCCCCTCCATACAAGAGCTTACAGTCTATTTTTAATTATTAAAACTGATGAGCAAGCCCAAGGCAAGAAGGAGGGGAGGAGGGATGAATTCTTATTGAAACAAAAATCGCAGCAATGGTATTCACTTAAAGAAATGGTTTTCTTAAAGAAATGATTAGAAATTCTAGGAAAGTAAAATAAGATGACTAGCAGTTTAACTTCCATGTTTCCTATGGTTTCCCAAGTGGACTTTGGAGAGATTGAAGCAAGACACTAAGAAGATCTGAACCACAAAAGACTGAATGAAGCCATAAGGGTGAGCCAGCTGGCATCCTCAGCCTGCAAGCAGATGACTCACTACAACCTGGACTGTGAGGTCCAGGAAATGGCTGCAAGGATAGACTCCCTGATGGACAGCCACATCTTCCAGATCTTCTGGGAAGAAGCTGCAGAGTCATTAAGCCATCCCCAAGGAGAATCTGAAAGGCGAACCCTTGTGCTTATAGAGGCCTATGAGTTCTTGTACTCACCTTGTTACCAAAAGTTCATGAAATTGTATCAGGATCTGAAGTCAGGAGAGGTCACCATTGGAGAAATCAGTCATCTTCAAGGACTTTGTAGATAAATACAATGACCTGACTTCAGACCTTCAGATCATGTGTAAAGTAGACCCCCAGGCCCAGAGGGGCTGGATCTCAGAATGTGTTGAACAGATCAAGGAGTACCATAGCCTGCACCAGGCAATCAGCTCGGCCAAGGTCATCTTGCAAGTCAAAAACAATTTTGGATTGACCGGTGACTTCAGTGTTATTTACACTTTAATAAACTTTTTAAGTTATTTTCTGGGGACTCCCGGGAGGTAGGGGCCTACCTCAGACTCCTTGGAAGCCCCAGGGCTTCTAGGAAGGTCAGTGTGGCAGCACCCTTCAAGGACTCTCATCTAGGTTGCACTAAGTCTGGAATATTCCAAGCCCTGGGTTTTTACCTTTGCTTGAGACAGTGTGACTGTTCCTTAGCTAGTAAATTTTCTTGAGTTGATATGAAAACCCAAAATTTGGGATAGAGAAACCATCCCTTTTCTAAAGGAATCTCATCTTTTTAGGTTGTAAAAGCACAAAAGGAAATATTTCGTCAGCTGTCCAGGTACCTCTCCCTAGTTCTGGTGGAAATGCCAAATGGTACCTTGTTCCTGTTGTAACTCAGGCCTGAGTCTCTTCTTCCTATTTCTTAGCCTCAGGTTTCTAAGCCATGTGTAGCCCATTTTTCAGTAGAGACGGGTGTGATAATGCTTAGAATTTAGCACAGAGTATGGAAGTGTGCATACCTAAACTTGAACCCTTCGGTACATATGTGAGTAACTCCCCAAAACAGAGAAACCAACGACATGGACCTGGCAGGGCTATTGTGAGGAGCAGGTTTCAAAGTCCTAGTAAGCTTCCCCATAGGACTTTGGGTACCGGTGACAGTAGCTACTGCTGCCCAGCAAGGAGGGCTGTGGAGGTCATGCTATCCTTGGTGCAAGAGTGTGTCATGCTGTTGCCGTAGCAGCTGCTGGTCCAGGCATATGGGGGCGGGGCAGGCATGGGTAGTCTCTGGTGCAGCCCACAGCAGAGCTTCATCTTGCAGATTGATGACTTCGAGGCCACCCTCCTTGAGACACTGGACCAGATCAGCCCACAGCATATCTGGGCTAAGAAGCTGCTGCAGGACATCAGCGAGCCCTGCTGCCAGTGTCTGGAGGAGCTGGCCCTGCAGAAGGCCCTGGGAGGTATGGGGGGGACTTGACTTCAGTTGTTTGCCAAGTGGGGTTTCTGAGCTTGAGGTCACTCTGACTCATTCCTGTGTGTGCTTTAAGTAGGGAACAGTGTCTGCTTCCAGGCCCACAGTGCAGTCTGCATCAGGACGGCTTTTCAGGGTTCTGGTTAAAACCGTTTGCTTTGCTGCTCTCTCCATCTGTGTTCGTAAGCATCTGGATTTCCTTTGCTCCTTCTAACTCATTCTGCCAGAGGCCTAGGTAAGCTCTTGCAGGCAGGGGGGCATTGCTGCTCTAAGCTTGTAGAAAATGTGCATTTCTCTTTCAGCCTAGCGCTAGGCAGCCTGCATGGTTGTGTGGACTAGATAGAGGCAGGGGAGGAGAGGTAAGAAAGAAAGTTCAAAGAGGTGGAGCAGGGGCAGAGCCTAGAAGACCACCTCCTGCTGCCACTAAGGCTGTGCTGGCTCCAACTCTCATACAGAGCTGTGCTGCTTCCACCTTGTACTCCTGAGTGCTTTGATGTACATTCTTTGACTAGTAATTAACCCTGGGGGAATTATCTCAGTTTTTTAAATAAGTAATTGTCCACATGTTATTAACCAACTGAATCTGAATTGTTTAAGTGATGATGTTTGTGGATTAAAGGAAATAAGTTATACACAAGCCTAGAACAGTGCCTGAGACATTTTTGGTAAAGGTTAGATGTTGGTCAGTGGTGTCATCATATGCTGCAAAAGAAAAGGTGCCCTGGTGTCCTAACTGAAGGCAGGAAGTATCACACATCCTAGGTGTTTACTTAGCGTCTATTGATGGCCTCATGAAGGATCGTGCTCCAGGTGAGAGTTGTGCAGAATCCTGGAGTGGTCCTGTGCTGATCTGTTCTCTGCCCCAGGCATCACCGAGCTCCAAGTGTTTGTGGACCTGGCCTCCATCTCAGCTGGAGACAGTGACATTGACGTGGACCCGGTAGCCTGCTTCCATGATGCTGTGCAGGGCTATGCATCCCTGCTGTATAAGCTGGACAAGAAGGCAGGCTTCAGCGAGTTCATGGAACAGTTGAGGGAACTCTGGAAGGCTCTGCAAAATGACCTCCATCTGCCCTGTAAATTGGTGAGTCTTGTGCCTGGTTCCAAGGCATGGAGGTCTTGCAGCCCTGGGGAGCAGCTGTGCTTTGAGGGCACGTGGGCATGGAGGCATGTAGGCATGTAGGCAGCCATTTAAACTGATGTTTAAAACCAGCTTTTCTTCACATATGGAAATGCTTTCTTTGTCTTGGGCTGGAACAGAGCTACAGAACTGCATGTCCAGAGCAGTCTCCACCCTACAGGAAAAGTGTGGAAAGAACATGATAGGAAGTGTGCAAAAGGGTGTGCAGCAGTTTTCTCTGAATGGTAGTAATTGTCCTTTTGTTTGGTTACTTTTGAGTATTTTTCACAATTAATATTGATTTTTTATCAGAAAAAAAACTCTTAAGTAAACTACCTGTACCAGCATCTGAGTAAACGTACACTCATAACTCGCCCAACGAGAAGAGATGTCCAGAAGCCTGCATCAGCCTTGGGAAAATCCTGTGTGTGTTTGGAGGGTTGGGAGATGGACAGAGAGAGCAATTTGCAGTTTCGTTTTTCTGCTAGAAGCTGACATTCTGTTGCAATTTTTCAAGTTCTTCGGGTCATGCTCAGGGACCATGGCAGGACATTAAGATTTAAGGGCTCCTGTTCAGTCAAGCATCTCTCCTCAGAGGGCCTTTGTTCTGGGAACGTAACAGGATGGTGGCATTTCACTTGGGAGTGTGGCCTGTGGCCATCCACCCAATCATCCATAAGTGCAGGCCACGTGCACTCCAAGTGTCAGCTAGGAATCAGGCACCAGCACAGCCACACTGAGTGGCCAGGGTCCTTGGGGACCAGGCAGGGTCCTGAGGGACCGTCAGAGGCACCTGAGACAGCCTTAGGCATTGGGTGAGCAGCTACACCCAGAGTCCTGGAGGAGAGTGGCTGGAGTTTGCCCAGCAAGGGCAGAGGCAGGAAGAGGACATCCAGGAAGACAGTCATTCGAACCCTGGCCCATGTTCTCTGCTTTTATCCCAACAGCGAGATTCTGCCAGGAACTTGGAGTGGCTGAAGACAGTGAAGGAAAGCCATGGATCCATTAAGCTCTCGTCCCTGTCCCTGGCCACAGCAATCAACAGCAGAGGCATCGATGAGATCAGGGCATCCACAGGTGACCAGAAGGTGAGCTCTCCCAGATTCTAGGTGCAGTGTTGGTGGCATGCGCTGGTCTGCTGCAGAGTCAGGGTTTCAGCGACCAGAAAATGGCCTCTAAACATGTTGTGCCTCCCAGATCTCCCCAGATGCAATCCTGAGCCTGATCCTCCCTGGGGGTCACAGTGAACTGGAGCCAGAGCGCTCCTACACTTTGGAAGAGCTGAGGGATCTTTTAAACAAGCTGATGCTGATGTCTGGCAAGAAAGACCACAAGAATATGGAAGTGGAGAGGTTTTCTGAGGTGATCAGGTGCCCTGTTGCCTCAGGCTGGGCATGCTCACTGCCCTTCTGCTTGCAAAGGGGAAGGGGCAGGGGTTGGCCTCCAGTGGACAGAGTGGCTCCAGAGAGTGGAGCTTGTGGGTCTGCAGGGTGCACCTTGCCTGGAGCCACATCTGAGGTGGGACAGGCCCTGGACGTATCAGCTCCTCCTTAAGAACATCAGAAGGTTCTGTCACCAATAGTGGTTAATCAGCTGCATTTAGCAGGAGGTGACCAAATAGATAGATCTTAAAAAGAAGCACAAATGTCTTTGTTTACTCTGTAAATTGGTAAAGTCAAACACCTCAAGATTCTAATGGGCACTCTTCTTCAAAACTAAAGTAATCAAGCCAGGTGTGGTGGCACATGCCTGTAACATCAGTGACTCAGGAGGGAGTCAGGAAGATTGCAAGTTAGAGGCCAGCCTCAGCAACCTAGTGAGATTCTGTCTTAAAATAAAAAGGGCTAGGGACATAGCTCAATGGTAGAACACCCTGAGTTCAATCCCTAGTACCAAAAAAAAAAAAAAAACAAAACAAAACCAAAAACCCTGAAATAATTGTTGACACAGGTTGTTGGTTTTTTTTAAAATTCTCTCTCTCTCTCTCTCTATATATATATATATAGATAGATAGATAGATAGATAGATAGATATAGATATAGATATAGATATCTCCTGTTATAGGTTCTTTCCTTACAGTTTGTTTGTACTTCACAATTGACATTTTTTCCTCCAGTGCAGCCATAGAGCCAGGTCCTGGCACATACTAGGCAAGTGCTCTACCACTGAGCACAGTCCAGCGCACATCAACATTCTTATCTGCCACCTGATCTCCTCCTGAAGGTAGCTGCCCTCTCCCTAGGCTTTTCGTGTTTCCCAGTGACCCTGTGGGAGGAGTGAACCCAAGCCCCTTTACTTAGAACCCGTGTGTGTCTAGATTGGCACGTCCTTCTTCACTAGCTCACTGTGATGTCTGCCTCATGCCCCTGTTTCCCGCAGTTATTCCGCCATGTGCAGTGGCTCGTGCAAGCCTTCCTGAATCTGTACTCTGTGGGAAACATGCTGTTCTGGACCTGGACTGCCAAGGTCTACTGCTGCCCCAGGAATGGCATCTCCATCTGCATGGACTTCCAATTGGAGTTGGTAAGCCAGCTGACAGAGAGTGGGGACATCACCCAGCTCCTGGAAGCCCTCTGCAGGCAGATGGAGCACTTCCTGGATGACTGGAAGGAGCTGGTGAGCAGAAAGCGCAGGGAGCACTTCTACCTCAACTTCTACACAGCCGAGCAGCTGATCCTCCTGAGCACCGAGCTCAGGAAGCAGAGTCCCAGCTAAGCTGCCCTCCTGATGCTGTCCTTCATCAAAGACAACTGCACCCCAGCTGACTTTTTAAGGGCCACTGAGGGGTTCAATGAGGCCCCCAGACACCAAGTGAGGACAGTGATGGAAAAATTACCTTCATTGCAATCCGCTGAGATCAGCCTGGTGACCAAGCTGAGGGCCATCATGGAACAGTCGCTGGAGAGCGTGAGTGTCTTTCTGCCTGGCTGCCTGGACCTGGAGGCCCTGGGCCATTGTCTGGCTCGCCTGGCTAGGATGGGCAGGTCTCCTGTGGAACGGTCACTCCCCTTGGGCCTTCAGGCTGGCCAGCCCAACCTGGTCTTATGTGGCCACTCTGAGGTGTTATTGGCTACCTTGGTCATCTACATGCAGGCCTCAGGCCAGCCCCTACCCACCATTGATGAGGTGCTACTCTGTACCCCGGGGACCACATTTGAGGAGGTGGCCCTGTTCCTGCATCGCTGCCTGGCCCCGGTTTCCCAGGGGCACAAGGTCTACAGCCTGCTGTTTGCGGATCAGCTGAGCTACGAGGTGGCCTGCCAGGCAGAGGCCCTCTTCCGCAGCCTGTGCACACAGTGTCCCTGGGAGGACTACCAGCTGGTGGTGGTCTGTGATGTGGCACAGGAATTCTGCTACCTGCCCTCAGCCTTCAGTCAGCACAAAGTCCACCTCATCCCCCAGGCACCCCTCCATGCCATCCAGGACTACCTGGCACATCACTACCAGGTCCCAGCACAGACTCTGTCCGCAGCAGCTGTGTTCAGAGACCGGATGTGTGTGGGGATCGTGGCCTCCGAGAGAGCGGGAGTTGGTAATGAGAACACTGGGGTGGGCAGGCAGTCTCTCAGGGTTTCCCAATGACCCCTGCCTCTGCAGCAGTGGGCACCTCAGATGACACCCCTCTGCAGGTGGGAAAGTGAGTCTCAGGAGGGTCTGACTGCCTACAGTCAGTACTTCCTCTAGAAGGGGCCCCCTTTCCACCCAGGTTGCAGTTCCTGGGAGCCCAGCTCCTCCTTGGATGGACTTCTCTGCAGGTCACTTTTTTCTTGTGTAAACCCTTGACCTTTTCTGGGTCGCATTAGTGTGAGCAGAGGAGGCACAGCTGCTCTGGCTCCAGGAGAAGAGTGCTTCGCACCCTCCCTTCAGTCACTGACATGTGTCCTTAATAAGAGGTGGTGACTTCCATTCTGTTGATTTCATCCCATGAGCATCCCTGTGCCCTGTCAGGACAAAACCTGCCCTCCCCTCCCTGCTCGGGACATACCTCTGCTTTTACATTATTTCACTTCCACTGCTGTCATCATGGAGAATGCCAGGATGCTGAGTGGGTGACAGCTGGGGACTCTGGCTTCATGGTGGAGTTGTGCTCTATTCTGATATTCCCTTGCATCACTTTTGAATTTTACACAGAGAAATAACTGTTTTTATTATTTTTAAACTGGATTTGCCCCAGGGGTGCCCTACCACTGAGCCACATCCCCAACCTTTTTTATTTTTTATTTTGAGACATGGTCTCACTAAGTTGTTTAGGGCCTCAGTAAATTGCTGACGCTGGTCTTGAATTTGCAATCCTCTTGCCACAGCCTCCCACGTAGGTGGGATTACACGCAGGTGCCACTGCTCTTGCCTGAGACATAATTTCTAATCTCTCTGGATTCTCTTCCTCTTGATCCATAGGCTTGGGATCTCATTTCCTTATTTTAACATTACAGGGAAATCTCTCTATGTGAAGAGATTGCATGAAAAACTGAAAAAGAAGTTACACAGTGAAAAGGTGCCTTTAAAGATTGTTCGGTTGACTGACACTCAGGTGGATGAGGGCCGCGTCCTGGGCTCCCTCCTGTCTTTCTGTGATTCTCAGTATGGGAAAACGCCTGTGATATTCCACTTTGATGTGACTGCTTCGGTAAGTTCCCATATGGCAACCAAATGGCCACATCAGAAAGTGTAATTCCAAGGGACCCACCTGCTTCTCCCTGTATGAAGAGTCTCTTCTTTCTACACCTACCTGTGGTCGATACCCTTCTCTCAAGGAACAAGACAGGAGGGTCCTGGGGGTTGGGAGAGATGGTTGGCAATTGTTTATTTTTAAACCCATGCTTCTCTGTCTTTGGGTACAGTCTGGAACTTGGGTCTTTCTTTTCAAACTCCTCATTTTACAATACCTAATGGATACAAGTGGGAAAATGTGGCTTTGGAATCCGTGCCATTTATATATCATTGAAATTACAGAAAGAAATTTAGTGCAGTCAAGGAGGTCTTCAAAGCAGGTATGTACAAGGGCATTTGCAGGTGGTCATGGTACACTTTTGATTCTGTGGCCTGTGGCTTGGGGTGACACATCTTAGTTGTTTCCCACTTTTGCCTTAGAGGAGCAGCATGTACAGTGTCAGGGGAAATGCATGCTTGGACTTAGAATTCAATGATGTCTGGAATGAGAATGCTCTTGTGTTGATTGGCAGAATCTTGGATTTGTCTGGATCTGTCAGATTGGTGCTGTGTGTCTGGGTTGAGTCCCAGCCATGCTGAGTGATGGGAGATTCCTCTGTTGACAGACACTCTCTCCTATATTCACTGCCAGTGAACACGGCAGGGACACTTCACGCATAGAAACCCATTAGATGGTGGGAGTTCTATTGTCACACACCTTTGTGCTTAGTGGAGAGATGGAGCCGCAGGATTGGAAATGGTTTCCTGGTTCATAATACAGCTGCCATAGTTGAGCTTTTGTAGTACCCTAACATGCAGATGCCAGCCTCTGTGAACAATAGACTGCAGATAGCCACATGCATTCAAGTGATTTTTTTTTTCATAAAGTCCCATCCAGGGTAGACTGCATTGAAGGTGTCTGCCAGGAAATCAAGTTTTAACTTCTACTTATGTCTCTTCTTTGCAGAATCCACATGTCCCCCAGTTCAGTTTTCTTGGTATCTTCCCCAAAGTCACCTGCAAACCTCCCAGTGAAGTGATAGCCATGGAGCTGAGCCCTGAGAGGAGCGTCATAGAGCCTGGAATGGATGAGAGAGAGTTCCAAAGTGCCACTTTCCAAAGACCTTACCAATATTTAAAACAATTCCATCAAAAAGAAAACCTAGACACATTTCACTATCAAGAAGGCTCTGTTGAAGGTACCCCAGGGAAATGGATCCAGCACCTACTCATATACTGCGGGGTCATCAACCCCTCCTGGTCAGAACTCTGGAATTTTGCTCGGTTCCTCAACTGTCAGCTCAAGGACTGTGAGGCCTCTCCATTCTGCAATCCAGGATGTACTGAAGACGCACTACAGGGCTTCAAGAACTTTGTGGTCACCTTCATGATCTTCATGGCAAGAGACTTTGCCACACCAACACTTCATACCTCTGACCAGAGCCCTGGGAAGCACACGGTCACCACGGATGGTGTCAATGAAGAAGAGCTCGCCCCCTTCACTCTCCGGAGGAGGTGGGAGTCAGAGCCTCACCCATATGTGTTCTTCAATGGTGACCACGAGACCATGACATTCATAGGCTTCCATCTTCGGCCCAATGAGAATGGCAGCGTTGATGCCATCAACCATCTCAATGGGAAGATAATCAAGAAAGATGTCATAACAGAAGAACTGTACATAAGGCTGTTGCTTCAAGGCGTGCCCTTCAATGTTGACTTTGATAACCTGCCCAAACACGAGAAAATCTTGAGACTCTGCCAGCCACTAGGAATTTCTTGGGCCCTGGACCCTGATGAAACATATGAGCTTACAACAGACAACATGCTCAAGATTCTGGCCATTGAGATGCGGTTCCGCTGTGGGATCCCAGTTATCATCATGGTAGAAACAGGCTGTGGGAAAACCAGGCTCATTAAATTCCTTAGTGATCTGCAGCGTTGTGGTGCCCAGGCTGAGACCATGAAGTTGGTCAAGGTTCATGGAGGAACAACTGCAGCCATGATCTACTCCAAAGTCTTGGAGGCTGAGAAAACTGCCTTATCCAATAAGGACCAACACCAGTTGGACACTATCTTGTTCTTTGACGAAGCCAACACAACAGAAGCCATAAGCTGTATTAAGGAAGTCTTGTGTGACCAGACCGTGGATGGCCAGCCACTGGAGGAGGGCTCAGGCTTGCACATCATAGCTGCCTGCAACCCTTACAGGAAGCACTCTCAGGTGACCATCTGCTGTTTGGAGTCAGCTGGTTTGGGGTACAGGGTCAGTGCAGAGGAGACAGCAGACAGGCTGGGCTCCATTCCCCTCAGGCAGCTGGTGTACAGTGTCCACGCCCTGCCCCCGAGCCTGATTCCTCTGGTGTGGGACTTTGGGCAACTGAATGACACTGCTGAAAAGCTCTACATCCAGCAGATTGTTCAGAGACTGGTGGACCACGTCAGGATCAACAAGAAGGAGACTTGTGTGATCACGGAAGTGCTCTCTGCCTCTCAGAGGTTCATGAGGAACACTAAAAGTGAGTGCAGTTTCGTCAGCCTCCGGGATGTGGAGCGCTGTGTGAAGGTGTTCACATGGTTTCATGGCTGCAGTGAGATGCTCTTGGTGAAGCTGAACACCTTTCTCTGTGAGACCAGTGTCAGCAAAAATAACTTCAGGAGAGACCCCGTCCTCTGGTCCCTGGTGATGGCTCTGGGGGTCTGTTACCATGCCTCCTTAAAGGAGAAGGAGTCCTACCGCAGAGCCATTTGCAGGTATTTTCCAGAATCATATGACAACAGCGGGGTCATCCTGGACGAGATCACACACGCACAGGATCTTTTCCTGAGTGGGGTGCCTCTGAGGAAAACCATAGCCAGGAACTTGGCTCTGAAGGAGAATGTCTTCATGATGATCATCTGCATTGAGCTGAAGATACCCCTCTTCCTGGTGGGAAAGCCCGGAACCTCCAAATCTCTCGCCAAGACCATAGTGGCAGATGCCATGCAGGGCCAGGCCGCATACTCCACTCTCTTTCCAAGCCTAAAGGAGGTCCACCTGGTGTCATTCCAGTGTAGCCCCCACTGCACCCCACAGGGCATCATAAACACCTTCAAGCAGTGTGCTCGCTTCCAGCAGGGGAAGGACCTGCAGCAGTACGTGTCTGTGGTGGTGTTGGATGAGGTTGGCTTGGCAGAAGATTCCCCCAAAATGCCCCTGAAGGCTCTGCACCCATTGCTGGAAGACGGGTGCATTGAAGGTGATCCTGCCCCCCACCAAAAAGTCGGCTTCATAGGTATTTCCAATTGGGCCCTCGACCCTGCCAAGATGAACCGGGGCATCTTTGTGTCCCGTGGCAGCCCCAGTGAGAAGGAGCTCATGGAGTGCCAGAGGGATCTGCTCTTCAGACAGCCTGGTGCAGGACAGGGTCCGAGGGTACTTTTCTCCTTTTGCCAAGGCCTATGAAACAGTGTGCAGCAGGCAGAACAAGGAATTCTTCGGGCTTCGCGACTACTATAGCCTCATCAAGATGGTCTTCGCCACCGCCAGAGCATCTAACAAGAAGCCTTCTCCACAGGATATTGCACATGCAGTCCTTCGGAACTTCAGTGGCAAAGATGACATCCCTGCTTTGGACATCTTCATGGCCAGTTTACCTGAGGTCAGGTACATAGGAGAGCTCAGGACCCTGGAGCTCATCAAGCAGAACATTTTCAGGGATATGAAGACGGCAGCAGTGGGGGAGCTAGAAGGAGCTGAATCCCGCTACTTGCTTGTGCTGACGAAAAACTACATGGCCCTGCAGATCCTGCAGCAGTTATTCTTCGGTGAGGACCAGCAGCCCGAGATCATCTTTGGTTCCAGTTTTCCCCGGGACCAGGAATACACCCAGATCTGCAGAAACATCAACCGGGTGAAGATCTGCATGGAGACCGGCAAGGTGGTGGTGCTGCTGAACCTGCAGCACCTATATGAGAGCCTGTACGATGCGCTCAACCAGTACTACGTCTACCTTGGGTGCTAGAAGTACGTGGACCTCGGGCTCGGCACCCATCTCATCAAGTGTCGGGTCTACCCTGACTTCCACCTGATTGTCAACGAGGAGAAAAATGTGGTGTAGGAGCAGTTCCCTGTGCCCCTTATTAACCGGCTGGAGAAGCACTACCTGGACCTCAGCTTGGTGGTGCAGGGGTGGCAGAAGAGCATCGTGCAGGAGCTCACACAGTGGGCAGAGGACTTCGCTGACGTGAAGGCCCATCAGTTCCTGGCTGGGCACAAGTACAGCCCTGCTGACGTCTTCATCGGCTACCACTCTGATGCCTGTGCCTCTGTGGTACTGCAGGCTCTGGAGAGGCAGGGCCCCAGGGACCTGACACAGGAGCCATATCTCAGAGTATCTGAGGAGGCCAAGCTGATCCTGCTGGACTGTGCCACACCAGATGCTGTGGTACGGCTGAGCACCTCCACGCTGGGCTCATTTGTTGCACAGACACTGTCTCAGGAATACTGGAACAAGCAGCAGCATCACTCCTTTGCAGATTTCCTCCAGGCCCACCTTCGCAATGCAGACTCAGAGTGCCATTCCATCTTCACAGAGGTGACTGCCCCCACAGTCTTTCCCTTTCCTCTTTTACCCAGGAGACAGGAAGTCTCCACTCCATTTAAGGCACCATTCAGTCTGGGAAATGGATGTGTCCCCTTCATGTTAGGATCAAGGAGGATAAGTTCAGTTAGGTTCTCTTGCCTGTTTGTGAGCAGAGCTCTGTTCTGAGAGTAGCACCGGGCACAACGTTCATTTCCCCAGAGTGCCAGCAGACCCCAGGTGTAAGTGATTGGCCTACTTGTCATCCTTGGAGTGTAAGAGTAATAGACTCTGATGCCTCCCAAGCTGGTGCCCTTAGTGTTATAGTGAAAGTTGTGCAGCCAGGCAGGGGCATGGATCATAGGTGGTGTTAGTAGAAAAGAACCTGGCTGGTTGCAAACTTCACACATCAGCTGAGCTCTCTATTCAGGAATGAAGTTTCATTTAGGAATGGGGTGGTGCCTCTGATGGATCCACTCTGCTGGAGGAAAATAAGCCATCAGCCAAAGGGGAAGTTTGCGCTTATATAGGTTATACTGAGAGGTAACCTAATTATTGTAGAGTGTGTCTAATGGAGGGTCTGGGGTCAGCGGTGAGAGGACCAGATGGAGGGTCTAGTGTCGTGGTCAGTATTCATCTCTTTCCCTCCATGGTCTCATTGTACTATCATTGAGAAAGGGCTTATTTGGGGAAGGGTCAATACTTTGGCTTCTTCCCAGAGACTGCCAGTCTAGGCTTGGATGAGTATTTCCTCCCCAGGGCTGGTCTTGTCACCAGCAAAGATTCTTTCAGGGGAAGGATCAATGCTATCAATGTATGGCTTTTTTTTTATTCCCTTCTCCTAGGCTGCACTATTTTGGTGTTTTTAATTTTCCATATCCAACAGCCAGTTCTTCTTAAGAGAGGCAACTTGGGCTGGTCATGAGGGCTGCCTGGGCAGGCATCAAAGGCAGAGGGCTCCTTGGGGCACAGATATTGAATCTGAATCTGCATCTGTGCAGGAGACCAGGAAGGGACTGCTGACAGTGCATGAAGTTCAGGCTTCATGAGTGCTGGGTCATGGGGATAGGATAGGTGGAGAGACATGGGGAGGGCCTTGCAGCCTTAAGCTTAGTTTTGCTTATGCAGAGAGGAGCTATGTAGGAAAGTGTACATGGTGGACACACCCCACTGCACAGGTGATGGGAAAACAGTGACACAAGAGACTGACATTGAGAGGATACACCAGTCAGGAGGCTGCTGTCATGGTGAAAACTGCAAATGGTTAGCAGACAGCATGGCTGGGCTAATCACCGACTCCATGGAAGGGAGGCAGAGGAATAGGACAGCCTTCCTGAACTCATTGCAGCTTTGGGCAGTCACCATGAGAATCCAGGGAGGAGCAATAGGTTTGGGAGCCAGTGGTGACATCTGTTTGGGATAGGTTTGGATGTCTGCTGTGTAAGTTGGATGTAGGAATTGGAAGCTTGTCAGTAATGACAGGGTCAGAGAAAGGGTCTGGAGCCAGGTGCAATAATACATCCCCATGATCCCAGTGGCTTGGGAGACTGAGGCAGGAGGATCTCAACTTCAAAGCCAGCCTCAGCAACTTGTAGAGGCCCTTAGCAAGACCCTGTCTCAAAATAAAAGAAGGACTAAGGATGTCACTCAGTGATTAAACAGTCTTGCATTCAATCCCTGGGACCAAAAAAAAAAAAAAAGAAGAAGAAGTGTTCTGAAGAGCTGAGGTCCTATGTGCCTAAAATGACTGGGTTTGCACTGTGGAGTATGGTCCATAGCAGAGAATTGAGAACTACTGAGGGGAGAGAGAGTTGCCAGTGACTAACTCCATCAGATAGCAGGAAGCCAGATTACAAAAAGAAATGGCATTGTGCTGAGTCCTAAAGGATCAGAAGGCTCTCAGGTAGGGAAAAAAGCAGAAAGAGAGATATTAGCATTTCAGAAGGAGACCAAGGCAGCTGTGGGTCTGGGCAAGTCTTCTCTCTGACATCTGTTGACCCTGAGGTTCTGCTTGCCTCACCCATTCTTTGTATGTAAAAGCTGCTCTGGGTTGGGCTTCTTTATGTCTGAGTGCCCGCTGGCCCCGAGTTCTGACCAGTTCTCTGCGCCCTTGCTTGAATCTGGCTGATGGCTTGTGTGCCCATGTTGCAGGTCACCACCTTCTCCAGAATGCTGACCAACTGTGACTGCGAAGCTCTAGGGGCAGAGGTGAAGGGCTTGGCCCCTAAGCCTGTGATCCTGTCACTGCAGCAGTTTGACACTGAGTACTCATTCCTCAAGGAAGTCCGGTGAGGCGCCCTGCCTGCCCATCATCCTTGGGCCCTATCCTGGGAACATGGTATCGCATGCCAGGGTGTGGTAACCACTTGTAAGGAACTCTGAGTACTATGGAGGCTCATTGCTCAGCCTCCTGGTATGCCTCTCTGGCCCCAGTTGTAAGACAGCTGTGTCCGTCTGTCTCCTGAGCACTGTGTGGCCCTTTTCTTCTCCAGTGGATTGTATCCTCACCTTGTGGAGGGAGACCCTACCTGGATGCTGGGTTCTGCATGGCCTGTGTTTCCCTTCACTTTTTGGAGTGTTATGATCCATGTTTTTGTTTTTTGTGTGTGTGGGTTTTTTTTTTTTTTTTTTTTTTTTTGCTTGTGCTGGGGATTGAACCCAGGGCTGCTCTACCACTGAGCCACATCCCCAGCCCTAATTTTTATTATTATTAATTCTGAGATAGGGTCTGGCTGTGTTGCTGAGGCTAGCCTGGAACTGGTGACCCTCCTACCTTAGCCTCCTGAGCTCTGGCTGCCCATGTTTTAGGACAGAGGACTCACTGGGGTGATTCTCTTTTTCTTTCAGAAGCAGCTTAATGAAGACAGCCAGACGTAAAATCCTCATTGTCCAGATGGATTTTGATGATGGCGCTCACAGTGCTCAGCTCACTGCATCAGCTAAGTATGTTCTCAGTAGTTTTCTAGGAAAACATAGGAAGCCAAAATCTCCCCAGCACATCCTGAAGAATTTTTTCCATGAAAACAGTGTGGAAATAAGAATGACTCTCCCTCCCAGCTCCTGACATGGGCTAGAGAAGCTAGAAAGTAAAGGATGAAGGAAAAGGCCTGTAATGGCACAGAAATTGTGGAATGAAAGATGCGTCAATAATGGAATTTTTGTAGTGTTTAGGAGGATGTGTTAAAGTTGCATTTGCAGTCATTTACAGTCCTTTTTTGATCATTTTGATTTTGAATCACATAATTAAAATTAAAGTTCAGTCTGGGATGTAGCTTGGTGGTACAGCACTTGCCTAGCATGTCTGAGGCCCTAGGTTTGATCCCCAGTACTGCCTAAAAAAAAAAAAAAAAAGAACTTATCATAAGTTTAAGGGCAGTAAGACTATATAAATAAATTAATATTTATTGAACATTTTTGTGGTGTCCATAAATCTGAAAATTTCAGAATTAGCTATGTTCTGTTAACTCATGTAATTAAGAGTGACATTTGCTCCTTTAAAGCACTGGGTGCCTAGGATAAGTTAAGACCCAGCCAGATGCTATGGGGAGGTGGTCTGTAGCCACTGGGTGTGCAAGGCGCACTGTACCACACAACATTGTCTTGAAATTGGAAGGCCAGCAAGCCCCACCCTCTGAACACAGGGCTGCTGAGAAGGACAGAGTAGTGTCCTAGGGACAGAAAAGTGAAATCACAGAAAAGGAAAACAGGAAGCAACCAGCTTCACAGGGAAAAGCTTTTGCTGTAATCAATCAATCCCCCTGAACCCCTAGTTCAGGCAGTTTTAGAACTTTATATCTAGTGTATAGTGGGAGGGACTCAGAGGTTCACATTCTACAGAAGTTCCCATGACAACAAGTTTTTCTTTCACTGTTCTGGGCCAATTAATCCCTCAAAGATACTTTTTGCAAGAATTAGCACTGGAGAAAGGGAGAGCCCTCACCCCCACCCCCAGCTGTTTCCATGGAACCCAATTAGTAACACTTTCCCTTTTTTGATTTATATTTTATTTTTATTGATTTTTTTAAATGACAGTGGAATGCTTTACAATACTTGTTACACATATAGAGCACAATTTTTCATATCTCTGGTTGTATATAAAGTATGTTCACATCAATTCATATCTTCATACATGACTTTGGATAATGATGTCCATCACATTCCACCATCCTTATTAAGCCCCTGCCCCCTCCCTTTCCTTCCCAGCCCTCTGCCCTATCTATAGTTCCTCTATTCCTCCCATGTTCCCCCTCCCTACCCCACTATGAGTCAGTCACCTTATATCAGAGAAAACATTCATCCATTTTTAATTTGAAATTGGCTAACTTTGCTTAGTATCATCTTTTTCAACTGCATCCATTAACCTACAAATACCATGATTTTATTCTCTTTTGTTACTGAGTAATATTCCCTTGTGTATATATAACAAATTTTTTTTTATCCATTCACCTACTAAAGGGTATTGAGGTTGGCTCCACAGTTTAGCTATTGTGAATTGTGCTGCTATAAACATTGATGTGGCTGTGTCCCTATAGTATACTGTTTTTAAGTTCTTTGGATATAGATTGAGGAGACCTGGGTCAAATGGTGGTTCCATTCACATATTTCCAAGGAACCTCTATACTGCTTTCCATATTGGCTACACCAATTTGCAGTCCCACCAGCAATGTATGAGAGTACTTTTTTCCCCACTTCCTTGCCAACACTTGCTTTTGTTTATCTTCATAATAGTTGCCATTCTGACTGGAGTGAGATGATATCTTAGAGTAGTTTTGATTTGCATTTCTCTAATTGCTAGAAATGATGAGCATTTTTTCATATATTTATTGTTTAATGTATATCCTCTTCTGAGAAGTGTCTGTTCAGGTCCTTGGCCCACTTGTTGATTGAATTATTTGTTATTTTGGTATTTAGCTTTGTTTTTAGATCTTTATATACCCTAGAGATTAGTGCTCTATCTGATGTGTGAAGGGTAAAAGTTTGCTCCCAAGATGTAAGCTCTTTATTCATCTCACTGATTGTTTCTTTTGCTGAGAAGAAACTTTTTTGTTTGATTCCATCCCATTTATTGATTCTTGGTTTTAATTCTTGCACTATAGGAGTCTTAATGAGGAATTTGGGGCCTAATCCCACATGATGAAGATTAGGGCCTACTTTTTCTTCTATTAGAGGCAGTGTCTCTGATTTAATGCCAGGTCCTTGATCCACTTTAAGTTGAGTTTTGTGCATGGTGAAAGATGGGGGTTTAATTTTATTTTGTCACATATGGATTTCCAGTTTTCCAGCACCATTTGTTGAAGAGGCTATCTTTTCTCCAATGCATGTTTTTGACACCTTTGTCTAATATAAGATAATTGTAATTTTGTGGTTTAGTCTCTGTGTCCTATATTTTGTACCATTAGTCTACCAGTCTGTTTTGGTGCCAATACTGTGCTGTTTTTGTTACTACTACTCTGTAGTATAGTTTAAGGTCTGGTATAGTGATACCACCTGCTTCAATTTTCCTGATAAAGATTGCTTTAGCTATTCTGGGTCTCTTATTTTTCCAGATGAATTTCATGATTGCTTTTTCTATTTCTATGAGGAATGCCATTGGGATTTTGATTGGAATTGCATTAAATGTATATAGTGCTTTTGGTAGTATGGTATTTTTGATAATATTATTTCTGCCTATCCAAGAGCAAAGTAGATCTTTCCATTTTCTAAGGTCTTTGTTGATTACTTTCTTTAGGATTCTGTAGATTACATTGTATAGATCTTTCACCTGTTTCATTAAGTTGATTCCCAATTATTTTTTTTTCTTTTGAGGTTATTTTAAAGGGGTAGTTTTCCTCATTTCCATCTCAGAGGGTTTACATAAATGCCTTTGATTTATATACAGAAATTTATATACAGAAATGCCTTTGATTTATGGGTGTTGATTTTATATCCTGTTATTTTGCTGAATTACTAGTTCTACAAGTTTTCTGGTGGAGTTTTTTTGGGTCTTCTAGGTATAGAATCATATCGACAGCAAATAGTGCTAATTTAAATTCTTCTTTTCCTATACACAGCCCTTTGATTTCTTTCATCTGTCTACTGCTCTGGCCAGTGTTTCAATAACTATGTTAAATAAAAGTGGTGAAAGAGAACATCCATGTCTTGTTCCAGTTTTTAGAGGGAATGTCTTCAATTTTTCTCGGTTTAGAATGATGTTGACCTGGGCTTAGCGAATATAGCCTTTACGATGTTGAGATATGTACCTGTTATTCCTAGTTTTTCTAGTGTTTTGAACATAAAAGGGTGTTGTATTTTGTCAAATGCTTCTTCTGCATCTATTGAGATGATCATATGATTCTTATCTTTGAGTATATTGATGTGATGAATTACATTTATTCATTTCCATATGTTAAACCAACCTTGTATCCCTGTGATGAATACCACTTGATCATGGTGCACTATCTTTTTGATATGTTTTTGTATTCGATTTGTCAGAATTTTATTGAAGATTTTTGCATATATGTTTGTTAGAGATTTTGGTCTGAAGTTTTCTTTCTTTGATGTGTCTTTGCCTGGTTTTGGGATCAGGGTGATATTGGCCTCATAGAATGAGTTTGGAAGTGCTGTGTCTTTTTCTATTTCCTGAAATAAATTATAGAATATTGACATTAGTTCTTCTTTAAAGGTCTTGTAGAATTTGGCTGTGTATCTACCTGGTCCTGGGATTTTCTTGGTTGGTAGTCTTCTGAAGGCATCTTCTATTTCTTCAGTTGATATTGGTCTATTTAAATTGTGTATATTATCCTGAGTCAATCTGGGCAAATCATATGACTTAAAAAATTTGTCGATGCCTTCAATATCTTCTATTTTATTGGAGTATAAGTTTTCAAAATAATTTCTAATTATCCTCTGTATTCCTGTAATGTCTATTGTGGAATTACTTTTTTCATCATGTATGCTGGTAATTTGAGTTTTCTCTCCATCTCTTTGTTAGCATAGTTAAGGGCCTGTCAATTTTATTTATTTTTTTCAAAGACCAATTTTTTGTTTTGTCAATTTTTTCAATTGTTTCTTTTGTTTCAATTTCATTAATTTCAGCTCTAATGTTAATTATTTCTTGCCTTCTACAGCTTTTCCTTTTGTTCTGATTTTTCTAGGGCTTTGAAATGTATTGTGAGGTCATTTATTTGTTGATTTTTTTTCTTCTTTTAAGGAGTGAACTCCATGCAATAAATTTTCCTCTTAGTACTGCTTTCATAGTGTCCCGAGATTTCGGTATGTTGTGTCTATGTTCTCATTTACCTCTAAGAATTTATTAATACCCTCCTTGATGTCTTCTGTAACCCATTGTTCATTGAGTAACATATTGTTTAGTCTCCAGGTGTTGGATTAATTTTTATTTTTTATTTTGTCATTGATTTCCAAATTCATTCCATTATGATCTAACAAATTGCATGGTAGTATCTCTACTTTTTTATATTTGCTAAGAGTAGATTTGTGGCATAGGATGTGGTCTATTTTAGAGAAGAATCCATGTGCTGCTGAGAAGAAAGTGTATCCACTTGATAACAGATTGAAATATTTTATATATGTCAAAGTTATTAATTGTATTATTGAGATCTATAGTTTCTTTATTCAACTATTTTTTGGAAGATCTATCCAGTGGTGAGAGATGTGTGTTAAAGTCATCCAAGATTATTATGTTATGGTCAATTTGACTCTTGAACTTGAGAAGGGTTTGTTTGATGAACATAGCTGCTCCATTGTTTGGGGCATATATATTTATGATTGTTATTTTAAAAGTTTTAAATTTGTTTTAATTACTTATACATGACTGTATAATGCACTTATATACTTTGATACATCATACATAGATGGGATATAATTTTTCGTTTTTCTGAGTATACATATTGTAGAATCATATTGGCCATACATTCACATATATACCTAAAGTAATAATATCTATTTCATTCTACTATCTTTCTTATCCCCACATCCCCTCCTTTCACTTCCCTCTATTTAATCTATGGTAATGCTATACTTTTTTTGCCTTTATGCATATTCTTTGTTGGTTTTTTTTTGCATTACAATTCTTAATACACATATATACCACAATTTTTGTATCTCTGTTTGTAGATAAAGTATGTTGAAACCCAATTCAAGTCTTCATACATGTGTTTTGTATGGTAATGTCCATCACATTCCATCATTGTTGCTAATCTCCTGTCCCCTCTCTTTCCCTCCCACCCCTCTTCCCTATCTAGAATTCATCTATTCCTCCTATGCTCTCCCTCCCTACCCCACTATGAGTCAGCCTCCTTATGTCAGAGAAAACATTTGCCATTTGTTTTTTGGGGGGATTGGCTGACTTCACTTAGCATTATCTTCTCCAGCGCCATCCATTTACCTGCAAATGCCATGATTTTATTCTCTTTTATTGCTGAGTAAAATTTTCATTGTGTACATATGCCATATTTTTTTATCCATTCATCCACTGAAGGGCATCAAGTTTGGCTCCACAGTTTAGCTATTGTGAATTGTGCTGCTATAAACATTGATGTGGCTGTGTCCTTGTAGTATGCTGTTTTTAAGTCCTTTGGGTATAGTTCGAAGAGATCTGGGTCAAATGGTGGTTCCATTTCCAGATTTCCAAGGAATCTCCATACTGCTTTCCAAATTGGCTGCACCAATTTGCAGTTCCACGAGAAATATATGAGTGTACCTTTTTCCTGTATCCTCACCAACACCTATTGTTGTTTGTCTTCATAATACCTGTCATTCTGATTGGAGTGAGATGATATCTTAGAGTGGTTTTTATTTGCATTTCTCTGATTGCTAGAGATGATGAGAATTTTTTCATATATTGTTGATTGAATGTATATCCTCTTCTGAGAAGTGTCTGTTCAGGTCCTTGGCCCATTTGTTGATTGGGTTATTTGTTTTTTAAGTGTTTAGCTTTTTTAGTTCTTTATATATTCTAGAGATTAGTGCTCTATCTGATGTGTGAAGAGTAAAAGTTTGCTCCCAAGATGTAGGCTCTTTATTCATCTCACTGATTGTTTCTTTTGCTGAGAAGAAACTTTTTTGTTTGATTCCATTGCATTTATTGATTCTTGGTTTTAAGTCTTGCACTATAGGAGTCTTAATAAGGAAGTTGGGGCCTAATCCCACATGATGAAGATTTGGGCCCACTTTTTCTTCTATTAGACACAGAGTCTTTGGTTTAATTCCTAGGTTCTTGATCCATTTTGAGTTGGGTTTTGTGCATGGTGAAAGATGAAGTTTAATTTCATTTTGTTGTATATGGATTTCCAGTTTTCCCATCACCATTTGTTGAAAATGCTATCTTTTCTCCAGTGCATGGTTTTGGCACCTTTGTCTAATATAAGATAATTGTAATTTTGTGGGTGAGTCGCTGTGTCCTCTATTCTTGAATGTTCTGTTCATGGTTTCTTACCATTATCATCACTGTGTGGTCTATGTTTTTTTCAAGATTATATATTTTGTATTCATAAATGTGCAGTCTGGACAATCAGATACTTCCCCAGGGTGCTCATGGGAAAACTTTCAGGTCATTTCACCTACTTGCTGAGGTGTAGGTCCTGAGCTGGTACCCAGCAGCTCTGCCAGAGTGCCCCAGGCTGTCTGTGTCCCAGGAAGGCAAAGCCTTGGCCGGCTGCCCACCCCACTCCACACCAACACCCACTCTACTTCCTGGCATTCCCATGGAAGCCCAAACTGGCAATACTGTAGCTGACCCCACCAGATGCCTTCCCAACTTCTTCCAGATGTTTCTCTACCAGACCTCCATCAGGACCATGGATCAGGGAAATCAAAAGCCCAGGGTTGAAGCTGAGCATAGCTCTCTGGGATCTGACTGCCTGTCTCTAATGCCCTGGGCACAACTCAGACATCAGGTTGGAACAATACCTGTTCCACCTTCCCTGAGACTACAAAGACCCCAGGTGGTAAGGGTTGGCTCAGGCCTGGCACAGTGAGGAAGGCTGTTGTCTGGAGAAGTAAAGACCACAGAGCCAGGGGTGATGGCTGTCTAGCCAGCAGGCCACAGGTAGGGACAGTTGGGTAGACAGACCCTTCTCTCAGGGTTGTGGGATCTGTGCTCAAGGGTGCAAACTAAAGGAGCAGGGTGTACGGGTGGGGTGCACAGGACTGGCTGGGCCTGGGGCTGGGAGGACAGTCAGAAACAAGGCGTGAATAGAGGGGTGGGTGGGGGTGGGGGCTAATTGTAGTGGCACCTCAGCTCCTTCCTGCAGAACCTAATAAATAGACCATGGTGATGTCCATAATTGCAGATCACAACTTCTCAGGACTAAGAATATTCTTGAACCTCTTAATAATTCAAGTCACATCCAAATCGAATTTCCAGTTCCCCTACCAGCCTCTGTGCTCCTTCCCTGCCCCCCAACTTGCCTAGGGTCTGGGAGGCACTGGCTTCCAGTGGTCTTACCCAGGACCCCTCAGGGCTCTCACAGCCAGGGCTGGGTGGCCTGTATGACCTGTCCTAGGCCAGCCTCAATCCAACCCACACCTACTCAGACACTGGGCTGCTTGAGGGGGTGGAGCTGAGCCACATGGCCCCTTCCTCAACATCTCACTAGAGCCACAGGACTCTTGGGACCAACCCTTTGGGCTCCAGGTTCAACTCAGGCTATAAGGGAGCCTCTTTGATCCCTAGCTTCTATGCACCCAAAGTTGTCCTTGTGCCTCCTCAGATGAGGGCCTGAAGGGCTTTGCCTGGAGCTCTCTGTCCTGGTGGGGACACCTGGGTTCCAACTCAGGCTTCTGCCCTGTGTGCTGGGGTAAGTGACTTCACCTCTCTCTGCCTCTTTCCCCATCAGTGGGCTGGTAGGATCAATGTCTCCAGAATAAGCTGTGAAAGTTTTGGGGGCAAGAGGGGGTGTATGCACCCTCCTCTCCAGGTGCAGTTCCCAGCTGCAGACACCCCTTTCTTGCCCAAAGCAGCTCAATCTCTGGTCCTTCAGAGAGGTGAGGAACTTGAGGTGCCACCAGGAGCCTGTGTGAGGTGGGGGCTCCCCAGCCTGCTCCACCTGCCCCATCAGCAACCCAAGCCCACTGCACTCCCCTGGCCAGGCCACTTGTGGAGTTTTGCCAGTGCTAATGACAGCAGAGGTGGCTGCACTGGCATGCAGGTGAGTGGCAGGCAGGTGGTGGGCAAGGAGCATGGAAGGATGATACTGCCTGCTCTGCCCCAACCCAGCCAGGGGACCAAGCCCCTCAGCCTCTGATACCAGAGGCCAGTGCAGGAAGGTGGTGAGACCCTGCAGAGGGCAACCAGAGGTGGTGGCAGGCCAGATGCACAAGCTGAGGGCCAGGACAGAGCAGAAAGACCCAGGATACCTTCAGGAGGGGAAGGAGGACACTGGGGTCCCAGACCCAGGAAGAGGCCTGGCTGCCTGGGCTTCTGCCCGGCTGCAGGGAGATAGGTGTGGGGAGCAGCTTGGGTGCTTTTGGTTTTGTTTTTGGTGATTTAAATTTCATTTTTTCCTAAACAAAGTCATAAATGTGCACAGTCTAGATTATCAGATAGTTTTGAGGGGCTTGGGATGAAACCCAGCCCCTCTTGCATGGCTCCCTGCTTTCCCCATCCTCCTGGATGGTTCTTTTGGTATTTGAATAGCAATATTTGGTATTCTGAATAGCAATGTTGCCGCTGCTTTTTCCTTTTCAGATTTAGAAATTGCTCGTCGGCATCCTGCTCTGGGGAGTCAAACTTTGTCCTCTCATGGAGCCCAGATGCTCACATGCACACGTGTGTGCACACATAGCACACTCATCCTGCTTCCTCCCATCCCCATGAATAAGGGTTAAGTGTGTCCAAGATGTTTCCTTGCATACACTGGTTGCTGCTGAGTAACATGTTTTAATTACATTTCTGTAATTTTTTTTTTTGGACTTAATAATTGCCTCACTTGGAGGAGGGTATTTTCTATGGGCCCATTACTTATCCCCAGACTCTGCCATGGAATGAAATGGAATATGAATCTCTTTTTGATACTGAAAACATCAGGCCATCTATGTGCTTAATTTTTCCTGGAGCCTGTGGTAGCTGGCCTCCAAGATAGCCTAGTAATTTGCCCTCCTGATGGTGTCCTTGTCCTGCTGCATGGCACAGAGTGCGTGTGTATGAAAAACAGAAGATGGCAGAAGCCACGGCTCTCTCCCTGGCTCCAGGTTTAGGTTACAGAACACACTATGGCTCTTGTGTTGGTGTGGTCTCTATTTATCAATCAATCAATCAATCAATCTATCTATCTATCTCCCCTCTTTATTGCTGCTGCCACTCTCTCCCTGTTTCCATTTCTCCCTCTCCCCACCTTTCCTCTTCCTCTCTGCTTTGCTCTCTCTCCTTCTCATTTTCTTCCTTTCTCTCCACTTTTCTCTCTCCTTCTACCTGTCTTTCTCTACCTCTCCCTTTCTCCCTGTTTCTACCCCTTTTATTCTTCCTCTTGGCCTCCTTCTCCTTCTTTTGGCATTTGTTTTGAGGGAGGTCCCCTGCCCCATCAGAAATCTCTCTGTGAATGGGTCCTCTTGGCTACTATTAGCCATGGAAAGACATCATTTTGGAAGTAGTCCTCCAGCCCCACACTTGGGAGGATGATGTCCTGGCTGTCCTCTTGGTTGCAAGCCACCTCATGACACCTATAACCTGAGTCCTCCACCATTCTGCTTCCAGATTCCTGTCCCCCAGAAACTGTGTGATAATAAATATTTGTTCTGGGATAACTTGATATACAGTAATACAGAGCCATTCTTCCTCAGGTATGCATCTGTCATGGTCACCTTCATACCTGTGCACCATTTACCATCAGGGACTTCCCTCCACTCCAGCCTGGGAAGTTCTTCTGTCTGCTTCTGAGTGGCATTCTTCCCACATCCCCCACAACCTATATTTTGGACAACTTCCTGGTTTAATACTGAGTGGCAAGAGTACCAGCCCATCTTGCCCCTGCCTCACCCCAGCCAGCACCCCAGCCCTGATCTTCCAGCAGGAAGCCTGAGAGTGGAGCTTTTTTGTTAACTTGCCTGAGACTTCAGGTAGATAAGAACTGCCCTGTTGGATGTCACCATGTTAAAGCCCATCTGCCTGGAGGGCCTGCTGGCTCCTCATCTGGACCACAGTTCTGTGTGGGTTAAGCCCATCTGTGTTAGCCAGCTTTCTGTTATTGTAATAAAATACCTGAGAAAATTGTCTTAAAAAGAGGGAACGTTCATGTTTCCAGAGTTTTCAGTTCATGGTCACCTGGTCCCATTACTTTTGGACCTGTGGCAGGACAGCATATCATGGCAGGAGTGAAGCTGCTCATCTCATTGCAGCCAGAAAGAAAATAAGAAGAGACCAGGGGCTCACTCTCTCCTGAAGAGCACAATCCCAGCAACCTAGGACTGCCCACTAGGCCCACCTTCTACAGGTTCCACCACCTCTGGATAGGGCCATGGGCTGGGGACCAAGCCTAACACATGGGCCTCTCAGGGACACTCAAGGTCCAAACAATGGCACCACTGGGCTGGGCTGTCTGGTCTCCCGGGTGCTGGGGACCCTCCTTCAGCTTCACTGCTTATCAGCTTTGGCCAGCTTCCCCTATCCATAGCCCCCAATATGGGCAACAGAAACCTGAGGGAGGAGTGGATCCATCCTTAAGCATACACTGCTCCAAGCCTGGACTTTGACCAGGCTGTCATCCTCCCTGGGGACCCTGACAGGCCTTCAGGTGGGTGAATCCTAGAGCAAGAGTGTGCAGGTGTACAAACCAAGTCATCCTGTGTGTGATCAGAACTACAGGTCACGTGTGAAAGAAACCACCTGAAGCAAAACTGGGTCATATGTGTTGACTCCAAGGTGAATCAACACTGCACAGCCTTGCTGCCTCCTGGCTCTCCATTAGCCCTGCCCAGTGGGGGCTCAGAAGCAGCCCCAGATTTCCTCACTCCTGCATCTAGTGACTCCATGCATGGGGATGCTCTACCTGAGTGGCTCCAGGAGAAACCCCAGGTGGTGCAATTTGGCTGGCCCAGACTGTCACAGGCCTTTCCCTGAGCATGTAACTGTGGCTCAGGGTGGCCAGAGCCAGGGGCAGAGCCAGCCTTCCACCTATGGAGAAAGGATTTCTCAGTGGAAAGTCAAGGCACTGTTGTCAGAGGAAAACACCAGCTGGGAAAACTGAGGCTGGGGCCTTCTGCAGAAATGTAGAAGCTTCAGGGACTCATAGAGTTTCATTCACTCCAAGTCCCTAGGAACACACTGTCTCTTCATACTACTGCCCTGTCCCATCTCTTAGTAATTCTCTTTCAATGCCAACAGGGAACAATGTGATTAAGGGCCCATTATAAACTTGCTGATCTTGATTCTGAGGCATAGACATGAAAGGCTTAGGGGATCCACTTGACATATAATGAGGTATCCAGACACATTACTTGGGTATCAGTTAACTATCTGGGGAAATTTCAGGAAGGATCCTTCCTGCTGGCAGGGAGAGAGCCAATCAACCTGGAGCATCAGTTGGATCTGGATTCAGCCTCTAGCAGGGAAGGGGAAGAGGGAAGGGCCTGCAGGGCCCAGTGGGGCTGGGCCTCACTCCTCCTCTACCACTGCCACAAACTCTGGGCACATGCTGTGGCCTTTGCTACCTCAGTCCCTTTATTAACTCCTCAGTCATCTGCCAAAATGAGTGGTGGTCAAGAGAGGGGACTGACAAGGAACAGAGCAGTGCTGGGGAGAGACAACTGTGCAGGCAGGTGGCATTTGCAGCTCTGTGGGAATCAAGGGTGACAAACAGCATCTTCAGGGCAGGGAGGAGGGTAGGGCAGGAGTACATCACAGAGCAGGAGGAAAGGAGGGGCTGGGCCCAGGGACAGGGTAGCATGGGGGTGAGTAGGTCATGAGATTCAGAGCAGCCCTGGCTTGGCTCAGAGACAGGCTGCCTTGGGCTCTGTGCCTGAACCAGGTGTCATACACTGGAAGACCAGGGCAGGATCTGTCCCTTGCTGCTGGAGAGCTGTAAGACTGAATAAAACTCTGAAAATCTTTAAGAGTCTCATTTTCTCCTGTTAGAATGGGGATACTAAGCCCAGTTCCCAGGAGTGGGCCTGCTACCCCCACAGGCACTTACTGAACTTGGTTCCCTCTGGTGTGGAACATCCCCAGGTCAGAACCAGGGGCCAGGGTGCATTTTTGATAGCGTCCTGGAGGAAGTAATGTGGGCTGGTCAGCTGGCACTTGGTGGGCAGAGACCAAGTGCCAGGATCAACCCTTGCCCTTGGGCCAGCAACACTCATGATCTGGGTGCCTCTGCTGGATGTGTCCCCCAGATGAGGACCAATGACTATACCCTCACATGCCTACCCCTGGCTTTGATCATGGTAGAGCCCCAGCATGCCCTTTGGTGCAGTAGATGCCCCCACCCTGGTCTACTCAGAAACTGATTGGCAGCTGCCACTTCCCAACCCTCCAGCCTCATGTCTTTTCATGACACTGACATATGACATCTCTGGGGTTGGGGGTAGGGTTCCAAGGAAGCTGCCAACTGTGAGTGCAGCATGTCCCCATTTGTCTCAGGGCAGATGGCTGCCAGTGAGTTAAGTGCAGGGGAAGGGGTACCACAGGAACCCCTTCCTGCATGGAGTGTGTGGAAGAAGGGGCAGGCACCCACTGGTGGAGGAGCAGGGACTACATCAGAAGGAGGGGCCTGGGACCACATGGGCTCCAGAGTTGGGGGCAGGACCTAGGAGCCAGATCCTGAACATGGGGCTCAGGGAGCTTGGGCCCAGCCTCAGAGAGGGTGCAGGACCCTGTAGTTCAGGGTTGGCATGCCCCTGTCATGCCTAGCTGGGTAGCCATAGGCAAATCCCTTCCCTCTCAGTTCCTCAGGGCCTGAAGAGTGTTTACTGTCTTCAGGCGCCTTCATTTTCTGAGCCATGAGCTCTGCAGGTGGGGAACTTCCTCAGCACACAGAGGCCTGCTATCTGCAGGGTTCTCTTGCCAGGAGGTGATAGGGCTCCAGCACACCCTACCAGACTCCCCCTAGGGTGAACAGGCAGGGACTCCACGCTGAACTCGGAGGCTGAGGCTCCAACAGAGCTTGGGATGACTCTTTGAGGTCCCCTTGAGGAGCAAGACCACTTACCAGCTTTCCTCAGCCACCTAGGTTGCAGCAGGGGCCACACATTGAGGGGTCTGGCAAGGCTGCTGGGCAGGAAGCTGACTGAAGTAGGAGACCCTGCCTGCCTTGGCTGCCCCCAGAGCCCAGTCCACTGGACCCAGAACACCTCAGAGACACTGGGCCCCAAGGAAGGAGGAGGTTTGAAATATCACTGAAGAAATAACCCAGTCACCAAAGCCTTGCTTTGGTTGGGAGGGCCTGGGGCTGGAAGGAAGGCCCCATGAGCACCCCCAGAGTCTCTGATCTTGAGTAGTGCCCACCCAGGCCAAGAGGGCTTCTCCTTGGTGACAGAATACAGAGCAGCATAACCTGTACTCAGTCCTAGTGTACTGGACTTGGAGTCCCAGGCTCTCAGCCTCCTGTAACCAGCACACAACAGTAGGAGCAGCCCTTGTCGCAACAAACAGGATACTGAGGTGAAGAAAGCCTGAGTGTCTGGCCCAGGCCCTGGGGATGCTTAGTGCTGAGCTACGCTGTGAACCCAGGTTCTGGTCAGCTTCTGGGCAGCCCGAGGTACATAGACCTGAAACACCTGGCTACAGGAGCCCACATTCTCTGGAGGGTCAGCATCCTGCCTCCAGGGGAGCATGGAAGGTGGGTCTCTGTCTCCTCTCCCCATCCTCTTATCCTAAGGCTCGCTCCCACCCCAAACCATTGACCATGTGCATAGCTCAGCACTAAGCATCCCCAAGGCCTGGGCCAGCCACTCAGGGTTTCTTTACCTTAGTCTCCTGTCTTTTGTGACAGGGGCTGCTCCTACTGTTGTATGCTGCTTACAGGAGGCTGAGAGCCTGGGACTCCACGACCGGTACACTAGGACTGAGTACAGGTTATGCTGGTGTGTATTCTGTCACCAAGGAGAAGCCCTCATGGCCTGGGTGGGCACTACTCAAGCAGAGATTCTGGGGGTGCTCATGGGGCCTTCCTTCCAGCCCCAGGCCCTCCCAAACAAAGCAAGGCTTTGGTGACTGGGTTATTTCTTCAGTGACATTCCACACCTCCTCCTTCCTTGGGGCCCAGGGTCAGATGCCTCTGCCTGCTGTGACTTAGCCCAGCTGTGACTCAGCCTCCTGATTGCTGGTTGTTGTCTTTTTTAAAAAAATTTTCCAAAGTATGACATGGCCACTGAGCCATGGCAGGGTATTCCTGCTGCACTGTTAGGGGACTCCTCTCAGGCCTAAGTCCGTGAGTGCCCAGGGGGGTCCGTGGCTTGTTCTGGCTAAGTGGCTGATAATTAGATGCTGGGATGAGGCATCCTTGGACTCTGGTCCTGGACAGACTCTGTCACCTCCAGGGCCAGCAGTCTGCACCTCAGTTCCACCTGACTCAGACATGAAGTTGGGACACCTGACCAAAGTCACCCTCCCAAACTGCTTCCCAAATCAAGGGGCCAATGTCCTTGACATTGTAGATTAGGGACCTAGAGGCTAGAAACCCTCCAAGGGAGGGGTGTCCCAGAGCCCTGCTTCTTAAGGAAGGAGTAAGAAATGGAGATATGTCCTAGGAAGACTCAGGACGTGGGTCAGTGCCACGCATGGCTGCTGTTTTGTTAGGCACTGAGCCTGGTCCTTAGGAGCCAAGCAGGGAAGGGCAGCCCTGATGCGGATCCTTCTCAGGATTGGGCCCAGGTTTAGTTTGTGTGAATTCATTTAGGATTTCTCTGTCTCCTCATCCTGAAATGGAGTTAGCACCCCCTTTGAGGGCAGTGCTCTGGTGCCAAAGAGATGAAATGGGAGCCACCAAGTGTAGACCCCAGTTCTGACCCCTGCATTTGGAAGGTTCTCTGTGAAAAGGTTCATTGCCCAGAGGAGCCTGCTGCAAAGCAGTGGCCTATACACCTCAGGAAATCTGGGAGGACAAAAAGAAGTGCTTCATGATAAGCACTGAGGGATTCACTGTCTATGTTTTAAATACAAAATCCCAATGAGATGCAAATAATGCACAGGAAATAAACCTGGACATGACAAAAGTAAATAAATAAAAACATATTTGTTTTGAAAATATCTTCTCCCATTCTGTGGTTTGTTTCTTCATTCTCTTAACATTTTCTTTTTCAGATCCTAAGTTATTGATGGATTGACTGATACATTATTTGGGATCAGATCTCACTATGTTGCCCAGGCTTTCTTAAACTCCTGAACTTATGTGCCCAGCGTCCCAGGTTCTTAAAAGTTTTTAATTTTATCAAAGTCCCAACTTACCCGTATTTTCTTTCATGGATTTTGAGATTCAATTAAAAGAACAGCATCAAATGCAAGATTATCTAAATACTTTCTCATGTTATTTTATAAATGTCTTATTAGAGTTATATGCTTAAATTTAGGTATTCAAGTTTAACACGTAGAAGTAGAGAGTAAAATGATTGTTACCAGATTCTGACCTTAAGACAGACACATCCACCAGTGGAATATCATAGAAGATGCAGAGATAAATCCACACATGTATAATAATCTGGTCCTTGACAAGATGTCAAAAACATGTTGAAGAAAAAATATCCTTTTAAACAAATGCTGTTGCGAAAACTGAGTAACATGTATAAAATAATAAAATGAGACTCTTATTATATATATCAAAATAAAAGTAATTTTAAAATGTGTCATCTCAAAAATAACAGATCAGGAAAGGACTAGATAGATATGTTAATGAGCTTGACTTTTTAATAATTCTGCATTATATACATATATTAAAAAATCACATGGTACCCCATAAATATTCATAATTCTGACTGCTCAGTTCAAAACAATGTTAACAATGTAATAAAAATTAGACCTAAGATGCAGGTTGAGAAAATACTCACTGAAAGGAGCAAGTCTCTAATCTATTCCATAGATCAATTTGCAAGTCCTACAACTTTTTTTCTCCTTCTCCAGTACTGTTGACTAGTATGGGTCTTTTTCCTTTCTATACAAACTTTAGATTAAGTTTGCATCTATACAACATCTCATCCAACAACAGCACAATTCACATTATTCTTAAGTGCACTTGGATCTCCAATCAAGATAGATCACATATTAGGATAGAAAACATAACTGAACAAATTAAAAGAATAATTATCATAGAAAATATGCCCTTAGACAACATGGAATACAGTAGAAATATATAACAGAATAATACACAAAAATTACCAAAATTGAACTATATATTTATAAATAGCACATGAGCCAGTCTCAAGAGAAATTCAGAATCATTGAAATTAAAACAAAATTTAAGGGATGTAGAGAAAGCAGGCTTATTTTTTTTAAGAGAAAGCAGACTTATAAGGAAGATTTTAGCACTGGTTGCTTACATTTAAAAAAGAAAGTTATAACATCAATTATTTAAGCATCCACCTTAGGAAAATAGAGAAAGAGTCTAAATAAAGCATAAAAATTAAATAAAATTTACAATTAAAATTAATGAAGTTTTAAAAAAGAAATAAACACCAAAAAGTCAATGAAATCCAAAGTAATTTTTTTAAAGATCAATACAATTAATAAAACCCAAACCAAGGTAATAGAGAAAAAGAAACAGGAAAAAGAAAAACTGAGGTAGAGAAGGAGGAAAGAGGAAAAGTGAGGAAACAGACATAAAAGATTTAAAAAATTACTAATATCAGAAATAACAGAAGTTTATCACCACTGATGTCATGGGCATTAAAAGGTTAACAAAAGAATATTAGGAAAAACATGTATGCTTATTTTTTATTTATTCAGGAAAAATTTAATACAATTCTCCCTTGTTTAATAATACACACATGGACTTCCACAGCATTCCTAGATTCTTCTCAGAACCCAGAGGATACTTTACACCAAACTTGCATGACCAGCAAAGTTTTTTATCTATAGAAGGCTTATTATTTGAAAATGGACATATTTTTCGCAATATGCAAACTACCAGAACTCAATATCTTAATATATTCATGCTGCTCTAACAGAATACCATGAACCAACTGGCTTTATATTATTTTGAATTGACACAGAAATTTATTTCTCATACTTCTGGAGATTGAGGTGGTTCAAGATTAATTCAAGATGTCAGCAGTTTCAGTGTCTCCCAAGGACCCACTTCCTGGAATATAAGGATTTCTTCTTGCTGTGTTCTCACATGGCAGAAGCAGGAAAGGATACCATAGCTTCTTTAATCAAAGCCTTAAATCTTTGAGGCTCCATCTTCAGAATATAATCATCTCTCAAAAGCCCCACCTCTTAATACCATTACATAGTAGATTATGGTCCAACTAATATATCTTGAAGGGATATAAATTCAGTCTATAGCATTCATAAAAAGATACTCTTGAGTATGTGTATATCTAGAATGGAAACAGGTGAATAAAACAGTCTTCCAATGAAGAAAGCACCAGACAAAAAAAAATTCATTGTGAATTCTACCAAAAAAAAAATAATAAAGAATAACAATTATTTGAATACAGGACATTTCCCAAATCATTCCAAGGGGCTATAATGCCTAAATAAGATAAAGACATAAACAGAAAAAAATATCTGCCGACAAGTATCTTTTATGAACATAGATTCAAAAACTTCCTCAACAAAGTATCAGCAAACAGAATCTAGCAATACATAATAGCAATTCTACACCAAGACCAAATGATATTTATTACAGGTGTGCAAACATGGATGGGACCAAGGAAAGCAAGAATGAAATCCGGCTGGGCAAACAAGTCCTGTAGCTCTATGTTCAGCGAAGCACATTGCACCCGATGTTCTGTCCAAGGAGATTGTGTAGCTCCATCTCTGTGGCATTACTGGTTGCAGTTCACATGGTCTCTCCTGTCTTCCCTCTCAATTCCTGCAGCTTTCCTTTGTAGATATTCCATGTTACTGGCATCTCTTAATCTTGGGGGTCTCATTTGAGCTCTAGCTTCCTTTATGCATCATCCTCTCAGGAGCTCTCTGCAGGGATTTCAGCCCTTCTACACTTTGCCTGGTCTCTCAGACCTTCCTTTGAAATCTCAGTGGAAGCCTCCCTGATCCCCAAATTCCAGCATCCTGCAGACCTGCAAAACCAACACTGTGTGTTTGATACCAAGGTCTGCCACCATCTTGAGCAGTAGCCAAGGCTCCTGGGCCATGGTTGCAGCCATCTCTAAGTGTCTGGGCAGCTTAGCACAGTGAAAAACTTCTTAGATCCCCCTGTGAAAGCAGGGTTCACCCATGGTGTTGAGGCCCAATCTCCTGAAGTCATGGGTAGTGTACCCTGAAGAATCTGAATGCAGAGATACTCCAAGGAGGCTGGAATGCTGAACAGGGCAGGATAGCAATAACTCCTCATACTAGGCTAATTCTTATTGGGCACAATGACCCTGAATAAGGAGAAAAATAAGTCTCCAATTATCCTACCTAATATGTATTTTAGGTGTATGTTTCCTGGCATTTTATGAGAACATACCCTGTTTTGTCATGGGGAAATGTTTTCTTAGTACTAGCAATCAATTAGTTGTTTTCAATATGTTCTGCCACAGTTAAATATTTAATCTCACACTGTGCTATAAAAGATGTCCTGTGCAAGTACAAAGTAGTCTAAAGCTTTGGAGGCTCCCCGACTCCCTCCAATAAACAAATTGTCAATTTTAGGACTCAGAGGCTTCATGCATAATTATGGGACAAAATGCTCGAAGTAGTTTATTTGCAGCAAAGTATTTTTACTTTTACACGCTTGAACCTGAGATATGTATGGTCTTGAAAATTCCTGGTATGTTTTCAGGCCATCTTTTTTATTGTTTCTAGTTAAAGTACTTAGCTTCTCTTTAGTGACTGTAGTATCTCTTTAAACCACTACCTCCTTAGGTCCAGTTTTACTGTCCCTTTTCTGGCCACACTGCAACTTTTTCAAATCTTTCTTCTCTGTTTTCTGCTCCTGATTAGCATAGTAAACTTGGCTAAAAGTCACTGGCAACATATATGCTTCTGCCTCAATGTTGTGCTGCCTTGAAATTTCCTTCACAGATTAATTCGTCCAACAGCTTTAAATTCAGGACATAGGCAAGCTGTAGACAAATTCTTTTTCAAAAAGTCACTTAATATAAACTCCAAAGTCATACCTGAAATGACCTTCCTCCAGCTTCACCCTTACTGGCTTCAGTTACCATCCTGTTCAACCTTATTTGTGGATTAATCTACTAATTAGTCTAAAGATCTCATTATCTAATCAATGCACCTTTGAAAATTCTTGCATTGCACTTTGGGGAGGCACCTCATATCTAAACCATAACAATATGGTACTATTTGGTTTAATACTAGTTTTGTCAATTACTCACGAAGTATGTTGAGTTTTCCAAGTAAAATAATAGACTCCCCTATTTCTGCTTGCAATTATATAAGTTTTTCCTTACACATTCTAATGCCTTGATGTTAGATGCATAAGTATAAATAGATTAGTGTTAACATGGTACACGCACACGTGTGTACACACACACAATTCAAAATCCACTTTAAGTGGATTTTATCTTCATGATATGTGCAGTTACCGTGTAACAGATTATTTCCAGTTTCTTTCTTTCATATTTTATAACACTGATGTCATTCATTTCACTTATCCTTGTATTATTATTGCCCAATGCAAGTCCAATTAATATTCTTATATTTGATTGTATAGAATAAGAAAAATGAAAATTTTATTTTACCTTTATTTATTATTCATCTGATGTAAATAGACAAATAATCCCTTATTTATGTTTATATTAGTAGGTTTCTTACTTATTAATTTTCTTTCCTTCCAAAAAATCTCTTAAAATTTCTTGCAAGGTAGAGCTATGACAAATTTTCTCAATTTATGTTTCAATAAGTCTTTATTTTTTTTCCTCATTTTAAAAGGATAATTTTCACTAGATTCATAATTATTGATTGATTTTTTAACACTGTAGATATTTACCTCCAACTTTTTAATTTCCTTTTTATTTTGTTCTTTTAAAATGGCTTAAAATTTTGTTTGAATTAGGTATACATGACAGTAGAATGCATTTTGACACATCATACATAAATGGAGTACAACTTCTCATTCTTTTAGTTGTACATGATGCAGAATCACACCAGTCATATAATCATATATGCATATAGGGTAATAATGTCTAATTCATTCTATTATCCCCATGTCCCCTTTGCTCCCTTCACTCCCCTCTGTCTAATCCAAAGTACCTCTATTCTTCCTTAGCCCCCACCCCCTTATTATGAATTAGCATTCTCATATCAGAGAAAATATTTGGCCTTTTGGGGGGTGGGGGATTTCATGGTTGTTTCACTAACCATGATATTCTCCAGCCCCATTAATTTACCTTCAATGCCATAATTTCATTTTTTTAAGGCTGAGTATGTATTGTGTATATACACCACATTTTCTTTATCAATTCATCTTTTGAAGGACATCTATGTTGCTTTCATAGTTTGGCTATTGTGAATTGTCCTTCTGTCTTTTTGATTGCATAGTATCTGACAAGAAGTTTGATATAAGTATCATCCTGGTTCATTTTTAAAGTTTTGTTCCCCTTCTCTATCCTCTTCTCTAGATTTTAACAGTTTTTTCATTGTCTCTGGTTTTTTGAAGTTTGAGTATGAGTTGCCCCATGTGTGGATTTTCGTTTTTAGTACTTTTTTGGTGTTCATGATTTGTCACTTGGTATCTGTCGTTAATATTAAAAAACTCTTCAGTCAATATTGCTTTAAAATTTATCTGTTCTTTTTATCTTTCTTCAATCTCTAGAATTCCCATTTTGCATGTTACATCTTTTTCTGTCATGAAGTTCTTGGAAATTATATTTATTTTTTTCTCTTTGCAATTTAGATTGAGATGCTTCTATTCACCTCTTCAAGATTATTGATCCTGTCCTTACTGTGTCCAATTTACAGATAAACTAATCAAGGACATTCTTGTTTTCCTGTAATATTTTTTTATTTCCATAATTTTCAGTCTTTATTAGAATCATTCACTTTTCTGCTTGCATTACCCCTCTATTGTCTCATTCTTTCCACTATTTCCAGTAGACTTTTGCCATAGTAATCATAGTTATTTTAAATTCCTTGTCTTTTAATTCTCACAACTCTACCTTATTTGATTCTTGTTTTCATTCTTCTTTGATTCCCCATATTGTTTTTTTTTCTTTTAGCATTCTTTGTAATTTTTCTCCAAGAGTCAGAGATAATATATCCAATTCTGAACTAAGGTATAGTGGTTCCTCTCTATCCATGATTTCACTTTCTATAATTTTATTTACTAGTGTTCAAATATGGTATGAAAACACTAAATGGAAAATTCTAGAAATAAGCAGTTCATAAATTTTGAATTGTGTACTGTACTGAGTAGTGTGATGAAATATCATGGAATCCTGGTCTGCCCTGCTTAGTATGTGAATCATCCCTGTGGCAAGCATATCCAACTACACATCCAACACTATGAAGGTTTGATGATCCAGGGTCACTCAAAATCCACAATGCTCCTTCTCATGTACTGTCAGGTCAATAGAAGCCTAATTCTGCCTCACAATGCCTGCATCATTCACCCACAGCATCTCATCACATAGGCCTGTCATCACCTCACATCATCATCATCATCATCATAAGAATGGATGAGTAGAGTACTCTAAGATATTTTGAGAGAGACTATCTTAATTTTTATTGTAGGATAGTTTTAGTTGTTCTACTTTATTGTAGTTATTGTTGTTAATCTTTTACTGCACTTAATTTATAAACTAAAGTTTATCATATGTATGTATGTAGAGGAGAAACCATGACATACACATATAGGGTTTGGTACTTCTTGTGATTTCTACCATCCACTGTTAATCTTGGGCATATTTTCCATGAATAAAAGACAAAGACTAAATAAGCTGTCAGGGCAAGGATTTATCAGCAGTTAGGTTATGCTTTCTGTTTACATTAGCTCTCTATGTGAGAGGATAAAATTTCCTCTAATATTTTTGTTTTTTCTTTTATCTCCTCTTTTTTTTTTGAATTTCACTAGAAATGACCTCATATATAAAATCCAAGTCTTGAAGTTCTTCCAGGTATAATCCCACGATTATTATATAGCAGCCTCATTCATGCAGTGTGGAAAGAAGAGATGCATCTGGAATCCTCTGAGTCTCAGTATTTTAGCAGTCCTGGGCCTCTGGGTTGCGCCAGTTGCAGGTGCTTCTTAGATTTACTGCCCTTCTTAAGTGAGACAGGTTAGATATGGAGGGGTAGAATGGGGTAATTTCCTTTTTCACCAAGTTGGATAAGGCTTTGGTGAAGTCTTTCCCTTCTAGGATATTCGTGTGTGTGTGTGTGTGTGTGTGTGTGTGTGTGTGTGTGTAGAATACTCTTGGCTTAATTTAATACATTACTTTTCCCCTCCCTCTGGAAAAAACATTAGATTTTAGAACTTCACGTTAAGAATCTGGCAAGCCTTCAAGAAGTAAAAGCCATAAAATCTTAGGGCCCTCCTCAGACTAAATCCCCAGTATAATTCTCAAGTTAGTTAACATTCAGCTTAATAAGCTTTTTTTAATGAAAAGGGAAATGTAAATAAAATCTGTTTACACAGAACATTGTGGGGACAAGTGCATGGAGCACTGTATACATCACATACGTTAAGGACATCTGAGTGGCAAACCACTCCCCTGTGCTAAGCATGTGACTGGCAAACCGCTAACCCCACAGGCACAGCCCTGGGCATAAGGCCTTGTTGCAGTCCCTGCACTTGTTCCATGGCCTGCTCCTCAATTGGTCGCTGCAAGGAAAGTTAGCCAGGTGGCTGCCTTTACTCTGCTTAGCTACTGCCTGGAAAAAATATATATATATATATATATATAGCAACTGCACAATAAAATCAGACCTGCTTTCCTGCTTGGTCTCTGGAGGTCTTGAATAGTGACTCTGCAGCCACAGTCTCCTCTAACCTGTGCCATGGACCTCCTCACAGGACGAAAGATAGCCCATGCAGAACATGTTGCAAGTGAAGAACAAGAAAAAAGAAATAAAAAGTTTCATAAATAATGAAATTTGGACATGAGATTGACTTGTCTTCTGTCAAAAAGAGTCAATTTTTATTCTAGGGAATTCTCACTCCAAAGGCAAACTGGAAACCAATGAAGACTCTGTAACAAATTTAACCAGGAAACAGTTTGCTCCTCTGGAAAAGCAGCTGTCTTCTTGGGGGATTGGCTTAGGCACTGGCAAATGGTTCACTCATCTACAAGTTCTTTCAAGACAGACTTTAAGGGTTTTGCCTTGCTGTGCCCTAAACCAAAACTATTTCAATACATTTGTTATAATTATTAGCACATGTGAATCACAAAAAAATTGGTTTCAGTATGAAATTTTCATACATGCATTCAACATACTTTGATTCTATCTACTCTATTTTTTATTTTAGAGAGAGAGAGAGAGAGAGAGAGAGAGAGAGAGAGAGAATTTTTTTAATATTTATTTTTTAGTTTTTGGCGGACACAACATCTTTGTATGTGGTGCTGAGGATCAAACCCAGGCCGCATGCATGCCAGGCGAGCGCGCTACCACTTGAGCCACATCCCCAGCCCTCTATCTACTCTCTTAACCTCTACTTAACCTCCCTTGTCTCTTGCCCTTTCCTGACAGTCTTCTTCCTACTTTCATGTCATCTTCTTTCCTTCCTATATTCTACATGTAGAAAGAACACATGCAATACTTATCTTTCTGAGTCTGGCCTATGTCACTTAACATGATCATCTACAGTTCCATCCATGTTCCTGCAAATGACATAGTCATCTGTTTATGGGTTCCTAGACTGATTCCATAACTTCACTGTTTTTAATTGTACTGAAATAATTATGGGTATGCATGTATATCTTAAGTATGCTAATTTTATTTCTGTTGTATAAATTCTGAGAAGTAGTATACTGATTTCCATAAATGTTGTACTAATTTACATTCCAACTAGCAGTGTATAAGAATTCCTCCCCGATATCCTCACCATCATTTATTGTTATTTGTTTTCTAGATGATTGCCATTCTAACTGGAGTTAGAATGAATCTCAATGTAGTTTTGATTTGAATTTCCTAATGCCTAAAATTGATAACATTACTTTCTATAATTGCTGTCTATTTGTACTTTTTTCAAGGAGTGTCTGCTCATTTTATTTGCCCATTTACTATATTGATTGTGTGTGTGTTTGTGTGTGTGAGAGTGTGTGTTTTGAGATTTTTGAGTTCTTTATATAATTTAGATATTAATCCTCTTTTGGAAGAGTAGCTGACAAAGATTTTCTCCCATTCTTTAGGTTCTCTTTTCATGCTTGTTCTTTCTTCGTGTGGTTTCCTTTGATGTACATAAACTTTTAAATTTTATGCCAGTTAATAATCAATTAATGGTAGTATTTCCTAAGTTTTAGGAGTCCTATTGAGGAAGTCACTACATGCAACTATGTGTTGGAGTGTTGCCCCTATGTTTGCTTGTGGGAATTGCAAAATTTCTGGTCTAATTCCTAGGTCTTGGTTCCACTTTGACTTGACTTTTGTATAGGTTGAGAAATAGTGATCCAGTTTCATTCTTCCGTATATGGCTTCCTACTTTTCCCAGCACCTTTTATTAAAGAGTCTATCTTTTCCCATTTGTATTTTTTGGCACATTTTCAAGGATCAGATGGTGCCGAATGCCAAGTGCCAATGTCTCGGCTTGGCACAGAATCACGAGCCACCACACAGCTTTGTAGGTTCAAACAGCAATTCTTTATTCCCGATCTCACACCAGCCTCCACACACGTTCAGGGGCAATTCCAATATGTCCGATCCCAAATCCTACTCCACGAGGCTTTTTCCAAATCCCATTTTAATCTCTCGAGAACTCAACGGGAACAAGCAGCAGGAACACCCTAATCCCAGCATCAATAATCTTCAACCTCAACTTCCCTAAAACTCCTATTGTCACGCCCTAAACCCAAGGACGGAGATACTTCGTGCAGGAATACACCCTAATCCTGGATCCACCCTGGTGATTGAGCAGGGTCACCTTTCTCAAACACACAAGCAAGGTCGCAGCAAATTTCCAAGGCAAGTCCATTTAACATGGGGTACACTGGCAAGGATTACGATGCGTCATACCTACTTGGTAATGGCCCTCAGCAAGATGGCTTTAGTTCTGTTTCCTATTCTGTTCTATTGGTTTACATGTCGTTTATATGCCAGTACTGCACTATTTTTCACACTAAGTCTCTGTAGTATAATTAGAATTTGGTATTCTGATGCCTCCAACAGTGCTGTTTGTGATCAGGATTGTTCTCGCTATTCTAGATCTTTGTCATTTTTTCCATATAAATTTTAGGGTTTTTTTTCTGGTTCTGTGAAAAATGTCATTGGTATGTTTGTGAGGATTTCATTGAATTTGTAGATCACTATTGGCAGTAAGGTTACTTAACAGTATCAATTGTTAAAATTGTTAAAATGAAGATGGGAGGTCTTTTCATCTTCTAGCATCTTCATTTTCTTTCATCAAATTTATGTGATTTTCTTTGTACATGTCTGTTATTTCCTTGGTTAGATTTGTCCATAGGGTTCTGTTTTTGATTTTTGTTTTAAGCTATTGTGAATAAATGTGTTTTCCTGAATTCTTTCTTAGTGGGTTCATTATTGGTGCATAAAAAAACCTAATGAATTTGTTGAATTTAGTTTATGTTGACCAAACCAGAACTATAAAAGTCATAGGCTTAAGCAAAATCCAGTCAAATTTCTTCTTGAAGAAGCCATTTTAATGCCCTGGTTTCCTATTAAATCTCTATAATTGTATAATGATCCCCCCCCCCAGGAAACTTGCCTCTGGCCATTGCAAAGATTCAAAATGGTAGTTTGCTTTCCTGGTGAAAGTTACATTAACTTAAATGCACTTTATTTAAAAAAAACCCACCAATCAACAACTTGTAATACTTTGTGACAACTTCCTTATTCCCAATAATAATAACTTTTAAGGAATTTGTTTAGATGGTAGGTGCTATTTGATTGATCCTTTAAAAAAATTTTCTTAACTGAACTTGGGTTCATGGATCTAGAATAAAATAAATGAATAACAGACATGAAAATAATTTAGACATATGCAAGATTGTATTTAGAGACATCTATTGATCCAGAAGAGAGACAACATACTGTGGGCAGAAATTCCAGGTTGACTCAAAACAAAGGACAAATATGCAGAGCTTTCATGGCATCTATGTGTCAGTAGAAACACCATCTTTTGATGTCTTCACATAGAGAGGTGGGACTTCATAAAATACAGAAGAGCTTATTCATATTAAAGTGTGGACACCAGGATTTATAGAGCTCTGATGAATAACTGAGCTCCATCATGTTGTCTCCTGGTTTGCTGAACTCTGCAGAACATCTCCTTACACAGGCCCATAGGAAATTTCAGCTTGCCCTAAAATTTATTTGGTTTTCTCTTCCATGCCAATCAGCTCATTTTGTCTTTATTTCTCCTTTGTTCTCAAATGCTATCCAGTTTCTCTGAGTTCTGACATGGAGAATTTGTATGCAGGGTTATTTACCACATATTGTTAGGAAGTACAACCATATGTACTTTGATTTCTTTTTTAAAAAATTATTTTTAATATTTATTATTTTTAGTTGTAGTTGAACACAATATCTTTATTTTATTTTTATGCAATGCTGAGGATCGAACCCAGGGCCTCACATGTGCTAGGTGCATGCTCAACCACTGAGCCATAATCCCAGCTCCTATGCTTTGATCTCTAGCATTGATTTTTATTCATGGCATTGGTAGGAATATTCTGAAATCATCCTCACACTGTCAATCATTAGGAGCAAAGTTGAAGAGTTCTGGAAGCTAAAAGCAAGCATGAAAGAACCAAGCCTTTTTTGTTTGTTTGTTTTTTAATCTGAAAATTAAATGAACACATCTTATAAATAGATTGAAAGTAAAATTGTCTCCCCTGTACCTGTTGCTTGCAGACTAGGGTTTGAAAACTTGTATTGCTGTGTGAACTTTGTCTTGTCTTTGGCAGCTGCCTCATCTCAGCTGTGTAGGATGACTTTGCTCCCCTGACCTGTAATCCAGCCACCAAGTGCGGTCAGCCAAGGGCAGCAAGCTCTGTTATCCTGGATTAAAATCCTATCTTCAGCTGGGCATGGTGGTGCAGGCCAGTAATCCCAGCAGCTTGGGAGGTGGAGGCAGAAAGATCATGAGTTCAAAGCCATCCTCAGCAAGTTAGTGAGGCCTTAAGCAACTCAGTGAGACCCTGTTTCTAAATTAAATTCAAAAAGGGCTGAGGATGTGACTCAGTGGCCACGTGCCCCAGAGTTCAATCCCTGGTACAAAACAACAACAACAACAAATTCTCTATCTTCTAGCTTAGTGCTTACTTTTGGCTACCAGTTGGCACATTAATTATGGAATTATAGACTGAAAGAATGATCAAGGCTTGCCATTCGAGAAAATTCCCGTTTATTGAGGAACAGCTCTGCTTATTTATAGAGCTGGGGGTGGTTTGACAGTTATGACAGTTTAATGGTTGAACTGTTTGACAGTTGGCATGGGGTGCTTTCTGACTGGTGGATAAGGATCATGTGAGCCAGCAGGGCTAGTCTGATTGGTGGGTAAGGATCATGTGAGCCAACAGGCCTCACCATTGGATGGCTGTTCTTGGGGGATGGGGAAGTTAGTCTTTGGAGCCTAGGCAACTCCAAACATTGACTAACTCTGCGGCAGTCTGGCTGGGCACAATTCAGGAGCCACTTGTCAAAAGAAACTAACTTTATTTTTAGAACTACAAAAGCCAAGCAAAACAGCTCCTCAGGAAAAGAAACCCTCAGAGCCCAACTGCCACCACCGGCTTCCACAAGCCTCTCACCCACACAAACCTCACCACCTCCCCCAATCCTCCTGCTCTTGAGGCCGATTGGCTGGGTCGCATGGGCGGAGCCAAAGAAGTCCCCCAATGAGCAGCTCCGTGGTCTGAAAGGGCAGGGAAACAGCCCAATGAGCAGTTCCGTGGAGGAGCAAATCAGCTAGATGTTGCTGGGGCCGCTGTGAGCCAATCATCAGCTGGCAGCTGGAAGTTTGCTGGCAGCTGGAAGTTTGCTGAGGCCCCTTTGGCTGTGGCTCTCAACATCTCCCCCTCTCTGTTTAAACAACAAGCATGTGGCTTAGGGACCGTGCCTGCCTTAGGTTGTCCAATACTACATATGGTCCTTACCCGTCTTCGGATGAGCTGACCTCAGGGCGTCAGCCTCCTGTCTTAGGTTGGTACCACTGTAATTGGATCTTACCCGTCATTGACTACCGGTCCAGTCTGAAGGGCAGGGAAACAGCCCAATGAACATCACCGCAGAGGAGCCAATCAGCTAGATGTTGCTGGGGCCACTGTGAGCCAATCATCAGCCGGCAGCTGGAAGTTTGCTGGCAGCTGGAAGATTGCTGGGGCCCCTTTGGCTGTGGCTCTCAACAAACTCTATAATTTCTTTATTCTCCAGAACTATCATCATCCATAGGAAAGTTGAACAATTACTTCCTTGGGCAACTTAGAGGTACTTCTGGTAGCAAATATTGAGCTGAAGATTAGAAGATTTTGTTAGTGGGTATATTTAATTCTTTGAATCTTTCATGATCTTTCATTATATCATATTTTTCATTGTCTTTAAAAATTAAAATCTGCCTTGAGATTATCTAAATTTTTGAAACACAAATGTCACCATGTATAAAATTTTCTCAAAGTTTTCAACTTTTTAAAAGTAGCATTATTGTGGGATGGCATCAAACTACGATGCTTCTTCACAGCAAAAGAAACAATCAAGAACATGAAGAGAGAGCCTAAAGAATGAGATAAAATCCTTTTCCACCTGCCTCTCAGATATAGCATTAATTTCCAGGATATATTAAAAAGCTAAAAATATTAATACCCAAAACTTCACAAATAACCCAATCAATAAATGAACAAAGGAATTGAAGAGATAGTTATTAGAAGAAGAAATACAGAGACAGGGGTCCTTGTGTTTCTCCTTTGCAGGCAAAGCAATAAACTTTCTTTCTTTTTCTTTTTCTCAAAATCTTATTCTCATTATTGGATTGACATTGGGAACAAGGTCTGAATTTTTGGTACAAATTTGGTACCCTGGGTGGGACACAAGAGAAGCTCCTGCTCTACAATTCTTGGGCAGGTCTGGCTCTCCAAGGAACCCATTTCCATGCTGAGGATGAAGGGTGGCTGGCAAACTTGTTGAGAGCCAACTGCATTAGAGTAAGGAGACAGGTGAGTTTGTCTCAGGTGAAAACAGAGAAGCTATTCCTGTGAGAAAAGGGAGTGACTGAGAGACTATCCCAGCAGCTGCCGAACTCCTGTTGCTTTGGGAAACTCCCACCTTTTTCCTCTGAATTGTGCACATTGCTCCATCATGGTCCACTTTGAGAAAAAGGAAACTGAACTCAGTAAATTCACAACACCCTTTTCATCTGGTAAGTTCCACAGTGTGTATGTCAAGACCCTTGATTCCACATATATAGTCCTTCATTGTGGGCACACCTGTAGTGCCTTTGGTGTACAGTCATGATTAAGCGGGGACTCAATAACATAGAAATATTTCTGTTCTAAGTTATCACCTATTTGTTGGCATTGGCTTTGGGAATTCCCCCTGGTTGTCTGTCTGTGCTATTGTTTTGTTTGTATCTGTTACTACCACTTTTAAGGCATGGCCAACATTGCATTGATCTATATGTAGTCTCTTGGGAAAGATCTTGGCTTGTCAATTTAAATATTCCTGTCTGTCAGCCATTGTTTTGGGGTTCCTCTCTGGTTGTCTCTCTGTTTCTTTTTAGTGAAATCTTGCAATTTGAGTTTGTCTGTCAGAGGTAAAATAAGTTGAAGAAAGGGCCACCTACAGATACAAGAGTGTCTAAGATAATATTTTACTGTAATGATCTGGCTTTTTGAATACTTTCTGGATTATTACACAATTTTGAAGTTGGAGTTGGTCCATCAAAGGTAAAATAAATTGAAGAAATTTGTATGTGCAGGTCTGTTTTAAAGGTTCCTATCTGTTAGCCCTGGTTTCAGTGATCCTCTCTTGTCTTTTCTTTTTTTGTATTATGTTACTGGCCCTTAAAGACATGGGCCAAGCTGCATTGATCTTACCAGTAGTCTCTTGAGAAGACATATCTTGGCTAAAAGGGCCACCTATATGTATAAGCCTATCTAAGAGAAAGATCTTTACTGTAACACAATTGGTCTTTGAATATTTTTTCTGGATTATTATATGATCTTGCAGTTGATGTTGGTCTGTCAGAGGTAAAGTATATAAAAGAGATTCTGTATACACAAACACATATGCAGGTACATTATAAGCGGTCTGAACAATCAGGAACTAAGTTGAAGGTGCCTAAAAGCACTGCCTCTGGTGTTCAAGGATAGCAGGACACCAGAAGAAATGGTTAAATCCTTTCAACCCAGGGCTGGCCCTCCAAGGCCTTCAGCCTGGCCCCAAGCAGTCACAGATCATCTCACTGTGGGTCAAGGATACCAGCTCTAATCTGGAAAAAAAAAATCCAGAAAAATTGCCTGGGCTATAGAAAAATAGACAAAGATAACCTGTCCTCTGCCCTATCTTCCAGCCTCTTTTGCCAATGGAGGGTGGAGGGGGTAAAGGCTGATGGCCATAAAGAATGTGGCAATGGGTTTCATCATTGTCAGCTTATAACCAGGGGACAGAAATAGTCTCCCCTTTTAAGGTCTGACAAGGCACCCTTTGGCCAGGGGATATTCATTTCTGGGCAAAGCAATTCTTCCTATAATTGTATCCCATAAAACTAAAAGCTACAGAATCCACAAAGTCCCAGACCCATGAATGAACAAGAGGAACAAGTGTGGTCCAACTGATGAGAGGGCTGTGTGAGGCCCATGTCAGGCATGAGGAAGAAAGGGTTGAAGGAGGAAACCCCTCCCTTGCTGAAGATATGGGTGCCCCTACCCAGGTCAGAGAGGTAGGAGACAGCACAGGACAAGTCCTTCCAGGATCCTTCCAGAGCAAGGATGAGTTCCTTTAGAGAGGTACTTCAGGAACAGGATAAGAAACTTTCTGCAGGGCATACTCCTCAATAAAGGCAGAGAGATGGTATATTCTTGCAAAAAGTCAAGCCCCCATCATTTTCCAAATTAGCATTATTAGCAAGCACACAGTACCTGAATAAAACACTGATAGTTGCTTGCACTGAGATATGCACAGTATTCCCACTGCACATTCCTAGTTATGAGATGGAAGATTCTTTGAGGCCATGTGTTTGATAACTTAAAGCATTTTCCTCAAAGTAATAACAACCATAATGTTGGCTCGTGCTCCTAATTGTTATAGTGAAAGTAGGGAAAGGAAAGAATGAACTGAGAGATTCATATTCCCAGCTCAATTCTGACATAAATGACCAGAAATGTTCTATATTTGCTCAGGGAGAAACTCTCATCCCCTATAACCAGACCTGAGATTCCTAAAAACCAAACCCAGAATCACATCATGTGAGTGGCTAAATTAAAATGCACATTGAATTCCCAACATTGCAGAGTGTCTGCTGTGAGGGCATTGATTGGGGCCAGAGGGAGGGTTCTATAAACTGAAATGGGCACTGTTTGCAAGATCTTGTTGAAGTTTGAAATGTGGAACCCCTCAACTCACAGTTCTCTTTGCCAGTAAAATAAGCTTCTCCATCCCCATGTGAATTAACCCACTTTGCCTGGAGAAACTCCAGTGGCCTCCCCTGAGGCAGCTTGTACACAAAATACTGCTTATGCTCCTCAGGACTCACTCTCATCACCCTCCTTTTCTTCTAGGCTTACAATTATGCTCAAGTTCAAGCAGGCCTTAAAGGTGTAGTACAAAGTGGAACCTTGAAGAAATACACTCTAAAAAGGCTACATGACTTTTTTTTAATATACAGATATAAGAATGAGGGAATGTGTGTGGCAGTGGACTTCTATTGTGAGACAATGGAGGAAGAAGCACAAACATGTATCATGTCAAATGTACTGATGTGAGGCCCTCTAAGTAGAGATTCTACTTTTAGCATTTCAGCTCAGTACCAGAACAAGGTCTAATTATTTGGTTTGTTGGCTGAAATGTGGACCAAAAGGTTAACCTAAATTCAGTTAAAACAAAGTCTAGAGAACATATCTTTCACCATGATATTGAGAAATAAACTTGTAGAGAGTCCCAGGATCCTTAAAAATGCCATTGTTCAATTTTACTGCAGGTCAGAGTTTTAAATGGGAACTGCTGCCACTGAACTGGAAAACTTAAAGCATGTAGTAGGAAAAAGTTGATTGTGGGATGGTAGGGGACAAATGGCAGCACTCAGTAACCAAAGAAAAAGTGATTGTGATTACCACGTGGAGGCTAGGGTCAACGGAGCAGTTACAGTAATCTGACCTGCAGAGACCTATAGCACTGGTCACTAATCACTGGGTTTCTACAAATTAAATAGGTGGGAGTTCTCCCATAAGGAAGAGAGATGGGAGGGAAAGGGAAGGAGAAGAGGAATTTCATGGAAGAGGAAAGGATATCCCCTTTGTTATACAGAATACAGGTATGATGATATGAGGGAAAAAGAAAAGAATTGTGTCACATTAGATTGGGTAAAGAGAAGTGATGGGAGGGGAGGGGAGGGGAAGGGGGGAATGGAAGGACAGAAGAATAAAATAGATATTATTATTGCTGTGGATATATATGTGACTGCATGACCAATGTAATTCTGCAATGCTATACACTCAGAAAAATGAGAAATTATATCCCATCTGATTAAAAATAAATAATTAAATAGATGGGAAGTCTACTAAATTTTTACTGGATCTGCATAAGCAGAAGAGTTCCAGATCAAGTGAACAGAAGTCAAACTTGAATTACAAGAAAAGTCAAAGACCTTCCTTCAATAAATTCCCAGACTGGAACCAATTTGCAGAACCAGAAGCCCTTGAATGAAGGGGAGACTGGGTACCTTTGTGGAAAGACCCTCTGCACTGCCAACATATAAACTATTAATCTTTCTCCTAGGCTATTCCAAGAAATCTATCACTTCTTACCAGGATGACTGCACTGAGGAAAAGGAAATAATCAGGTATGAGGGAGATTATGAGATAGCCTCTGAACTGACACCGATTTCAGTAAACCCAAACAAAACACTGCTATGGCCCACCAGGTAGGGGCTGGTTGATGGAGGTCACATGATCAATGGAATTTTAGTTTAAGTTCATCTCAAAGTTGGCTCAGAGGTCCTTGATCCCCTCTGTTGTTAGTTCACCAATTATTTAATGCATCACTAAAATAAACATACTTAGAAGCTTCAGACTCCCTACATTGACCCATGGAGTCGGGGCTATTATGGTTGGAAAGGTGAAATGGAAGATACTAAAACTCTCTATCCAGAAAAATAATAAATCTAAAGCAATATTGCATTCCTGGAGGGACTGCAAAAATTAATGCTACCATAAAAAACTTGAAGGGCATAGGAGGCATGATTCTCAGTGTATCCCCATTCAACATTCCTATGCAGCTTGTGCAGAAAACAGATGGATCATGGAGAATGACAGTGGATTACCATAAGCTTAAGTAGTGACTTAAATTATAACTATTGTATCAGATACATGAGTATATTAACACATCCCTGGGTACCTGGAATCAGCAGGCAAGGCCAACAATATGCTTTCATCATTTTACCTCAGCAGCATTATGTCATAATATCAACTCACAAGGATCTTTATATATTTTCTTTCCCACAAGACATAACACTGTCCATGAAATAGTTAACATTATGCTGATTAGACATAATGAATAAAACATAGCCATTACACTACTTTCTTTGGTAAGATTGTCATGGATTTGAGCAGAGCATGAATGGAAAATTGTTGATGAGGAAAAATGAGGGATAAATATGTGGATAGGCTTCTCTAAATGGTTAAACAGCATGAAGATACTTGTATGCCATGTGAATGCTCACGAAAGGGTGACCCCAGTAGAACATGAATTTTAATAATCTGTAGATGCCAGTTAGCTTCTCTTCCCAGTAACCTCTGTCATTTCAGAGTAGGCCCATAAACAGAGTGGCACAGTGGGAATAATGAACTTGGTGACAAAGACTTCTACTCAGAAAGGCTGAGCTAATTTCAGCCACTACTGAGTGCCTAATTTGCCACCAGAGACCAACATTGAGCCCACAATATGGCATTCTTGTCCCGTGTGATCAGACAACTACTTGGTGGCAGGTTGATTACACTGAGCCACTTCTGTCTTGGAAGGGGCAGTGTTATTAATAAAACACAAATTAATTCTAGATATGGAAATGCCTTCTTCCATAAACATAATGCTTGTGCCAAAACTAATGTCTGTGGATTCAGAGAATGCTTTTTCCACCATCATGGTATTCCACACAACATTGATGCTAAGCAATATGCCCATGGCTATGAAATTCGCTGGCCAATTCATGACAGGATGACACAGAAAAAAAGAATGAAGAATGATAGAATGGGGTTGCACAGTGATGTAAAATGAAAAGCCTCTGGGTTTTCAAAATGATAATATGGAAAATGGAGAAGAGCCCAATCTCTTTGGAATCTTTCCAAAATTTGGAATTTATATACAAAGCAATGTCTTACTCATTGGATTCCCTCAGAGTATTTACATAAAGCATGAAAACAGGCAGGGACAGTTAAAAAGTGGGTATACGAAGGACTTGACCTTAAGTGCTTCAGGGTCATCTGGCATTACAGATTTCAAAACATCACTGATTGTAGAAATTTGGTACCATGAGCTTCTATTCTTTTTATCAATAAAGTTAAGGGCAAATTCACTAACTTGGATTCACTTTCTCTAACCAGTTTATGGATGTACACACAGCTTAAATTGATTAGTTAATTGTACATTTTTCTCTCTTGAAAGCAATAACCTCACTGTGAAGAGTTTAGAAAACATTTTCAGTTTCTATTGTTATGTTATCTCCTCGGGATAACAAAGCACTCAGCTTAGGTGTGGCACATAGTGGCTAATCAATACATCTCTATGTTGAGTGAGGAAGGAAGATCGTCTTGAGCTCTAGAGAAGAGAATATTTGTTCATGTGAAAAATTTTTCTAAAAAATAAGTATGATTTAAAAAACCAGCAAGTATTTTTAAATTCTATTTCCCAGTTCTAAAAATAATGTAGCAATAACATGGATTTATTGTCACTTTATGCATCAGACCTTTGAAAACTCACAATCTGTGTTCTGTGCCTTCCAAAAAAGGACAAATGTCACCTGGTTAACATAGAATGTGACCAAAAATTACACAATTTCATAGTTAACTATACATTTGAAAACATGACAAATGAGTGGATATGTAACTGAAGTCACTAAAGTTAGGTGAGTTAGTCTGGGTCAAATTTCTCCCTAGAACTCTACTGTGAGGAAAATTTCCTGTAATTTAACATAAGTATGAACTGAGAAGGAAGTATGGGCAATTATCTGTTCCAGCCTCAAACAAATACAAATTGGTGGCTGCCAAGGAAAATCCAGGTGTCAGTTCTTTTAGATATCAGAATCTCCAAATGCGTTAATTTTTTTAATATTTATTTTTTAGTTGTAGTTGACACAATACCTTTCTTTTATTTATTTTTATGTGGTGCTGAGGATTGAACCCAGGGCCTCACATGTGCTAGGTGAGTGCTCTACTTCGAAGCCACAACCCCAGCCCCAAATATGTTAATTTAATAAAATGTTTTATCTATCTGATAATATGTCTCATGTTCTAGTAAATTCTTCCTCTCCATCTAGTTAAATTTGCTTTTCCCTCAAAGATGAAAAAAACTACTCAATTTTGTTCTTATAAAATTTTCTTGTTACATATTGAGTGACTCCACCATTACTTTGCCCCTTCCCATCCTGGAACCAAAGGTTAACAATATTAATGGTCTTTATTTCCATACAATTTCAATACTATCAAAACCTACATATAAGCATATTATAAAATTCAATAATTACTCCTAGAATATTCTGGAATAGATTAAATCTGTTCACACCTCACCACTGTATATGAGATACCTGTTATTCCATAGCATTTACCACCACTGTGTTTTAAATTTAGACTGACAAAACTGAGGACTGAAAAGTACATTACTACTGTTCTTTTAATGGATCCAACTTGCTCTGTTTATAACAACTCCATGTACACAGAAAACTCAATAAAACTTTATTAATCAAATGAAACTAAAAGGATGTAGAATATGTGCAGTAGAAGTATTTTGTGTAGTGAAAAGACTGACCAAAAAAGTGTACAAGGGTGTGGCTCAAGAGGTAGAGTGCTTGCCTAGCATGTGCGAGGCACTGGGTTCAATTCTCAGCACCACACAATAATAAAATAAAAATATGTGTCCACCTAAAATTAAAAAAATAAATATTTTAAAAATGTACAAGATCTTCCTTAGCTGACTAAATTTATAAAAATAGTTTTAGTGGACCTTAAACTGCTGTCTTGATACTTTCATGAAGGTTATGAAATTTAGATCTCTGAGAAGCATCAAACTAGGAAGATGCAGAATCACTAGAAATTCATATTTCTTTCAGGGAATATTCCACAACCTGAGACATACGTTTCTCTAGTCCAGGGTTTGAGGAAAGTCTTCCATCTACTTTCTTCAAGAGATGACTGAATACTTCAATCTGGGCTGTGGAGTGAGCATTCCCAAATAAATCTCCAATTGTATCATTATTCACCACAAAAAGATGGGAAGACATGTCCTATGCTGTATCAGCACACAGCCAACATGTTTTAGATGAAGCAGAACAAAAAAGAGGAAACACACAGACCAGGAGTCAGAGGACTTGGGTTCTGGTGTCAGCTCAGTGATTGAGGGACAGCAAATAATCTCCCTGAGCAGCACTGTCTTCATAAATCATGGAAGAAGTAGGATGTCATGTTTGCTTGTTTGCTCCAGAGCAGGGCAATTCTACTGTCTATCCAGTGGAAATATGTACCTCATACTTTCCTTAGAAAATGACATAAATGATGAACATGATTAGATTCATGTTTATTATTAAACAAAATATTCCAAAAATAGAAGCTGTATCAAATTTTCTACAAAGGCACTTCTACATCTCAAATTCTCTTTTTTTCTCTAATTAAAAAAAAATCTCCAAACAACAATTTTCTGTCATGAGGACATGTCAGGGCTCATTATCCTCAAGAATCCATGGCCTCAGTTCCTACACATTTGTATTGCCTCTTATTTTGGTTAATAAATGTTCATCCACCACCATAAGATCTGAGCTATTTCACTTTCTGTCTAGTCAGCATTACTCAAGTGCAAGGACCGGGCTGTACCCTGGGTAGAGACCAGGTGCTGCAGCAAGGGGCAGAGTGGGATAAAGAGAAATTGCCTTGATCCAATACTTTCATTTTACTGATTAATATCAAGAAGAAGCAAGTACTATGTAGTGATGAAGAGCCAGAGCCCCAGTTTCAATGATTTCAGTGTTTTCTGGAACCCAGGTTGTTTAGTCAGTTGAGTAGGGAGATATCAGCACAGTGTCTCAAAGCTGAATGTCATATTTGAATCCTAAAGGTGCTGGGAATGAAGACATAATCTAGAGCAGAAAGCAGTGATAGGATTTATTTTGCTTGTTTGATTTTCCCACTTTTGTGGGATTGCTGGGATTGAACTTAGGGACACTCAACCACGGAGCCACATCCCCAACCTTATTTTGCATTTTGTTTATAGACACGGTTTCACAGAGTTGTTGATTGCTTTGTGGTTGCCAATGATGGCTTTGAATTCACAATCCTCCTGCTTCAGCACCCCCTCCCCGCCCGAGCTGCTGGGATTACTGGTGTGTGCCACCATATCCAGTTTGTTTTTTTATGTTTTCTGTGAGACAGGGCTCAATATTGGTTTTTTTTTTTTCTTTGGTTCTGGGGATTGAATTCTGGGGCCTGTGACCACTGAGCTACATCCCCAGCCTAGTTTTTGTTTTTTATTTAGAGATAGGGTCTCACTGAGTTGCTTATCCCCTTGCTTTTACTAAGGCTGGGTTTGAACTTGTGATCCTCCTGCCTCAGCCTCCTGTGTTGCAGGGATTATAGGTGTGCACTACCATGAATGTGCATGGCTGAAATTGCCATAGTGACCTACAACCAGATGCTCCTACACCCCTACAGTCGCCTCCCTACCAAAATCGATATCTGAGCCATCCCCTTTCCCCCAGTGCTTCTAGCCAGCAAGAAGTAGCCAGATGTAATTATACATCCTATATCATCAAAAAGACCAGGATGTTAGGTCGGTTTGAGGTTGCTAAGGGAACCAGACAACCCACACACGTGAAAGAACAACCAACCAGGTGCCAACAGACAAGCAGTTTTAGTGCCTTATAACCACCTGTCAATCAGTGGACTCTAAAAACCCCCTTTTCCTATCCCAAGCCTTCCCTTCCTGCCTAAGTCCAATAAAATTCTAATTCAACTGAGCCTGGGCAAGATTCCCCTGGACCCACTCTGTTGGACTGGAGGATTACCCGGGAATGAATCTCAATAAAGCCTTGTTCAGTACCTTTTAATCTGCCTCCTTTTCATCACTGGTGTCTGAGCTTACAAAAGCTACTGAAATCTGCTTCTTGTAGCTTAAAAATGTGTTGACATGATTTGCTCTTATGCTGTTTACTTGTAGTTCCTTTATTGTAACTTGGGCATAATAATCCAGCATGTTACAGTTTTAACTTTCTATTTGAGTGAACTAAGTGTAGTTTCCCCCATGACCCCCCCTAATTTTTGTTGTGGTTGGGTTTTGTTTTTGTTTTTATTTTTTGGTTCAGGGGTGCTTAACCACTGAGACACATTCCCAGCCCTTTTTAATTATTATTATTATTTTTTAAATTTTGAGACAGGGCCTTTTCAAGCTAATTAGGAACTTGCTAAGTTACTGAGGCTGGCTTTGAATTTGTTCTTCCTGCCTCAGTCTTATGAATCATTGGGATTACATGCCTGCACCACCACACCCTGCTTCACTTTTTTGCTATGACCAAATGTAGGGGTTTGTCTGAGCCATGTATCCAGCAGTGAACCACTCCAGAAAGGAGCTTGTCATCTCTAAGGTGATGCTGCTGGTCCATATCTCTACCACAGAACTACAGCAGTGTCACTTCTGCACCATTCCTGAGTATTGGTCCATTGTAAAATTTTGGTTGTTTTGGTAAATAGAAAATCATTTCATATTTTGGATTATTTATTATTTATAAATTAAGATATAAAAAAGAACAAAAATTTAAGTGAACAATAACTGCCAATGTTATAAAACAGGCAGAGTGGTAAGAAGCTAAGAGGCCCACTGCAGAGGTTTCTAAGAGTTATGACAGCAGAAGGAGTGGTCTCTGGCTTTATAATTTCCTTACAAATAATTTATTTTTAAATGATGAGACTATAAACAGTGCTTCCTCAACTTATGATAGGTTTACACTAAAATAAACCATAAGTTAAAAATGCATTTAATATACTGTTAGACCACGACTCCAATTAAAGAAAAGACCACTGACTCCAATTAAAATCAAATTAAAGCAAGCTTATCATTTCAACTGGCTGGGCTGCCTTTACCATCAAAATCGTGGGAGCCAAGGACAGCCTCAAATCTTTCTTGCAGCCCAGCTTTATAGCCCAAAAAGTTACACAAAGGGGGCTTACAGATAACAAAACTCTGAGGAGCATAACACACAAATGTTAGTTTACATTTTTTCTGGCCCCAACATCAGAATTTATGAAGGTCATTAGAGCCTCAGAGAGGGTTGTTATCTGGCCAGGGAAGGCCAGGATTTATGAGGTGTCACTAAGGTTTAGGAAAGGGTTGTTATCTGGTCAGGGAAAACCGGGCATGGGTGAGTTCAAGGCATCATGGGCAGGCATTCCAAGCAGCTTTACAACATCAACTTTTGGTTAAGCTATACAGACATCCTAATATTTTTACAGAAAACAGAAATGAATCCTTCTTAACTTGTGACAAGCTGGCTCCTGATCTAAAGAGAGAATTAGGTTAGGTATATCAATACCTATTATACATCATAGATAAGCCTTGCCTACTTTAAATGTGCTCATAACACTTTCAGAACACCTACAGTTGGGCAAAATAATCCAACACAAACTTATGTATTTTATAAAAAGGTGATAAATATCACATGGATTTAAATGAATACCATACTGAAAGGGGAAGACAGGATTGTTGTAAAGGAGCACTCTCCCACAATTGAATATGAAAAATAGTTAAGTCAAACAATCATAAATAAGAAAGCCTCTGTATTTTTATCTGGTGAGTAAGAGGCAACAAATAATTCTCTTAGCCAGGAGCAGGAGACTTAAACAAGGAGAATCAGAGAGAAAAACCTTGCTTTGGCTCTGAAAAGAAATGGATAGGAAATCTACTCAGGACCTACTTACCTGGAATGGGAGTCTGAAATAATTTGCATTATGAGAGGAGGTTTGTATTAAACCATGTTAAACCATGACAAAATTGAGAACAAAACAAAGCAAATAACCTGACAAGGATGAGCTTTGCTTATCTTATACAAATATTCTGGAGATAAGAAAAAAGTATTTTTTATGTTAAGTTTTTAAAAATGTGCTTCACTGAATGAAAAATCTATATGAGTATATATGAAAACAGTTTATGTGAGCCCAAGATGGAGCACTTCCAGCTCTCATTCTGAGGTTTACTATGGTCTTCTCAGCCTGTAGCACAAAACAACCCAGTCCCAGTATATGGGAACCAGCACCAAGGTGCTATGAGACCAAAGAATGAGATGCAGACAGATCTAGGATTAAAGAGGACACTTTATTGGCGTATCTACTGATGTAAGAGTGATCTGGGTTGGCAGTGATAGCAATTGCCACCCCATAACTTTGCCAGAATGAAAAGTGTGTATTGTATATGGGTCTGGTCAAAAACAACTTCATCCCAGCTGCAATGTAGCTGGTTTACCTTAAATGAGAATCAAAGAATTGTTCACTTTTCTACTAGTAAGTTCCAGTCGTAAAGCTCTACTTAATATAATACATGACTCTAATGACTTCATCTATTTATAATGTGCTGGGAAACAATGCAGGAGAAACCAGCTAGGGTTACTTTGGGGCAATCATGGTGGTGACAACTTTAGATGGCTTCAGTCATGTCAAGCTGATCACATGCATGTGTAAATAACTTGCAATTGGCTCTTAAAAATCCCACATGCCCCCTTATTCCATGATGGGCCATAAGCCTATGAGGGGTTTTAGTATTATATAGACAGCATGACAAAAGACATCCTGTCTGGCTTGTAAGCAGAGTCCAAAGCACCAGTAGGAGCACATGCACAAAAAGGAGCAAGATGACAATTATGCAAGTGATCATAATAACCATTTTTTTCCACCAGAAGTCCCAGGAACAAAATCAATGACTTATCATTGCTCTTTATCCAGGAAGAAAATTACATAAGGCATTATGTGTGACTTGAGGTTTGTGACTGTACAACAACATTTTGTCTTTATAACAGCAATTATTCCACAGAAAATAGAAAAACAGTGAGAGACTGCAGCTATGAATAGAAAAATAAATGTTTAGTAGGGACTTGTCAAGTTAATCTGCACCTTCCAACAAGAAAGTACTGGTGACAATGTTTCTATTGTAGAACAAGGCAATGACAACTGGGGAAGATGCTATAGAGCATCCCACACATTGATCAACAGGACAGAGTCCATGAGGGACTCTTAAAATGAATAGTGAATGACACACCTCACTAGAAGACTAAGTTCAGGCCTGAATATCTTCTTTAACACATTAGGGCATGATCACAAATCCACAGCCCAAGAAGACCAACAGTAATTCAGTTAGGAGGACTAGAGATTCCTCACATTTACAAGCAAATGTCAACCCACATTTGCTTGTAAATGGATGGAGCTGGAGAGTATCATGCAAAATAAGCCAATCCCCCCAAATCAAAGGTCAATGTTTTCTCTGGTATGAGAATGCTAATTCTCAATCAGAGGGTAGGGTTAGGGAAGAATAGAGTTACTTTGGATTAGGTAGAGGAGAGTTAAGGGAGGGTAGGGGATGGGAAGTATAGTAGAATGACTACACAACCAGTATGATTCTACATCATGTACAACCAGAAGAATGAGAAACTATACTCCATTTATGTATGATTTGTCAAAGTTCATTCTACTGTAACTAATTAGAACAACAATATCAAAAAGAAATAGTCAACCCATCTCTGGGGAACACACTACTTAAGCCCCCATTGACTTGTCCCCTACCCTGGATTTAATGCTGTGTGCAAAACAGCAGAGCTCTTTGTGTCAACTCTGGCAATATACTATCTGGATGTACAGCTTTGACATCCATGGTCTTTGAGGCAGGGGCCAGAGCTCCCATATGCTTATAAGGAGAAGGCATCCAAAACTTATGGGCATTTAAACTTATTATCATTTCCTTTTTTCTTCTTTTCTTTGTTCTTTTTAGATACACATGACAATACAGTGTATTGTGGCATATTATACACATACTTCTCCAAAGACTCCAGTCCACATCTAAGGCGGGTTTGCCTAATAGGCCAATATCCAACACTTGAATAAGACTTTCTCTCTCCACCAAACCTGCTTGCTGCCTTACAGTTATATGGCAAGTGAAAATTACTTGATGTTTCATGTCCTTGGGACCAATGCTGAATAGCATGGCTTGTGAAATGCATGTCCTGACACTGACAAAACAGTGTGGATACCCATATATCACATTAGCTTTTCAAGACCTTTGAAAGTGGTGATTTGAATAGCTCTCTTGCTAGGAAAGAATACACAGTTTGAGGCATATTTGTATCCTTTATTGTTTGGCTACAGGACGATATGATCAATCCGCCAGTACCACACTAGTTCAACAGTTCAGTGTATTTGTTCCTGAATGTGGCTCAAATTACAGGACTGGAGGCAGGAGAACACCTGTCACTGAGATGTGACCAAGAGTAAGTCATTATGTTTTAGGGATAATTCTGTCTCTTACCCTATTCCATCCCGTTCTTACTTTCTCTGTATCCTACTCATCAGGTGTACTGCCTGGGTCCTGACCAGAGCCTGCATCATAGTCAAAGTATCCAACTTTATATTTCCAGGAACAAAGTTGAGTGTGTCATAAATAATCAATGTTTCCAGCTTCATGTCACATTTATTGCCACATGTTGGCTTCCAAGGCTTTTCCAGTAAAGATCATAGACCACTTGCAACTGTGCCATCTATAATTTAAGGCCATAATAAAGTGTCCAATTGTTAGTAAAGTATCCAGTGACCGACCAGCTGACAATTACTACATCCATACTGCATAATTCTGTCTTCTGGCTGCACATATTTTTCTCCTGTCTCATGCCAGATAGTATGAATAACAGGTTGTACTGCAAAATCAGTATAAACCCTTGGATTCCCCCATGATGGACCCAGCTGTATATGAACAATTTTCAGACATGGGGATACCCCTATTACACCTGTGAGATCAGTGGCACTGGGGCAGCCACCTGGGATAATGAGGAATAGGTAAAGTCACCTATTCAACAAGCTGTTGGTGAGAACTCTGCACTGTTGTAATACACATGTCATTTATTTAGGGATCTGTGCTATAGGAGATTGATGCAGGTTAAATACGCCATCCACCCACCCATATGTCAATTCACATTATATCTAGTAAAGTTTTGGACAGTGGCTCCCCTGTGGTAGGTCATTTTACACTCCTAAAAACTGCTTTTATAAATGGCTATACTACTAGTTTCAGCTCTCTTCTACACCTATGGACAAAATCCTAAAATCACATTTTCTTGCCAGAAAGCTAAGTTCATCCAATCTACTGTAAGGGTGATATCTAACCACATTGTCATCCCTGGTAGAGAGATGCCCAGAGATTTTACCTGGGCTATCAAATTTGCTTTTACAAATACTCTCTGCTGGGGGACATCCCAGTTCCATCTGGCTTCTTCATCAGCCCATGTAGTAGGCATGGATGTTGAGTGAGAGCTTGCTAATAACCCAGGGTCCAAAAGACCCATTTACATTATTTACTGCTTGGGTGATGGGAAACGTTTTCACTTTATCTCTCACCATGACTGGAATCAAATGAGTCTTACCTGAGCAGACCATTCCACGAACTTCACAGGGCCTTGGATTTTGTTGAGGTTGACAGCCCATCTCCTGACATGTACTTGAGTTGTTCTACTGCATCCTATAACAAAGGATGATCTTTTCCAGTTAGAAGGATATCATCAATATAACAGAACCAGATAATACCAGTACAGAATGAGAACAGATCAAGGTTCCAAGTCACCATGCCATGACAAATGATAGGACTGTGCAGATATCCCAGAGACTGAACCTTTCCCAACAACTGAGTGTGAACTGGTCTTGCAAGTCCGTCCAGTTTCAAAGGGTTTTTGAAAAAGGCATTAGCTAAGTCCAGAACACCATGCACAGAGCCAAGGGAGGGTGCATTTAATCAGTACTGATTTTAATTTTGCAAGATGAAAAAGTTCTAGAGATCCATTACACAACATTCTGAATATATTTAATATGGTAGAACTATATATTTAGAAGTGATTAAGAGATAAAAAAGACAGATTTAATAACTTATATGTTCAGTATGTGCAGAATATGGAAAGTCAATTATACCTAAAAACCAGTTAAAAATAAAATTAAGTAAATAAGAAGGCAATCCACAGAATGAGAGAAAATATTTGCAATCTAAATTTGATGAAGAATCATTACTGAGTTCTTATAACTCAACAACAAGGAAGCAACCCAATTTGAAAATGGACAAAGAACAACAATATGCATTTCCCCAAAGAAGATGTACAAATAGTCAATCACACAAAAATATCACTGTCATGAGGGAAAAGAAAATCACCAATTGGGTGGTATCACTTTACATCCATTCCAATGGCTGTTTTAAGCTAAATAAAAATAAATGTTATAGGGAATAAGCAGAAAACAAAACTAAAAATTTTCTGGTGGGAATTAAAATTCAGCAACAATGTTAAAGGTGGAATTAACATGATTAAGCAAATCCACTTGTTGGTATGTTCCAAAGAGAATTGGAAGGAGAGGGCTGTGGTTGTGGCTCAGCTGTAGAGTGCTTGCCTAGTGCATGCGAGGCCCTGGGTTCGATCATCAGTACCACACAAAAATAAATAAATAAAACCAAAGGTGTGGGCTGGGCATGTGGCTCAAGCAGTAGCGCGCTCGCCTGGCATGCGTGCGGCCTGGGTTCGATCCTCAGCACCACATACAAACAAAAATGTTGTGTCTGCCGAGAACTAAAAAATAAATATTAAAAATTCTCTCTCTCCCACTCTCTCTCTTAAAAAAAAAAACCAAAGGTGTTGTACACAACAAAAAGAAATGAATATTTAAAAAAGAATTGGAAGGAGAGACTAAAACCAACACTTGCACACCAATGTTCATGGCACCTTTATCGACATTAGCAAAGTGGTGTAAACAATAGAAATTCCCTAACTAAACAAATTAAATTAATAAGCAACATGTTGCATGTTCATGCCAAGTTGTATCATTCAGTCTTAAAAAGTAATAAAGCTCTGAAAAATGCAATCATGTGGGTGAATTAGGAAAACATTATTATAAGTGCTAAACCAGAAAAACAAATTTTGAGTCCATGTATCAGATACTTAGAACAAGCAATTCCATAGAGACAGAAATGGAGTAGAGGTTTCCAGAAGTTGGAGAAGAGGAAGAATGAGGAACTCTTTTTTTAACAGTATGGAAATTCTATTTAGCAAACTATAAACTTCTGAAAATGGAAAATATCCATGGTACATAACATTGTGAAAGTATTTAATTCCACTTAATTATACACTTAAAATGGTTAAAAAGGATAAGTTTTACATACATTTTGCAATAAAACCCCAATTATGATATGCTTCAAAACAGCTCAAAAGAAAAATATTTAATATTAACTTGACAGTATTTAAGATGATTGCATTCGAATACACAAGGCAGCTGCTACATGTGAGAAATGGCTCCAGGGTGTAGAGAGCTGAACTGAATTACTAAAATATATGAATTTAGCCAGGTGCAGTAGTGGTGAGTGCACACTTGTAATCCCAGTAACTAGAGAGGCTGAGACTAGGGGATCACAACCAAAGCAATACTGCAAGACCCTCAGCAATTCAGTGGAACACTGTATCAAAGTAAAAGATAAAAGGGGCTAAAGGGACAGAAAATGTAGCTCAATAGTCAACTGCAAATGGTTCGATACCCCAAATATATCTATACATTGGTTTATAATTATATACAAATTTATAACATAGTTTTTAAAAATCCTTCAAAACTCACCATCTGGGAAAAATCTCAGACATATAGAAAGACAACTCAACCAGGCAAATGATCCTGAAAGACAAAGGAATTTCAGGAGGTCATGGAAGAAGAACAAGGAGAGATTGCCTTTCAGGGCTCTCAGAAGGCCTCTTTAAAAAACGTTCTTTTTAGTTACACATGATAGAAGAATGCATTGTGACATATTACACAGATAAAGCATATCTTCTCATTTCTGTGGTTGTACATGATGTGGCGTTACACTTGTCATATATTTATATATGAATATAGAAAAGTAATGTCCAATTCATTCTACTGTCTTTCCCATTCACATCCCCTCTCACTTCCCTTCATTGCTTTTGTCTAATCCAAAGTATTTCTATTCTTCCCTTCCCTCTCCTTATTATGTGTTTGCATCCAAATATCAGAGAGAACATTTGGCCTTTGAATTTTTGTGATTGGCTTATTTCACTTTGCATAATTGTCTCTAGTACCATCCACTTACCAGCAAATTACATAATTTCATTCTCCTTTATGGCTGAGTTATATTCCATTGTCAATATATATATATATATATATATATATATATATATATATATCACATTTTCAGAAGGCCTCTTAAAATACTATTTCCTATGAAATTTGCACCATGGTTAAGACATTCAAGAACTGGTAGACAGGTTTGGAGAAGGAGAAGGAATGTCTGGAGCCAAACTGGCGTAAAGTGAGTGGCACACTTACCAAAGCAGGAGCCACAGACATTATATTTGTGAAAGAGTTATATACCAGGAACTCACTAGTGAGAACTCCCAATGAGAAGTCAGAATTTTTACAGCTTTAACAGTGAAAGCAGTAGATCTGAGGAGCAGAAAGAGAAATAAACAGAAACAGAGAGACAAAGCCATAATGAAAAAATAGAGACAAAGAGAGGGGACAAAACAATCCAAAGCACTCAGAATACAACTGTCTCCAGCTCAAAACCTAGGACAACCACCTCTAGTGCACTGGGGAAGAAATATTACAGGACACTGACTCTGAGGGTGAACACTGTGGGCCATTGAGAAATATTTGTTTTGACTTTCAAAATTGAACATTATCAGTACCAAAACATTACACAGTAATGCAAATTCACATATGTGTGTCCTGTTCCTATACATAGCAAATGATTACTCATCACCTAGGATATCATATAAAATAAGTTCTTATTCCTCTTATACCATTTCCTCACTACTGAAATAGACAGCTCTTGCTCTAACAGCAGCCAGATCTGGGGCATGCCTATCAACATGGTGGGGATGGGGCTTCTCCTCCTTCTGTAGTGGGCTCCTCATGGTGCCCAAGAAGAAGAAGCAGAGCTCTGCATCCATCCCTTACTCTCAATATGGAGGTCCCTAGTAATTCCAGAGCAGGAAAAAGAGCTGGAAGATGTTCTACTCACTGAAGCAGAAATGTTCTTTTGTTATAAAAACAATCTCCTTTATTTACTTTGAAATCTAATATCTGGAAATAAGATAATGAAAATAATACAACATATTTTTCAAAAGAATTTAAGCAGTCAACCTAACATGAGATAAATAAACAATTATAATGATTTTAATATTAAACATGTATTAATTTTAAACCCTATTCAAATTGTCAATGTTGAAAGCATAAGTTAACTATTGCTGCTTAACACACACAGTTACTTTAAACACTACCATTTTACGGCTTATGGTTCTCTGGTTGGTTGTGATTACTTGAGTTAATTTTGCCTGAGCCATTCATGATTCTGCAATCAATTGATGAGTTGGCTGAACCTAGAGAGTCTAAAATAGCTTCACCCTCATATCTGGGATCTTGGAAGGGTAAGTAGAAGGTTATTTATTCTCCAGTGGGTCAGAATTAAGTTCCACAGACAACAGTAGTTTCTAAGAAAGCAAGCCCAACATGTAAACTCTTTTCTAGCCTCTCTTACATCAAGTCAATAAAGGCCCATTTGCCAAAGCAAATCATATGACCAAGCCTGAAGTCATTGAAACAAGGAACCACACAAGTGTGTGGGCATTTACTGGGAGATGTGATTCACTGGGGGGTCATCAGTGTAGCGGTCTACTACAATCCCCTCATATGAGCCAGATATGCCTAAGAGGATCAGGGCCATAGTGGAAGATGAAATTAACAATGCAAAAATCAGGTTAGGAGCAACTCTTTTTAGTCAATCATGTAAGGATCTTAAAAATCACCACTCTCTCCCCGTAACATATACAAAGCTGAACAAACTGAAAAATCGAGAAGTCTTAGATTTATCAATGTAATTGGATCCCAGGACCAACCCCAATCCCCCAAAATTGGTGAAAGAGAAAGACATACACAGAGACTCATAACTTCCTGGAGTGGAAACCCACTAGCAGAAACTTCTTTCGGAAGCAGTATTGAACTACAAAAACCTGAAATAGAATTGAACAATAGCTGGAAGCTCAGTGAGGACAAGGCTGATGCAGTCATTCAAGGATCCTCATACTTTGATGAGTTTTACCTCCAGGATCTCAGTCAAATTCTCACAGTGTAAATAAAGCATTTGTTCTTCTTGAGAAGTTTCAATTTTAGGGGAAACTATTTTAAAAAGCATAGCCTACTGAAATTTTGTCAGACCTTAAATGACCCAAGGTAAGGGCACTACTGCACTCAATCCTGCTCTAGTCCTCCAATTGGAAGAAGAGACACATTCAACGCCAGATCCCATGACTCTTCCATATGAGAGGGAAATATCCAACTAAAGCTGCCTGCAGACATATTGTCCCATTAGTGGGGAAAATGAGGAATCTGATGAAGCTCTTTCAGAAGTCCAGGATCACTGTAAGACTGAGATCCAATCATAGGGATGGCAACATCTTCCCTCACTAAGCAAAGCAGACTACACAACACAAACAAAAAACACAGGTATTATATTCAAACTGCAGAATTCAAAAGGTGTGGAAATCATTTTTTAAAAATCCAGTAAAGAACGGTGATTATCGTGGTTTGGAGGTAGGAATATCCTCCCAAAAGCACATGTGTTGGGTAACAGAAATATTCAGAGATGAAAAGATTGTATTAAGAGATATGCAACCTTATATGTGGATGAATTAATAATCTGAATTAACCACTGAGTGCTAACTGTAGACAGGTGGGAGTGGCTGGAGAAAGTAGGTCACAGGAGGTGTGCCTTTTGAGGGAATAATGTTAACATTAAGAAACATTGTGTCAGGCCCCAGGCATATTCTCTCTCTCTCTCTCTCTCTCTCTCTCTCTCTCTCTCTCTCTCTCTCTCTCTCTCCTCTCTTTAAATTCTTTCTTTCTTTCTTTTTTTTTTTTTATGTTCCAGGCATAGCTAAGTTGCTTAGGGCCTTGCTAAGTTGCTCAGGCTGGCTTCAAACTTGCAATCCTCCTGCCCTCCTGCATCAGCCTCTGGAGATGCTGGGATTACAGTCATGTACCACAACATCAGGTTCTCTATGCTTCTTGTCTGCCATAAACTGAGCAGCTTTCCTCTGCCATGCCTTTCCACCATGATGTTTTACCTCACCTGGGGCCCAGTGAAGATGTTTTACCTCACCCAGGGCCCAGTGAAGGAGATGGAAGAACCCAAAATAAACTTTTCTTTAAGTTATTCTTGTCAGATATTTCATTCAGAGATAAAATGTTGCTTAATATAGGGACTATAGTAATATTGTGTTGTATATTTAAAATTGCTAAAAAAGTAGAGTTTAAATTTTTTCACAACAAAGAGATAATATGTGAATCAATGAGTAGAATACAGTAATTCACTTAACATGATGTATCATTACATTACATTTTGCCCATTATACCTATAAGTATGTGTGATTATTATTTGTTAATTAAAAATCACAATAATCAATGAGCCTCTAGATAATATATCAAAGAAAAAAGACATAAATGATAAAGATCAGAAATTAAAAGGGTGACATCAACATAGTATCCATAGACATTTAAAAAAAGATAGTAAAAGAATAACATAACTCAATCTTCTTAAATTCAAGAAACTACATGAAATGTACTGATTTCTTGCAAGACAAATATGCTAGATTTAACACAAAAATAAATGATCAATCTGAATAGAACTATAACTCATCAAAGGTACTGAATCAATAAGACCATCCCCCCAGTTCAAGATAAGTTCCCAGTGAATCCTAACAAACACTTAAGAAAGAAATAATATCAGTTCTCTAAAATCTCTTCCAGAAGATAAAAAGCAAAGGAGCTACCTTCTAACTCCTTTTATCAGACCAGAAGTAATATAATTCAATATCAGACAAAGATTACAAGAAAACTATAGACCGATATCTGTCATGAAAGAAGAAAACATGCAATAGGTAATTATCAAATATTACCCAGAAACAGACTATATAGCCAACCTGTGTATAGTAAAGGAGCAGAGGCAACACAACAATATGGAGTAGAGATCCTTCCAACAAGCGGTGCTGCATGACCTGGACATCCCCAGCAGCACGCTACTGACACATGTGGAAGACTCAGAGAAAAAGGAGCGAGAAAGAGGAAAAAAAACTCTTTGTAAAATAAGGGCTGGAGATGTACTGAATTTGATATAAAACACAGACCTCTGGATTCAATGTTTCCCAATTAGTAAAAAAACAAAACAAAACAAAACAAAAAAACCCAGCAATGCCAGGCATAATGCCGCAGCAGCTCAGGAGGCTGAGCTAGGAGGATCTTGAGTTCAAAGCCAGCCTCAGCAAAAGTGAGGTACTAAGCAACTCAGTGAGACCTTGACTCTAAATAAAATACAAAATAGAGCTGGGGATGTGGTTCAGTGGCAAAGTGCCCCTGAGTTCAATCTCTGGTACCATCCCCCCAAAAATCCACCACCACCACCACCACCACTGAACTGACATTCCTACATACATCACACAATGCATAATTGGCATGAATATCACATAGGAATATTTGGGTTTGTGTCTGGGTCTCTATCTCTGTTCTCTCCTCTCTCTCTCTCTCTCTCTCTCTCTCTCTCTCTCTCTGTGTGTTTATGTACAGAAATTCCCAAAATTTTCTTCTGCAATTGAACATTCTTTTATTTTGGAAGAAAAATATAGAAACAACCAAAACTGTACATGAAGTATTTTTATTTTCTATATGCTTTCTTATGAATTTTAATGATAATGTTTTTAAAATATTTTAGTTGTAGTTGAACACAATACTTTTATTTTATTTATTTATTTTTATGTGGAGCTGAGGATAAAACCCAGGGCCTCACACATGCAAGGCAAACACTGTTCCACTGAGCTACAGCCCCAGCCCCATGATAGTGTTTTTGATTCAGTTATTTTTGTTGTTGTTCAAGACCTCTCTAACTTGAGATAATAAAATTAACTAAAGGGCTGAGGTGAGTGGGGCACTGGGTTCAAATCTCAGCACCACATAAATATAAATAAGTAAAGGTATTGTGTTCATCTACAACAAAAATATATTTTTAAAAAATTAACTACAAAAAATCATAAAGAAATGTTATTCAAAATTCACAAAACTCAATAAGTATAGAACATATTTCTATTCTATGTCTGTCTGAGTTAATGCAAAGAAAGAAAAATATTACTTTGGGAAGCTGTAACTGCAGAGAGATTAGAACCTGAAAGTAATAATCACTGTGAAAAAACAATTACAGAAGCAATCCAATTTTCAAAAAGTGTGGTATTGATGGAGATAAGCAGAGATGTACAAGAAAGCAGGTTATGTCTGGGTACTAGGCAGAGACAACAGGAAATGAATTAAGGTCTCCTCTGGCAGGGTGAGCAGGTGGAGTTATAAGGAAGGATCTATAAGGCCCAAAAGGGTGGAGGACATGTTGGGCTGGAGGGTGGAGTAGGAGTGTCGTGCTGCCTCTTCTTTTTACCCCACCCCTACTCTCAAGATTCCTTTGTGATGAGAGGGAAAAGCCTTGTGACCCAGGCCTAGGACCTACACCTCAGTCCTGAAATAAACTTTCAGACCTCATTTGTCTAAACTGGACAGTGTGATTTAGATGGTGGAGAATTCTCTCTTTCCTCTGAATAACGTTAGTGCCACATGGATGAATCTCAGCCATGGGAATATGAGTGGCTGAAAGGTAAGGCCCTGCAATGGATATGATCCTTGCCTGTGTGTGGACGGGGGCTCTTTCTCCTCTTATTTCCCTGCTTCCAGGGTAATCCATCCTTCCCACCACCAAGGAGAAAGAGAAAATTAAGAAAGGGAAGAAACCCATACGCCACACTCAACAAGGAAAAAAAATCTTTTTTGTCTCATTTTTTCCCCTCAAATAAGTAGAGACACTTCAAAAAAGAGAAATCTCAGGACAGAACAGAGCATCATCCTGGGACAGGCAGGCCCCGGCAGGGAGATGGTGTGTACTAGGACTTCTCCGATCTGAAGCTCTAAGACCATCCATGTGGTGAGCTGCAGGTCCCAGAGTAAAACACACACACTGTGACTCAGTGGCAAGGTCTGGACTCCTGAGAGAGTTGGGAACCTCTGGAGGAGGACAAGCCTTGAGCATTACTCCATCAGTGACCTCCTGGCAGGTGCCTGTGGAACAAGCCTTTCCTCTGTGTTGGGCTGAGGTGAGGGCTGTGCTGAGGCCTAAGGGCCTCCATCACCTGCTGGAGACACTTCTGGCCTCAGGGAGCAGAACCCTGCTGGACAGCTGAGAAGAGCCTGTGGAAATGAGTCTGTTCCTGAGCCAAGGATCAGTGACTGAGAATATGCATGGTGTAGTTTATGTAGAAAATCCCTTTTGAGGTTTTCTAAGGAAGAAAAATAAAGTATTTTGCCACTTTAAAATGCTCTCTGAATAAAAGGGTCTCCACTAGCTAATTTAAGAAAGTTAAGCTGTTCAGAAACATGGAATGTCTTTAGCTGGTCTAAGAATGAGAACAGGGTCTATATATATATATATATATATATATATATATATATATATATATATATATATATATGTTGTAGATGGACACAATACCTTTATTTTATTTTTACCCAGTGCTGAGGATTAAACTTATTGCCTCCCACATGCCAGGCAAGCACTGAACCACTGAGTCCCAGCCCCAGCCTCCTCTTTTTCTTTCATGTTTGTCAACATCCAAAGGTGAAGAAGGGACAGAGCAAAAACTGGAAGAAGAGTGGCACTCTGAAAGGTAAGGCCTTGCCTTCCACCCAAGCATGACTTCTTCTCCCTTGTCCCCAAGAGACCAGAGTCATGGCCCAGAGGATGTCAGTTGCAGAGTCCAGACAGGGAGGATCCTGGTAAATCATTATATCAGAGACCCTTCTCAGGTTCTGTGCACAGACTGCAGCTGGGGTGGATAATGTCCAGTAGGGCTGTGTGGGCACTAATGCAGCCTTGCTGACTATGATACTGCCAGTGTTGAAAATCAAGCAGGGCTGAGTTCTGTTTCTCCAGGAGTGAAGACTGAACACCCAAGAAATATTTAGGCAAACATAGACAGCAAGTTTTATTTTATTTTATTTTATTTTTTTAGAGAGAGAGGGGGGAGAGAGAGAGAGAGAGAGAGAGAAAGAGAGAGAGAGAGAGAGAATTTTTTTAAAATTTATTTTTTAGTTTTCGACCGACACAACATCTTTGTTTGTTTGTGGTGCTGAGGATCGAACCCGGGCCGCACGCATGCCAGGCGAGTGTGCTACTGCTTGAGCCACATCCCCAGCCCCAAAAGCAAGTTTTATTTAAAGGATAGTAGAGAGAAAGACTTCTCTGCAGAAAAGGGGTCCCAGAGCTGAGTAATCAAAGAAGAATGGGTGTCCTGTCCCTTTTATACATTTTAGAATTCTCTGTTATCACTCCTTAATTTCCCCTTATCTTGCCCCTCTCCTCTCCTATTCTTCATACTTGACCCAAAATTGGACTAAATGGTGGAGTGATCCAGGCAGGAAGGTAGCGGCCCAGGAGGCATTAATTAACAACTCCTATATCTCCCTGAAAGGAGGAACAATTCCTGGGGCAGGTTACTTTAGCAAGAGGTTGGAGGAGAAGGTAAAAGGGAACATTGGAGAAGGAAGGGGAAATAGCATTTGATTTCCTTTCTTTTCCATCCAGCCCCCGTCTTCCTGACTGGACCCTATTGTTTATTATCTACTGACTTTATTTTGTCTCCATTTAATCTGATATGGAGGTGGGACTTCCTGGTCAAAGTGTGGACAAACTCTCACTTCCCTGAGACCTATTCCTCTTTGAAATGGTCCAATCTTCTCCCCACACTGCACTGTGGTTATGAGTAAAATAGAGGCTAGTGCTGGGGCTGGGGATGTGGCTCAAGCGGTAGCACGCTCACCTGGCATGCACGGGGCACTGGGTTTGATCCTCAACACCACATAAAAATAAATAATAAAGATATTGTGTCCACATAAAAAAACCCTAATAAATAAATAAATATTTTAAAATAGAGGCTAGTAAAGGTGGAAGTAAATGACAAAGTGTTGCCCCTCCATGTGGCCTGTTATCTCTGTAACCTGTCAGGTGGCCTTGGACATTGGTTCAGCCCCATGTGGACACTTCACTTACCCTCCCTCCTCCACAATAACCCAGTGTCCATTTTCAGATTATAGTGATTTATGGAAGAAAGAGGAAGAGACTGAAGATCTGGTTTCACTTCTACAAAGGTGAGTCACTTTCTACTTCTTCCTGTGTCCTTCCTGCTGCTGCCTATATATGATCCGACAACACAAAACTCTCATGGGGTGGGGGGAGCCCTTGGTTGTAGTAGGACTTTCCTAAAGCTCTGGGGTATGGGAGAACAAGGGCTGTCTAAACTTGGGCTGTGGGGCAGTGAGGGGCCATGGACCACAGATGCCTACCCTGTCCTACCTCCTGGCTCCATCTGCTTCTGGCTGCAGACTGTGCCTCCAATCTCTTGCAGTCAACCTAGGAAGCTCCATGATGACAGCACCTTTCACCATTACTTAGGAGGAGATTGCCCAGATGAGATGTGCAAACCAGAGTCAGATGGAGTCCACTAATCATGTTCACTGCCTGTGCAGGATGCTTTGATGACTGCCTTCTTCTCTTTTGCTTTCCTGACTTCTTTGAGCAAGTACCCTCTGCTTCTGAGCTCTACTTCATCACCAGACATAATGACTTCCTCAGTTTCTGTTGATAGGTAGGAGGTAGGAGACACTATGGGGGACAAGTTCTTCCAGGCTCCTTCTGGTGACTGAGAGGCACTCTTCCCTGAGTGCCTCTTAGTCACCAGAGTCTGTGATTCTTCTAGAATGACATTCACCTCAGCCACATGAAATTTCCTTGTCCCACCATCTCATCTTCCTTATTCCATGGCCCACCCTCCATCTCTGCCAGGCTCCAGCCTGGTTCTTCCCCATTGTAACTCAATGACATTCTCACTGGGAATCAACCCACAGAACTCCTCTCCACCCAATAATACTGGTTGACATCTCCTGTCCTATCATCTTCTCCTGACACATTGCCTTTTCCTGGCCTTTTGCCTTGTCCTATCTCATCACCTTATCCTGTGCCATTGCCTCCTCCTGTCCCTTTACCATTTCCAATTCCCTCAATCTCAGGCCATGTTCTCTCCACCTATCCCATTTCATCCCTTTCCTGGTAGCTGATGGCTGCCATATTCTGGGTTCTCTCCCACTCACCACACAGTGAGTACAAGAGAGGTCATTCTTCTCACCCACCAGTGGTCAAACTACCCACTCTTGCAGGTAGAGGCTGAAGAACCTCTTTCATTAAACCTGATGTCCAGAAACTGTAGAAACTGATCAGCAAGAGCTCAGACCTGAAAATTTGTAATGTGAAGACAAAAGCCAAATCAGACTACTCCCTGAATTCTCTGGAAAGCACAGTGAAGTCACTTGGCAGGGAGAAGGACACCACCATCTCACAACCCTTCTGGAACACAAAAGGCAGCACAAAGCAGCTTTCTGTTTCTCAGCAGCCCTTTTCCACCAAGGTCGTGGAGGACCATTTACAGTGGAAATGCAGGCAGCTTTTTTTTGGGACCTCCCCATTCTGCACAGTGAGTCCCTGGTGGCTATTATCACCACATCTGGGCCCTCAGCAGAATTTTTCTCCATAAGATTTAATTAAGTGCCTGATTACATCCTAGGGCAGGTGCAGGCAGCACCTGAGCCACTCTTTGCCTCCCAGTTGTCAACCCACCTTGTTGTCCAAGTCCAGCCTGTGACTCCAATCTTTTACTGGTCCGAGTCCCCATCACTGGCTCATACTCACCATCAGGACCATCTCCCATCATCTCTCCCAAGCCTGCCATGACATGTTTTGCTGAAAACTGCCTGTGGATTTCCGTGCTCCACAAGCCAAGATGGGACCCAGCAGCTTTCTCTTTCCACTCGTCACCACCTAGAATACCACCTTTCGAAGAAACAAGTAGAAAGTACTTTATTTTGTCCTAAAGTCTCATAATGTTTTCAGCTATCTCACTTCTGAAAACAGAGCCTCCTCTGACCATCAACAAGCCCCCAGGGTATTTAATCAGCATAGAGCTACAGGAGAAACTGGAGCAACATTTTCACAAGAAGTTCATGCAACACCAGTGTGGACTACCACCCAATATCTATCTGTTTCTGATTCTGAAGGAGTCCTGGGACAAAGTCCCCAGTAAAGATCCAGCAAAGGACAATTATGAATCTTTCTGGACCTCAGTGTTTCCACATGACAGCAGCCCTGCTGTACAGAAGACTGATTTAGAGAGGCCAGAAATAATCCAAGATGGAATGTTTCCAGTGGGTGTTTATCATTCTAGGCTTGGAACATATTATGTCTCTGCCCTGCTAGGAAATTCAAATATCCACAAGGAAACTATGGATTAACCATCTTTAATAGGGGGGAAGCCTTTAGGAACATTTTTTAGGAATTCCCTTTCCTTGATGCTAACACTTGGCAGGTCCTGGAGGCACATGTTACAAGTCTAAGAGTGAGGCACAGGTGGGATCTACCCTTCAAGGTCCTCAAGCACATAAATGTCTTGAAGATGAAAAACTCTGAGACTTCACCAGTTCCACATCCCACCCTTCCCTCCTCATCCTCCTCTGACTCCAGGGCTGACTCCCTTGCCCATGATCTCAAGGTCCTGGTAAAACCCACTCAGAAAGGCCCAGGATTGAAGGAGGTAGCACTAACTTCATTTTCCTCCCTGAAGAGTCCTCTCTTTGGCCCCTCATTTGAGTCCCTGAGCCAAACTCCATCTGGTGACAACTCTGGGCTCTCAGATGCTCCTTCAACTACAGACAAGGACAGCCTTCCTTCTCAGCCCCACACTTAATTTTTTGTGGGAAGACCGCTGGCATAGCATTGCTGTCCTGGAAACTGGAAAAGATAATGTGGACCAACTCTAAACCTAGAAATTGGCAGACATGAGCCATTGGACAGTGGAGGTGTGAGCTCAAAAGGCTCACACCACAGCATGTCATCACTTCAGGTAGGGGCCCCATTTTGAAAAGGTGAAGAAATCAAAAAAGATAGAAGATGATGAGAAGTGTTCTGACTGATGGAAATCAGGAAGATGTCAAACTTCCAAAATGCACATATTAATCAGGGGAACTTAGAATCTATGGGGACCAATAAAATATCCTCCCCTTCTACAAGTTCTAATTCCCAGGGCCAAGGATACTCATGCCTTAAAGCACAGACTGAGCCAGAGATATGGGCCTCATGATATGGCTTAAGGGTGGCATCCTGCAAAACATCTACTGACAGTTCCTGCAGGACTGTGATCCTGAGGTGCTCTTGGCTGCAAATATCCTGGCTTCCCAGGAGAGACAGTCCAGCTCCCTAAGCATGTCCAATAGCAGTGCATCAACTTCTCATGGGGGTGTATGCATCCTTATCCAGTGACAAGAGCAGCCAGGAGCTGCAGGAGCCTAAGATTCCTGAAGTCCATGATCCATGGAAGAGAAAGAGAAATAAGTTTAGGCCAGCTGCCAAGAGAGAGAACAGGGTTTGGCACAAGTCAGAAGTCAAATGGAGAAAGACCTGCAGCAGGGAGGCCCTCTGGTGCTAGGGAAATGGGCCCCTCTGTCCCAGTCATGGAGGTAGGAGATATTATGGGGAACAAGTCCTTCCAGGCTCCTTCAAATAGGAACTTTGGGAACAGAATAAAGAACTTTCTGCAGCATATTTCCTCCAGTAAAGGCAAAGGGCAGACAAACTCCCCACTCAAAATCATGACCCTATTAACTTCTACCCAAAGCTGAGGGTCAGTCACAGGTTCACTGCTTATAGATAATCGGGATTTGGAAGCCCAGGTACCCATAACTTCTGTTGGATCATCATAGAGCAGAAAATGAGGTTTCATCATGATTGTTCTGCCTCAAAAAAAAAAAACCCATGGTCAAAGAGGTACTCCACCTAGGCCCCTGTTGATAGGCAATCCCATTATTCCTGGGGTCCCTCCTCCAGGAAAAAAAAAGTGATGGGAGCTAAGGCTTGTGGTCTCCACCCCAGCCCCAGTGGCCACAGCCATCCTGTGAACAGATGGATCAGAAACAAGGACAACAATTAGGCTTTACTGCCAAAAGGAGTCTGAACCTCTGCCCAGCCCCTGCCAGCATACAGTGGCATATATCTCAGACCACAGTATTCACTGTTCAAGGCACTGTGCTCTTCAGAGATGTATGGTCAACATCAATATGGTTCCCACTCCTGTCCTGCTGGGAAGAGGTTTTTTTCCATAATTCAAAACATACTGAAAAAGAAAATGTCCCTATGTGAGCCCAAACTTTATTTGACAATGGCTTTTTTCTAATGAGGTTATTATTGCTTAATAATACTGTTTTTTAATAAGAGAGGCTCCTGTATTTGTTGTTCTGGGTCATAGAAAAGGGGTTGCATCTGTTGTTTATTAGAATGGATTCTAGAAGAGACTGGACATTCAAGGAGGTGACAGTGGCATTGAGTATCCACCCTTATGCTAGATTCCATCATTATACCTTAAGAATGCATGATGTGATTGTTACAGGAATAATAGAATGACTTTGGGACTTATCAAGATGGGAAAAACCCATAAAGACTCCACTCTAAGGTCTGGATCAGCCTTTCCCTCCATCCTGAACTTTGTGAGCTATAGGGATTGGTGTACAGGGATGTCGTAGGAATTAGTACTTTCCCATGCCACAAAATTGGCTCTGGAGTATTGATAAAAGGGGTAGTTTCCTGGCCCTGAGTTCAGAGATGGTCAAAGTGGATGTTGGATGTCTTGGTAGGGAACAGAGGACACCTGACCTTGAAATCCCTGCCTTATGGAGGCAAACATTGAGATGGGCCTCACAAGGTCCTTTTAGCTCAGGCTGGATAATGTTGCCAATGTCACCTCCTTCTGATCCTGCCTTCTTCATTCTCTATAGCAGTAATCAGGGTGGAAATTGCAGGTCTGTGTGTGAGTATCTGGGCAAGAACTACAGGTTAGCTGTTAAAGGCTGTGTCACATGCAGCACCCTCCCAAAGCCCCCAGTATGAACAAATATGCACAAAATAACAATCTGACAGTGGGGCACTATGGGCCCTGAGAGTGGGATGTGGAGGACTGAAATGTAGCCAAAGAAAGAGGCAGAGTAACATGGGGATGAAATAGTGTTGTGGATAGGAAGTCCCTGCCCTCCCAGTACCAGCTACCAACCTAGGGGGAGGAGGCATCACAGACTTACCCTGGCTCCACCCCTGTGGACTCTATTCTGGCTCCTAGACCACAGGCCTGGAGAAGCCTCTTTAGCAATGACACAGGCTAGAAAGGAAGCAAACCTTTGGTAGGGAAGATTTGTTTCCTGACACTATATTGAATAAGACTGCATGTCTTTGCCTCTTTACTTATAGAAGGGATGAGTTAACAACAACTGGAGTAGCCAGGACTAGGTTACTCTAACTGTGATAGCTGTGACTCCCAGTTTGGTGACCTTTAGACACACACACACATGGTTCTAGCACTTCTTCTGCAGTGGAAAGATGGGGACCTAAAAAGATCAAAGTGGTAGGTTGGGGTCACAAAGTAAGTTTCTCCAGGCCTCCAGAACTTTCCCATAGACTAGAGAAGAACAGGTGGTCAAGTTAGAACTTGTCAAATCAGAAAAAGTGACTTGTCTGAAATGTGGGAGCAAGCTGGGTGGGCGGAATTCAGGAAGAAGTCTTCGCCAATCTCTCTCTGCTTCCAGTACAGGTTTCTATTTCCCAGGGTCTGCCCACATGGCAGGCAACACAGAAGGAAGAGGCAGGCCCCACAGAAGGAAGAGGAGAAGCCATGTCTGCAGAGTGTTTGATGCTATGGCCCACATGGGAAGGCAGCAGCATCACTCCAGCACCCTCTGCCCTGTTTGTTCCCTGATAGAGAGTCCTATAACAGGAGGTGCAACCAAGGCAGATGGCATAGGTACAGTCCTGCCCTAATGCCTGAAAGAACTCTGTATGTAAAACGAGGCAGTTCTTCCCAGTATAAGCACAGGTCCTATAGGTCACCATTGAGCCAGATTATGTTCTTTCATTGATCATAGCAGACCCCAGGGTGGGCCTAGAATCAACAACAGACAACAGAGACAGAATGGGCTAGAACAGAAACAGGCCCTTAAGTCTGATCCTGATGCGTTCTATCATAGCATAGAAAGGCAGATCCTCCAGGCAGAATAGCTGAACATGGACCCCAGGGAATCCAAAGGGAATAATACCACAGACAGTGACACTGATGGACAGCCAGAAGTATGAAGGAGGAAGTCCTATACCCTCTGCTGCTGCCAGATTTGTCATCCATGAGGGGCAGTAAGGACAACAACCAGGAAATCCTACAGAGACCCACAATGAGACTCCCCACAGAATCTTCTGTCAGACACAAGACCCACACACACATAGCCCTTCAGAGGCCCAACTAAAATATTCCCAGAGAGACCACCATAGAACCTCCAACACAGCAGTCTCAGAAACACAAGAACCTCCATTAGAAATAACACCAACTTCAGGGTCCTCACATTGAGATTTCACAGAACTCCTGACACAGGCCTTCCAGAGGGACCTCTGACAGAGACTTGTACAAAGAGAAACCTCAGAGACATAACACTGAGATCTTCCACAACAACCTTTCACTGCCACATGGTCCTCATGCAGTGATCTTTCACAGAGACCTCCCACAGAGTTCCAGACCTTGGAGAAACATCTCCACAGAGATGTCCTACAGATTTTCTCAGTGAGAACTTTTCACACACACACCACCAAGAGGTATATTATGGACACATCTCAGAGAAATACAGTGACTTCACGGAGGGTCCTCACACAGAAATCTCATACAGACTTTACACAGATTTTGAGAGACCCACACAGAGATGCCACACAAGCACCTCACAGAGTTCTCATGGGAACTGAACACAGACATTTCACAGAGACTTCCCACAGAATCCCACACCCATACTTCCTTCCTCTGACACTGGAAACACAAGAGTAACACCACCATCCTTGTTCTGCCCCCAGAACCCCGAGACACTGAGACACTGTCAATGTGGCCTCCCAAATTGTGTTCTCTCCTTGAGAAAATTTTCTGTTTCTTTGTAATGCCTTTGCCTCTGAACAGAAGAACTGCCAATTCCAAGTGTAAACCTGCACAATTTCTTCCTCTACAGGTATTCACTAGCCTCAGCTCTGACCCACAATTAAGAGAATCACATTTTTTTTTTAAAAAGAGAGAGAGAGAGAGAGAGAGAGAGAGAGAGAATTTTTTAATATTTATTTTTTTATTTTTCGGTGGACACAACATCTTTGTTTGTATGTGGTGCTGAGGATCGAACCCAGGCTGCATGCATGCCAGGCGAGCGTGCTACCGCTTGAGCCACATACCAAGCCCGAGAATCACAAATTTTAAACATGAATAAAATGCTTTCAACATCCAGTGACAGATATTTCCTTATTTGCCCAGTTTTAACTATTATCTTCTCAAATGTATAAATGTCACTTCTTAATTTCACTGAAGATAAGAACTGAAATCAGGATGGTTGACTACTTTGGATATATGATAAATACCTATAGCAGATGGACTCTAGGAATGAAATGAACCAGCAAAGAGGCATTTGGATTCACTCCATCTCCCAGGGCCTGGGCACTCACACATTTTCCTAGCCATCCACACAAACACAAAGTGTGCAGAAAAGATGGAGAGGAATTTACGGAGTTATGAAAGTAAAGTGATAAAGTAGGAAAGAAAAGGAAGCTTAGAGGATAGGAAAGGTAGCAGAATACAACAGTTACTAATATGGCATTATGTAAAAATCTGGATGTGTAACCGATGTGATTCTGCAATCTGTATTTGGGGTAAAAATGGGAGTTCATAACTCACTTGAATCTAATATATGAAATATGATATGTCAAGAGCTCTGTAATGTTTTGAACAACCAATAAAAAATAATAATAATAAATAAAAAATAAAAATAAGAGTTCATATTGATACTAGACCTTGTTTATGAATAAAAAATACTCAAATTAAGAAATCTAAAAAAAGAAGCTTACACTAACCGAAAGTGCACAGTATCTCTCTCTGTCCCTCTCTCTCTCTCTCTCTCTCTCACACACACACACATACACACACACACACACACACACACAAAGTTGAGAAACTGCTACATACTAGGCACTCCAGTTAAAGTGGAATAAGTTGTGAATTAAAAGAGAAGTAATTTTTTGCTGCTGTGAATTATATAGTGCAGGGCAGAAAACACAAAAATAGGAATAGCCCTGCAGCCATCCAGCTGCAACTACAACTAAGGCCCATAACCACTGGCTTCAGTAAGGGAACTGTCAAACCCTCTCTGAACTGAGACTTTGCCCTTTGCTCTCATCCTTCAGAACAGTGCTCCACATATGTGGGATAGAGAGAGATAAACAGAGAGGGAGAGAGAGAGAGAGAGAGAGAGAGAGAGAGAGAGAGAGAGACTGTACACTTTCTTTTTCTTTCCTACTTTCTCACTTTACTTTCATAACTCCATAAAGACTGGAGCACATTACAGTCTTCTGGGGAGACAGAGGGCATGACTCAGTCTCCCACATATGGAAACAGATTGGAAAGTCAGGAACACAAGCAGGAGAGAAAGACCCCCTTGGATCCCCTGCAATACCCTCCTCCTCAATAGCTCAGCATCCTTCCCCTCCCTCCCCCTTCCTTCCTTTCCTGTTCAGAACCCCAAAAATCCCTACAGAGAAAGCTAAGTGAGCTATGCCTTCCTCAAAATCCTCCTGTGCATTCCACCTGGTTAGAAAAACCGCAGGTTCTCACCCACTGCCTCAAAGTCCTGCAGGGTGTGGCCCCTGGAGGCTTCTGTGGCCTCACTCTCACCATGCCACTCCCTCATGACACTCCACCCATGCAGGGTTTTCCCTGATCCATTCTGGATGCTGTTCCTTCCCAGAAACCCTGCTTGATTTCCCTGTGCTTGGAATGCCCACCCCCAAATGCTACAGGGCTCCTTCCCTTCTCAATGAATCCTGAGTCCCCATCCCAAAGATCTCCCACAGTATCCAGGAGGGACAGGTCTCTTCTTCCTAGTCAATGCCACTGCCTGGACCACTGCTATCTATAGTATTTAAGTATTTATTCATTGTCACACTCATCTCCCCCAAGTATAAGATCATGGGAATCTGTGTGCCAGAACCAGATTGGAATTACTTGGAACATGGCCACAAATAACTCATGAGCGCAAGAATGGATTCCATGGGCAGTGGGAACTTAAGGCCAGATATGACCTGAATTTGTCCTTTGAAAGCAGGTAGAAACACTTATTTCCATGAGCCCGGAAATGGCTTGGTGCTGGGCCCTGGAGGCAAGAGGGTGATGACTTCTTCAGTAGATTTTGAGGGGCCACTATGCAGAGGCTGCTGAACTTGTGGGATCCTGTATTACTCCAGTGAGTAGTTACAGAGTGTGAGTGGAGAGGCCTGGGGAACTGAAGAAACTGTGTATCTGGTTTGTCATCAAGATCAGTGGGGCCTGATCCTGGCAGAGCCCAGATTTGCTGACTGAGACCCACTGCCTATCTGCCAATCTCTGTCTCCATCCTCTGGGCCCTTGGAGGCGGTGATGACCATTCTTGCTTTCTGGGTCCAGTGAGTGCACAAAGATCCCAGCTAGTCCCGTGAGGTCCTAGTCATCACTTTTCCAGCTGCTCATGGTGGCTTAGATCAGATGCAGGGGATTTGTAGGAGGTGGGTATAGCTGGGAGCCATGAAATTGAGTCCTCCATGGTGGAATCAGCCCTTGGCATAGGACTTTGATGCACCCCAAGAGCCACGTTCAGGCAGGCCATGACCTATGCCACTGCCCAGCTCCTCTTGCTCTGACCTGCTTCAGTCAGAGAACAAAGGGATGGTGATGACCTGGATTCATCTATGCCCTAAGTCCTCTTGTTCTGCACCAAGCTCTGCTGTAATCACATAATCTATCTGGCTCAGTAGGTTCTAACTATACTATTCTTTCCCTAGGGGCCTTAGAGTCAAAAGTTGGCCCCAGAGGGATTATGACCTGAGGACCTAGATCCAGGATGTGGAAGGGTGGCTCAAGACAAGAACACCATGGGAACATGGCAGACCCCTACTATGTGGAAGGTTGTGCATGGTTTCCTTGGGTTTCTTTCTAGTTAACCTTAAAGAGCTCCTATTTTCTTTGTTTTTTTTAATACACCTGTGCAAGTTAACTTTATCTTATTCCCTACTGTCATTTGACTTTATTTCCAATCCATATTTTAAAAATATTTTTTTAGTTGTAGTTGGACACAATGCCTTTATTTATTTTTATGTGGTGCTGAGGATAGAACCCAGCACCTGGCATGTGCTAGATGAGTGTTCTACCACTGAACCACAACCCCAGCCCCTACTTCCAATCCATTTTTACAGTTTGAGAAACCCAGTGCCTTCAAAGATGCACATGCAATGACTCTACCGTTACCATTTTCCCCTCTACAGAATGCCTATGAATTCCAGCTATTGTTTTCTTTATTATTTACTCAAAATACTCCCCAGACTCTTCCCTTGGCTCCTGGCCCATGGGCAGTGAGGACCTGAGTGTGTGACCATGAGGCATGAGTGTCCAGCAGACCCAGAACCACCACTGAGAGCCTCAGCCCCTAGAAGCAGAGGCCTCTGCAAGAGGATTTTCCCTGGAGTATGCATCTTGGTACCCCAAATTAATCAGCAGAATAAGCCTGAAGTTAAATGACTGTCACCAGTAACTTGTGCTCCATTGAGCTTGTTTTCTATTTCCTTCCATTTAAAGGGGTATTTTAAGGAAAGTATTTCAGAGTCAGCTGCAGCAGCCACTGGCTTTTCCTAGCAAAAGCATCATTTCAAAGGAAGGTCATGGGCTATGGAGATTAGCTGTGATTCATGACCAGGGGATGTTTTAAAACAGCAGCAAACCTGCTCTACTGGAACTGAGCACACCTATCACATGATGGGAAGTTACTTTTGCAGGTGATTCTTTTGGATTTTAGCAACCCAAAGTATGATCACATTTTAACATGTATTAAGAACAGGGGTATCTGTTTTATTTGATATCATAAACAAATACTGTACCAATTCCTGCATATTTCCTCAGTGTCATTTCCACCATGAAATAAAGTCATGTCCATGGAATTATGGATAAGGTTAATAAGACTGTGTAATTAGTCAAAAACTAACTTTTTTTTATTGGTTGTTCAAAACATTACAAAGCTCACGATATATCATCTTCCATACATTTGATTCAAGTGGGTTATGAACTCCCATTTTTTACCCCAAATACAAGTTGCAGAATCTCATCGGTTACACATCCACATTTTACATAATACCATATTAATGACTGTTGTATTTTGCTACCTTTCCTATCCCCTACTATCCCCCCTCCCCTTCCCTCTCATTTTCCCTCTCTACCCCATCTGCTGTTGTTTAATTCTCTCCCATGTTTTTCCCCCTTTCCCCTCACAAACTCTTATGTATTATGCAGCACTAAAAAATGACAAAATCATGGATTTTGCAGGGAAATGGATGGCATTAGAGCAGATAATGCTAAGTTAAGCTAGCCAATCCTTAAAAAACAAATGCCAAATGTCTTCTTTGATATAAAGAGAGCAACTAAGATCAGAACAGGGAAGAAGAGCATGAGGAAAAGACTAACATTAAACAGAGACGAGTGGGGTGGGAGAAAGGGAGAGAGAAGGGAAACTGTATGGAAATGGAAGGAGACCCTCAAAAACTAACTTGAATGAAAAAAATGCTGAAATAATTGAAGACTTAACTTGAAGCTCTTAAAATATTTTATGAAACACTTTCTATGTTAGTCAGCCTTTTCACTTCTATGCCTAAAGGACCTAATTAGAACAATTGTAAAGGAAAAAATTGTTTATTTGAGGAATAACAGTTTCAGAGGTCTTAGTCCATAGAAGGCTGGCTCTATTCCTCAGGACTCAAGATAGGACAGAAAATTTGAATGAAGAGTGTGGCAGAGGGAAACAGATCACATGGTGGTCCCAAAGCAGATAGAGTCCACTCTAGATACAAAATATATACCCCACAGCTATGCCCCTAATAAACCACTCCTTCCACCCACATATACAACTTCTGTTGCCACTGTTAATCCCTATCAGAGGATTAATTCACTGATTGCATTAAGAATCGCACAACCCAATCATTTCTCCTCTGAACCTTCTTGCATTGTCTCACACATGAGCTTTTGGGGGACACCTAACATCCAAACCATAACATTTCCCTATTGACATCTCTTGTCCCACTGCCTTCTCCAGTCCCATCACCATTTCCTGTCTTATCACCTTCTGTTCCATTGCCACCTTCTGTCCCATTGCCTTCTACTGTCCCAGCAATCTCAGGCCATGTTCTCTCAGGCCTGTCCACATCTAATCCCTCTCCTGCTGACAGATGGCTGCCAGAGTCTCATGCCTCTCCAACTCCTTACACAAAGAATCCCAGAGAAATCATATTTCCCACCCACCAGAGGAATCATCCTGTGCAAACCAACCATTCTTACAGGTAGAGGCTGAAGGTCCTCTTTCATTAACTCTCATGTGCAGACACTGCAGAAGATACTGGTCAGCAAGAGAGCAGAACTGAAAATTTGTAACTTGTGAGCAAAACAGGAATCAGATGACCCCCTTCATTCTCTAGGGAACACAGTAAAGTCACTGGGCAATGATCAGGACACTACCATCCCACAACCCTTCTCAAACTCAAAAGTCAAGCCAGAGCAGCTTTCTGTTACTCAGGAGCTTTTTTATCTCAAGGTCTTGGGAGAACCTTTACAGCAGAAATGCAGCCAGCTTTTGTCAGACCTTCTAAACAGCAAGGCTCTGGTGTCTACTATAGCGACCTCTGCTAGGCATTCCTCCATGTTATTCAATGGACTCTAATTTGATACCAGTACAAGTTCAGACTAAAGAACCTGCATGACATTTTTATCCCAGCCCATGCTCCTCCACGTTGTCAGACTTCAAACTTTGACTCCAACAGTATGGTGATCTCAGTCCTCACTACTAGCTCATATTCAGAACAGGGCCAACTAACATTGTCTCTCCAAATCCTGTCAGTCATTCACCTCTGAATAGTGCCTGTTGCATTTTGTGCCCTACAACCCAAGATAGGGATGCAATATTCTGTTGTAACTCCCTTTTAACACTTAGAACATTGCCTTTTGGAAAAGTAACTAAAAAGTATGGGGGCTTCACCCTATGTGGTCAAAACATCTCAGGAAATCTTTAGATATCTCAGAGCCAGCACATGGCCTCCTGAAAACACAAGTTCACTGCTAGATTGCCAAGTTATTTTATCAGCAATGAGCACCAGAAGATACTAGAGTAAAAGGTAAGAAGATACTTTGAAAAATGTTCACTCAGCACTGGTGTCAAGTATTCCACAAGTTCCAGTTATCTCCAGACCCCACTGATCCCAGGGTAAAATTGCCAAGCACAGATATAGCAAAGGAAAATTATCCATCTTTCTTCAGCACCACAATTCTAGATGATAGCAGACAGAAGGCAAGGGACAAGAAATAGTTCCTGGTCAGGAAGCACTCAAGCAATGATCTGGTGCATAGTCTAAGGACGATCCTAAAAGAGCTTCCCAATGAAGGTTCTAGAAGACATCTCTGAGATAAAGTCAGGAAGGGACTTGATGAGATCCTCAAGAAGTGTCTCAGCAAATGATTCATCAAGAGACCTAGACAAGGAGCATACAGATCACTTGCAAGTTCATTCAATAAGGAAGCTGGAGGAGATCAAAGAGGGCATGATTCCTGAGTGGTTTTCATTCCACACTTGCCATATATCATGTCTCTGCCCTGCCTGACATGGAAACTGGGGATGGGCCATCCTTGAAAGGTTGGGAAACCTGCAGGAACACCTCCTAGGAGCTCTCTCTCCCAGATATTTGCACTCAACAATTGCTGGAAGCACACATTAAAAGCCTCCATGTGAGGCACAGGTGAGGCCTATCTCTCAAGGTAGTATGGAGATTCCTCAGAAAACTTGGGATGGATCCACCATTTGACCCAGCTATCCCACTCCTTGAACCAAAGGTCTTACTCAGCATATTACAGTGATGCAGCCACATCAATGTTTTTAGCAGCTCAACTCACAATAGCTAAACTATGGAACCAACTAGATACCATTAAACAGATGAATGGGTAAAGAAAATGCAGTATATATACACACACAGATTATTCAACCTCAGAGAAGAACGGAAATATAGCATTTGCCAATAAATAGATGGGGCTGGAGAATATCATGCTAAGCAAAATAAGCCAATCTCAAAAAAAAAAAGCACAAATATTTTCTCTCTATGTGGATGCTAATTCACAATGCAGGAGTGGCTATGGAAGAATAGAGTTACTTTAGATTAGGTAGAAGGGAGTGAAGGGAGGGGAGGAGGTATATGGGTAGGGCGGCAAGTAGAATGAGTCAGACATTATTACCCAATGTACATATAGAACTATATGACCTGTGGGATTCTACATCGTGTATAACCAGAGGAATGAGAAATAATACACTACCTAGATATGATGTTTCAAAGTGCATTCTAATGTCATATATAACTAATTAGAACAATTTTGTTAAAAAAAGAAAATCAAACAAAGTCAACAAGAAAACACCTTAGATGAATAAGTAATTATACTCAAATTGTAAGACAGAAGATTAATATAGAAACACCTATTTCTTCCTCACATATAAGCAATGAACAAGTAGAATATGAATTTTTTAAAAAATTATTATTTTCATTAGTCCCAAAATTAATTATTCAGAAAGAAAACTAACAAAATATTTATAGGATCTGTATGAGGAAAACTTTAAAACTGTGATGGAATAAAACAAAAAAGATCTAAATGAATGAGAAGTATTTGATGATAACATGCACAGAAAAACTAAATATTATTAAAATATAAGTTCCTCCCAATTTGCTCTCTATATTGAATGTGATCCAAACTTCCAATGAGTCAATCTGTGGAGACTGAAAACCTGATTTTAATGTTTATAACTAAAGACAAAATCCCAGAATAGTTAAAACAATACTGGTGATGAGCAGAGCTGGAGGGCTGATATTACCTGACTGCAAGACCTACTGTGGAGCAACAGCTACCAGGAGAGTAGAATACTGGAGAAAGAATAGACAATTAGGCCAGTGGAACAGAAAGAAGAGCCCAGAAACAGACCTGAATCAGTACAGTCAAGTCTCCATAGTAAAGGAGCAGAGGCAACACAGCAACTCAGAGCAGAGATCCTTCCAGCAAGTGGTGCTGCATGGCCTGGACATCCCCATTAACAAGGCTACTGATACATGTGGAAAGAGAGACTCAAAAAAGAGGTAGAAGGGGAATAAAAAATACTTGTAGAAATAAGGGCTAGAGGGGCTGGGGTTGTGGCTCAGTGGTAGAGTGCTCACCTAGCACACGTAAGGCACTGGGTTTGAGTCTCAACACCACATAAAAATAAATAAATAAATAAATGTTTTTAAAAAAAGAAATAAGGGCTAGAAACTTACTAATTGATATAAAACATAGACCTCTATATTCAATGCTTCCCTTTTGTAAAATAAAAACAAACATATCCATTCCTAGACACATCACAGTCAAACTGTGAAAAAGCAGACAGAATCTTAGAAGCAACAGATAAAAACTTCTCCTCATGCACAAAGGGCCCCCAGTTAGATTATTAGTTGTCTTCTAACCAGAAACAATGGAAGAAAGCTGTGAGGTGGCATATTCCAAGAGTGTAAGGGAGATCACCTGAAGGGTCTATTTCCAGCAAATCTGTCCTTTAATAATAAAGAAAAATATACTGCCAGGTAAAGACAGCCTGAGAAAATTTGTTGCCAGCAAAGTAAACCGTCTAGATGAAGATAGTAAAATACAATTGAGAAAAATTTAGTTAAAATTAACATAAATAAATAAGCATGAAAGAAATTTGAGTTTTATGCTGAGTTGATGCAAAGCAGGAAGAATTGAAATTTCAGAAATCATAAAAGAAATAATTCCTGAGAAATGAAAATTCCAGAGATAATAAGAATTTTCAAAAAACTTATGAAATTTCAAAAAAACTCTAAGCAGAGATCTACAAGGAAATAAATAATGTTTGGGATCCAGGGGGAAAGAATACTGAAAAGACTAAGGTCTCTTCTGACAGGGTGAGCAGGTGGAGTTGGAAGGAAGAATCTAGAAGGCCCAGAAAGGTGGAGGACATGCTGGTTGGAGGATGGGGCAAGGGTGTGATGCAGCCTCCTCTTCTTGCCCCTCCTCTGCTGTCAGGATCCCTTTGTGATAAGAGGGCACAGGTCTGTGACACAGGCCTGGGCCCTACTCCCCATTCCTGAAGATAACTCTTGTCTGCACAAGACAGTGCAATTTTGACAATGGAGAATCCTCTTTCCTCTAAATAGCATTAGTGCTAGATGGCTGAACCCCAGCTTCACCACCTGGACAATGGTTATGATCCGTGCCTGTGTGTGTGGACTGGGGCTCTTCCTTCTTTTATTGTCTTACCTCCAGGGTAATCCATATTTCCCACCACCAAGGAGAAAGGGAAAACTTAAGAAGGTAAGAAACCCTCAGGCCACACCCAACAAGAACAAGACCAGATATTCTCTTTTGTCTATTCTTATAACAGTGATCTACTTTATGATTTGAATATAGCCACTGCTTCTCCACCACTGCAATTTATTTCTAAAATGGACATGTTTCTCTTCCCCTTTCCCTGCTCCTCCCTAATCTGTGGGGAAACAGGATTAACTTTCTTCCCCATTTTAGGCAGATTTATCTGTCCTGAGTACACCCTCCATAGGAACAAAGTAACCCAGACTTTGAGGATGGTACCAGAAGATCTCAGAAATGACTATCTCCCAAATTAACAAGTGAATTACAACTATAGCAGAGGACACATATGGAAGGTAAACTGAATCACCTCTTTAAAAGCCTCCTGTTCCTGATGATGGACAGAATCACAGCCTCTGAAAAATGAGTCCCCTGTGTTTCTCCTTAGCTAGCAAAGCAATAAGCCTTCTTTTTCCTTTTCCTCAAAAACTGTCCTCATTAATAGATTGGCATTGGGGACAAAGACTGAGCTTTCAGCAACACAATTCTTTCCACTTTTCCAAAATAACTAGAGATACTTCAAAAAGAGAAATCTCAGGACAGAACAAAACATCATTCTGGGACAGGAAGGCAAGGGCAGGGAGACAGTGTGCACTAGGACTTCTCTGATATGAAGTTCTAAGATCATCCATGTGGTGAGCTGCAAGTCCCAGAGCAAAACACAAAACTGTGACTCTGTGGCTGAAGTCTGGACTCTGGAGGGAGTTGGGAACCTCTGGAGAAGGACAGGCCTTGAACACTGCTTCATCAGTCACCTTCTCCTCGTTCGTGTCTCTGGAAGAAAACTTTTCTCTGTGTTGGGCTGATGTGAAGACTGTTATGAGCTCTTAAGGATTCAGGCTGGAGTTGCCTCTGGCCTCAGGAAGCAGAATGCTGCCTGGCAGCTGAGAAGAGCCTGTGGAAATGAGTCTGTTCCTGAGCAGAGGACCAGTGACTGAAGACATACATGGGATAATTTATGTAGAAAACAACTTTGGGGGTTTTCTAAGGAAGAAAAATGAAGTATTATACCACTTTAAAACTGTTCTCTGAATAAAAGTGTCTCCACTAGCTAACTGTAGAAAGTTAAGCTGTTCCGAAACATGGAATGTCTGTAGTTGGTCTAAAAGAGCAGAGAGACAACTGGGCCCCAGTCTCTTTTTCTTTTTTGTCTGTCAGCATCTGAAGGTGAAGAAGGTGCTGTACAAGAGTAGTAAGAAGAGAGGCACTCTGAAAGGTAAGGCCTTGCCCTTCCACCCCAGAGGTGACTTGCAGTCTGCTGTCCCCAAGAGACCAGAGCCAAGTTCCAGAGAACATCAATTTCAGAGACCTAAGAGGGAGAATCCTGGGAAGGAAACCATCATACCAAAGACACGTCTCAGGTTCTGTGCTCAGAATGAAGCTGTGGTGGGCCAGGAGTGGATGATGTCCAGGAGGGTGGTGTGGGTAATAACTGGAGCCTAATACTGGAGTGAAACCAGTATTTCACACAGACGGTATCTGTGGTGCCGTCTGTGATGAGAAGATTGCAAACCTGAGAAACACCAAGGCAAGCATAGAAAGCAAATTTATTTAAAGATTTGCTGCAGGAAATGGGTCCCAGAGATGGGTATCCAAAGAAATGAGGTTTTCTGTCCCTTTTATACATTCTAGAACTCCTTTGTTCTCATTATTCCCTTATCTTGACCTACTCCTCTCTGCATTCTGTGTACATGACCAAATTGTGGAGGAAATGTGGAGTGCTACAGGCAGGAAAGTTGCAGGACAGGAAGCAATAATTAACAACTCCTACAACTCCCTGCAGGGAGAAACTCCTGGGGCAGGTTACCTTTGCAACATATTAGAGGGAAGGGCTTTGGAGATGTCAGCATTTGATTTTCTTTCCTTTACAACCAGCCCATATCTTTCTGATCTTACAGTGACTGCCTTTTGTCATAGCTGTGTGTTGTGTCTCCCCACCCCTTCAACTGGATATGCAGGTGAAACTTCCTGGTCAAAGTGTGGACAAGCTCTCACTTCCCTAAGACACATTCCCCTTTGAGATGACCCAATCTTTCTCAAGTATAATGGGGAGTATAATGGGGGCTAGTGGAGGTGGAAGTAAATGACAAAATGCTGCTCCTCCATGTGGATTGCTATCCCTGTCACCTGTCATGTGGCTTTGAATACTGGTGCTTGCCCTCCAGAGTCTACTGTCCCAGTCTCCCTCATGTGGACATACCTCTCATGGTGAGGAGAGGCACTCACCTCCCTTTTCCACAATAACCCCATCTCCATTTTCAAGTTATAGTGATTGCTGGAAGAAAGTGGAATAGATTGAAGACTTGGTTTCACTTTTACAAAGGTAAGTGACTTTACACTTCTTCCTGTCCTTCTTACCCCTGTCTATGATATGACTCAACAACACAAAGCTCTTATGGGGCAGGAGGGGAGCTCTGAGTTCAAGTAGGATTGAATTAAAGCTGTGTGGTTTGGATAGCAAGTGCTTTGTAAACTAGGGTGTAGGGCAACAAGGGGCAATGGACCACAGATTCCCTACCTCCTGTCCCCATCTGCTCTTGGCTGCAGCCTGTGACTCCTATCTCTTCCACCCACCTTGGGAAGCTCCATGATGATAGCAGCTTTTACCAGCTCTTAAAAGGAGAAGTCCCAGATGAGATGTGCTAACCAAAGTCATCTAGAGTCCACCAATCATATACATTACCTATGGAGGATGCTCTAGCCACTGCCTTCTTCCCTTTGGCTTCCTTGACTTCTTTTAGAAAGAAGTCTTTTGACTTCTTTTGACCTCTACTTACTCACCAGACATATTGACTTTCTGAGTTTCTGTTGGGTCACCTCATCCCTGAGTGTTCTCAGTCACCAGAATCTTTGATTCTTTTGAAGGAAATTTAGACTTTCCTCTCTCCCATCTTATCCTCCTGATCCAATGGCCTGCCCTCTATCTCTGCCAGGACATGGCCTGAATCCTCCTCGATGTGACTTAATGACACTCACACTGTGAACTAACCCACAGAGCTCCTCTCCACCCAACAACTGTTGGTTGCCTTTTCCCATACCTATCCCATCTCTTGTCCCACTGCCTTCTCCAGGCCCATCACCACCTCCTGGCCTACTGGAACCCAAATAAAGTTGTTATGGTCATTAATCAAAATAATATTAAATTTCCATAGCTTACTGAGTTGTGGTGGTGACTATGAATATGAGCAAAGCAAACATTCTGATGTCTTTCTCTTGTTAACCTTACAAAAATTCATGAATAAAATAATAATGGGAAAATGCAATCAATCTAAATATATCTTTTCCTACTTCATTAATCTTTACTTAATAATGCCAATGGGATTCAACTCTTAATTCCATTTTACTAAATATTTCACCAAAATATTCCCTGAAATAATATTAGTAACTCATTATTGAACTTTTATATGCATATGAAGATGATTTTCTTAGAATTTTCTTCCAATAATGCATTGTGTGCTCATGTTCTCCAGCCAAAAATTCCCAGAATTATGCATATGTAAGGCATATATTCTTGTTAAAAAGATAATCTGCCCTGCATTCTTCCTCTTCTCTTAGTAGTGCCATAGATTTCAGGTTTATTGAAAAATATTTCTTTTTCCTTTACAAGAAAGGATAGTTGAACCCCACAGCCTAGTGAAACAGCAGTTTCTCCCTTCTGGCTTCTGTCATCAGATGCACCTAAGGATAGCAGTAGTACTGGCACCTCCTTGGGTATGTATGACACACTCCAACATTACCCAAGGGCAAGAGTGAGTCCTTGCACACTGCCCCTTTGCATGAGGGCCTTTTATGTTAAGGTGTTAACAACAAAGGTGGTCAAAGTGCTCTTGAAATGTCTACTTCTCTTTGTTAATTAATACTGTTCACAAGGACAACTAGAGATTTCTTATGCTTTGCTAAATAGAAAACCAGACATCTCTCCACTTTAGAGTCTATGTGGTCCCAACAACTAGAAGCCTTGTCCTTTCCACAGGGAACTCTGAATTACCCCATGGAAGGTGCAGAACAACTAACTACTACCTAACCCAGGAGATCCTCCCTGGGTGAGCAAAGGTGCTTAACAACTTTCTGCATGTCAAGTCAGTAGGGAATCACTAGTCCTTGACAAGAGCCTCATGAGTGTATTTGTATGGTCAGGAGTCCTGGCCACACTCCCAGTGTGTCCCATAAACCCATAGTGAGTGTGGAGAAGAGGCCATGCTGGCAGGTTTGAGCATCCTCCATTACACTTCCCCTAAATCTATTGTATGATTCAGGGCAAGCCTCTTATTTCCACACCTGAATCCAAGGACATGGCAATTTACTTAGTTCATGCAAAATGATGGGAATTGTGTCTGATTGGTGATACTTTTGGGCTCTAATTTATCACCTCAGCCCCAGGCCTCACTATCTGTAAATCAGTTACAGATATGCCAGTCAGGCCTCCTCTCCCAGGTATATTCCAGTGCACTCTGTGCATCCCCCTGAGAGGGGACCTCCAAGTAGTTCAGAATTTTGTATCAATCACTGCCTCAAGCATCCAATTCAGGATGCTCCCAGCCCAAGTGCCACAGTCACAGTACAGAATGAGTGTTCCCAGTGCGTAGCTCTTCAGATGCTCTGGGAGGCCTCAGGCCCTGCCCCCTCAAGTCTCCCATGGGCTTGGGGCTCAGGTAAATAGTTGTTATACAGTACTGATTAGGGAATAATAACAAGGGGAAAAGTCATCATGTGTACAATACAAATTATTCTTTCTTAATATTTGATTTGAGGTTAGTTGAATCCATTGATGAGGATGGCAGATAAAGGTTAACAATATATAGTATGTAAACCAAAGCACATTATACAAAAGGGACTGCTAAGTATTTAAAACAAATAAAAGTCTCTGTTCCTAATGGCTCTGTTATGACCCTCAGAGCAAGTTCCTTGCTACTGGTGGGATAATAAATGCATTTCCAAGGTCCTCTTGGCAATGCTTTATTTCTTGCAGTTGTGATTAGTTTACCATTGGTTTCACTAATGACCATGAGGTCATTTAGTCAATTGGCATATGAATTTCTCTTGAAAGAAGCACAACCCTTCATGGATCTGCTTGTTCCCATTACAGTCTGTAGTTTCTTGGCAGGAACCTTCTTAAGCTGCAAGGCCTTTCTAAGTAGAAATGTCACTGGCAAGTTCTGTAAAGAGGCATCCACGGTTGGGACCAAAACTCTCTACTTTGAGAGAATAATTGACAGAGGACCCCTTCAGACCTCCTGCATGCAGGATGCTCCTCTTCACTGTGAACCCTAGGATCCAACAGGGACTTGGACTGTCAAGGGCCAGGGAGGTACCCCTACCACTTGCTCACTAACAATGAATTAGACAAGGATGCCTCTTCTCCTTGATATGCACACACAGGATCCAACACTTTCTTGCCCACCCCAGATGCCTATACTACAGGACTCCTGGAGCTGCCCAGGGGCCCAGAAGACGATGCTTTACAGGAAATATCTTAAACTTTGTAAATTTATGGAGCCTCTAAATTAAAAAAAGAAACACTTGATATTCCCAAACCAAGGTATGATGTATTTTCTTTCTTTTACCTTGGCCAAGGAAAGAAGTAAAAATATTTAAAATAAAAAAATAAGTTAAAACCTTCAAACTTATTTTATGACTTTGCTTTCTTAAAAGTAAGTAAAGTTTCATAGAAAATTTAAGAAGTATATAATCTCAGAATTGAGGACAGCACTTTTAATTGGACACATTTTACTTAAGACAAACCTATCACAACATTCTTGCTGCTCTCATTCCCCACACACCTGGATGCACATTGATCTTGGCTTCTTTCTAGGCCAACTGGTAGAAAAATGCAAAATAAACCAATTTTATTTACAGTGTTGACAAGACACACTGAAGCTTTATAATATCCTTTTGGTATGACTGACATTAGCTGGCATGGTCTAATGTAAAGAGATAGGAAGCAATGTGTGTTTAAGCTTCTACCCATGTCTCCAAACTGGTCACATATTTAAAATATTAAATTACCTTCAAAATGTCACTATAAACATGAGAATGGCCTCATGGAATAATTAAATCAGTATTTTACCTTCAAGGAGTGACATCACACTAGTTTTGTTTTCTAGGTTATGTCACTTGGATTTATAATATTCTAAACATCCACTTTAGATTGTTAGATTTATAGTCTGTGTATGACAGGTGTACAACACTATTCATTATTATCAAGTAATCAACCACTTGACAAGTCTTAAACAACCTGGGTGTGCTTGGGCTGTTTACTAACTGACTCATGCATGAGGTCATTTATTGTCACTTGCTGGGAAAACAAAGGCAGAACTTCTCCAGCCATGTGACTCCACCATCATCCACAGGCCCCATTAGCATCACTGCTAAAAACACTGTGGTGGCCCTAGATCCATGAGGATCTCACCAGTGACAACCAAACTCTCCATACCTGCCTATTATGGTTGAGTTATGTGCTCCCAAATTCATATGTGGTCTCAATTGCCAGTACTTTGGAATGCGATATTATTTGGCAATAAGACATTTTAAAAAATAATGTCCTTATGATTGTCTATAATCCATTCTGAGTGGCGATCATTAAAAAGAGGAAAGTAGCCTGGGTAAAGGAGTGAAGTGCCAAACAAGACTACTATAACCAGCAGAATTAGTTTTCAAGAAAAGAAGAAGAGATAAAGACCTCAGATAAGAATAAATTAAGGGAAGGCATGACCACTAGACCAGTATCACTGAAGATACTTGTTATGGTTTGGATCCAGAATGTCCCCAAAAGACTCATACTCTGATGGCTTGACCCCCAATGCAGTATTATTCAGAGGAGGGGCTTTTATAAAGTGATTGAATCATGAGGACTTTGACCTCATTTCTGGATTAATCCACTGATGGCTTTATAATATGAATGGATTACAAGGATGTGTTAAAAATTGTAGATAGCGGGATCTAGTTAAAGGGGGCAGGCCCTTGGGGACTATAATCTTGTTGCCAGACCCTAACTGTCCCTCTCTCTGATTCCCAGATTCCAGGAGGTGAGTAACATTTCTCTGCCAAGAGAACATGATGTCCTGCCTCACCTTAGGCACAAAGGAATGGAGCTGGCCAATCACTGAAAAACAACTTCCGTAACCATGAGGCAAAATAAGAGTTTTTCTCAGGTATTTTATCACAGTAATGAAAATGTAAGATAATACAAAGGAAATACTATACCCAGAAAAGGAAAAGCAAATCATCAGCAAATGTGAAAAAGTAAATCCCACTAGAGGAGGAGACATGTAAGTGAGAAAATAGTAAAGAATCATAACATTATCAATACAGCAACTATCAAAATTCTAAGATGAATAAGACAGGAAGTAAAAACACAGAATGTTCAAAACCACCAGAAGAAAAAAAGGAAGATGACAGGTAGGAATAAGTACATATCTTTTAATAATCACACTGAATGCAAATATTTTTAATTTTACATATAAAAGATGCAGATTGGCTGAATGGATTAAAAATAAAACCTAATGATATGCTGCCTACAAGAAACTTAACTCATGTGCAGAGATATACACACAATGATACTGAAAGAATGGAAAATGCACCAAGCAAAGGGAATACAAAAGCAAAAAGAAGTAGCTATATTTATAAGTGACAAGACAGAATTTAAAGACAAAATTGGAAGAGAAAAGAAAGTCACTATGTATTGACAAGGGAATAATTCATCCTAAAGATATAATTCTTATAAATACATAAGCAATAAATATTGGTGCACCCAATTTTATAAAACAATCATTATTAGAGATAAATGGAAAGATAGGCCACAATAAATATATCATCCAGACCAAAAGAGAAAAATCAACAAAGAAACACCAAGTTTACATTATACTATAGATCAAAAGGATTTAACAAACATCTAAAATATAATCCATCCAACAGTTGCAAAATACACCTTATTTTCTTCAGCTCACAAAAAAAGGGTTTCCCAAATACACCAAATATTAGGCATTAGAGCAAGCCCTTCCAACTTATATATATATATATATATATATATATATATATATAGTTGGACCCAATATCATCTTTATTTTATTTATTTATTTTCATGTGGTGCAGAGGATGAAACCCAGGGCCTAGCACCTGCTAGGCAAGCACTCTACTGCTAAGCCACAACCCTAGCCCTCCAATATTTTTAATGAAATAATTTCTTGTATTTTATCTGATCACCATGAAAAGAAACTAGAAATAACAGCAGAATTACAAATCACATGGAGACTAAGCATCATAGTACTAAAAGAACAGTAGGGGACTAGGGATATAGCTTAGTTGCTAGAGTATCTGTGTTGCATGCACAAGGTCCTGGGTTCAATCCCCAGCACCACAAAAACAAAACAAACAAAAACAACAAAAATAAGTCTAAAGTGAAATTTTACAATTCCTTGAATCAAATGAAACAGAACCACAAAATAACAGAACAGGGAAAGCAGTTCTAAGAGGCAAGTTTACAGCAATGAATGTGTATACCAAAAAAAAAAAAAAAAAGGAACTCAAATCAGTATCACAATTCATCATAGTATTGCAAAATTTCACAAAAACAAGAACAAACCAAATCCAAAATCATGGAAGGAAAAAACCAGTAAAGTTCAGAGAAGAAATAAATGAATTAGATATTAGATTAATATAAAATAAATGAATTTTATATTAGATATAAAATAATAATACAAAGCATAAATGAAACAAAGAGTTGGTTCTTTGAAGCAATAATATTGACAAATGCTTAAACTAACAAAAAGAAAAAGAGGGAAGACCCCCCAAAATAATGAAATTAAACTTATAAAAGGAGTCTGAACAAATGATACAGTGAAATTAAAAGGACCATTAGGAAAAATTTTGAAAAAGTTATGCTTAATAAATTAGAAAATTTAGAAGAAATGGAAAAACTTCTGGATACATATGACTCACCAAAATTGAACCAAGTGAATATAAAATGCCTAAATAGATCAATTACAAGTATTAAGATTGAAGCAATAACAAAAAGTTTTCTTATTAAAAAAAAGATCCTAAGACCAGATGGAATCATTCCTGAATTTTACCAAATTTTAAAAAACTAACACCACCAATACTGCACAAACTAATTCATAAAATAGGGAAAGAAAACTTTCAAATTCATTCTATGAAGCCAGTATTAACTTGCTAACAAAACCTGCAAAGGACACAACAGATAAGAGACAGCAACAGACCAAAATCTGTGATAAACATTGATATAAAAATCTTCAGTCAAATACTTTCCGATTTAATTTAATAGAACATTAAGAAGATAACATGCCATGATTAAGTTTGTTTCATTCCAAGGATGCAAGAATGCTTCAACAAACAAAAATCAATTAATGTAATAAATTACAAAAACAAATTCAAGGAAAAAAGCATACAATTATCTCAACTGATGAAAAAATTCTTTGATAAAATTCAGCATCTCGAAAACCCTGAAAAATTACATATAGTAGGATCATGTTGTCTTAACACAGTGAAGGCTACACATTATGCCAAACTGAGAAATGCTGAACTGAGAATGCCAATCTTATAAATGCTTATAAGATCAGAAACAAAACAAAGATGACCATTCTCACCATCTTTATTCCTTATTCAACATAGTACCAGAAATTTTAGCCAGATAAATCAGGCAAGAGAAAGTGAATGGTTTATCAACATTAAAGTAGGAAGTCAAATTATTTTGGTTTGCTGCTGATATGATTATATACCTAGAACATTGGGGGGAATCCATCAAAATACTTTTAGAACTGATAAATTATGCATAAAACTCAAATTTCTGTTATGCTCAATACAAGTATGCAAAAATCAGTCGTGTTAGTATACACTAATAATGAGTTATCTGAGAAAGAACTTAGGAAAGTAATCTTATTCACAACAAAGAATATAAGTAGAAAGAGGAGGGGGAAAGGAAGGAGAAGGAAAAGAAGGAGAAAGAAAAGAAGAAGAAATACCTCAGAATAAATCTATCAGTATGTGAAAGGTTGCTACAGTGCAAATTACAAAATACTGAAGAAAGATATTGAAGAACACACTAGAAGTTGGAAACAACTACTATGTTCATGAATCAGGAGTATCAGAATTCATAAAATGGTCATAGTACCCAAAGCAAGCTACAATCCACAGCAATCTCCAACAAAATAACAATGGCATGCTTTGTAAAACTAGAAAAACCAATTCTAAAATTCATACATAAGCAAAAAAAGATCCAGAATAGCTAAAGCAATTTTGAGCAAAAAGAGTAATGCTAAAAGCACCACAATACCTGATTTCAAATTATACTTGATAGTCATAGTAACAGAAACAGTATAGTATTGGCATATATTGGTAGAGCAATGTAACAGGACAGAGTACCCAGAATAAATACACACTGGAACCAGTTATCAACAAAGGTACCCAAATACTGGAGAAAGAACAGCTTCTTCAATAAATGGTGCTGGGAAAACTGGACATTCACATGTAGAAAATGGAAACTAGATCCCCATATTTCACTCTGTACAAAAATCTAGTCAGGATTAAAGACCTTAATGTAAGACAGGATCCTTTGAAACTACTAGAGAGAATATAGGGGAAACAATTCACTGTGGCATAAGCCCCCAGTTTGTGGTACTTTATGATGGCCACCCAAGGAAACTAGTACACTGCTCTTATTGAAAATGAGTCATGGCTAACATGCAAAGTAACACTCATTTGCCACTTTAGCTTGTTAGTTCTGAAATACCTTTTCTGTCATTTTATTCTGATCAAGGGAGGAAGGCTTCTCTCCAGGACAGAAGTGTTGAATTAATAGTTAAGTTACTGGTGAAAGCTTAGTCTTCAGCTGTCATTGGCACAATGAAGGACCATGTGTTAATAACAAGCCTAGGCAGAAGACTAGATTTAGATGCTAAAAATCAATCTTTTAAATAGAGATCATGGTTTGGAAGAAGAGAGTGTATTCTGACCCATTGCATATTGTCTGCACCACCAGTTACCTTCGGCAGGTGTCATTGCACACACTGTGTAATCTCTGGCATAATTGAGTGGCCAGAGAAGACTCTCCAGGTGCTTGCAGCTGGATGCCAGGAATAGACTCAAGAAAGTTGGAAAAATCATTTAACTTGCTTTGTCAGATTCAGCCATCACAAATGAAGAAAAACATTGGGGCTCAGCACATTCTTACTGACTCATTAGTGGACAAGAGCTGGTGGCAGGGACTGGGAATTAGAAACTTGCATAAAGTTTGAAAAGATTCTCTTTTTTTAGGAAAATGCCAAGGGCTATCTGGATTACCAAGTTTATATTCCTTTTATTATTATTATTACTATTTTTTTCATTTATAAACATAGAGATACTAGTTGATTAAGACTTTATATTCAAATTCTGTAAGGCTTCATATAAAGTGGTTTGATACTAGGAAAACATGTAACCTGATACCATGCAGTGTGTTGACAAAGTGTAACATAAAAATGCAAGTGTCATTAAAAAGCATAGTAGAGAGAAAATAGAACATTAATATAAGGCCATCACACTATAATGCCACCATGTTGACAGTGTGCAGAATAAAGCTGAGACTGTTTGGAAAGAGCCATTCAGTGAGATGATCTTTGTTATAAAGCCCTTATATGTGGAAATGTTCCATTGTAAACAGTGCCTTAGAGATCTTTAGTCATGTAACTTTGGTCATAATTAAAACTACATCCACTTTAAATCTCTTTACCTGTGCACAGCATCCAGAATGTGAAGAAAAGTAAAAGTCATCATGAGGGTAGAAAAACAAACAGCAATAATGAAACAATGAACACAGAAAAATATATAAGAAAATAAAAATCAGAAATTAGTCCACTTCCTGCCTCTTCAAATTGAAAAGAAAAACTGAAGGCATTCCCTCTAAAATCTGGAACAAGACAGAGATGCCCTCTATCACCACTTCTATTCAATTTAGTTCTTGAAATCCTAGCCAGAGCAATTAGACAGACAAAAGAAATTAAAGGCATAAAAATAGGAAAAGAAGAACTTAAATTATCACTATTTGCGGATGACATGATAATATATTTAACAGACCCAAAAGGGTCTACAAAGAAACTGCTAGAGTTAATAAATGAATTCAGCAAAGTGGCAGGATATAAAATCAACACGCATAAATCAAAGGCATTCCTGTTTATCAGCAACAAAACTTCTGAAATGGAAATGAGGAAAAACACTCCATTCACAATATCCTCAAAGAAAATAAGATACTTGGGAATCAACCTAACAAAAGAGGTGAAAGATTTATACAATGAAAACTACAGAACCCTAAAGAGAGAGATAGAAGAAGATCTTAGAAGATGGAAAAATGTACCCTGTTCATGGATAGGCAGAACTAACATCATCAAAATGGCGATATTACCCAAAGTTCTCTACAGGTTTAATTCGATGCCAATTAAAATCCCAATGACATTTCTTGTAGAAATAGATAAAGCAATCATGAAATTCATATGGAAAAACAAAAGACCCAGAATAGCAAAAGCAATTCTAAGCAGGAAGTGTGAATCTGGAGGTATAGCAATACCAGAGTTCAAACTGTACTACAAAGCAATTGTAACAAAAACAGCATGGTACTGGTACCAAACCAGGCAGGTGGACCAATGGTACAGAATAGAGGACACAGAAACCAATCCACAAAAGTACAACTTTCTTATATTTGATAAAGGGGCTAAAAACATACAATGGAGGAAGGATAGCATCTTCAACAAATGGTGCTGGGAAAATTGGAAATCCATATGCAACAAAATGAAACTGAATCCCTTTCTCTTGCCATGCACAAAAGTTAACTCAAAATGGATCAAGGACCTAGATATCAAATCAGAGACACTGTGTCTGATAGAAGAAAAAGTTGGCTACGATCTACATACTGTGGGGTCGGGCTCCAAATTCCTTAATAGGACACCCATAGCCGAAGAGTTAATAACAAGAATCAACAAATGGGACTTACTTAAACTAAAAAGATTTTCTCAGCAAGAGAAACAATAAGAGAGGTAAATAGAGAGCCTACATCCTGGGAACAAATGTTTACCCCTCACACCTCAGATAGAGCCCTAATATCCAGAATATACAAAGAACTCAAAAAATTAAACAATAAGATAACAAATAACCCAATCAACAAATGGGCCAAGGACCTGAACAGACACTTCACAGAGGAGGACATACAATCAATCAACAAGTACATGAAAAAATGCTCACCATCTCTAGCAGTCAGAGAAATGCAAATCAAAACCACCCTAAGATACCATCTCACTCCAGTAAGGTTGGCAGCCATTATGAAGGCAAACAACAATAAGTGTTGGTGAGGGTGTGGGGAAAAGGGTACACTTGTACACTGCTGGTGGGACTGCAAATTGGAGAGGCCAATTTGGAAAGCAGTATGGAGATTCCTGGGAAAGCTGGGAATGGATCCACCATTTGACCCAGGTATCGCCCTTCTCAGACTATTCCCTGAGGCTCTTAAAAGAGCATACTATAGGGATACTGCCACATCAATGATCATAGTGGCACAATTCACAATAGCTAGACTGTGGAACCAACCTAGATGCCCTTCAATAGATGAATGGATAAAAAAAAAAAAGTGGCATCTATACACAATGGAGTATTACGCAGCACTAAAAAATGACAAAATCATAGAATTTGCAGGGAAATGGATGGCATTAGAATAGATTATGCTAAGCGAAGCTAGCCAATCCTTAAAAAACAAATGCCAAATGTCTTCTTTGATATAAAGAGAGCAACTAAGAACAGAACAGGGAGGAAGAGCATGAGGAAAAGATTGACATTAAACAGAGACGAGTGGGGGGAGAGAGAGGGAGAGAGAAGGGAAAGCATATGGAAATGGTAGAAGACCCTCAATGTTACACAAAATTACATATAAGAGGTTGTGAGGGGAAAGGGGGGGGAAACAAGGGAGAGAATTGAACAACAGCAGATGAGGTAGAGAGGGAAGATGGGAGGGGAGGGGAGGGGGGATAGCAGGGGATAGGAAAGGTAGCAGAATACAACAGTCACTAATATGGCATTATGTAAAAATTGTGAATGTGTAACTAATGTGATTCTGCAATTTGTATTTGGGGTAAAAATGGGAGTTCATAACTCACTTGAATCAAATGTATGAAAGATGATATGTCATGAGCTTTGTTATGTTTTGAACAACCAATAAAAAATAAAAATAAAAAAAGAAGCCTAAGTGTTAAATATCAGAGAAATTTAAATAGCCAGAAATATTTTGAAAAATCTCACAGAGTTGCTTTTTGCTTTTTTGGGTAATGATTTCCTTATCTATAAAATTTGATCATATAAAAAAAACAAATTGAAAACTTAAGAGATTTCATTACGATACGAGAAATGGATTGTCAGATTGGCAAAACCTATTTTACTATTATCAATACATTTGGAGATTTGATATCTAAGAGAGACAAACTGATACCTGAATTTTTCTTGCAGCCATTTATTTATTTGGATTTGTTTAGGGCTGCAGCAGATAATTGCCCAATCTTCTTTCTTAGTTAATGCTTATGTTCAATCCCAGAAAACTTCCTTCAAAGTGCAGTTCTATGGACAAACTTGATCCACACCAACTTGCCTGACTCTAGTGACCTCAGTTATATCTCCATTCACTTGTCACAGGGTTTCTACATGGATGGTATATTATGAGATTAGTGGCTTTTTTAGTCACATTCTATTTGATCATAATGATATTTGTCCTTTTTTTGGACAGTATGGAACATAGATTTTGTTTTCACAGGTTTGATGCATAAAGTGAGAATAAATCCATGTTAGTGTCATATTCTATCCTTTTGAGAAGTGGGCAATGGAACTATAAAGGGACCTGTTCCCCTAATCTTATTTAATTTTTAGAACAATTATTAATATGAGCAAATAATTACTTCTCTAGGCCTCTGAGAGGCTCTTTCTAGCTCATTTAACAGAGATGTATTCATCAGTCACTATGTGTCACTCCTAAGATGAGTGTTGTGTTGTCCCCTGTAGTAGGACACAACATTGGAAACAGAAATAACATTTAAACTCATCCAAGAAAGCTCATTTAGATTACTGATTTCATGGGGAAGAAAACTACAATTACCTAAGCAATTCTGAGCTAAGGACATCTCCTCAATTGACTAGAGTAAGACCAAATCACTGAGGTTGCTCCTTAGCTTTGTTGACATTTGTGTCTTATTTCTACCAAAAGTATCAGACTTATTCAGTATCTAAACAATTTTACTGGTGTCAATTTTAAGATGAAAAACCCACACATATGTAAAAAACAGGCAAAGGACTCATTTTAGAGGCAAACAGGAAGTATAAGGGAAGGCTACAGGAGGCCTAGTTTCCCACTTATCTGCACCCTGCAGATTTCTTAAGACCCTTTATCTAATGCTAATGGCTGTATCAGGTTAAAGAATCAACTTCAGACTCTTAGGTTTTGTTAAGAAGTTTGTCACAAAATTCCAAATGTTTGGGAGTACTTGTGTCACTTTCTTTTGTTTTCTGTTTCTTAATGCTTCCTTGCTGCATTCTTTGTTTTCTGTGCTCACCATCTGGTTGGATTTGGTGGTACAAACATTAATATAGCAAGGTAGCATGATTCTTTAGGAGGTCATTTCTTGCCCTACTTTCTAGGCATTAAGTTAAAAATTCCATTTGTTGAAATAATGGAAGATATACAAACACATTTGTCTGAGGTGAGAAAAAAATTTTTTTTTGGATCAGACATTTAGAAATGTAATTTCTAGAGAGTAAGATATGCACATGTATATTTTTAATAAACATTCCTTGATTGACCTCCAAAGGAACAATGTATAATAGTTTCTGTATCTCTATTAACCAGTGAAAGTGTTGATATTATTGAAGGTTAAAAATATCAATTTTTAATAAAAATTTCATCTCATTTAATTTAGCTTGATTTTCCTGATTATTAGGTAATCCAAAACATTACTTTGGGATGATTAAACATATTTGTCATATGCTGATTGAGTGCTTAAGTGAAAGTACACATACCTGATCAGAGTGGGAAGAGCCAACAGGCAACCTTGACACGAAGGTTTAGAAACTAAAGGCTATCATAAACCAACCCAAGATGAGGACAGTAGCCCTAAGGAAACATAAAGCAAAAGATCTTGAGGATACAACCTACAGGGGTTTTCTTCTGGAATAAAAGCTGGTTTCATGCAGTGTTACTTTTTATGGAAAAAGGAAGTTATCTACAAATTCACTCTAGTTCTGTTGGATATATAATTAATTTTATATAATTAAATTATTAATTAGAATATGCTAGAAGGCCAAATCAGTTATTCAAATGCAACTTCACATTTAGGCTAAATGTTAAAGTGTAATTTTGTGTTTAGCATAACTGTTAATATTCATCTAATATTCCCATACAATTATAAATTCACTTACATATCAAGATCTTCCCCAAAATCATCAGCTGGAAGTGGGTACAGTATTCACTCTAAAATCTAATAATCCATTTTCGAATGCCAGTGACTTTTGTTAACACCTATGAAGAAAATGATAGTTATAGTCCCAATCCTAGCTTTGAGTTTTTAATAACTTGTCAGCCTATGAATCCTCAAATACACCATAAACATACCAGGTGTGAAATCAAACCCATGGTCCCACACCTGGTCCCTTGGGTGTAGGGTATTATTACCTCACCAGTTGTTCAAGGAAGACCCAGTAGAATCCCTGACATCTTTGTTTCCCGATAGCCAGTCATTCTGGTTCTCTTCTAAGGCTGCTTCTAATCCAGCCATGTAAATATTTTTCCTCCAGCACCATCCAAATCCAAGTGACCTGTTTTTGACCTCAATAGGAGACACCAGCATCCACCTTTGATGCCACCCACTCTCCTCAGGCAACCAGGGTAGCCCCCTCACAATGTGAATCAAATTTGTTGATCTATTGCTTAGTGCTGCTGCAGGAACCAGGGAGATCACAGCAAACACTTCCAGACTGTCCTGGCCAACTCCTATCATGTGGCCAAGGGTGTACCTGACAAAAAGTCATTGAAAAAGAGACAAAGAAGATTGCATCCAAGGGGACTGAGATCAGAAATTTGGAATGAAGTGCAACTCACTTTCCCTTTGAGTCTGGTGGCCTTCACAATCAGCTGAGGAGGGTTGAATTCGAGGACGAAGCCTTGGAAGGCCGTAGTTGATGGTGGAATACACAAGAACTGCTGCGCCCCCTCCACCCAGGGCAGTTGGTTTCCCTGCCCTACAAGTAGAATTCTCAGGGGTCACCTGATATCCAGATGCTCAGCAGAGATAAGCATCTGGGGTTGTGTTCACCTAATTTCTATCCAGTAGACTCCACTCAACAAAGTTACACAGAGTTAGACCTCAGCCATCAGAACTTTCCATTCAGAACTCAACCTGGGGATGCATCCATCTAGTTGTTTCAACCCAAACTCCAGGAGACAGTACTTCCCATTCCATCCTACCTTGTACCAGTATGTAGGGAGGAGAAAACCAGCTTTGAACCTAGGCCTCTGCAGCCAGCAGCTTGCTGAACAACACAAGAGTAAGGGCTGAATCACCCCAAACATTGCTCTCTCTAAGGGGTACACAGCTCAAGAAAAAAAATGGAAAGAAGGACAGTTTGGCATAGGTAGTAAATATCTGTCCTTGTCCACAGTTTTGACCACCTCAGTAGAGAAAATTCTTTCATTTTTTATTAAGAACTTCTTGTTTTGGGGCTGGGGTTATAACTCAGTGGTAGAGAACTTGCCTAGCATGTGTGAGGCACTAGGTTCAATCCTCAGCACCACCCTAAAAATAATAATAATAAAGGTACTGTGTCCATCTGCAAATAAAAAGAGTTTAAGAAATAATTTTTTGTTTTTGTTGTATATGTTGATTCATTCATGTTACACATATATAAAGAGAATTTTTTATCATTTTTCTCTTTTTATTATCCTTTTACTATTTTGTTTTGTGGGTGCTTTTTCTTTTTTACTTTTGGTTGATTTTTTCAGCTTTTCCCTCTAATAGTTAAATTCTCTTGTTCTCTATCAACCTGTCAATCTACTTTTATTTTTTAAATTTTGTTATTTTCTTCCCTTCATTATGGCCTTCACTTTCTACCTCTCTTCTATGTTATCTTTTTCACCTTTGGAATATTCTAACCTTTCTTTTGACTTCCTTTCCCATTTTCTTCTTTCTTAATGAACTGTATTTTTGCCATCTTTTAAAACTAGTTTATATAATTCTTGCTCCCACCATTCATGTTTTTCCAGGTACTAGTACTGTGGATGATGTAGCTGACTTTCAATGTTTAATTTAATTCTAAATCTAGTTCACTGCTGCTTATGTTGCTGTTTTAATTTCGACACCATTATTTATTGTTTTTTTGATAATTAGTATTGTAGATATCATAATTGACACCTGGTGTTTACTTGAATGTTGTAGATTGTTCCCTGTTATTGTTGCTGTTCTTCATTTTCCCTTTTCCATAGTTGCTGGGCATCAAATGTGTCACTTTAAATTGTTGGGGCATATGCTCTGCTCCTGAGTAACTCCCCCAATCCAGCTAAGAGATCGTGTACCTAATTCCACACATAACAACTATGCTCAAACTTCAGCAATAATTTAACACAAAGAATAGTGGGTACCCCAAACTGCCAACCATGGCCTAAGTTAGAGAGAAGGCTCATCTTACCCATGGACATCTGCTTCTACAGAAACAGTAAACAGAAATAACACAAAAACCTCAACATTCGTTACTCTTATACACTCTTAGAATATACAGAGTTTCCAAATCTAGAAGATCAACCATGGGGGATATGTATATACAGTGATATATGCAACACAACTGTCGATCTACTAGAAAGATCCTGTGAAATCTACAGAGAAAGTGGAATCCTCAAGCTCTGATATACTATACAACTTGGAATGTTTGCTTTGATCACTAGTCACAACCAAAAACATTAGTAGAGTAAATATACTACAAAAACCACTGGGACATATTTTCAACAATTCACAACAACCTGATACCCCAGAACACTTTGCTAAGAGAAGGCTGTTCCCTAAAAATACCCTCACATAAAAGTGGAAAAGAGGTGGCTGGAGTTGTGGCTCAGCATTAGAGCACTTGCCTAGTATGTGTGAGGCCCTGGGTTCGATTCTCAACACCAATATAAAATAAAATGAAGGTACATCTACTATATATATCAACAGATATGCAAATCTTAACATAAGAATATAAGTGATATGAAAAATTGTAATAAGATACCTCTTAAGGTCTGTAATTCATCAACAACAGACTTCAAAAATATTCAAATACTGGGTACAAAAATTTTTTAAAAATGATCATTTAAAAATTATAGGATTATCAGATGATGCAAAAAATCTCAATAAATTAAGGAAGTCAGTACAGGATATAAATGCTAAATTCAATGAAGATATAGAGATATTAAAAAAACTAACAGAAATTTTGAATATGACAAATCAAAAATTGAATTGGATATGTTTCTCTAATACATTAGATTAAGTAGAGGACAGAATTTTAGAGCTTGAAGATAAGGTGGACATCCTTGAATATTCAGACAGTATTTAAAAAAGTAAGAAACTACAAATCTAATAAGAATTGAGAAAATATTAAGGGACCAAACTTAATCCTCACAGACATTAAAGAAGGATCAGAGATACAGGTTCATGGCAGTGATATAATGGCAGAAAAATTCCTGAAGACTTGGGAATGAGATGAACATCCTGATACTGGAAGCATTTAGAACCTCAAATAGACCAGGCCAGAAGAAAAAAATTAAAAAAAAAAAACTTCTTCACATCCTATCATAATTACAATGCTAAGATTTCAGTTCAAAGAAAGTATTTTAAAAGCCAGGTCACATTAAGAGAAAAATATATCAGATTAACATCCAATTTCGTAACAGAAACCCTAATGTCTAGGATGGCTTAGAACAATGTATTTCAAGTCCTGAAAGAAAATAGCAGCCAACCAAGATCATTCTATCCAATAAACCATCAGAATTTTACTGTCAGAATTGAAGAAAAAATAAAAACCTATCAAGATGAACATAAATGAAATGAGTTCATTATTACTATTCCAGCATTGCAGCAAATACACATAGAAAAAGAATATAAACCACAAAGAGATCTTACAAAGAATAAATTGCATTACAACTGCGGGTGAACGTATACCAATCAGGATAGAAGCAAATATTAAATGTAAATAAAATAGATAAGAAGTAACACATTCCTCTCTAATGACACTGAATATAAATGGTCTCATTTTTCCAAATAATAAACATAGATCATAACACTGGACAAAAAATGAAAGTCTCAATTATTATTGCCTGAAAGAAATATATCTATGGTCAAAGATATTCACAGGCTAAAAGAATTTTAAAAGTGACATTTCATGTAAATGAAACTTGAAAGCATGCAGAGATACCTATTTATACCTAACAAAGCAGATTCAAGCAAAATTAGAGGAGAAAGTACAGGTCACCATATCTTGGTAAGGGAACAATCCAAAAAGAAGATATAAAGATAGTAAACATTTAGGCCCCAAACATTGGTGCATCTGATGACATAAAACACAACGCAACATAAAGGTTCACATAGGACCCAATATAATAATAGCAGGTGATTGCAATATACCTCTCTGATAGATCATCCACATACAAAATTAACCAGGATACTACAGAGTTAAACTGTAAATCAAATGGATTTAATAGATATTATAGAGTATTTCATCCAACACAGCTAAATACACTTTTTTCCAGCTTTCTACAAAATAGATCTTTTAGTAAAAATGTAATCATTAGCAAATATTAAAAAATTGAAATGATTCCACATATCCTGTTTCAATAGTAATGGAATAAAATTAAAAATCAACAGCAACAAGAAAACCACATACACAAAGACATGGAGATTAAACAATATACACTGTAATGATAAGTGGATCATCAAAGAAATCTGACAAGAAACTAAAAAATTCTAAGACTCAACAAGATTAGAAGTACAACATACTGGGGCCAAGAAGCTACTGCTGCAGCCACTGTTTAAAATCTTGTGTCTCTGGGGGCCAAGGGATCTGCTGGTGGGTGAAAACCAGAGAAAGTGTTGTGGCCTCAGCATATCGCAGAACTCAACTCCTCTCCTCAGATGCACTGAGTCCACCATGGGAGCACATTTAGCTGCTAGTGTGGTCTCCAGCTGTGGAGGTCCTGGGTTCCAGGTAGCAATGAGGGGGTAGCAGTGCCTTGCTGCTGAGTTCCTTCCTGCCCCCTGTCTGCCTAGGCACAAAGGAGGGTCAGAGGAAGGCCTTGCACTGTGCCTGCCTCTATGCCTTACAGCTTCCCACCCCAGGGTCACTGCCTAGGGGTGCCTGCTACCCAATCCTTTGCACTACAGCTGTGCAGGGGTGCCTACAGCTGCCACCTGCCACCCTGAGGCAACCACTCTCCACTCAAGCTGACACTGCTGGTGTTCTTGGCCATGCTGCTGATCGTCCTGCTGCTGATGATATGCAGAACTGGCCTTAACATAATAAAGGCCATAAACAATAAACACAGTGTCAACATTGTATGGAATAGGGAAAACCTGAAAGGATTTCCTTTAAAATCAAGAACAAGACAAGAATGTCCACTCTCACCACTCTTATTCAATATATTTTTTGAAACTCTAGCCACAGCAATTAGGTAAGAAAGGGAAATAAAAGGGATTCATATAGAAAAGCCAAATTGTCTCTGTTTGCAGATGATATTATCCTGAACTTAGATGATCCAAAAAACTCCACCAGTACACTTCTAATGATGATAAACAAAGTCAGCAATGTAGCAGGATACAAAAACAACATACAGAAACAATCACTTTCCTATACACTACTGATATATCTGTTGAGAAAGAAATTAGAGAAAAAAATCATGAACAATAGCTTCTAAGAACGTAAAACAGAAACAAATTTAACCAAAAAGGTGAAAGACTTCTATAAGGAAAATTTACAAAACATGGAAAAAAAATAAATTGAAGAAGACAGCAAAAGATGGAAAGACCACAAATGTTCATGGTAGGAAGATTTAATATTGTTAAAATGACCATACTACCAAAATCAATCTGCAGATCTAATGTAATCTTCCATGAAAATACCAATGATATTCTTTTCAAAACCATAAAAAACAAATCCCAAGATTTATACAGAAGAACAAAAGACACTGGATTGTCAAAACAAATCTGAGTAAAAAGATTAAAGCTGGAGGTATCACAATGCCTGACTTTAAATTATACTACAGTGTCACAGTAATGAAATCAGCTTGGTACTAGCATAGATATAGATATGTTGATCAATGGAACAGAATGAAGACACAGAAACAAACCCACAAAGGTGCCAAAAAGTTACACTGGAAACAAGACAGCCTCCTTAACAAGTGATGATGGGAAAAACAGGATATCCATAAGATTAAAAATAGGTACATATCTATCACTCTGTAACAAAAGTCAACTCAATTGGACCAAAAACCTAGGAAAAAGACCTTAAACTTCACAACTGATAGAGGAGAAAAAAGGAAAAGCTCCAACATTTAAGTATAGACAATGACTTCCTTGATAGGATTTCTCCAACTTAGTAAATATTAAGGACTTCTCCAACTCAGTAAATAAGAGCAATAAGTTAGAAGGCATCAGATTAAAAAATTTCTTCACAGAAAAGCACAAGAACACAATCTATAGAATGGGAGAAAAATCCTTGCCAGCTATTCTTCTGGCAGAGGATTAATATCTAGAATATTAAAAGAACTAAAAAACCTCAATATAAAAGAAAAACATTCCATAAATGGGCAAAAAAGTTAAACAGACATTTCTTAAAAGAAGAAGTACAAACAGCCAAAAATTATTTTAAAATGTTTGACAACTAGAGTCATCAGGAGAATGGAAATCAAAACTACACTGAGACTTCATTTCAGTCCACTTAAATTGACAGCCATTAAAAATACATATAACAACAAATGATGGCAGAATGGGGTGGGGGAGGACCATCCACATCATTTCTAGGAATCTATATTAGTACAGCTAATATGGAAATCATTATGGAGATTCCCCCCCACCACCAAGACTAGGAATGGATCCTGTAAAAGAACACCTGTTAAGGAGAATTGTGGAGGAGGCACACAAAGGACCAACACAGAAACACAGGGAAGGGTGCAAATCGACAGAAAGATGGCAGACAAAAGGAATGCCTACTCCTCTCTGCCATCATCTTTAATAACCCAAAAAGTTACATATTACACACTACCAGTGATTACACTTTGACCAGCATTCCTTTAACCCTAGGTGCTAGCTAACTAAGATAAGGTCCAGTTTAATGCAAACACATAGCCTCTCTCCTTCAAAGGATGTCACTATGTAAGCCAGGTAGTGCATCCACATAGTTATCTTAATAGCCTCAGCAGGGAATATCTGGGCATTCCAATCATGGAAATCAGGGCACCAGTTATGACCCCCCACCCAGGGAGTTTGCTCACTGGGGGACTGCTTCCCTATTTCCACTGTCAGAAATACCTACAGGAACAACCATAATATCCAGTAAACCATTTACTCCTCAGTATTTATCCAAAGAACTAACATCAGCATACAACTGTGACACATGCCTCTCCATGTTTATAGTAGCACTATTCACTATTGTGAATTATTGTATGAATTACCACTTTATGGAACCAGTCTAGGTATCAGTCAATTGATGAATGGATAAGGAAAATGTGATATATAGACACAATGAAATTTAATTCAGGCATAAAGAATCACAAAATTATATCATTTGCAGGGAAATGGATGGAATTGGAGAGCACTGTGTTAGACAAAATAAGGTAGACTCAGAATATTAAGAACCATGTTTTCTCTCAAATGTGGAATTTAACAAGAAAAAGGGGAACTCCTGAACATAGAAGGAAGAGCAGTAAGGTAGAGAAAGGGAATGAGGGGAATGGAGAAAGGGAGGGCAAGGGGGTACTAAGGATTTAAATCTATCAAATTTTGCAAGGTACATGGGCTGAGGTTGTAGCTCAGAGGTGGAGCACTTCCCTTGCATATATGAGGCACTGGGTTTGAACCACAACACCACATAAAAATAAGTAAAATAAAGGTGTTATGCTCATCTACAACTAAAAAATATTTGCAAGCTACATATACAAATATACCACAATAAAACCCACTATTCAGTGTAATATTTTTCTCTTTTAAAAAATTTTTTCCTAATTGATTTTTTAAAAAATAAATGATAGTGGAATGCATTACAATTCTTATTACACATATACAGAATAATTTTTCATATTTCTGGTTGTATATAAATTATGTTCACACCAATTCATGTCTCCATACATGTACTTTGATGATGCCCATCACATTCGACCATCCTTGCTAATTCCCTGCCCCCTCCCATCCCCTCCCACCCCTGTGCCCCATCTAGAGTTTGTCTATTCCTCCCATGCTTTCTCTCCCTACCCCACTATGAATCAGCCTCCTTGTATCAGAGAAAATATTCAGCATTTGTTTTCTTTTGGGGTGATTGGCTAACTTCACTTAGCATTATCTTCTCCAACACCATCCATTTACCTGCAAATGCCATGGTTTTATTCTCTTTTATTGCTGAGTATAATTTTTATGGACAAATAAAAAAATCAACAGTTTACAAACCATGGATCACCAAGTGCAAAACAGAAAAACTCCTGAAGACACAAGATACTGGAAATACCTATAGAGATGCTTTCTGTAGTCTTGAAATAATTTTCCTTCAAAGCCTGGTGCTAGCATCCACTTGATTGTGTGCTGTTCCTTGTTGCTGGGTGTGTGCAGTGCATGTCAGTCACTCCAGTCATTGAACAAGTGTTGCCTTGAGTACTTGCTTCCAAGACACTGGTCAGGAGAAGCTGAACTAATACAAATTGAAAAATGAATCTTCAGAATTGAGTGTTATCCATTACTCATCCCTTTTGGGGATTTTCTACTTCCATTCCAAGTAGCTGGGAAGCTATGGATTAAGTGTCTTGACCCCAACTTTAAATATTGAAGATTTAATCTCTAATGTGATGGTGTTAGGATGTTGGTGACTTTGGGAAGGAATGTCATGAAAGTGAAGCTCTCAAGAATGAGCTTAGCCCTCATGAACAAGCGTCCCCTCTTTCTTCACTATGTGAAGACACAATGAAAAAACTGCCATCTCCAATTCAGGATGACAGTCCTCCCCAGAACCCAGCCATGGTGGGCCTCTAATCTTGCACTTCCAGTCTATAGAAAGATGAGAAACAAGTGTCTGTTGCTTAAACTATAGAAAGCCAGAGACCTCACAAAGATACACACATGGACCCACACACAGACCCTACAATGACAGATCCAAACAAAGACCCACACAGAGAACTTCACAGAGACTTCTGACCACTAACACAGAAAACATATTATAAGGATTGCCCTCAAATATAAGGGAATAGATCCTTACACAGATCTCACAGAGACCTCCACACAGTCCTCTGACAGAGATTTGCAATGAGACCTCTTACAGAGACCTAAGGCAGAGACCTTGCCAGAGCAACTTCTCAGTGTCACAGGCTTCACACAGCTCCCTCACAGAGACATCACTCAGCCTCTCAGGCCCTATGGAAGCTTCAAAGATTCTCACAGAGATCTCACAGAGACCCCAGAAATTTGACTATACAAGAAACCATAGAAACAGTACAGGGACTCTTGTTGCAACAACAAAACTTCACAGATTTCCCAGAGACCTTACAAAGCTCACCCTCAGAGACTTCTGTCAATGAGACCTCTGATACAGAACAGCACAGAGAAACCTCCCATAGAAACTTGTGTGGAGGCACCATAGGGTGATCTCTCACATAGATACCACAGAGTGACTGCCTACAGAGAAACCATGCACAGTTACCAGGTGATGGTGCTGGAATCTCTCAGGGAGTCCTTACACAGTTATTTCCATAAGACCTCATGTTGCCTCATAGACCCAGAGGACCTCTTAAAGAGATTTTACAGGTTTCCAACAGAATTCTCCCATACACACATCATCCAGAGAAAACACCCAAAGACTGCCCCAGAGTGTCCTGACAGAGGTCTCTCCCAGACCTCCTACAGTGCCTCTCCGGCTTACAAAGCCCTCACAGTCTCCCACACAGACCTCCTCCTATATAGACAACCCACAGTTGAAAGTATGTAGATATCTCACCACAATAGAGACCTCAAAGAAGATAAATCTCACAGAAAATCCTCTACACCTAGCTCCACAGAGACCTCACACAGTTTTCAAGAAACCCCACTCAGGTACTTCACAGATATTTGATGTTAATCATGTCATTGGGTTGTTGCCAGAATGGGATATTGGGACCTGAGCCTTTCCCTCTCCCTATTTTCTTTCTTTTTTTCTTTTCTTCCTGGCCACAGTTTTCCTCCAGGATATTATACTGCCCAGCCTCAGGTCCAAAGGCAATGAGACCATGCAGTCATGGATTGTATCTTCCAAACAATGAGTCCAAATTAATCATTCCTTCATTCATGATGTTGATCTCAGATATGTTAATTCTGTGACAGATGACTGGCTAACCCCCCACACCAAATGGTGTCAAGAGTGTGCACATTTTTGTGACCCTACCTCATCAGGTGATTCAGAAGGCTTTGGAACTTGTTTTCAGGATATATGGAAAAGCTTAGAGAAACAGGCTAGAGAAAGCCTGGAGTGCTAGGAGAGAGCTTTGTAGGTGATGCTAATGTGAAGTTTAGAGGTGAAGTGATTGGGTTTTGAGAGCTTAATCCTAATGAGTGAATTAAACCACTGGTATGGATTCACTGGATGGTAACTGTAGGTAAGTAGGTTAGACCTAGAAGTAGTCAATCAAAGGGGGCATGACTTTGGGGTCCATAGTTTGTCCCTGGTGAGCAGAGTTCTCTGCTTCCTCATTGCCATATCCTGAGCTCTTTCCCACTCCCTATACTTCCACCACTATGTTCTTCCTCACCTTGGCCCCAGAGCTATGGAGTTGGTGGTCAGTGGAGTGAGACCTCTAAAACCATGAGCTAAATAAGCTTTTTCTGCTCTAATTGTTGTTGTTAGATCTTTTGGTCACAGTGATGTAAAAGGCAACTAAAACACAGACTGATTAATCCAGCAGAGAATATTTCAAGGCAGTACAGCATCTGAGATATGGCCTGGGTGTTTCTAGTGGCTTTCAGCCTGATTTACAGTAGGGCTCAGGAGCAAAAGCCAGAATAGAAAGACTTAAATTACTTGCAGGCTTTCCAGAAAGGAAAACCTTGTAATGTTGGGGCTAATGATGGTGTGGTTGGTAAAGATAGTTCTGATACACAGAAGCCACATTTAGGCATCTCAGGAATGGGAAGGACCCCACCTTCAGAAGGCTCAATGACATGTGGAAAGAAGAGTGTCAGGGTGCCTTGCTTGTACAGGGAAGCCTTGGAATCCTTATGTCAAGATTTATTTTGCTGTGTAAATAACATGATATGGGCTGACCTAGGCCTTGGTCCAGGTGGGCCTGGCTAATGTCCTCATTCACAGCTTACCTTGGTATTGTCCATGTGATGCTGGTTATCAGGCTTACAGAATGAAGAGTTGTGGCATTGTAAAGGTTTGCATCAGTACTTCAGAGGAAAGGCTGGTGGCCAGGAAGAGTATGTCCCAATTAGAGTGCAATCCAGTAGCCCCAGAAACAGTGATTTGTCAAATTGTGAGAGTGGAGCCAGTGTTTTGGTGGAGAGCTCAGTAAGTTAGCACTGGCAGGCCTATGAAATGCCTGCTCAGGGAAGTGAAAGTCAGTGAGCATACCCAGTTCTAGGGAGTGGTCTCCCATCAGACCAGGCTGGAGGGATGAGAATGCTCAAGCACTCGAGGACCAATATCACACAATCAGGTGCCCTAGTTGCATACCTGGAGCACTAGAATTAACATGTGCCCTGCTGTGATTTTTCAGTTTCCTACTTGCTGGTTTCCTGTTCTTCCCTTAGGGGCTAGTTGTGTTTCCCCTGTGCAGTTGTATCTTGGAAACATGTTAACTTTCTTTTTGATTATGAAAGAGGATTTCAGCTAATGTAACTAACTTCAAAAGGTTTGATTATGCTGCTTTGCTTCCACCCTTGACAGCCAGTAACTCAAGAGGCAGAGAGGTGGGAGAGCAAAAGGCTTCATTTGCAACAGAGCAGGGTTTCAGAGATGAATGGCTAGCTCCTGGCTTCATCTTGCTTAGTGCTGCTGAGTGAAAATGTATACAGTGTGTTATGTGGGATTGTTCTCTCAGTCTTCGGCAGTAGGGCAAAAGGACAGTTCACTGGTCTTGATAGAATTTCCTTTAGAGGGGGCTGGGGTCATGGCTCAGTGGTAGAGAGTTTGCCTGGCATGTGTGAGGCATAGGGATCAATTCTCAATATTGCATATAAATCAATAAAGATCCATTGACAACTAAAAATTTATATATTAAAAATAATTTCCTTTAGTGGAGCTGGGGTTGTGCGGGTCCTATCTGGGTCCAGTGGACACTGAAACATTTAGACCTGTGAGTGTAAGAAAATGAGATTGTTTAGATGCTTGCATTCTGAAAGTGTTTTGCCTGGCTTCCATGCTAGTCAGTGTCTTCTCTATGCTTCTGCCAATACCTTTTCATTTGGAAATTTCCTGAGACCTAGTAAGGAGGAGTGCCCTGTGCAAGGGTTAGTGCTTTTAACTGACTCTATGGTTAGTTATTAAGACAGGAATAAGGATGTGGGGAGAAAAGAAAGCTATGCTTATGAATAAAAAAGAAGAGAGTGGCAGAAAAAAACCCTTGAATTCCGGGTTCAGCATCACTATGTTCCCTTAAGTCTCAGAGGAGACTTTGAACAAGGACTATTGAGAAATGCACTGTTGATATTTGTGGACTGTTGGAGTCCAAGTGCTTATCTATCTATCTATCTATTTATTTAATTTAATTTATTTTTGCTGTGAGAGGGACATGAGCTTTTGGGGACAAGGGGTACATTTTCTGGTGTTGGCATTTTGTGTCCCTCAAAGGCTCACCTGTTAAACATCTGCTTCCCAGCTGATAGCACTATTCGGAGGTGTTGGAACCTTTTAGAAAGTGGAGCCCAGTTCACTGGGGATGTGCCCCTGATGCGGTACTGGGACCCTAATTCACTTCTGTCTCTGTCCCTCTCTGCTTCCCAGCAGCCATGAGGTGATCAGTTTTTCTCTGCCACACACTCTCTGCCAGATGTTCTGCTTTGATGCCCGTCCAGAGGTAAGAAGGACAAATGACCATGGACTGTAATCTCTGAAATCATGAGCCAAAATAAATCTCTGTTCCTTTGAATGTGTTGATCTCATGTATATTATCACAGGTTTGGAAAGTGATTATGACAGCTCCCGTCCAAAACACAAGAGGCCCTAGACCTGTCCTCTAACCAGATTCACCTCTTTTGTCTGAATGTAGCACAGGAAAGCTGATAATTTACTTGCTCATATTTTGAGCAACAAACATGCCAGTAATGTTTCCAGATTAGAATTTGGGCATGTAAGGATGCCAAAGGCCTCTTGTGTGAGAACACTGCAGACCCCATTCATAAATTTGAGCTGATGTGGCTGAAGGGGAAGCCCAGGTGAACAAGCCCAGCCCTGGTATGGGAACACACATTGCACAATGGTCTGGCCTTCCAGCTAGGAGAAATCTATCTGGGCTGACAGTGGATTCTCAAAAGAGTCTATTTGGGGTGATCCTCTCCTTTAGGTACCCCTTAAGTGTTCCAGAGGACCTTCATCTCCAGAGGCATTATCTGAGAGGGCTCTTTTCCTTTTTGAAGGATTTTCCTCTGTATTGAACAGTTACTGAGTGTCTGGCAAGTACCTTTCAGTTTTATAGGAGGGAATGTGCTCTGTGCTTTGTAGTATTATAACACCAAGGTATGTGCCTGAAGTCTTAACCTTCACTCCTCCACCTCTGTGTGCAGGGCCCACAAGATCAATATCACTGAACAAAAGACTAACTGGATATGTTAATGTTCAGACGGTGTGTGGTGTGTGTGTGTGTGTATGTATGAACTTGTGCCTCTAGCACCAGGACTTTATGCTCTCATGTGTTTCATGTGTATAGGTATGGAAAGGATATGAAATAGGACACCATGAATTATCTTGTGTATGAGTGTTTGATTGTAGTGTGTAAAGATTGTGTCTGAGTGATTTCTTTGGTCAGTGTTGGCTGAGTACTTTTCTGGCAGGACATGTGTTTAGGGTTTTAGTGCTGCTTATGTAGGTGTTGTTGGCATTGTAGACTATTGTGAATGTGTGTGCATGCATTTGAGAAGAGCTAATATGTTGTATTACCGTTCTGTGTTGGATCTGTGCATTTTCAGATTTTAGAATGTATATGTATGTTCATGGTTTCTAGGTGAGAATTTAGGGAGATAATCTTTGGTGCACAGAAATTTGGAGAGAATGGAATCATTGGATATGTTGGGGTATTAGGGGTTATGTATATGTGGCACATGGGTGTGTATAGATTCTGTTGATAATGTCTCAAGATGGACTGCTGTGTATGTTCTTATTTAGGGCTTTGAGGTGATCCTGTTGTTCTTGGGAATGGAGGGGTATTCTTTATGAATATATAGGAGGAGTTAGCAGTGTCTGTGTGTGCCTGAGGTTTGCTGAACTTCAAATTCTGAGTCATTCTATGTATGTGCATGTTTTCAACCTACAGGTGATTGTACATGTTTTCATTTGAGAATAGAAATTGATGTCATATATTAATAAGTATATTTGTTTGGTCCAAGTCTATTCAATTATTGAGGGAGGGTTTGTGTGATTGCATTTTGGGTGATAGTGACTGGTGTGTGTTTTTCTGGGGTGTGAGAATATGTGTATCTGAAGCACACAAAATATTCCCACCCAAAATACCATTGCCATAATTGAGCTTCTCCTCTTCTCAGATCAGCAGCATGTCTGCAGAGGTTATTGTGGTTGGTAGCTTCCGCTTTCTTGTAAATGCCAGGTTTGCACACAAAAGGTATGACAAAGTTTTGAAATTATGATTTGATAGAATACCAATGTTGTTATTGTTCAGAATGTTTCAGTAATTGGTTGCTTTCACATTCCACATCATTTTAGGATAGAATTTAAATTTTTCACAGCAAAGAATCTCTGCATCATGTACAACAAGACTGGGATTCTAATTAGAATCCTAATTAGATCCTAATGTATTCCATATTTGTCGAAGCATCAGCTGCAGCTCCTTATACACAATATTTTTAAAATAATTTATCTATTTTAGGGCACCTAGGTTGGTTCCATAATTTAGCTATTTGTGAATCAAGCTGCTATGAACATTGATGTGGCTGTGTCACTGTAGTAGGCTGTTTTTAAGTTCTTTGGATATAAACCAAGGACTAGATTAGCTGAATCAAATGATGGTTTTATTCTAAGTTTTCTGAGGATTCTCCATACTCCTTTCCAGAGGGGCTTTGATAATTTGAAGTCCCACCAGGAATGTATCAGTGTACCTTTTGCTCTGCATCCTTGCCAACATTTATTGTTGCTTGTATTCTTGATAATTGCTGATTCTGATCAGAGTGAGATTAAATCTAACTGTAGTTTTACTTTTCATTTCTCTACTTGCTAGAGATGTTTAACATTTTTTAAAAATATATTTGTTGACAATTTGTATATCTTCTTCTGTGAACTGCTCAATTCCTTTGCCCATTTATAATTTTGGTTATTTGTTTATTGTGCTAAGTTTTTGAGTTCTTTGTATATCCTGGAGATTCATGCTCTATCTGAGGTTCATGTAGTAAAGATTTTCTCCCATTTTGTATAGGCTGTCTCATCTTAAATTTTTCCTTTGCTGTGAAGCAGTATTTTTATTTTGATATACTCCCATTCATTAATTTTATTTTTATTCTTGTGCTTTAGAGTCTTTTGGACGAATTCATCTCATAAGTGTACATGATGGAGATTTAGGCCTAATTTCACTATTGGTAGGTGATGAGTCTCTAGGCTAATACTTAGGTCCTTTACTTTGAATTGATTTTTGTGCAGGTTGAGAGATAGGGACCTAATGGTTTTTAATTTTCCCAGCACCATTTGTAGAAGATGCTATTTTTTTGTCCAGTGTATATTTATGGTGTCTTGTCTAATAGGAGATAACTGTATTTGTTTGAGTTTGTCTCTGTGACTTCTGTTCCCTTGGTCTTCATATCTATTTTCTTGCCAATACCATGCCATTTTCATTACTATTGCTCTGTAGAATAATTTAAGATCTAGTATTTTGATGCTTCCTGCTTCATTCTTTCACTATAGATTGCGTTGGCTATTCTACATCTCTTATTTTCCCAAATAAATTTTGTAATTGCTTTTTCTAGTTCTATGAAGAACTAGAAAATGCCATTAGGATTTTAGTAGGAATTGCATGAAATCTGTATTACATTTTTTGTAGTATGGTCATTTTGACAATACTAATTTTGCCTATCCATGATATGGGAGTTCTTTCCATCTTCTAAGATCTTTCCATCTTCTTCTAAGATCTTCTTTAATTTCTTTAATGTTCTGCAGATTTCATTGCAGAGACCTTTACCTCTTTTGTTAGTTTTATTCCCAAATATTTTTTTTTCTTTGAGGCTATTGGGAAAGGGACAGTTTTCCTAATTTCTCTTTCAGTGGATTCATCACTGATGTATATAGGAACACAGATGATTTATCGTTATTAATTTTATACCATGCTACTTTGCTGAATCCATTTAGTATTTCTAGAAGTTTTCTAGTGCAGATTTTTGGGTCCTCTAAATATAGAATCTTGTCATCATGAAACAGGGATAGTTTTAGCTCACCCCCCAATCTTATCCCTTTAATGTCTTTCTTTTGTCTAATTGCTCTTGCTAGGTTTTCCAGGATTATGTTGAATAGGAGTGGTGAAAAAGGGCATTTTTTACTTGCTCCAGTTTTTAAAGGCAAGACTTTCATTCTCTCTCCATTTTAGAATGATGTTGGCCTTTGGTTTAGTGTCTATAGCTTTTATAATGTTGAGCTATATTCCTACTATCCCTAGTTTTTCTAGTGTTTTTAAGATGAATGGATACTGTATTTTGTCAAATGCTTTTTCTGCATCTGTTGAGATAATCAGGAGATTCTTTAAGTCTATTGATGTGGTTAATTATATTTATTGATTTGCATATGCTGAGCCAAGCTTGCATCCTTTGAATGAACCCCACTTGATCATTGTACACTATCTTTTTAATATATTTTTATGCAATTTGTCAGGTTTTTGTTATTGGAGAATTTTTATTTATTTATTTATTTATTTTATTGTTGGTTGTTCAAAACATTACATAGTTCTTGATATATCATATTTCACACTTTGATTCAAGAGGGTTATGAACTCCCATTTTACCCCTTATACAGCTTGCAGAATCCCATCAGTTACACTTCCATTGATTTACATATTGATATACTCATGTCTGTTGTATTCTGCTGCCTTTCCTATCCTCCACTATCCCCCCTCCCCTCCCCTCCCCTCCCCTCTTCTCTCTCTACCCCCACTACTGTAGTTCATTCCTCCCCCTTGTATTATTTTTCCCTTTCCCCTCACTTCCTCTTGTATGCAACCTTGTAAAACCCTGAGGGTCTCCTTCCATCTCCATGCAATTTCCCTTCTCTCTCCCCTTCCCTCCCACCTCTCATCCTTGTTTAATGTTGGTCTTCTTCTCATGCTCTTCTTCCCCAGTCTGTTCTTAGCTACTCTCCTTATATCAAAGAAGACATTTGGCATTTGTTTTTTAGGGCTTGGCTAGCTTCGCTTAGCATAATCTGCTCTAATGCCATCCATTTCCCACAAAATTCTATGATTTTGTCATTTTTAAATGCCGAGTAATACTCCATTGTGTATAAATGCCACATTTTTTTATCCATTCGTCTATTGAAGGGCATCTAGGTTGGTTCCACAGTCTTCCTATTGTGAATTGTGCTGCTATGAACATCGATGTAGCAGTGTCTCTGTAGCATGCTCTTTTTAGGTCTTTAGGGAATAGACCGAGAAGGGGAATAGCTGGGTCAAATGGTGGTTCCATTCCCAGCTTTATTGGAGAATTTTTAAAATTTGTTCTAATTACTAATACATAAAAATAGAATTCATTTTGATGCATAATATTTAAGTGGCGTATAACTTCTCTTTCTTCTGGTTGTACATGAAGTAGGAATACACTGGTCATGTAATCATATATGCACACAGGGTCATAATGTCATGTTTATTCTATTATCCTTCTGACTCTCCTACCCCTCCTCTCCTTTTATTCCACTCTGTCTAATCCAATGCACCTCTATTAATCCCTACCTCCCTTTATTGTGAATTACAATCTGCAGAAGAGAGAAAACATTTGGCCTTTGGTTCTTTGGAATTGGCTTATTTTATTTGGCATAATATACTCCAGCCACATCCATTTGCTGGCAAATATAATAATTTCATTCTTCTTTAAGGCTGAGTAATATTCCATCATGTGTGTTTATAACTATCACATTTTCTTCATGCATTCATCTGTTGAAGGGCACCTAATTTGATTCCATAGTTTAGCTATTATGAATTGAGCTGCTATAAACATTAGTGTGTCTGTGTCGCTGTAGTAATACTGATATAAACCTAGGAGTGGTTTAGCTGTGTCATAAACCTTTGGATATAAACCTAGTAGTGGATAGCTGGGTCAAATGTGGTTTCATTCCAAGTTTTCTGAGGATTCTTCATACTGCTTTCCTGAGTGGTTGTACCAATTTTCAGTCCTACCAGCAATATTCAAATTTACCTTTTCACTCATATTCACACCAAATTTATTGTTGCTTATACTTTTGATAACTGGTATTCTGAATAGAGTGAGATTCAATCTTAAGAGTCTAAGTTTTACTTACATTTCATTTCTCTAATTGATAGAGGTATTGAACATTTTTTTTCATATATTTGTTGACTAATTGCATTTCTTCTGTGAAGTCTCTTTTCAGTTCCTCAGTCCATTATCAATTGAGGTTTTGGTGTTGGAATTTTGACATTCTTTATATATTCTTGAGATTAATCATCTATCTGGGGTGCATATAGTAAAGAAATTCTCCCATTGTTTCAGCTGTCTCTTCTTGTTATTGTTTGTTTTCTTTGCTGTAAAGAATCTTTTAGTTTGATTCCATCCCATTTATTGATTTTTTATTTGAATATATATTTTTTAGTTGCAGATGGACATGATACATTATTTCTTTATGTTTTATGTTGGGCTGAGTTTGAGCCCTATGCCTCACACATGCCAGGTGATCGCTCTAACACTGAGCCACAACCCCAACCCCCATTTATTGATTCTTGATTTTACTTCTTGTGCTTTAGGAGTCTTATTAAGGAAATCAGTTCCTAAGGAGACATGGTGGAGATTTGGGCCTACTTTTTCTTCTGTTAGTTGCAGGATGTCTATTCAAGTGCCTAAGATTATTATCCACTTTGAGTTGAGTTTCATGCAGGGTGAGAGATAGGGGTTTATTTTCATTTTGCTACATATAGATCTCCTGTATTCTAAGCACTATTTGTTGAAGAGGCTGTCTTTTCTTCAATGGATGTTTTGATGCCTTCTTCTAGTGTGAGATAAATGTGGATTTCTCTCTGTATCCGCTATTCTGTACCATTGGTCTACAAGTCTACCATGCCATTTTTGTTACTATAGCTCTGTAGTATAGTTTAAGGTCTGGTATTGTGATGCCTTCTGCTTCACTTTTCTTGCTAAGGATTGCTTTAACTATTCTATGTCTTTTATTTTTCCAAATAAATTTAATGATTGCTTTTTCTATTTCTATGCACAATGTCATTGGGATTTTAATAGGAATTGGATTAAATTTGTATAACATTTTTGGTAGCATGGACAGTTTGACAATATTAATTCTGCCTTTTGTTCTGTACCATTGGTCTAGGTATCAATAACTTGACATTTTATTACTATGACTGTGCATTATAGTTTAAGATCTAGTATCATGATGCCTCTTCTTGCTAAGGATAGCTTTGGCTATTCAGGGTCTCATTTTTCCAAATAAATTCCATGATTGCTTTTTCTAATTCTATGAAGAATGTCATTGAGATTTTAATAGAAATTGTGTGAAATCTGTATAATACTTTTGGTAGTATGGTCATTTTGACAATATTACTTTTGCCTCTCCAAGAGCATGGAAGCCTTTCCATTTTCTAAGATCTGCTTCAATTTCTTTCTTCAGTGTTTTGTGCTTTCCTTTTAGAGGTCTTCCACCTCTTTTTTTAAAAAACATATTCTCAATTATTTTATTTTTTGAAGCTATTGTGAATGGAACAGTTCTCATAATTTCTCTTTCAGTGGATTCATTACTGATGTACAGCAGTGGGTTTGATTTATGGGTGTCAATTTTATATTATACTACTTTGCTGAATTCATTTATGATTTCTAGAATTTTTCTGGTGCAAATTTTTGGATCTCCTAAAGACAGAATTATGTCATCAGCAAATACTGACAGAGTTATTTTCCTATTCTTATTTCTTTAATTTCTTTATTCTGTCTCATTTCTCTGGCTGAAGTTTCCAGGACTGTGTTGAATAGGAGTGGTGAAAGAAGGCATTCTTGTTTTGTTCTAGTTTTCAGAGCCAACACTTTCAATTTTGGTTCATTTGAGGACATTGGCCTTGGCCTTAGCATATGTAGCTTGTACAATGTTGAGAAATGTTCCTACTATCCTGAATTTTAGTAGTGTTTTGAACATGAAGCATTGATGTATTTTGTCACATGATTTTTCTATGTCTATTGAGATGATCATATATGATTCTTGTTTTTAAGTCTACTGATGTGATGAATTACACTTATTGATTTCTCTGTGCCAAAACAATCTTTCATCCCTGGGATGAACACCACTTAATCATGATGCACTACTTTTTAAAATGTTTTTGTATGCAATTTTCCAGATTTTTTTGAGAATTTTTGCATTTATGTTCATCAGGAATATTGATCTGAAGTTATCTTTCCTTGATATATGTGTCTTTGGTTTTGGTATCAGGGTGGTGGTAGCCTTATATTTCCTATGTCTACTCTGGAGAGTGGATGATTTATTGGCTGATCCTTTGGGGTAGGTAAATGCCAAGCATGGGAAACATTCCTTGCCAAAAGGCAAGGATGTAAACCAACCCTTGACACTGGGCTCTGACACTAATAATTATCAAACCTTCTAGTACGATTGGTTTTCCTTTTTTCTTTTTATTTTGATGAAAGATTTTGCCTGTACTTATTATTAAATGAGTTGAGATATTATCCTGGATAATGTCAAAACATGACAGCCTTTGAAAAGGAAGATGATGTTAGTGATATGTGGGAGCCATCTGATATGCACTCTTTCAGTTTCTTCCTCCCACAGTTTAATAACTCCTTAAAGCTAAGGAATCCTTCTCCCTATTATTCCTGTCTTAGGAAGGAGTGTGGCTCTTTCTAAGTGTAAATTTTGACCCTCTTCCAAATCTTTTGAAAACTTATTCTATTAATCATTTCCCCCTCTCATAGTATTTCTCTCATGCTATGCTTTCTCCTCCTAAAACAACTGCTGTCACAATCTATTTGTCATTTCTGTTATACAATTAATTTTCTAGGTCCAGCAAGATAGTTTCAGAACTTACCTAACACTGTAATAGCACTATAGTTATAAAAATGTCCATAACTCTGTCAAGTTTTTACTGCACAAAGAAACTTCGTTTTTTAAGATTTTTACTTTATAAACTTTTGAAATCTGTTTTAATTAGTTATATATGACAGTATACTGCTATATACCATTTGATATACATAATTAGGGTATAATTTGTCACTTTTCTCATTGTACATGTTGTAGAATAACATCAGTCATGCAGTCATATATTTTCATAAGGTAATAATGTCTGTCTAGTATCATTCCTATGCCCCTATCCCTTCACTTCACTGTCCTCTACTTAATCTAGAGTAACTCTATTTTACCCAAGCATGCCCACCATTTTATTGTGAATTAGCACCTAGTATCAGGGAAAACATTCAGACATTGCGGGCGGGGGGTGGCTTATTTTACGTAGCATATTCTCCAACTTCATCCATTTACCACAAATGCCATAATTTCATTCTTCCTTAAAACTGAGTAATAGTCTATTGAATATATATACCAGACAAAGACATCAAGAAAACTTCAGACCAATATCCTTGATGAACACAAATGCAAAAATCTAAATAAAATTCTGATGAATTTCATTAAAAAATATTTGAAAAGTAGTTCAACATGATCAAGTGGGGTTCATCTCAAGGATACATGTTTGGTTCAACCTACAGAAATCAATAAATATAATTCATCAAATCATAGACTTAAAGATTATCATATGATCATCTCAATAGATGCAGAAAAAGCATTTGACAAAATACAGCATCCATTCATGTTCAAAGTGCTAGAAAGACTAGGAACTTACCTCAACATCCTAAAAGCTATATATGCTAAGCCCAAGGCTAGCATATTTTTTTAAGTTAAATTATTTATCTATTTTGATTTGTTATACATGATGGCAGAATGCAATTCATTTCATATTACACATATACAGCACAATTTTTCAAGTCACTGATTGTGCACGAAGTATTTTCACATCATTTGTGTCTTCATACATGTACTTAGTGTAATGATGCCTAACTCATTCCACCATCATTTCTACCCCCTTGCTCCCTCCCATTCCCTCTCTCCTCTTTGCCCTACCTAAAGTTTCTTCATTCCTCCCATGTTCCCCACCCTTTGCCATTATGAGTCAGCATCCTCATATCAAAGAAAACATTCAGCCTTTGGTTTTTAGGGATTGGCTTGCTTCACTTAGCATTATATTCACCAGCTCCATCCATTTACCTGCAAATATCATGATTTTATTCTCTTTCCATGCTAAATAATGTTACATTGTGTGTGTGTACACACACAGACACACACACACACACACACACACACACACACGTTTCCCTATCCATTCATCTACTGAAGGGCACCTGCATTGGTTCCACAATTTAGCTACTGTGAATTGTGTTGCTATAGACATTGATATGGCTGTGTCCTTGTAGTATGCTGTTTTTAGGTCCTTTGGGTATAAACCAAGAAGTGGGATAGGTGGGCCCAAGGCTATCATAAATCCACCTACCAAGAAACTTTTTTTAATGTTTATTTTTCAATTATAGTTGGACATAATACATTTATTTATTTATTTACATACTTACTTTTTGTGGTGCTGAGGATTGAACCCATGGCCTCGCACATGCTAGGTGAACACTCTAGGTGAGTGCTCTAGCTATGACATAACCCCAGCTTCCAAGAAACTTCTTAATACCTCACAAGGCTTGAACAATCTACAATGCCCCTATAGTTAAACTTCCTAGTTATGAGGCCCAATATTATAAATTTGTGGAGCTAATTCTGGGTCAATGTTCCATCAGAGGGAAGTGTCCCACCTGGCCCCAGCTTTGCTTAAAAATGTCTCTGTGTCTCTTGTGTTTTTCTTAATCTCCCATTGCCCCTACTCAAGATCATTTGTTGTTGCCGTGTTGCAGCAAGTGGCATCACCAAGGCACTAAAGTTCAGGGGAACTTTAAAATAGAATAATCAGTTGAGAATATGCTCTTTGGAGATGGGTGTAGAAATTTTTGAGATCATGTCAAAAGAAGAGGTCATTATGTAGATTTGCATTGACTCTCTCGTCTAGCAAAGGGGTATACAGAATAGGATAGAGGAGAGTGTGGCATCGAAGTCATGATTTAAGACCTCTAGAGATCAAGGTGGAATCAGGTCTGATTTTATTGTGTAGTTACCATCTATATATATGTGGACATTATTACTAAGCAGATTATAGATGGACACCAATACAATTCTTTGCCAACAGTCATTGAGGCAACCAATCAAAGAGTGGGCCATGGAGCACGTGCTGTGACTGCAACACATAGTCCTATACCCAAGGCTGCACTTACAGGGTGAGAGGTTTGCCACTCATGCACCTAGCTTGAGGGAACTGGTTTGCCACTCAGGTACCCCTAACGTACACCATGTATATAGTACATGCACCTGTCCCCACACAGAATAGTAAAATTTTGAGGCAAACAAAGAAGATGTCTCAGGTAAAGAGTGGGATATCAGTAGCTTAGTGGAAATATGAGGTTCTCAAGAGGACCATTTATATGCAAATGCCCCAACAAAGAGCTCAACACTTTAGATGGGAAGACAGACGTGAAGGTAATACCAGATAAGTTAAACTTTATGTTCTTGATAATCTTGCTGTTAATCTCTGGGATGGATGTCCTATTATTCAGTCCCACCTCAGTGGTAACCTCTCATATGTTAAATCAAGGTTTGGATCCTACTAAAAGATCAGGTAAAATGCAACAAGGCACACTGCTTCCAATCCCCACCTCTCACCAATAGGGGCAAGTAGGGCTAGGCTACATTGATTCCTCACCTTTTCATTAGGGGCCTTCATCACTTCTCTCACACCCCCACCAAAAAAAAAAAGCAGCTGAAATCATCTGATAGCTCTGTTTGTGTTGACCAATGTCCCTTAATGAAAGAGAAACTTCAAGCAGCTCAACTATTAGTAGAACAGCTTTAAGCTATTTTTATGATTAAGAAAAAATCTGGAAGATGGAAGCTTCTACAGGATGTTAGGGCAGTCAACAAAATTATGTAGCTTATGGGCCCTCTACAGTCTACGCATCACTACTGCTATTCCTTTATCCTATTTATGTTGGATCTAAAGAGTTGTTTTTTTTTTTTCACAATGCTTTTTCACCCTGAGTATTGTAAACATTTTGCTTTTCTGTCCCTACAGTAAATTTTAAAGAGCCAGTCAAATCTTATTGCTGGAAAATGTAGCCACAGGGAACACAGAGCCCTACTTTATGCCAACACTTTGTTGTTCAAGCTGTCTCCCCTATCAATATAAAATATCCCAATGCATATGTTAGTCATTATATGGATGACATCTTAATTGCTCATGCAGAATTGATTGGGCTGCAGGAAATCTTGTTGGACTTTCATCCTTTTCTTGCACATGGGTTAGTATAGCTCCAGAAAATTTTCAGAAAGGTTCTCCTTTTCAATATAGTTTCTCTGTGTGTGTGGTGCTGGGGATTGAACCCATGGCCTTATGCATGTGAGACAAGCACTCTACCAACTGATCTATACTACAAGCCCTCGATTTCAGTATCTTGGAAGTTTAATTGAAGGGCTTACAGTTTGTTCCTAGTGGCTCCAAATTTGGATAGACACTTTATATATCTTCTAGGTGACATTAATTGGTTATATCCTTTAAAATTAACTACATCAGGATCTGGGGTTTTGGCTCAGTGGTAAAGCATTCACTAGCACATGTGTGGCCTTGGGCTTGATCCTCAGCACCACATAAAAATAAATAAAGTGAAGGTATTGTGTTCAAGTACAACTAAAAAATAAATATTCAGAAAAGTTAAAACTGTATCAGATTTAGGACTTTCGTTCAATATTCTCAAAAGTGATCTCTCTCTCTCTCTCTCTCTCTCTCTCTCTCTCTCTCTCTCTCTCTCTCTCTCTTCTCCTCAACAACTTACTACAGAAGCTGAAGCTATACTGACTTGGGTAGAGTCTGGCAGTATTCCACAAGTGAGGTAATCCCATAGGCAAAACTCCCGGAGACAGAGGTTTAGGAGAGGTTTAGGCTTAGGTAGGCACCAGGCATTTTACTTAATGGCAAATGGACTGGAAATTTAAAGTCAACATATCTCCAGGGCCCAGAACTTGCTGGTCCACACTGGAAGACTATACCCCAGATATCTCTCCTGGGTTCCACTTGTGTGGTAGAGCCAGTTCTTAATCCACTACATCACCTGGTACAAACTCAGTCTTTCAAATTTCTGGCTGGATGCATCTCTCAAGCAACCAGTTTGGACCAGGGAGAGTGGGTTGAGTTTCTCCTGTTCACATAGGCACACTCAATGTCATGCAGTTTGTCAGGCCTGGATTTCAGGCTATACTTGGGTTTGCCAGGAATCAGCTCCTTTAGCTGTCTGCCCCTGAGTTGCACCTGCAAAATGGTTCCTCCTTCTGTTCTCCACATGCCACTGGGAGAAATGCAGTTTCTTTCCCATACAAGGATATTGTGCAGTGAGAGCACCTTTCAGTTCAGTTGGGCAGTGTCTGATTTCTAAACTCTCCATACCCAGACATGCCCCTGTGTGTTACTTTAATTCCCTTATCCCTCCTCTACTGTGCTCATGGAGGGATGGCTCTGGCTGGTGCCTCTGTCTGCAGCAGTAGCTGTGGCTCTAGGGATTTCTTACTTTATCAAAATTATTTTCTTCATTGTAGATTTTTATATGGTGCTGAGGATTGAACTCACTGCCTCACACATGTGAGGTGAGCACTCTACCACTGAGCCCCAGCCCTCTTTCTTATTTTGTTATATCCAAACTCCTTCCTGAGTCCCTGATCAGTTTTAAGAAATCCGCCCCCCACATTTTTTTTTCACTCACTCACCTTGCTGCAAAGCTGCCTGTCTGCTTTCTTGGTTTTACACCATGGAGAAGACAGGAAAGTGACCTCTGTTCCACCATCTTGAAATCAAACTCAAACCCAACTCAAGCTTTTGCTTCTTTCTTGTAACTTTCAGACTGAATTGACCCTATGGTGGAGTGAGCCCTAATCCCATGTATCTTGGGATCATGAGACAAAGATCCAAGGTCTTTGGAAAAGAGATCATGCACTGATCCCCAGAGAGAAAAGATGTTAGATAATCTATTTGGAATATTATACATCTGATTAGAACAAGATGTACTCCATGTTTGAATGTATGTGAAAATATTCTCTATTTTCATGTAAACTATAAAGAATAAGTAAATATGTATCTTTCTATCTTTTCTGTCTTTCACACACCCAGGAATGCTGCAAAAACCATGTAGATACAGGTTTATTATACACCACTGAATCTCATTTTTTTCAATAGAACCCATTATGAACAACCAATTAAAAAAAGAACCCTTTATGAGGTTATATAGAATGTTCAAGTCCTTGAATACCTTTTAATACCCAAACACCATACTGTTTCTATGAATGTCCACTCAGAAGGAAGACACCATTCTCTGTTTCCAAACCCTGCCAGTTCAGAGAAAAAAAATATACAAAACTTAACATTGTTGATGAAACTCTATATTAGTACAAACCCTATGGAAATTAGTATGGATATTCCTCAAAAGACTAGAAAAGAAAGCACAATATGACCTAGCAATACCATTCCCAGGTATTTATCCTAAAGGTTGTAAATCCTCAAACTATAGTGATACATGCACCCTTGGATTTAGAGCAGTATGATTTACTATAGAAGTCAATCAAAAGATGGATTAAGAAAATGTGATATGTATTCATAATTTACCATAAAGTAAAATGAAGTTCTGTCATTTGAAGGAAAATGGATGGAACCAGGGACCATTAAGTCAAGCAATATATTTCAAAATCAGAACATCATGGGTTGGATATTTTCTCATATATAAAAGCTATAGAAGAAAAAGGAAAAGAGTGGAAACACGGACCCATTCAGCACCTGCTCTTGAAAATCAGAGGAACATAAATCAGTTGATGAAAGGTACTATAGGGAAGGAACCGAGAAGGGAATTCTATTGATTAAATCACACTCCTAATGTAATATATATATATATATATATATATATACATAATTAGATAATGTAGGCCTTAAGAGAGTTAGAAAACTCTGTATCTAGTTCAGGCCACACTCCAAGAATGAGGAAATGCCTGTTGGCCATGCCCAGTAAATCCTACAGAGATCCAGAAGAAAGGAAAACCAGGAGGCCAATTTCTAGTTAAGATCTGGAAGGTGGTGGAGTCATCAAAAGAGCTACAACCTACATGAAAGTTATCTGACACCCTCATTTTAGCTCCTACTATGGCCATAAAGGTTCAAGGCATACCAACTTAGATCAACCTCTCCTTGGTAAAACCCTGCTATTAGGATCCTAAAGATATCATATACACCTTCACAAAATTCATCGTGCACCTCTAAACTTCCCAAAGTCCTCTGCTTGCTGTTCTGGCATTATAACTACTCAAAATCTGATACATAGTTCATAATTATTAAGTGTGACATATAAAATCTTCTCTAGAATATACCTGTGACCAAAGGTAATTCTGTATCACAGTGACATAATTGAGGCAGCCATGGATGTCAAACACAAGGAAACCAATTTTTCTTTTCTTTCATGTCATGTCCTTTCCTTTTTTCTTTTTTTCTTTCTTTCTTTTTTTTTTCTTTTTTGGCAGTGCAGAGGATTGAACTCAGGACCTCACACAGGCTAGGCAAGTACTTTATCACTGAGCCACAACCCCAGCCCCCCAAATTTTACTTAAATGCTTCCTGGGAAGTGTTGGCCCTTTCTCTTCTGGCTCATTTAGAAGGAGAGTTGCTTTTGAGCCTTCAGTCTTCTGATCCATTAAAGCATTTTCTGGGATTGCCCATGGAGATGGCATTTTTCTTAGACAGCTGTTTTCTGATCCTGTGGGACAGGCTAGATAGCCAGGCTGAACAAATATTCAGCATGGCCAAGAGCTTCCTACATAGGTGAACAAGGCTTGGTTTCCAGGGAAAGAACTCATGGCACTCTTTGAAACTTCAACTAACATCAAAATCAAGACACGCTCCTCCTATTGTCATGACTCCCCGGATACCTACCCAGACATCCATCCTACTGATCACTGCCAACAATTTCCAGCAAACAGGGGAGTGATGGACCACATAAGTTGGAGCATCAGTCAGCACTGAGGTGAGCTGGGGCAAGCTGATCCATCACCCTGGAAGAGCCCCACCGGCACACATGGGTGATGCCCACTGCAGAAGCACACTCTGCACAGCCCTGCAGTTTCAGACACACCATGGAGCATGCACAATTCAATGACCTGAACCTCTGACTTCCCAAAGCATACAGAAAATGAAAGTGAGGAAAATCAGAGTGGGATTGGGGCTAACAGTGTTAATGTTTTCCAAACCCTAATTAGCATAAATTGGGTCCAATAGCATTTGTATGTTTCCAGAGCCTAACCAGTATAAGCGTGGACACATCATAATGACCCAAGGGCAATATAAACCCCTAGATTAGCACACTTGGGCAGAGAAAGCCTGCTATCATGTCCCCTCTTGCACTACAAGAGATCTACCTTTCTTCAATAAATCCTACCATTACATTCACTCTTCCTGGTCTGTGGAGTTCATTCTTTGAATTTGCAAGAAGATCCCAGAAAGAAGGAGTTGGTGGTGAACCCCTGGGGTCTGCATCAATATATGAAGATATAACCCACCTTTGAGAGAGGCACCATAACCCACCTTTGAGAGAGGCACCACTTCTTAGCTGCAGAGATATTCAACTTACACAGACCTCACCTGCCAGCAGAAGCAGAAAAACTCCAATTTCCCCTGCTAACAGAAATAGAGAATCAAGTTTCTTTTTGTGCCCAACCTAGGGCTTCTTTGGAGAGTGAGTGAAATGGGCCAACAAATGATCCCCTTATTTTCTGGAGTTCTACGTTCCTTTCATAAATCTATCTCTCTTTCAAAAATAATGGATTCCTGTCACCCATTTAAAATACCATCTCACTCCAGTAAGATTGACAGCCATTATGAAGTCAAACAACAATAAATGTTGGAGAGGATGTGGGGAAAAAGGGTACACTTGTACACTGCTGGTGGGACTGCAAATTGATGAGGCCAATTTGGAAAGCAGTATGGAGATTCCTGGGAAAGCTGGGAATGGATCCACCATTTGACCCAGCTATCACCCTTCTCGGACTATTCCCTGAGGATCTTAAAAGAGTGTACTATAGGGATACTGCCGCATCAATGATCATAGCAGCACAATTCACAATAGCTAGACTATGGAACCAACCTAGATGCCCTTCAATAGATGACTGGATAAAAAAAGTGGCACCTATACACAATGGAGTATTACGCAGCACTAAAAAATGACAAAATCATAGAATTTGCAGGGAAATGGATGGCATTAGAACAGATTATGCTAAGGAAGCTAGCCAATCCTTAAAAAACAAATGCCAAATGTCTTCTTTGATATAAAGAGAACAACTAAGAACAGAACAGGGAGGAAGAGCATGAGGAAAAGATTAACATTAAACAGAGATGAGTGGGGGGAGAGAAAGGGAGAGAGAAGGGAAAGCATATGGAAATGGTAGGAGACCCTCAATGTTACACAAAATTACATATAAGAGGTTGTGAGGGGAAAGGGGGGGGGACAAGGGAGAGAATTGAACAACAGCAGATGAGGTAGAGAGGGAAGATGGGAGGGGACGGGAGGGGGGATACTAGGAAATAGGAAAGGTAGCAGAATACAACAGTCACTAATATGGCATTATGTAAAAATGTTGAGTGTGTAATCGATGTGATTCTGCAATTTGTATTTGGGGTAAAAATGGGAGTTCATAACCCACTTGAGTCAAATGTATGAAAGATGATATGTCATGAGGTTTGTAATGTTTTGAACAACCAATGAAAACAAAATAATAAAATTGGGTAGTGCAGCTGCTGTTCTAAAGCCCCAAGTGAGAGACTTACTGGAGACTTGTTCAATCCCTTTCATCACTAATTGAGGAACATTGGTCAAGCTCAGCTTAGGTTTCTCTCTGCAAAATACAATAATGTCCACAGATTAGTTAAGCTTCAGCTTCTTTCTTCCTCTTCCAGACTGACTTGACCCAATGGTGGAGGGATCCCTCACCCAGTGTATCTTATATCCTAACACAAAATCTTAGTCTGATCCAAGGTCTTTGAAAAAGAAGCAACCCACTAATCCCCAGAGAGTGAGCCACATGGTCTATTTCTCCTGATCTCTTCCCTTCTCTTCCATTTTTTTTCTCTCTCTCACATGCACTGCAAACATTATGTAGATTTAGGATTCTTATACTTCTTGGAACCCAAATTGTTTCAAAAGAAACCATAGATAAGGTTTTTGGAAATTTTCAAGGCTTAGTGCACATGTTAGGCCCCAACCCCCATGGTGACTCTGGTGAGCTCCACCCAGAAAGAAAGCTCCTCTCTATAGGTTTTGAAACCCTGCCAGTTCAAAGAAGAAAAAAATCAATCCAAACAAAGACTCTTAAGCCATATTAGATCCAATATTTGTAGCAAATAGAATAGAACTTTAGTGGCCCTTGGTATGAGTTTGATGGCAGGAAAGGCTAAAAAATTTCTCCAGGGTACATGACCCTGAGGGACATGGCTCTCTCATAGCATAATAATTGAGTTCCTCCAGGAAATGCAACCCTGTTTCTAATGTCTTCACAACTGATGGCAAAACAGTACAGAAAAACCAGGGTCACTCATTTTAGGAGGGATATGACACAGGAAAAGAATTTTGGATAATGCATTGGTAAGGGCAAATAATACAAGCAGCCTAAATCCTATGAAGGCCTCAAAATGTGGTTGCTTATGTGTTGAGGATCATAAGTAGTACTTTGTGGTGCTAAGAGCAACTACTCCAACTGGCAGAATTCAAGGGTGTGTCAGGTTGGTGGTGGTGATTTAGAACAAAGCAGCCTGAAGGGGAAAGAAACATCAATCAGGCACTGACAGAAAAGCCTATCAATCAGTGGGATCTCCTGACTAACACCTGTCAATCATCAGGACCCCCTGGCCAACCCTTGAGTTCAGGCAGCACCCCTGACCAACTCCAGCAGACAAGGGACTCTAAAAACACCTTTTCCTGTCCCAATCCCTTCCCTTCCTGCCTAAGCCTCATAAAACCCCAGTCCAGTCCACCTCCCACATGGTTTCTCCTCAGACCCTTCTCCTGTCCACTCTATCGATCTGTCAGAGTTCTGCCCAGGAGTGATATCTCAAATAAAGCCTCTTTAAGTGGGCTTTTAAAATCTGTCTCCTTTGATTGCTTCCCACCTTGCCTGATATTACAGGATGGTAGCCCATGGCTTTCAGGTCCACATGGCACAGAGGGATACCTCCATCTGACAATGGAGGGATGCTAAGGGATGCCTTCTTCCCCTTTGTCTTTCAGATGGGTAATACTCCATTTGGTACACATATTGCTTTAAAAAGCATTTTGAAACATTGGGATTCCTTTGACACTCAGACCCTAAAGAAGAAGTGTCTGGTATTTTTCTGAGCCCAAGCTTGAATACCAGCTGGAGGATGTGGTATTACAGTTTATACAGTTACTGGTATTACAGTTTGTACTTCCCCTGAGAGAAATATAAACTGAAATACCAATTTACACTTAAACTTAGATTGTAAAGGGAATAAATAGTGGTCACAGGTACCCTACAAAAAAGCTTTTTATTTGCCTGGAGACACAACCCAGAATTTTGCAACCAATGTAAATTAGATTCTTCACTCTTGGATACACTAAAAAATTCAATCCAAACAAAGACTCTCAAGGTATATTAGATCCAATATTTTAAGCAAATAGAACAGGACTTTAGTGGGCCTAGGTATGAGTACACTGTCAAATATATCAGGAAAGGCTAAAAAGGAAACCAGTTTCCCTTAGAGAAGGATCAAATAGAGAAAACCCTTTTTATAAGTCCATTTGCCCTCCTTACTCAGGGTTTGCAACAGAGCCCTGACATCCTGAGGGAACACAAAATCAGAAGGAATGCACTCCAGCTTCCTTCCTGTACCTAAAAGCCATAGGGTCCCAAAAGACTCATGATGATACACATCACTTTTTCTCTGCAAGAGTTGAGACAAATTAAGACTAACTTAGAAAGATTCTCAGATGACGCTCATAAATATACAGAGATATTTCAGAGCCTTAATCAAATTTTGACCTAACTTGGAAAGACATGTTGTTACTAAACCAAATTCTTTCAGGCAGTGAAACCTCTGGGCATGAATGATATGTAGTTCAAGGCCCTGGAGACCCACTCCTTCCAAATGAAGTAGACTCAGAAGAAACATATCCAGCATGGCAGCAGGCAGTGCCCTATGAGGATCAAAAAATGGGATGCAGATAGTCCCATGGGATAATGGAAGGGAAAGTAGTTTCAGAACTGTGTACTAGAGGGCTTTAGAAAAAACCATTTTAAATTATTCCAAACTCTCTATGGTAACACAGGAGGATAAAGAAACTTCCCCCAATCTTTTTAGAAAGACTTAGGGAGTCATTAGTTAAATATGACTCAATGTCCCCAGGTTTCCCAGCATAACAATTTAAAAAACAAATTCATAATTCAGTCAGTTTATGACATTAAAAAAAGTTTCAAAATTCAGCTGCAAAAAGGAGACAATACTTTAGATAGTCTCTTAAAAATGCCACTTGGGTCTTTTACCATAAACACCAGGAGGAGGAGGAGGAAGAAGAGGGGGAGACAAACAGGGAGAGATAAAAGACAAAATAAAAAGCAACTGTCCTTGTGCCAGCTTTACAGATAGCTAAATCCAGTGGACAAGGTCCCCAGAGTGGTATTGCTCCCACAATAGTCTGCTAGAACTGTGGCCAAGAGAAAAATGACTGTCCAAGAAAGCATTGGAAGCCACCAACACCCTAACCAATCACTGAAGGGGATCACAGGTAGTTGGAGTACACACATAAGCAAGTCCCCAGTGAACAAATCCTTCACTTCAAATAGTTCAACAATAGGACTGATGGGTCCTGAGAAATCCTTAGGTTCACAACTACTCAGACTGTTATTTTTGTACAGGAGTCTGGGATGTCTTTGACTGTCAAGGGTAGAAAAAATAGCCATTTTTTTTATCCTCCCATCAATCCCAGGCCTCCCCTCCTCTTACAGTAGAACCATAAGGGAAGTCTCAGGAAAGCCTGTGACTTGAAATTTCTCCCAAACCTTTTAGCTGCTCTTGTGATGATCTCCTCTTCTCACCCACCCCTTTAAATTCATCTTATATATTTCAATATTTATGTGGTGACAGGATTGAACCCAGTGCTTCATGCATGCTAGGCAAGCATTCTATCACAGAGCCACAACTCCAGTTTTCATATGCCCTTTTGATAATGCCTCAAAGTCCCACTCCCCTTTGGGAAGAGATAGATATTTTGATCCACCTAGGCATTACACTTCTCATATGACAGCAGAACTAGTTCTAAGGTTGTTTTAAGTGTTAAAAACATTTTATCCCAGACTGAGAGCTATTTTGATAAATATCTTCTCACAATCATTTTCTTAATTTCTACAGTTATTCCTTACTCACTCTCCCTAATTCCATGGCATACCCATGGTAACTAGAATTAAATTCCACTCAGAAGGACACTATTCTATTGAGCATATCATTCATGAAATTGAATCATGAAATTCATATGGAAAAATAAAAGACCCAGAATAGCAAAAGCAATTCTAAGCAGGAAGAGTGAATCAGGCGGTATAGCAATACCAGACTTCAAACTATACTACAGAGCTATAGTAACAAAAACAGCATGGCACTGGTACCAAAACAGGCAGGTGGACCAATGGTACAGAATAGAGGACACAGAAACCAATCCACAAAAGTACAACTTTCTTATATTTGATAAAGGGGCTAAAAACATACAATGGAGAAAGGACAGCATCTTCAACAAATGGTGCTGGGAAAACTGGAAATCCATATGCAACAAAATGAATCTGAATCCCTTTCTCTTGCCATGCACAAAAGTTAACTCAAAATGGATCCAGGAGCTTGATATCAAAACAGAGACTCTGCGTCTGATAGAAGAAAAAGTTGGCTCCAATCTACATATTGTGGGGTCGGGCTCCAAATTCCTTAATAGGACACACACAGCACAAGAGTTAAAAACAAGAATCAAAAAATGGGACTTACTCAAACTAAAAAGATTTTTTTCTCAGCAAGAGAAACAATAAGAGAGATAAATAGGGAGCCTACATCCTGGGAACAAATTTTTACTCCTCACACTTCAGATAGAGCCCTAATATCCAGAGTATACAAAGAACTCAAAAAATTAAACAATAAGAAAACAAATAACCCAATCAACAAATGGGCCAAGGACCTGAACAGACACTTCTCAGAGGAGGACATACAATCAATCAACAAGTACATGAAAAAATGCTCACCATCTCTAGCAGTCAGAGAAATGCAAATCAAAACCACCCTAAGATACCATCTCACTCCAGTAAGACTGGCAGCCATTAGGAAGTCAAACAACAACAAGTGCTGGCGAGGATGTGGGGAAAAGGGTACACTTGTACACTGCCGGTGGGACTGCAAAGTGGTGCAGCCAATTTTGAAAGCAGTTTGGAGATTTCTCGGAAAGCTGGGAATGGAACCACCATTTGACCCAGCTATTGCCCTTCTCGAACTATTCCCTGAAGACCTTAAAAGAGCGTACTATAGGGATACTGCTACATCGATGTTCATAGCAGCACAATTCACAATAGCTAGATGGTGGAACCAACCTAGATGCCCTTCAATAGATGAATGGATAAAAAAAAAATCTGGCATTTATACACAGTGGAGTATTATTCAGCACTAAAACATGACAAAATCATGGCATTTTCAGGGAAATGGATGGCATTAGAGCAGATTATGCTAAGTGAAACTAGCCAATCCCTAAAAAAAACAAATGCCAAATGTCTCCTTTGATATAAGGAGGGCAACTAAGAACACAGCAGGGAGGAAGAGCATGAGAAGAAGACCACCATTTAACAGGGATGAGAGGGGAGAGGGAAACGGAGAGAGAAGGGAAATTGCATGGTAAAGGAAGGAGACCCTCACTGTTATACAAAATTACATATAAGAGGAAGTGAGGGGAAAGGGGAAAAAAAACAAGAGAGAGAAATGAATTACAGTAGATGGGGTAGAGAGAGAAAATGGGAGGGGAGGGGAGGGGGGATAGTAGAGGACAGGAAAGGCAGCAGAATACAACATACACTAGTATGGCAGTATGTAAAAAAGTGGATGTGTAACCGATGTGATTCTGCAATATGTATACAGGGTAAAAATGGGAGTTCATAGTCCGCTTGAATCAAATGTGTGAAATATGATATGTCAAGAGCTTTGTAATGTTTTGAACAACCAATAAAAAATAATAATAATAATAATAAAGACACTATTCTATTGAGCATATCATACATGATATAGTCAGTAAACAATATTCACACTTGAAATTTGAATTTAAACATGTGAACGTGTGTAAATAAATAGATACATTTATATACAAATATATAAAAACTTATACACATATATAAGTATATATTTATGTATAGTTACATATATATATATATATATATATATATATATATATACATATATATAAAGAAAGGATAACTACTGAAAGTGTAAATGAGGACTACTTATTCCAAGGGACAAGGGAAAGTGAATAAGGAAGAATTGTCAATATACAGAAGAGGGCCCTGAGGCTTAGATTCATTGTTATGCACAAAGCTGCAAGAAAATGTGGACTGTTCCAGGTAGATGGAGGCTCACGTGGTAGAAACTGAAATTAACCTAGAAGTCTGGACTAAACAGTGAGAAAAAGGACAGGAGAAATAGGACCTGCTCCTGTCCAGAACCATCTCAATGATTCTATGTCCTTTCCCTTCCAAAAACAGTATCCCCTGAAACTAGAGATTTAAAAATGGTTATAAATTATAATAGGTAACTTCAAGTGACAGGGCCTCTTAAGACACTGTGACAGTCCATGTAATACACCCACTGGAAGTCCATTGGGGAATGGAGACAAGTACAGGACCTCAGATCAACAAATAAGGCAGCGGTTCCCATCCATCCTTGGTCCCTGATCCTTATACCTTGTTATCCCAGATTCTTAAACATTCCAATTGGTCCCATTTTAGACTTAAAAGATGCATTTTCCTGTATAACTCAACATGCACATCCTCAATACCCAATTGTTTTGAGGATCACTCTGACAACTTCATCTAATTAACCTTGACTGTTCTACCCTCTGACTCAGGAAGACCTGAGGCTTGCAGGCCAGCATGAAGGTGAGCTGCGGCAAGCTAAATCTGTCACCTGCAGCAACCCAGCATGCCTACAGTGGGAATACCCACTGCAGAACTTTTCCAAACCCCAATTAGCATAAACTTGGACCAATAGTATTGGTACTCCTTCCAATGAATAAAAATAATAAATATTCTTTTACTCAGGAAAAAAATGAAGTTGAACCAATAGTATGCCAAGTTGGAAAAAAGAATGTATGATTAACAACCCTGCATTTTTTCATATTTATTTTTTAGTTATAGATGGACACATATCTTTATTTTTATGTGGTGCTGAGGATCAAATCCAGTGCCTCATGCATGCTAGGTAAGTGCTATACTTCTGAGCCACAACTGCATTTTAATGAATACTAAAGGAACTATGCAATGAGAAAGAAAATTTTGCCAAGTGGTCAATTTCTCATGGTAACATAAGGAATAAGAAGTGACACATTAAGATCTCATGAAACACTGCCTGAATATTTTCCTATCTTTACTGAATTCAAGAGGTTTAAAGATGTATGAAGTTTTAAAGTATTTTGTTGTCACCTTTCTATGATAAATAACCACACAGCTGTTAGTAGTTGTTGGCTCAGGGTGACAGGAACACTATGGGAAGAGCTACTAATGCTACAATCTGAGAGCCGCTGGCACTCCAACCTCAGAGCTGCCAATATTAAGGGAGCTAATTGTACTTTGCCTATTGTGATTGCATCTAGATTAACCCAAAGAAACATATGATGTTTGAGTACCTCTTCTCTCCTGACAGTAATTCTTAATTTTGTTACTGCCCCATATATATTAGGATTTGTTGGGTTTTAATGCTTCCTGGGTGAGAAAAATGCAGAGAAGACACTAAGAGAACAATTTCCTCTCTAAGCAGACAAAACAAGTGTTCAGGCAGGTTTACTCATTTGAGAATACTTCAGGTCCTTCAAATAATGTTCCCTCTTCACATCATCATGTGAGCCTCCATCTACCTGGAACAGTCCACATTTTCTTGTAGCTTTGTGCATAACAATGAATCTAAGCCTCAGGGCCCTCTTCTGTATATTGACAATTCTTCCTTATTCACTTTCCCTTGTCCCTTGGAATAAAGCTCTATTATATCTTGTAGTCCTCATTTACACTTTCAGTAGTTATCCTTCCTTTATATATATGTAACTATACATAAATATATACTTATATATGTGTATAAGTTTTTATATATTTGTATATAAATGTATCTATTTATTTATACACATACACAGGTTTAAATTCAAATTTCAAGTGCAAATATTGTTTACTGACTATATCATGAATGATATGCTCAACAGAATAGCGTCCTTCTGGGTGGAATTTAATTCTAGTTACCATGGGTATGCCATGGAATTAGGGAGAGTGAGTAAGGAATAATTGTACGAATTAAGAAAATGTTTGTGAGAAGATATTTATCAGAATAGCTCCCAGTCTGGGATAAAATGTCTTTAACACTTAAAACAACCCTTGTATTCCCAATTATCTAGGTGCAGGAATCTGGATGAGAAACCTAACTACTCAGTCATATTGTTCAATGTCTACTTAAGAAAAGGCCAAGGGGCTGGGTTATAGTCCAGTGTCAAAGTGCTTGCCTAACATGTGTGAGGCACTGGATTTGAGCCTTAGGACTGCATTAAATAAAGAAATAAATAAACAAACAAATAAATAAATTCTGCCCACCTACAACTACCAAAAAAAGTAAAATAAAAATAAAAAAATAAAGAAAAGGCCAAGGATGATAAAAGTAGAATTTTTTCAGAGAAAAAAAACAAGAATCATGTAAAAAGACTGAAAGAAACCATAGTATGAGGAAACTATTGTTAAATAAAGTAATAAGCTCCACTCCATAAAAGAGAACATTAAAACATCTGTCCTGAAACATGTAAGGAGTGTTGCAGTGGCAGGTATTTTAGTCTTATCTGCCTCACTACATTAGTCAGCTTTCTGTGGCTCCCACAGAATATATAAGGTTAAACAAATTACCAGGAAGAAACTTTTATTTTGACTGAATATCTCAGAAATTTCATTCAATGTAAAACTGATTAGCTCCATGATTTTGCAGACTCCAGCAAGGCAGAACATCATGGCAGGGACCAAATTCTGCAGTAATGCTGTTCACCTCGTGGCAGCCAGGAAGCAGACAAAGTGAAGTCAGGGTCTCATTACCCCCTTAAAAGCATGTCCAAAATCATGTTACCTCCTTCCAGTAGGCCCCACCTCCTACAGGTTCTATCACCTTTCAATATTGCCACAGGTTAGTGAGGAAACAACTACATTATAGGACTTTTGTAGGTATTTAAGATCCAAATCACAATACATACCTCATTCTATAGTTTCTACATAGAGCTGTATATGCCTAATACTGTATGCTTGTATCTTTAGAAACCTGGTACTTAGAATTCATGACCATGACTTAAGGAGGGTAAAACTGGGTCTTACATGTGGACTGGTGTGAATCATACAGAGATATGGAATTTTGACTTTATTCTGGCAGTCAATGAACATTTGGGTTGTATCTCTTGGGGTGGGGTAAGCACATTACATGTATGGGTTGAAGAGAGAGCCAACTAAAAGTGGAAGTAATTCAGTCTATCAGTCAGTTCTCTGCTTCTCAGGCAAACATCATAACTGCCTTCTTAAAATTCTCTGAAAATTATTTTACTATGTGTGTTTGAGTTTCAGCCATACTTAATTTTCTGCTTGTCCACCATAGAACATACTGGATTCTATAAGTTAGATTATTAAATGTTACTGTAATAGCTAATTCTATGTACTGATTAGCCTAGAAACAAGTACCCAGGAGTTTTGGTCAAACATCAGTTCGATGTTACTAGAAAGTTTTTGTTTTAGAAGGGACAGGAATTTATATTTCCAGTCAGTGGACTTTGATCAAAACAGATTACCATACACTGTAGGAGGGCCTCATCCAATCAATCCAAAAGCTTAAGAAAACAGACTGACAGATCATGGGAAAGAATTCTGCCAGAAGATTGCCTTCAAATTTGATCGGCAACATTAATTCTTCCCTGGATCTTTTGCTTCCTGATAGACCTTGCAGAATTTAAATTCACCAGCCCACCTACTACCAGTCATGGGAGTAAAATATTTACAATAAATCCATGTTCTATCTACAACACACACACACACACACACACACACACATACACACTATTATTATTTCTCTGGAAACCTAAATTGTCATGTAGTTCCTCAGATAATGAGTAAAATGGAAATCTTTAAAACCTGTCATAAAAGTGAAATATAGACTAGATCCACTTTCTGAAGTCAGAATAGAAAATAATTTTACAAAAATCAGCTCAAATGAACCAAAGACTTATATGTAAGATAGGACCCTTTGAAAATGCTAGAGGAAAACATAGAAAAAACAATTCAGGACATAGACACAAGAAAAAGAATGGCTATACTTCCCAGTTACTCTTGCAGTTCACAATGGAAGAAACAGGAATACTTTTCATTTTAGTGATTAAGGAATGAGGAAAATCATAATAATCCAATAATGGACATCAGAGACTCTGAGAGAACCAAAAATTTTAGTGTTATGAACAGAGAATAAGAAAGAATGTATCACAGCCAAGCCAGTGTTGGCAGCAAAGTCAGGGCAGCAGGGACACCCAATCACTATAGAGGAAAAGGAAACTCTACTATAGAGAGAAAGGCAGTACATTAATTTTGCCTCCAAACTTAGCTGGTACTGAGGGCACACAGAAGCTGGTGTTTGAAAAGTGCTCCATGTTTCTCCATGTTTGAAAAATGCTCCATGTGTTTTCCATGTTTGAAAAGTGCACCTAAACCTGAGGCAGAGATCCAGCTTGAAGTGAAGATGCTAAATCTGGCTGCAGTGAGAACCTAAGAGAACACAGCAAATATTTCCAAACTATCCTGGCCCCTGCCAACATTGTGCCCTATGGAGCACCATGAAGATTGTGATTAAAACAAGTTCAAATCAAATGGGGGTGGGTGGGGAACTGAGACTGATTAAAAGTCACACCAAAAGTTGGAATTCCTAAGTCACCTCTCAAAGCCTAAAAAATATCAGAAGAGAAGATGATATGTCCCATCTCCTTCCAGCACATGCACTGAGGCTCTGGGTAGGGGTGGTACAACAGAGGTTTTTAGGAATGGAGTGAAACTCTACACACAGGCTTCCCTAATAAGTTTGATCAGCTATGGGCAGAGGTGAGAATAATACATGCAGAGTGCCTAAAATCCCAGAAAATTAGTCTCTAATTCCAAAGCCTCAGGAAGAATGTATGCACATATACCAATACCCAAAAGTTTGCAGGGAGCAACTAGGCAGTAAGTCTTGAATCTGCTGCAGCCTAAAATTAAATCAGTAAGTGAAGAGATGACCAGAGAGCCTATACTTGCTGCAGTCTGGCTGGGCACAATTCAGGAGCCACTTGTCAAAAGAAACGAACTTTATTTTTAGAACACACACACCGCACCACACAGCTCTTCAGGAAAACCTTCAGAGCCCAACTGCCACAACCGGCTTCCCACAAGCCTCTCAATCTCCCCCACTCCTCCTGCTCTTGAGGCAGATTGGCTGGGTGCGTGGGCAGAGCCAAAAAAAAGTTCCCCAATGAGCAGCTCTGTTGTCTGAGAGGGTGGGAAACAACCCAATGAGCATCACTGCAGAGGAGCCAATCAGTTGGCAGCTAGAAGTTTGCTGGAGCCTCTGTGAGCCAATCATCAGCTGGCAGCTGGAAGTTTGCTGACAGCTGGAAGTTTTCTGGGGCCCCTTCGGCTGTGGCTCTCAACATATACCTTTTCATGAAAATTTTTGTTTCTTTAATACCTAGTATCTCAACCTATTCATGAACATCACTCCCATTTTTCACTTTGATCAGGACCTTCCTGCCTACAGTCACATATAGCCAGAGGAACAACTGCACTGCGGCCCTCCATATACTAACACGTGGCTACTGCAGCTTGCCTCATCTTAGGACACTTCAGCCATCACCATAGCCATTCCCACGTGGTAGCCTCCACCTTGAAACAACAGACAGAGCCAGGAGGGAGCTGCCCACCACAGCACCGCACACCACTAGTACTACATCCCCCCAACACCCTGCCCAATGCCAACACAAGGCCCACCCTTTCAAACTCATACCTGAAAGCTTTTGCCTCTATCTTGGGACCTCTGTGCTGCCATCTTGGGTTACCTCTGCTGCTGTCACTACCATCTTTCATTGGGTCAGCTTCCATCTTGTGACACTGGCTGAGGTTTGGAAACCCAACTACAGGCTTGGTTACACCAGAGGTATCCCTGCTAGGTGTGCTAAGAGCCACCATCTTGTTGCAGAAGCAGGAGAGAGACTTGCAGTGCTCTGGATACTGCATAGAATTTCTGCACATTCCCTTCTGCCCACTCTCTGCAAGCCATCCACTGCCACTTACTTCCTTGAGATTAAAGAAATAAACACTATTTTCAACATACTGGAGTCTCAGAAGGGACTTCTGGGAGACTGGTTTCTGTCTCACTTAACAAGCACTCAGTTCAGAAAGGAGGTGTAACATATTTTAGATCTCAGGCATATTAAAGTTTAAAGCCATGTTGGATACAAGGTTCTGATCTGCATGAGGACTGCAGACTTAATGCAACTAGGGTCAAGGAATGTGGGCAGTAAATATAATAGATTATCAAAGGTCCAAGAAAATGGGTGTGGGACTCTCAGAGAAGTAATGACAATTAAAAGGGAACAAATAAAATACACTGGGGAATCGGTGAAAACCACATACAAAGGCCCAGGGAACATTGACCCATAGCTTGGCTGATAACTGAATGGATTCCCCGTGTGGATCTAGTAAAAAAATAATCACAATGAATAAAAAAAGGGAAGCCTTACCTACTCAAAAGAGAAATACGAATCTGCCTAAACCAATCCTGAAAAAAAGACTTAAGACATATTACACAAAAAACAGAAGTCAGACTTAAATATGCAGAATTAAATATGGAAGTAAGGAAGAGTGGAAAGAGATGTAAACAAAAAATATTATTGAGAGATACAAACTGTAAAAGATAATCGAATTCTGAACTGAAAAATATAAATTTTATGTTAAAAAATCCATTGGAATGTTGGGCAGCAACCCAAAAAGGAAGAAGACTGAGTATGTTCCAAGAGAGATCATTTGAATGTATCAAGTCTTAAGAGAATAAGATGAACGAAGAAACATAAACTATGACTAAAGCACACGGCAAATGTCACAAAGTAGACTAAAGAATAAATTATGGCAATATTAAAATGAAAAGTCTAAAGACTAAAATAATGCTTGAAAATTTTATTTTTTAGTGAAAGAAATGAATACACATACAACAGCCATGAACTCCCATATATTAAACCCCAAAATACAATATCAACTCACTTAACTAGAATCTAACTGATAGCTGGGTATACTGGTTCAAACCTGTAATACCAGCAAACTGAGTGCCTCCGGCAAGAGAAACACAAGTTCAGAGCCAGCCCCACCATTACAGCAAGGCCCTAAGACATTTATTAAAACCTTGTCTTAAAATTTAAAAATAAATTTTTAAAGGGACTATCTCAGTGGTTACATGTCCCTGGGTTTAATCCCTAGTACAAAAAAAAAAAAAAAAAGGAAAGGGGGAAAAAAATGACAAATTAGAGGTTAGTGGTGGTCCACATAGCTCTGTAAATCATGACCCAAACAGCAAGGAAACTACTTCTCAGGCAGGTGAGTGAAAGGGAAACACAAATTCCCCCGATATTTAATATTGGAAAGAAAGCCTTGAACACTTGAAAAGTTTGGGGTACGTCAGACAAGGGTAAGAAACTAAATCGGAGCTGTTCTAGGTGGGAGTGGCATGAAAGAAAGCAAGAAGGTGGGAAACAGGCAAGCCAGAAATGAAAGACAAAGACCAGGCAGAGATACACAGGAGAGTTTATTTATCAGAGCAAATAAAGGTCATCTCTCCATAGATTGAGAGAGCTAAAAGAGGCTTGAGGCTCAAGCCTTTTATGGGGGAGCCTCAGGGATTAGAGCCCAACAGATCCCAAAGTGGGCAATTAAAGATGGGGTTGGTAACTCCTTGGGCAGGAAAGAATGTGGGAGGTTAATAGTGGAGTTGGAATGAAGAAGTGTTGAGCCTTTCCCAGAAATTGGGCAGGAAAACCTTAAAATGGCAGCTGCTGGGGCTGGGATTGTGGCTCAGCAGTAGAGCGCTCCCCCAGCAGGGGCAGGCAACCTGATTCCAATCCTTAGCACCATATAAAAAAATAAAGGCATTTTGTTAAAAAAAAAAAAAAAAAAAAGAGAGAGAGAGAGAAAGAAGAGTAGTCTAAAAAAAAATGGCAGCTGTCACTTAAGATGGCCTTCCAGATGCTAAGCAAGGACTTTACACTGAAGGAGGGTGGGGAAATACAAGGTTTGAAAGGATCTATAAGTGCTGGAATATCTTGGCATGGATAAAAACCTCAGAGTTGGAGGGGCAGCTTGCCCTGGGCAGATCGGAGATTATTTGGCCTACTAAACTGATATGCAGAAGCCACAGCCTGCTAGGAATGCACAGGGAGCATAGACTTAAATACCTTCATGTAAAAGTGGTGTGAACTTAGACACGTGGTACTTAAATCTGTGAATTCCAGGCTGAATCCTACACATGAATCAAGCAGACACCAACCAAAAGATCTAAAGTAAGCCTAGAAAATCAGGAGAATCTCTGGCAGAGAGACCATTTTGCCTGGGGGCACAAAAATCAGAGAGGCCAGAGAAAGCCCTCCCCTCACTCCATTTCATCAGCAGTGAGCAAGACCAGCAGCAGAGAGAAAATGACAGATCAGAGAAGCCAGATAAACCTTGACCCCCTCCATTAAATCTGCAGCCAAAAGCACACAGAACTATCAGCAGGGAGAAACTGAATGGGGCAGAGTGTCTGAGCTCAGTGCCCCCTTGAGAAACCCCCAAAAAAACCAAACAAATTCAGTATTCCCAAAAAACAGAGCCAGTGAAGGATGCCCTCTTTCCACAGGTGGTGCCCAGTCACCTACATGATTCTATATTTAGAATACCCAAAAACTCTACTAGAAAGGTTCTAGAACTTATAAACCAATTCAGCAAAGTAGCAGGGTATAAACTCAAGACCAAATGACATAAATCAATAGCATTTCTATACACCAAGGACATATCAGCTGAAAGAGAAATCAGGAAAACTATCCCCTTTCCAACAGCCTCAAGAAAAATAAAATATATGGGAATAAACCTAACAAAAGAAGTGAAAGGGCTTGGATTGTGTCTCAGTGGCAGAGTGCTTGTTCCTCAGCATCACATAAAAATAAATAATAAGATGAAGGTATTGAGTCCATCCACAACTAAAAAAAAAAATTTAAAGGGAGGGGGGATAGTTGGGGAAAGACATCTATAATGAAAACTACAGAACACTAAAGAAAAATATTGAAGAAGATATCAGAAAATGAAAAGATCTCCCTGGATAGGTAGAGTTAATATTATCAAAATGGCCAAAACATCAAAAAGAATTATACAGATTTAATACAATTCTCTATAAATATCCCAATGATATTCTTCACAGAAATAGAAAAGGCAATCATGCTATTCATTTGGAAAAAATAAGAGGCCTCGAATAGCCAAAGCAACACTTATCAAGAAAAGTGATGCAGGAGGCATCACTCTACCAGAACTTAAATTATACTACAGAGCCATAGTAACAAAAACATCATGGTGTTGGCACCAAAACATACATGAAGACCAATGGAACAGCATAAAAGACAAAGAGACACACCCACATAAACACAGATATCTCATCCTAGACAAAGGCACTGTAAACATATATTGAAGAAAACATACCCCCTTCAACAAATTGTTTGGGAAAAACTGGAAATCCACATACAATAGAATGAAATTGAACCCATATCCTTCACCCTACATGAAACTCAACTCTAAGTAGACCAAGGAACTAGGCATTATTGCACTTACTAAAAGAAAAAGTAGGTCCAACTCTCTAACATGTTTGCTTAGGAACCTATTTCCTCAATAAGACTCCTAAAGTACAAAAAGTAAAATCAAGAAATAATAAATGGTATTGTATCAAACTGAAAAGCTTCTTTACAGCAAACAATCAAAACATGAAGAGGGAGCCTACAGAATGGGGGAAAGGTTAACCAACAGTACTTCAGATAAGGCATTAATTTCCAGGATATGCAAAGAACCAAAAAAACTCAACACCAGAAAAATAAATAATCCAATCAATAAATGGGCAAATATGGATAATGGTGATGAAGAATGGGAGAGCAGTGACTGAGACTGGGGGCTTCTGATGACCTCATGGCTGTGGTTGCCTGTTCCCTGGGAATGTTTCTATGCAAAGGTATAGGATGACTAGTTCCTTTGGTAATGCTCTGCTGGAGGAAGCTCTGAGGAAGAGTCTTATCAGCTTTGACTTTGATCTCAGGCACACAGCTCCCAGGGATATAGGAATTCTTTTGATAGACAACCACAATGTATTACCAGCTCTGCTACTCCTGAGCCTGCTCACTTAATAATAACTTTAAACAATGGACCTTCTTGAGCATTACACAAAGCTCCTATCATTGCACATTGCACTGTGGAAACACTGCAAAAACATAGATGTTTCTAGAATAATGCTTGCATAGTCTTTAATGCTTGCATTAAAGAATAATGCTTGCATAGTCTTTAACCTGGTAATGACACATATAAATAAATATTGCTCGTGTAACACTTTAGATCTGCTTCCTCCATCAGAGAGCAGCACTCCACCTGATCCCAGCTATTTAACTTCAAAATCTGAAAAGTATGTTTATATTTTCATTCCCCCAATCACCATAAATTTGTCCATACTGGTTGTGGCAAGCAAAGGGAGTCCTTCCAATTAAAATTAATGAATATTAAATAGGAAAGCAAATTCTTAACATGAAATTTTCTAATGAATATAAATATACATAAAAATATAATAAAAGAATATTTTTTAAATTGGGGTTTATGACTTTTTTATTTTCTTAAAGAATTCAAAAGAAAAAAGCATGCAAATTATACATCCATAATAATAAATACCCATTAAATTAACTGTTTATGGGGCTGCAGTTATAGCTCAGTGGTAGAGCATTTGACTAGCATTTGTGAGGCACTGGGTACCACATAAAAATAAATAAATAAAGGTATAAAAATTACAATAACAATTTAAAAAATAATAAAATAAAATCAATTGCTGTGACAACAACAAGACAAAGGGGAGCGAAGCTACAAAGGAGTACTAGAATGTTACAGAAGATATTGGCTTAAAATACATGTTATAACATTAGAAGGTTATTTGTAATTCCCTTGGAAACTAAAGAAATTTTAAGAAAATACATAAAAGAAAATAGAAAAGGAATTAAAATTTCACTACAAAACATCAGGGAAATAAAAAGGAAAACAGTAAATGAGGAAATCAGCATCAAAATATTACAACATATAAAAATATAGCAAAATGATGATGGTCTTTTAACAGTCAGCAGTCATTTTACATGTAAATGGATTAAGTTCCCCAATCAAAAGCCATATGTTGAGAAAATGGATGTAAAAACCAGATCTGAGAAGTCTTTTCCAATTGCTCCATGGCTTGGTATTCAAGCACTTAGGAGTAACAGTTCTCAGCAATATGGGCAAAAGAGGAAATTCACTGAAATTCATTATCAGACAGGCAGACTCTTAAGAGACCCAGAAATTCAAATGTGCTAAACATAAGAAAATACTTTTTAAACAAGCCAGTGGCATCTGGGGCAGAGGCACTTGTTCAACACAAAGGGGAGGCAAAACAGAAAAGCAATCTAAACTTGGCTGAATGGCAGGCTGGTGTTTGAAAAAGACTGTGCTTCTAGACCAGCAAGCAAAAACTGGAGGAGATTCCCTCTGAAGAAATAAAACCACAGCTTGTTTATGTACAACCCCAAGAGATCACAGGAAATAATACCACACTGTCCTGTCAAGCACTTGCCTAGGATGTACCTGGTAGTACATCCTAGATAATTGAAACAGGCAAATTGTACCCAGAGGGATTCAAGTCAGAGATATGCATGGGAGTGCAACTCACTTTTCCTTTGAATCTGGATGCTCATGTGACCACAGGGGAAACCAGTCAGGTGTGTGTGATTTCACTCAAAGGTTCTGCTCTGGTCCTGAGTCTAGAAGGATCATTTATGGTAGCTAGAGGGTGCATGACATGTGGAAGGTTGACTCCCCCTCAGCACCTGAAGAATCCTCAGAAGACCCCTGAGATCCAGGCACCCAACAGAGATCAGCATCTTCCAGCCCTGGGGATGAGCAGATCAATGTCTCCAGAGTACATACACCCAACAAACTCACAACAGCTAAAAAGAGCTAAACACCAGCCTCTGCAACTTCCCACATAGAACTCTGCATAGATCTGTTGGTCCAGACAAATCTGCAATTGACAGTACTTCCCACTCTATCCTGCCATATACCAGTGAGAAATAAAGATGTAAGCTATTCTAGACAACTGCAGTTCCACATTACTCTAGCTGGGAGCTCAGAGAGGATCTCAAAAACAGGAAGGGCTTAGCAATCCCCAATCCTTGATATCTCCCAAGGATACATAGCCCAAGAAGGACTGTCAAGGGGAACAGCCTTGGACAGGCAGTGAACATCCCATCCTTGTGGACAGTTTTGACCACCCCAGAAAAAATAATTCTTAGACTTTTCTTTAAGATATTGTATTTTTCTTTCTTTTCTTCATTCATGTGTATATGTGTGTGTGGGTTTGTGTGTATGTTCTTACTATAGTAACTGGTTTGTAAATATACATGCACATAATTTTTTCACATTTTTATGTTTTATTTCCTTTGTCTTTGAGTGTTAATTTTATTTAGTTTTTTCTTTTCTTTTGTTTATTTTTCTTGTTGCTTTTCTTCTGCTTCTAATACTAGTTTCCACTGTTCTCTTTTTCTTTCTTTTTTTTTGTATTTTGCTTATATCTTGCAAAATCTCTTCTCTATGGTCACATTTTAAATATTATAAACTTTATTATACATTTCTATCACATTTCCTTTTCTTTCAATGAATTCCATTTGTCTCATCTCTTGGAACTATTGACTTTATACAATTCCTAACCTTCCACCATTATTGGTGTTTCAGTTATTAAGTACTGTGGGTGATGCAGGTGTCACATGCACATTTTTTTAAAGGTGGATCTTGTGCAAAATAATATACTATTTTTGCTTTTGGCCACCCTGACATTTCTGTTCCTGTGCCAATTAGTGCTGCTGATATCATAATAGGCAATGAGTGTTTACTTAATGTTGTATATTGTTAGCTGTTGCTGTTGCTGTTGCTCAATTGTCCCTTTTCTGTGGGGTGCTGGGCAGCTACATGGATACTATAAGTTCACAGGGTTGGGGATACTATTTCTAAGCTACTTCCAAAACACAAACAAGAGAGAGTGCACCTTTTACTATACCCAAGCCACACTTGATACCAATGACATTTTAATACATAGACTAATGGAGACAAAACTTCCAAATCAATGACCAGGTCCCAGGTAGGAACAGCTGGGTGATAACCTTAGGTCCCACCCAGGTATATCCACTTCTACAGAAAATCAAGTAATTAACTTGTATTATACTGTAGATACCCTATCTACAAGGGATCTCAATTTGGACAGCTCCTATGCCGCTTTAATATATAGAGTCTTGTTAGGTAAAAAAAGAGCAATCACTGTGGGTATACACCACAAACCCCACACACCTGTGGGATCTGCAAGGATCCACTCTTCTGAGATGTACAGGGACAGTGGAATTCTCAAGCTCTGACAAAATGCATGTTGCTGTCTAAATACACTGTTCATCACCAAAGGACTAGAGGGGAAATTATACTACAAAACCTGTTGGGAGTCTCCCTGAGAACTCCCCGGGGCCTTTCAAACATGGTGGTGGGCAAATTGCCAGTGGGCAGCTAGAACTCCCTGGGCCTTTCAGATAAGGAGCCCCTAATGCAACATGGCGGCGGGCAAGTTGCCAGTGGGCGGATAATAAGTTGTTTTGAAAACTGCTGCAGTCTTGGCTGGGCACAAAATCACGAGCCACTCACAGCTTTGTAGATTCAAACAGCAACTCTTTATTCCCAAACTCACACCGGCCCTCTACAAACACGTTCTGGGGAAATCCAAGTTCTGCCCGCAAAATTCACCTACACCACCAGGCTTAGAATCCCAAAATACTTTTCTGAATCCCATGAGAACTTAAGGGGAATTCAAGCAGCAGGATACACCCTATTCCCAGCAGGAATAACCTTAAACCTGGAACCGCCTTAAACCCAGATTATCCTAAACCAGGAATGCCCTAAACCCAAATTGTCCTAAACCGGGAACGCCCTAAACCCAAGGAACGGGAAACTTCCTAAAACCTGCAGGATACACCCTAAACCTGGATCCACCCTGGTCCTTGAGTAGGGTCACCTTTCTCAAACATACATGCAATGTCACAGCGAATGTCCGAGGCAAGTCCATTTCCACGAGTCCTTCCTCTAAGCAACATGAGGTACGCTGGCAAGGAAATTTTGATGCGTCATTCCTACTTGGCAATGGCCCTCAGCAGAAAACCTTCTAATTGGCCCTCCAGTCTTCCATACTTGTGGACATTTCGTGTCCCCCATGAATCTTATGCAGGGTGGACGTGCGTGCACCGTAGGTGATGACCTGACCTTTACTATGATTGGCCCCGAAAGCTTCCTGGTTTAAGATAACTGACTCTCACTTTCTATATAAGCTAACACCAGCTTACAATAAGGTGCTTCATCTTTGTCACTGCTATTTGTGTGTGCATTTTAATCTCTGACGACGAATCTTGGCCTTTCAAAACCCACTTGGAATTGTTAAAAATTTCAAAAGGCCTGATATCCAGAGGAGTGAGTCTATGTTCTAAGAAGCATAACACATACTAATGAAGACAAATCTGCCCCAAAGAATGCACAAAAAACAAAAGAAAAAAAACAAAATATGATAAATCAAGGTGACATGATACCTGCTTTAAAAAAAAAAAAGGACACAAAATACCCAACAAAACCAAAAACTAGCAATGAGACAGAAGCAGTAATAAAAAGCATCCCAACAAATAGAAACCCAGGTCCAGATGGTTTCTCAGCTGAATACAGTGAGCTTTAAGGAAGAACTTATGCCAGTGCTCCTCACATAATTCCATAAAATATAAAGGAATGGAACATGCCCAAATTCACACTGTGAAGTCAGTATCACCAACACCAAATAGGAACACATCAAGGAAAGAAAACTACAGACCAATATCCCAGATAAACTTAAAAGTAAAAATTCTTAATAATATATTAGCAAATCATATTCAGCAACATATTAAAGGTATACAACATGACCAAATTTACTTTTTCCAGGGATAAGACAATGGTTTAATGTATGCAAATAAATGAGTATAATCAATCATGTAAACAGAATTAAGGTCAAAATCACTTACCCATCTCAATAGATGCACAGAAAGCATTAATAAAATGTGGCACCCATCTATGGTCAAAACAATGAAGAAACTAGGGACAGAAGGAACCTCACTCAACATATAACCACTGTATATGAAAAAAACAAACCCAAAATTATACTGAATTAGAAAAAATGGAGAATATTTCCCTTAAAACCTAGAACAAGACCAGGATATTCATTCTCACCACTCATATTGAATTATACTACGAGAAATTCTAGTCAGAGTAATTAGGCAAGAGAAGGAAGTAAAGGGGATAAAAACAGGAAAGCAAGAAGTCAAATTTTCACTGCTTTTGGATGATACCAGATCATACTGAAAGATCCAAAAAGCTACCCCAAAAGACTTCTAGAGCAAATACATGAATTTGGTAAAGTTGCAGGTTACAAAATCAACATACATAAATTAATTGCTTTCCTAGATATAAGTAAAGAATTGACTGAGAAAGAAACCTGAAAACTACACCATTTAGAACACCTTAAAAATACCTAAGAACAAATCTAATGAAGGAGGTGAAAGACCTCTACAATGAAAACAATAGAACACTGAAGAAAGGAACTGATGAAGACACAAGAAAATGTAAAGAATGCCATATTCAAGTAAAGGGGGAATTAATATTGTTGAATTTGAAAGTTTATAGCCTTGAGCACCCATGTAGTGCCCAAATAATTTAATTATCAAAAGTAATAACAAATTCAATACAATTTCAATAAAATTACCAAGGACATTTTCATAAAACTAGAAAAGAAAAAAAAAAACTTCTAAAATTCATTTGGAAGAACATAAAAGACCCAGGAATTGAAGGCAATTCTAAGCCCAAAACACTCAGGTACCATCATCTGATAATGGACAAAGGTGCCAACAAAATTTGCTGGAGAAGAGACAGCCTTTTAAAGTAATGGTGCTATAAAATCTGGTTATCCATATGTAAAAGAATGAGACCTGACCCTTATTTCTCACCCTGAAAAAATATCAACTCAAAATGGATCAAAGATCCAGGAATCAGACCAGAAACTGTGTACCATGTATAAGAAAACAGAGGGTCAGCACACCAACAAGGACTTTCTCAATAGGACCCATAAAGTACAGGAAATAATGCCAAGAGTTAATAAATGGTTGAACATTGAATTTTAAAACTTCTGCACAGGAAAGAAAACAAGAGTGTGGAGGACCTACAGAATGGGGGAAAACCTTTGCAAGTTACTCTTCTGACAGAGCATTAACATCCAAAAGAAAACAAGAGTGTGGAAAACCTTCAGAATGGGGGAAAACCCCTTTGCAAGTTACTCTTCTGACAGAGTATTAACATCCAGAAGAACTCAAAAATCTTAACATTAAAAAGCAAACAACTCAATAATAAGTGAGCAAAAAAAATGACACCTGACAAAGGAAAAAATAAAAATGGCCAACAAATACATGAATAATGGCCAACAAATACATGAATAATACATCATTTTCAATTAGGGAAATGCAAATCAAAATTACCCTCAGATTTCATCTCACTTCATTCAAAATGACAGCCTTCAAGAAAACAAACAATAACAAATGCTGGAGAAAATGTAAAAAACAGCAACACTTATACACCACTGATGGGACTGGAAATTAGTAAAAAACCCTATGGAAATAAATATAAATGCTCCTCAAAAGGCTAGAAATTAATCCATCATATGACCCAGGAATACCACTCCTCAGTATTTATCCTGAAGATTTAAAGTCATCATATTTTAGAGATACATTTACACACACCTTTATAGCAGCATGATTCACTGTGGATTAAGTAAATATATATAAAATTCACCATAAAGTAAAATTAAATCATGTCATTTGAAGGAAAATGGATGGAACTGGAAACCATTAAGTTAAACAACATATTCCAAAATCAGACAAACAATGGTTGGATGTTTTCTTTCATATATACAAGCAACAGAAAAAAAATTTAAAAAAGAGAGGTGGTGGCTCATGTAAATCAAAGGGACATAAGTAGAATTGATGAAAGGGACTACCAAGAGGGAGTAGGAGGGAAATGGAAGGGAAGGATACTTTAAATTGTATTTTTATATCTTGTGCATATATGAATATGTAAGAACAATTCCCACCATTAAGTACAACTATAATGCACCAATAGCAAAACAAGAAAAAAGAAATCAACACCTATCAAAACAAGGTAAAAAACATATAAATACATGAAAATTGATCAATATATGAATGGGAGACAGAAAAAATCAGGTAAGTATAAAATTCATAGAATTAAACAAGAACCTCTGGGACATTGTAAAAGCTCTTCCAAGAGGAAAGTTTATAGCCTTGAGTGCCCAAGTAGGAACACGTGAAAGATCCCAAACAATTTAATGGTGCAACTCAAGGTCTTAGAAAAAATACAAACAAAAAATCAATGACAAAAAACAGAAGAAGGGGGAAAATAATGAACATCAGATCTGAAATCAAAGTAATAAACAACAAAATTCAACATAAAGAATGAAAGATTGATTGTATGTCCTCCTCTGAGAAGTGTCTGTTCAGGTTGAAAAAATGCTCACCATCGCTAGCAGTCAGAGAAATGCAAATCAAAACTACCCTAAGATACCATCTCACTCCAGTAAGACTGGCAGCCATTAGGAAGTCAAACAACAATAAGTGCTGGAGAGGATGCGAGGAAAAGGGCACTCTTGTTCATTGCTGGTGGGACTGCAAATTGGTGCAGCCAATTTGGAAAGCAGTATGGAGATTTCTCGGAAAGCTGGGAATGGAACCACCATTTGACCCAGCTATTCCCCTTCTCGGTCTATTCCCTAAAGCCCTAACAAGAGCATGCTACAGGGACACTGCTACATCGATGTTCATAGCAGCTCAATTCACGATAGCAAGACTGTGGAACCAGCCTAGATGCCCTTCAATAGATGAATGGATAAAAAAAATGTGGCATTTATACACTATGGAGTATTACTCTGCATTAAAAAATGACAAAATTATAGAATTTGGAGGGAAATGGATGGCATTAGAGCAGATTATGCTAAGTGAAGCTAGTCAATCTTTAAAAAACAAATACCAAATGACTCCTTTGATATAAGGGGTGTAAACAAGGACAGGGTAGGGACGAAGAGCTTGAGAAGAATATTTACAGTAAACAGGGATGAGAGGTGGGAGGGAAAGGGAGTGAGAAGGGAAATTGCATGGAAATGGAAGGCGATCCTCAGGGTTATACAAAATGTCATATAAGAGGTAAGGAGGGGTAAGTCAAGAGAATACAAATGGAAGACATGATTTACAGTAGAAGGGGTAGAGAGAGAAAAGGGGAGGGGAGGGGAGGGGAGGGGGGATAGTAGACAATAGGACAGACAGCAGAATACATCAGACACTAGAAAGGCAATATGTCAATCAATGGAAGGGTAACTGATGTGATACAGCAATTTGTATACGGGGTAAAAGCGGGAGTTCATAATCCACTTGAATCAAACCGTGTAATATGATGTATTAAGAACTATGTAATGTTATGAACGACCAATAAAAAAAAAAGAATGAAAGAAATGAAGCATTGCTTCTCTGAATAGTTAAACCCTTAGCAAAACTTAGAGAAAACCCACATTAACAAATTTAGAGATTAAAAAGGAGAAATTGCCACAGATTTCACCACATCCAAAGGATCATTAAGAAATGTTTTGAAATGTGAATTGGAAACCTAGAAGAAATAGACAAATTTCTATACAAATATGTAATATACAATATTACATATTCTTAATGAAGACTATAGAAAAAGCCTAAAGAGACCAAGAAAAGCAATGAGATAGAAGCAATAATTAAAATGCCTTACAAAAAGAGTCCAGAGTCAAACAGATTTTCAGTGAAATTCTAATAGACATTTAAACAGGAAATAATGAAGTAAAAAACAGTGGAATCTTTTCAAATGCATTCTATGAAACCAAAGACCATCGTAATTTCAAAACCACATCAAAGAAAGAAAACTATAGACCAATATCCCTGATAAACTTAGATGCAAATAGACTTAGTAAAATATTAGCATATCATATTCAACAACATATTAATAAGACTATGTATCATGACTAAATTGATTTCATTCCAGGGATTCAAGGATGGTTTAACATCCATAAGTCAATAAATATGATTCACCACATAAGTAGAATTCAGGAGAAAAACCATACAGTCATCTCATGTAGAGATGTAGAAAAAGACTTTGACAAAATCCAGCAACCATTTATGATGAAAACACTGAAGAAACTAGGGGTTGAAGGGACTTACCTCGACATCATACAGAATAGAGGAAAAATGGAAAGCATTTCCTTTAAAATCTGGGACAAAATTAGGACAGCCCACTCATACCTGTCCTTTTTAAAATAGTACTAAAAATTTAAGCAGACCAATAGGACAAGAGAATGAGATAAAAAGGATACAAATAGGAAAAAAAACCTCAAATTGTTGCTATTTTTCAGACATGATGCTATACTTCTAAGATCAAAAACACTCTATGAAAAGACTGCTAGTGCTAATAAGCAAGTTCAGCAATGCACTAGGTTACAAAATCAGCCTGTGAAATCAATATATACCCTATACACCAATAATGATCCCAGTGAAAGCAAAATCAGAAAGGGACTCAAAAAAATAAGAACTACCTATGGAAAAAATAACCAGAGAGGTGAAAGACCTCCACAATGAAAACTATAGAACACTGAAGAAAGAAACTGAAGAAGAACTTAGAAGATGAGAAGACCTCCCATGTTCTTGAATAGGCAGAATTCAAATCATCAAGGTAGCCACACTGCCAAAAGTGTTATGTAGATTCAATGTAATCCCCATCCAATGGACAATGACAATCTTCAGAGAACTAGAAAACAATCAACCCTAAAATCCATGTGCAAAGACTAAAGACCCAAAATTGCCAAAGTAATATAGAGCAAGAAAAACGATGCTTGACGCATCAAAATACCTCATCCCAAATTATACTAATAATTTAAAAATTAAAATCATGGTGACTTTTTGGACATAACACAAAAAGCACAGGCACAAAAAGAAGAAATAAACTGAATTACATCAAGCCTGAAAACTTATTCATCAAGGGACACAATCATCAGTGAAAAGGCAACTCCTTAAACGTAAGAAAGCATTTGAAAATCATGTTTCTGATAAGAAGTTAAAGTCTATGTTATAAAGAGCCCTTAAACCTCAACATAAGAAAACAACAACTTAATATTAAAATGGGCAAATGACTTCCATAGATGTTTCTCCAAATATATACAAATGGCCAAGAAGCACATAGGAAGATGTTCAACATAAATAATAAGTGGAGAAATCAAAATCAAAATCACAATGAAATCCAGCTTCACATACATGATGAGGCCTACCATAAAAGAACCAGAAAACTCCAGTGCTCCTGAGAATGTGAAGGAACTAGAACCCTAGTGCACTGTGCATTAGACTGCAAAGTGGTGTAGGCTCTATGTAAAACTGGTGGTTCCTCAAATTATCAAAAGTAGATTTACATGATCCTTCAGTTCTACTTCTAAGCAAACACCTATAAAACATTACAAGAATGGTCTTGAAGAAATATTTATACACATACAATCACTCTGTTTATTATACTGAAGGGTCCATTGAGGGAGAATTTTTATATTTCTTAGCTGTGCATTATATTTATACATAAGCAGGGAATATAGTGTTCCAATTTGGTCTCCAGAACTTGCCCATTCCCTCCCCTCCTACCTGGCTCAGTTTCTTTTCTTCTTCTCTACTGGACTTCCTTCCGTGTACATATAATTTTCTTAACTAGGCTTTACAGACGTACATAAAGATGTCATTCACTATGGTTACTTTATAGAGGTCCATGGGTCAGTTAGGTCAATTTCATTCCACTACTTCAGCCTTTTCCTAGCCCAAGGAAGAATATTTTACATGTAGCAAAAGTTGGAATATTATTTTGTCTGAAAAATGAAGGAAATTCTGGCTGATGCTAGAACAAGGATGAACTTTGACAATGATGAGTAAAGGAATACATTCTGTATGATACTTACTTATATGAGGCACAGTACACAGAGAGATTAAAACAGTACAGAGAGAAAAATGGTGGTTTCTTAGGATGTGAGGGAAATTGACAATTATTATTTCATAAATAAGCTTCAATTTTGCAAGATGAAAAAACTTCTGTGGCAGCATGCTGGTATTAGAAGAATGGCAAAATAAGTGTAAATAATGCCAACAATGTGCCTTCCAAAGTAGTTAACATAGTAAAATTTTGCTGTGTTTTATCACATATTAAAAAAAAAACTCCTTTTATTTATTTCCACATAAAAACCAAGGAAGTTCTCCACTAGTAGAACTGATCAATAAGGAATGTGAAAGGTTCATTCGGGTTGAAAGGATGGATAACTCACTCAGTCCTGACAAGAAATGAAGAATAACAATGAGGGTAGCTCTTCAGGAAAATTTAACACCATTATCATCATACATTGTACATTTTTTCATTTTGTTTTGTTATTCATATTATAAGTTTATTTTATAACCCTCATGACATTATTTATTTATTTATTTTAAGGCTTTTTTTTGGTACATTCAGTTTTTCACTCCTCTCCTAATGTGCTTGAGGAGCAACTATGTAATAATTATAGAGCTCATGGGGTTGCCAGAGCATGAACACCATGAGGCCAGTCATGTGCACACATGGGCCACCAACAGAACCAGGCTGGGAGGGGGTCTGTCTTGCAGAGAGAAAAAACCCAAGGGAGGAGCCAATAGGTGGACAATCATAAACAACTCTCTCAGCAATAGTCCCTGGATCTATGAATCTGCCATAAACTTCCTTCTGGAGTCAGTCCCTTTAACCATTCTTGAGTGGAATGGCCATACCTCACATCTTGGAGGAAAATCTCCCCCACCACTCCTAAGGGGTCATCTTTGATCAGCTTCCATCCACCAACCCAGGATCCTGGAAGTCAGCCCCACTCAAGCACAAGAGGCACATCCACTCACCATCACAACCAATGCAGACAAGATGTCAGATAAGGATGAGAAAGCAGAAATCACTTTTGGAGCTCCAGATCCACAGGAACAAGGGTCAGTGCACAGGAGAAAAGCTTGCTATCACCTATGTGCTCCTGCTACTCCTTACAGCTATAGACACACACATGCCACCCAGCCACAGAGACCTGTGCACATACCACTCAGGCACACACACATGTGAGGATACACACTCAAACCCTCACACTATGGATATCATCAAAACCCCTCACATTTGGAAACAGGCGCATGTCCCACAATTCACTGCCACACCCCAAACTCACAGATGTGTAAATCTACCCCATCCTTGCCTTCCCTGAATACACACACCACACTTTCCCTTCTAAAAAAATATACTCAATGCATATCCCCAAATATACATGCTTGTGACTACTTAGGTACTGATGGATGGGCAGCTATAATGTATACTTTTCCAAATGCAGGCTTATACATTCCTATATACTCTACAGTTCCTGAAGACATGTGCACATGATATCACCAAACAACAAGTATACACACACACACACACACACACACACACAGACACACACACACACACACACACACACATACACAAAAAACCTACTTGTTACCAGAAGTCACATAAACAAAATCCTAAATCCAAAGATTTGATTCTCTCACCAGAAATACACACTCAATAAACATAAGTAATATTGCTTCATCCCCAAATTACACAAAAAGCTCTTAGGACCTTCCCAAGCTTCAATGCAACCGGATCACCCTGGTCATAAAAATGTAGCATCCATAACCCTAAAGGACACAGGCAGAAAGTCTGGTACAAGTGCCCCAGATTGTATTGCTCCCATTATAGCCTGCTACAACTGTGGCCAAGAGGGATATTACAAAAAAGGCATACATTTTTGTCTCCAACTACAGGGGCCCATGGTGATTTTGAGTTTCAAGGAAATGAAAATTAATTTATATGTCTACACTGGAGCCATTTTTTCTGTTCTCCTCTCAAACCCAGTCCTCCTCTCCCAGTATGACCATAAGGGGAGTGTCAGGAAAGCCTGTGACTGAATATTTCTCCCAAATTCTTAGATGTTCTTGGGATGAGCTCTTCTTCTCACATGCCTTTTGATAATGCCTGAAAGTTCCACTCCCCTTATGGGAAAATATATTTTGACTCATAGGGCACCACACTTCTTATGACACCAGAAGAGAGACTTTGTCTGACCCTAGTTGAAACTGAGAATAAACCAGAAGTCTAGATACACAGTGGGGAGGGGGAAGATGCAGCAATAGAACCTGCTCCTGTACGGATCCATCCTAAAGATCCTTCATCTTTTTACTACCACAAAACTATCCCCTGAAACCAGAGACTAAAAAGGGGGGTGACAACCTATAATAACATAACTTGAAATAATAGGGTCTTAAAATGACAGGGCCTATTAAGACCCTGTAATAGAGGGCTGAGGATATAGCTCAATTGGTAGAGTGCCTGCTTCACATGCACGAGGCCCTGGGTTCAATCCCCAGCACCACACACACACACACACATGATCCTATAATAGTCTATGTAATACACCCATTAAAAGCCCAGTGGAGGGGCTGGGGATGTGGCTCAAGCGGTAGCGCGCTCGCCTGGCATGCGTGCGGCCCGAGTTCGATCCTCAGCACCACATACCAACAAAGATGTTGTGTCCGCCGAGAACTAAAAAATAAATATTAAAAATTCTCTCTCTCTCTCTCTCTCTCTCTCTCTCTCTCTTTTTTTTTTAAAAAAAAAGCCCAGTGGAGAATGAAAATGAGTATAGGGCCTCAGGTTGGTAAATGAGGCAGTGGTTCCCATATATACAATGGTCCACAATCTTTATTCCTTGTTATCCCCAAATCCTCAAGATTCTAACTGGCTCAGTTTTAGACTGAGAAGAGGCATTTTTCTGAATCCTGCACTCAGATTCTCAATACCTAGGTTCTTTTGATGTTTCCCCTCTGACAAGTGCACCCAATTAACCTGAAATTTTCAGCCCAAGGGGTTTAACGACAGCCCCCATTTGGTTTACCAGGCATTGGCCTAAGATTTAATTCAATTTAGTCAATTACAAATTAAGGTCATACAATATGCAGATCACATCCTCCTTTGTGCCCCAACTAAGGAAACCTCACAGGAGAGAACCCAAGTTTTACTTGCTTTCTTTGCAAGAAAAAAATTAAGGTTATAAAGTTTCACAATTAAAAACCCAACTTTTCCAAATATCTACAAGACACTTGGGCATAAAGGCCAAGGTAACCCAGATGTCAGGAGAAGACAGAATAAAACCTATTTCTCCCTACCCAGTACCCCCGTCAATGCCCCTATTTAGTTTTAAGTAGCCAGAGTGGTCATGTCCTTTTCCCCTAATGGGTTCCTGAGAAGAATCACTGGCATCAACACCTGTGCAGGAATCCTGGGGCTGCAGCTACTAGCAAGACACCTAGCTGCTACCCATGCTCAGGACTTCTGGCTGCCACTCGTGTGTTGACCCCCATCTACCAATGTGGATGAGGTTCCACAGTCACCTCTATCTTGGGACACTGTGACCACTGTCATAGTCACCTGCACCTGGGGACACTGAACAAGGTCTGGAGACAACCACCAGCCACAATACTGCATACCACAGAGCTGCATCTCACACCTTGAAACACCACCACCTGGCACCACCCAACTTGACACCCCATTGCTGAAACCAGCCACCTCCATCTTAGGAGACTTTTGTTGCCATCTTTAGTTGGTGAAACTCCCAGCTTGGGACACCAGCTAGGGCTTAGGAGCAATATCAAGGTACCTACAGTCCCCAACTACTCCCTTTCCCTGACAGCCACTAACCTTGCACAGTGATTGCAACTATGCAGCTGGTGCATAACTCACAAAACCTTGTCCTACTCTGCCCAATAAAAAAAAAACCTCTCTGTAACACGTGCACAGTACCTAGAGTGCATCCCACAAGACCTCTAGAGAGAAAGGTTCATGATTGGGAAGTAGAAAGGGAGGGGGTTAGTGAGATATAGTTTAGAGACTAAATTAGAGACCAGAAATTGTGAGGTCTACAGTGAATATAAGGATAAAAGATCAGGTGCCCATGTCACACAAGCAGGCCACAAAGGAGATCCTTGGAGTGTAGTATCCCATTGGGGACCAGAAAGTGCTATAGCCCATCTCCAGGAGCTCTGCTCCCAAGACAACCCTCCAAAACTAATAACTTTCACCATCCAAAGGGTGGATATACCAGCAAACAACAGACAACCCAACCTAATGGATGAAAGAGATGCAAGAAAATACTGATCTCCAACTAAAACAATCCTTGTATCTTTCTTCAAGTTTTTTTTTCTCTTTTCTCTTTCTTCTCCAGCCCTCACATACCCAACATTTATGAAACCAAATGCTTTTCATGAATTAGGCTACTGAGGACTGGGATGTCTGAACATATTACAGTTGTGTTGTATATTCTTTAATCTCCTATTTTTACATTTTTCTAATTTTTCTTAATACTTATTTTTTACTCTCTGTATTGTCTTACCATTTAGCTCCCAAAATCACTTTCTCTCTCTTCTTCTGCTACTGACCAGCTTCTTTAGATTCCTTTTTCATGCTTCCTAAGATCTAATAAATCTATATCCTCACCTCCTTCCCCCTTAACAATGCATCCTACACCTCACCGCTAATTCTTTGTCCATGATCAGAAACTGTAGATTCTTTTGCAAACTTACCCTTTGTATTGTAGATAATAATTGAATTTACCATTTCCATATATTGGAACAAAACCATAAATGTCTTAATGGCAGATATTTGGTTGAAGGCTGTATATAGTTTCTATTGGCATCTCTTAATATTGTTCTCCTCCTTAAAGGAGAGGTATTGGAACCCTGCAGGGACACCATAAGCCTATAGGGTAAAACTGTAATGCCTCAGATCTACAGTGCTAGAAGGGAAGACACACGAACAACATGAAAAAACAAGGGAATAAAGTGCCCCAAATAAACCAAAATACTACATTATTAGAATCCATGGATAGCACAACAGAAGAAATGACAAATAAGGAGTTCAGGGCATACATAATTAAAATGTTCTGTGAATTAAAGAATGATATAACACAGCAAATACAAGCAGCAAAAATCATGTTGAAAAGAGCTACATAAGCAAATACAGAAAGCAAAAGATTACTTCAATAAGGAGACAGAGGTTCTAAAAAAATAAAAAACATAAATCCATAAAATGAAACAATAAACCAAATTTAAAAACTGAATACAAAGCACCATCAACAGATTAGATCACCTGAATGGTAGGACCCCAGACAATGAAGACAAAATATATAATCTTGAAAATAATGTTGACCACACAGTGAAGATGGTAAGAAACCATGAGCAGAACATTAAAGAATTATAAGATAACATAAAAACACTAAATTTAAGAATTATTGGGATAGAGAAAGGAATAGAGTTACAAATCAAAGGAGTGAAGAATCCCTTCAATGAAGTAATATCAGAAAAATTTCCAAACATAAAGAATGAATTGTAAAATCAAATACAAGAGGATTACAGGATACCAAATGTACAAAATGACAACAGAGCCACCCCAAGCATATTATAATGAAAATACCTAGCATTAAGAATAAGGAGATAATTCTAAAAGCCACAAGAGAAAGGAATTGTATATATATGGAAACCAATTAGGATATTTGCACTTTTTTTCTGTTCAACATCAGGAACTTCTCAGGCTCTTCTAACCAGAGTCATCTTCCCTGTGCTTTAAATATTCAACTTAATTTCAATTTTTCTGTTTGAAACATCATCTTTCCTATTTAGTGACATATGTTCTCTTCTATATCAGGGCTATAATTTTAAATGATTATAGTTTTTATAAAGTAATTTTATTCATCTTTTATAAAATGTTATTATCTAATTTTGTTTCGGGAAAAAACCTTTCTCTAAGTGAACTTTAAAAGTATTTTTTCAATCTTTACACATTTTATCTCAATAATATACTTACAGATACACTTACATGAATAAACAAAAGTCTATACACATCTAAATATTTTTACTGGAAAGCTATTTATACTAATAAAAGTGGACAAAAATCAACATGAAATAAATTATGATATCTCTATATAAAGGAAATCTGTAGGCCTTTAAAACTATGTAGTAATTCACTACTATGAGAGCATAAATTGCTATGATTATTCCAAAACCCTTTCTGGAAATCTATACTAAAATTAAATATATGGATACTCCACTACCCATAAATTCCATATCTAGGTGTAGACCCAACAGAAATAATGTAAGTATGTTCTCAAAAAGACAAGTCCCAGAATGTTCCCAGAAACCATTTCATGATATTTTCAGTCTGAATACAACTCTAATATCTTCTAAAAGAGACATGTACATTCTGTATGCATTTACAAAATAATGTGATATCAATTTGAATGAGAAAACCAAACTAATAAATGACATGTACACATGTAATGTTGAATATGAGAGCAGACACAAAAATAACATCCTGCAGGATTCCCATTTGTGTAAAGTTTAAAAATGGGAAATACTAATTGAAGCATAAAAAACCAGTGGTGGTTTGGGGATTAAGATTACAAGGTAGGGGGTGATTTCTACACTCTTTCGTTCTCATGATATATTTTTTTAGAAGTTTAAAAATGTTTACAGTAGATCCATGTGTATTGATATAGAAAGATATCCAAGTTATGCTGCTAAGTAATACGGTTGCTGAATGGTATGTAAAGAAAGAGTCCATATGTGTAAAAAAAGCCATATATGAGTTTGTATAAATATATACATGTGTGAATGCACACACATACAAGAAAAGAGATTGTGAAATTATAGGTAAAGAAAATATATTCACTTATATTGATTTATATGAAGAAGCACACATACCTCAGGGTAGTAAAAGTTGAGTTTTCTCCTTGTCTTGTCGGGTGGGTTTCTAGGAAGTGGCAGGCCTCTGCATCCAAGCTGATCTTAATAGGAGACTCTGCCCACCAGAGTTCCAGCGGACTGCAGAAGCTCACCACGATTCTCTTCCACAGGGCTCCTGGCTTCTGAATTCCAAAGAAGAAAACTACCTAAAAACATCCCCCACCACCTCTCTCTCCAGTTGAGAGCGCTCAGCTAGCGGTATATATACCTCTTGGGTCAACGCTATTGGTTCACATTTATGCTGATAAGGGTTTGGGAAAAGCAGCAACCCTATTGGTTCAAATTTATGAGTTGCTCCTGCCACCACGCCCCCTGAGAGGAAAACGGAAGTGAGGATAGAGCACTTGCTCTTTACCCATAGCGTCCTAGGCCCTCGCTGTCGTCAGAGCTCAGGAGCCAACGTGGCATTGTTGCATCCAGAGTGTTGGAGCCAACTTCTTCCTCGCTGCCTCCAGAACTCAGTAGCCTGCACTGCTGTTACCACCACAGCACCCGTAACCGCTGGAGCGCAGGAGCCACTGCAGCCTCCAGAGCACAGGAGATGCAGGATCCGAGGAGCTTCTCCTACCCAACAAGTGTGAGCCAAAGCCACAGGTGCCACGATTTCAGGACCCCAGAGCGCCGCTGCCACCGCCGCCAAGCTCAGGAGCCAGTGCCGCCACAGTCCCCGTGTGTACAACGCAGGACCCACCGCCACCGCCTCCAGACCACAGGAGCAGCAGGAGTGCAGGAGTCAATACTGTTGCAGCTCGAATGCAGGAGCCTGTGCACTAAAGCTCAGAGCCATCCACTAAAGGACCCAAGCCAAAAGAGGTAGGTGCTGGGAGCCTCTCAGAGAGGGTGAAGTCACCTTGGGTTGGGGGACAGTGGCTTCTGGAAAGGACTGTTTGGCAACGGGAATCACCACATAAGAGGCAGGCTCACCCAGGGTGGGCATCTTCCTCTTAAGGGCTGGAGGTGTGGCCTGTGAGTTTTGGGTTTGTGGGGCTGGAGGTAAGGGGATACCTCTTGTGTCTTTACCGTGTGTGCAGGGGCGGATGCAGCATGAGGATCCTCCAGGTGGAGGTTATAACTTGAAGTGTCTGGGTGGGATCCCATTTCTTGGAGGAAGAGGTATGTGGGTCTCAGTGAGGAGATCTTGAAGGAAAGACAAGCTCCTGGGGATGAGGAGACCTGTTGGTGGGGTCGATGTAAAAAAGGATGCCAAAGCGGGCCTAGCTTTCAGCAAAGGGGAGGGGTTCAGTTAGGGGCCATAAAGATTTCCTTCCATGCCCCAATATTCTCTAGGAGCTAGGAGGCCCCCTCACTGAAGGTTCCAGGTTAAAGTGTGTGCATTGCTCATTTGGCAAGTAGGGTCTCCTTGCCCCTAGCTTCCTGTGACAGGAAGATGACAGAATTTGGCTGGCCTTCTGCCTTTTCATTTTCTCTTGGGTAATCCTGGAGCTTAGTCTGGCCTCTGGATTTATAACCAACAACTATCCAGGTTCCTGTAGAGGTTGGGAACGTTTACAGTTGTGGAGACTAAGGTTAGCATTTTCATGTCTGGACTGGGAGAATGTGCGTGCACAAATATGGCTGTGTGTGCTTGAGGACATGTAGCTGGAGTATGCTTATATGAGAATGTGCATCTGCAGCTCCTGTACATTCTGGAGATGTTCGAGTATATATTTAGGTATTGTATGTATGTGTATCTGTGTTCATGAACTGTTTTTGTGACTCTATATGTGATATGTGAATTAGTGGGAATGAATAAGGTTATGATTGTGTGTGTGCTTGTGTGGTGTGTGTGTATTACCCTTCCCTTTTCAGGGACTCTATCACTCACCCTGGCACCACATTGCACTTATCTTGAGAGTTGTCAGCCAAAGAAAAAGTGAATACAAAACAAAGGAGACAAATGGAGAAGTGGAAAAAAAGGAAGAGGGCAGAGTGAGGTGGAAAGGTGTGAAAAGAAAGGACCAGAGCATGCAGGGAAATCAGGGCATGGGAAGAGGCTCTTCCCAGCCCTGAGGGCTTCCATTTGGGCAGGTGCTGCAGCCACTTCCTAGAGGCAGCATATGACACGGGGCCACAGCTGCCTGCTCTCAGAGCCCTCTTGGAGCTGAGAGTGCACACCTAGGGACAAGTGGGTGCCGTCCTGGATCCTGAGTTATTCATTGATTTGCAAAGGTAGCAGCAGTGATTCTGGGAAGACAGGAAATGAACAGAGGGCAGCTCTGGGCAGGGACTCAAGAACCTAAGGACAGTGGCTACCTGAACATGACAAAGAGATGGTGGACCACATGACCACAGTATTTGGGAGAGGCAGGAAGGACCAGCTTGAGAAGGCTACCTGGAGCTCAGCTCTCTGATAAGGACTGCACTCACCCACCTGATGCTCAGTCAAGCAAGTGGCAGTAGTGGATGACATGTTTTCTTGGTTTAGCTCCTTGCTAAAGGAGGAAAATATTTTATGCACTAGTAGGAAATGTTTGGGCTAGAGGAGTTAAAAGAAGGAACCATGGAGGGAACAACAGTGGTTGTTCTGTCAATTTGGAGCTGGGGTGGGGTTGAACCTGAGAAGGCAGTCTGCTGTAGAGTTGCAGCTCCTGGACTGAGGATGGCAAATCCTGAGGTGCCAACCAATGGGATGTGCCTGTAATGGGATGTGAATATGATTAGAGGTGACCAGGAAAAAGCCAGGATAGCCCTACCCAAATTGCTTATTATTGGATTTTTTTCTTTCTTTGATGCTGGATCTAAGGCACCAAGTGTCAGAGCTGGCAGAGTTGCTAGGCTGTGTGTGTGTGTGTGTGTGTGTGTGTGTGTGAGAGAGAGAGATGCCCAATCTTGTGAGCACAGTGTGGGTGGGACCTTCATTTGATTTCATAAGGTCTTTAGGAAAGCATGTGCACCAACGTCCTGGAGGAGCCACTTGCTTGAATGACACTTAAGGGATCCAAGAGGTAAATATTGGTCTTAGAGTAGTGTATGTGAAGGTCCTTAGCCAGGCTGTGCTTTTTTACTCACCCATCCAGTCTATACTCGCTTAGCAGTAGCTGCTGAATTGCTCTGGAACCCTTTGAGGCACAGTCTCCTTATAGGAAGTCTAAGTTATGCTTGTTTTCAAAGGGCAGACTCTTGGAGGAGGAAGACTCACTGGATCAGATTTTGCTTGTCTGCTTGGCAGGGTACATGTTCAAATTGTGATTTTGATCTTGATCTGCATTCTCATGCATGTGTGTGGCTCTTCTTGAATGCAGTTGAAAGTGAAGAGAAAGCAGGAGTTTGGGTATTGCACGCATATGGACAGATATTAAGCATGCAAACCTTCATTTGTGTACAAGTGTTATATGAATCTGTTGGAAATCTGTGAGGATACATGCCTCCTACCCTCCACCTTGGATCTTGTTTGAAGTGTGAATGAACAGATCTCCTTGGGAGGAAAATGTATTAACCAGAGCAATTGTGTTTATAAGGAACCTGATTATTTCACTGTGAGCTTTGCATAGATCTTTTGTTTCTCCCTTGGCTTCTGAGTTTCAGCAAAACTAATAACCTATGCCCTGTTTTTGCATTTTTCAGGCTTATTATTTGAAAAGAAGTAAGCATGGTTCATTATTATGTAGTCCAAATAATTATGTATTGTGAAATCATTATATTCCATGAACCATTCATCACTATTTCCTGTTTATGAACCATTGCCCATGTGTTTGCTTTAGAGGGAGATCATGCATGAGTAGGTACTTCCTAAAAGGGGGCATGAGGAACCCAAAACAGATACATACATTTAGGTAGAATTGTTGTGGTCACCTATAAAAGAAATGATTACTTTCTGTGGCTTCCAGCCCATGATTCCAACACTAAATAGCCTGTCCTTGGATTTTATTTACATGGTTTATCTCAATTATCTGAATATCTAGTTAATTATTGTATTTTTTATAATTAGTGACTATGGAGGTACAAGGCGCACTATTTTTGAAGGAGTTTCCACATGGAGATAGAACTGTAGCTTATATTACTAATTGAAAAATAATTATGTTGTAGGTCTAATTGAGATTGTTTCTGTAGGCTGTATCCTATGAGATTGAATATAACATGAAAATAGTGAAGATGAAATTCTGTTGTTTTTTTTTTTTTCAGTAATGGTGGATATGGGATTCTGGCATGAAAAGTAGATTTAGCCAATCCTTAAAAAACAAATGCCAAATGTCTTCTTTGATATAAAGAGAGCAACTAAGATCAGAACAGGGAAGAAGAGCATGAGGAAAAGATTAACATTAAACAGAGAAGAGTGGGGTGGGAGAAAGGGAGAGAGAAGGGAAACTGTATGGAAATGGAAGGAGACCCTCATTGTTACACAAAATTACATGTAAGAGTTTGTGAGGGGAAAGGGGAAAAAAAACAAGGGAGAGAATTAAACAACAGCAGATGGGGTAGAGAGGGAAAATGAGAGGGAAGGGGAGGGGGGATAGCAGGGGATAGGAAAGGCAGCAGAATACAATAGTCATTAATATGGTATTATGTAAAAATGTGGATGTGTAACCGATGTGATTCTGCAACTTGTATTTGGGGTAAAAAATGGGAGTTCATAACCCACTTGAATCAAATGTATGGAAGATGATATGTCATGAGCTTTGTAATGTTTTGAACAACCAATAAAAAAAAAGTCTTTGGCACAAAAATTTACTGTGACACCAAAGTGTAATTTGGGAAAAGGAATAGGTAGAATTAAGATTTAGAGAAAGCAGAACTATTATAATAATTAGAGTTTTGTGTTAAGTCCACATTAAAGCTTATTTGGAAAATTTTGTTTTAAAGTTTAGAGAAATGTATGAATAGGTATCATCCTCTATCTTCCTGAGGAGGGGGCATAATAAAATATCATTTTATTTCTTAAGGTTACTTAAGGCTACATAAAAATTCTTTAGGGTGTTACCTTCCTATTAGTTTCTTAGGAAGAACAATGATTATTTTCTCTTTTCAATTTTTATTTATTTTAATTGGTTATTTATGACAGCAGAAAGCATTTTGACTTTTTGTATACAAATGGAACACAACTTTTCATTACTCTGGTTGTGCATGATGCAGATTCACACCATTTGTGCAATCATACATGTACACAGGGTAATAATGTCACTCTCATTGCACAATTCTTCCCACCCCCGTACCCTCTCCCCTTCCCTCACTTCCCTCTGCGTAAGCCAAAGTTCCTCCATTCCCCCACCCTCCCTCTTATTTTGGATCAGGACCCACATATCATAGAATACATCTGGCCTTTGTTTTTTTTAGGATTGGCTTGCCTCACATAGCATGATATTCTCCAACTCCATCCATATACCTGCAAATTCCATAATTTCATTCTTCTTGAAGGCTAAGTAATATTCCACCTATAATATTCCATATAAACCATTTATATATATATTCCACATATGTAAATGGAATATATATACATTTTCTTTATTAATTAATCTGATGGAGGGCATCTAGGTTGGTTCCACAGTTTAACTATTGTTAATTGAGCTGCAATGAACATTGATTTGGCTGTTTCTCTTTAGTTTACTGCTTTTAATCCTTTGCATACAAACTGAGAAGTAGGTTAGCTAGGTCAAATGGAGGTTCCATTCCAAGTTTTCTAAAGAATCTCCACACTGATTTCCACAGTGTTTGCACCATTTTGCAGTCCTACTATCTATGTATGAGTGTGTCTTTTACCCTTTATCTTCACCAACACTTATTGTTGTTTATATTCATGATAATTGCCATTTGATTGGAGTGAAATGAAATCTTAGAGTAGTTTTAATGTGCATTTCTCTAATTGCTAGTGATATTGAACATTTTTTTATATATTTGTTAATTTATTGCATATCTTCTATGAATTATCTCTTTAGTTTTTTAGCTTATTTACTGTTTGGGTTATTTCTTGTTTTGGTGTTAACTGTTTTGAGTTTTTTGTTTATCCTGAAAATTAGTGCTCAGGTTCTTAACCTTTGGTATTTCTATTTTGTATTTTTTAAAAAATATCTTTTTGTTCAACCAATAATTGACAGAGTAATTATTTTCCATGTGAACTTTTTGTTTGTTTCACTTTTACTTTTATACTATGCTCTCAAGTGCATATATATTTACAACTGTTTTACCTTCTTAATGAATTAAAATTTTAATCATTACATTACAACTCTCCATTATCCCTGATTTTTTTCCTTTATAATTTTCTCTCAATACTTATGTATGCAAAACATTTTAAAAATTGTTTTCTTACATGTCAGTACCTAATTTTTAATTTCTTGTAAAATGGCTATTTGAAGTATCCAGTCTTCCTTCTGAATGAAATGACAGATTTATTGGGACATTTTGGATTTTGGTAAGCTAACCTCATTTTATTTGTGTAAACATAACCATAATTAAAATAAAAGACAAAGCAAACATAAACCACTTTTTTTAAAAAAATGACTGACTACTCAAAAGCTATGGAAAATATCATTGTGGGTAAAATAATTTTTTCCTGGGCTTTCTCTAAAGATAGTGTGGTGCTACTCAGTATCCATGTCACAAAACAACTATGTTAAAGGGCCTTTGCTTTAATTTTGAAAGAATACAGAAATGATTTTGTTTCATAAAATTTTGTTTCACAAAATAATTTCCAGTGTTCTCACTTTCTGACAATAAAAAAAAGTTTTACTGTTTCTAAATCATGGAACAGTTGATAACTCAATCCTCTCTATGTTCACTGGGAGAAAGAGAGAACTAACAAGCAGTGGGAAAAAATAGAAAAAATGAAATTGAGTTGCAATAGAGTCATTGTATTAAGGACACCTTCATTCTATAGGAATGGATGTTTAGAATTTGAAGATAATTATAGAAGCATTGAGGAATTGGATTTTTAGACAAGGCAAATGAACGGAAATACACATTTATTGCTGTAAAAGAAAGGATAGATGTATTTAAAATATTAAAGAGGAAATTGTACAAATACCAGGTAATAGAAGTTACAAAACTGTTAAGCAGAAATGAATATTCAGGATTTAGAGGATATACCATAAAAGTTTAATAAGCCAGATATCCTTGTAGCAGGACTAGAGTCAGTGCTTAATATAAAATCAGTAGAAGATGACATCCAATTGAACCAAATAACAAAATTTTCTATGTGGTCTTATGAATTTGCTTTGATAAGTTCTTACAGAATGGTGCCTCTTTTTAAAATAATAGGTGTATTTGTTAGTAATGTTTTACCTGTAAAATATTTGTCCCTCCTCCTCTGAAAAGCAGCATAGTACTAAAAGGAATGGAGACAGACAAAAACAAAACCCTACCAATGTAAGAGTATCTGTCAAGTCTACCATTTCTAATACAAACAGGAAAAGAATAGGTGAGAAAGTCTGAAGTATTTCAAGCCCATGAGATTTTTAAACATGCATTAGAATAATTAATAAAGGATAACAGTTCCCTTCAGTTACTGGCCCCTGACTTATATATTCAGGAAATGTGAACCTTTCTAGATACTTAACCATGATTCTCAGCAACAAGATCATTGCTAAGTCCTGCTGCCAGTTAAGGTCTGTACACAATTCAAAGTTCAGGCACAGTGCAACAGGGCTTTCTATGGCTGCTATCCATAGTGACAGATGTTTCTTAAATTTCCTAGTGTAAGGTATCAGGGATTTGTCTGCAATTGCTGGGAAATTTCCCAATAAAGCTGCTATGGTTCCCATAATGTTGATCCAAAATATCTCCAAACAAGTGCTCTGGAAACTATCTGATAAATACCTAGAGTAGCCCAAAGGTGTAACTATTAGCAACTTGTACTGTGACAAAGAAAATACAAGGTGTTGTGCCTAATAACTGAGTAATCTATGTCCTGGAAATCATACTGTAATCATTATTGAAATAAGAATGTATGTAAATTAGAGTTCTGCTAATTTAAGTTGAATCTGTGATTAATTTTGTGAATAATTTTGGAGACAGATAAATTTAAAATAAAAACCATTTTAGACATTTAATCAGAGTAGCTTTAGGGTTAGGCAAGGTAGTTGATTTCTGATTCTCAGTTTCTGCCTTTGTGAAATGGGCACAAGCTATCCCTTATACTCATATTAGTATTAACCACATGAATTACATATGAGAAGTACTAGTTATTATCACTGCCATATTCCATTCTGGTGATGTACAGGAAATGATGTGATGGAATTCCTATGATTTTAAAATAATAGCATTGGCCAAGAGAGCCATGTTTAGAAAAAAAGTTTATAACTAAGTTTTCAAATTTTTCTATAGTTGGGTTAGAGATCTCTATGTTCTCTATGCATTAAATGAGTTAGTTTCTATGTTCAGAAGGAGCAAAAAAGAGAAAAGTCAATTTAGCAGCCACAAGGGAGACCTGAATATTGGCAAATGTCTGGTTAAGAAATTGAAATACAAACTTCTCTAAATAATGTCTTGAGCTGAGAACATATATCAGGATTGACCAAAGGGTCAAGCTGTAGACACAGAGCAAAAATGTTATAATTGGCACATTTTGCATACAAAGGCAATTAACAATTATGGAAGAACACCTCATGAATAAGCCAACTATGTATTATAAAGCAATAGGAAGTTTATGATGAACTTATAAGCTCCCCCTCTTCTCTTCTTCCATCCCCTCCCATATTAGTTTTGGTTCATTTAGGTTTGTCTAACAGAATGTCACAGACTAAGTTGATAATAACAACAGAATTTTTTCTCACTAGCAGCTGGGATGACAAATACTAAAATGCCATGCATTCTGGTTAGCTTGTGCTTTCTGGTACATAGATGGCACCCGCTGGCTGTGGTAGAAAGTCGAGGCAGCTCCAAGGACCTATCTAATGACAACATTAATCCCATTTATGAGGGTGGAGTCCCCATGACATAATCACCTCCCAAAAGTCCCACCTCCTATATCATTTGACTGGACACTTGTTTTCAACATGAATTTTGGGTGGACACAAACATTCAGAACATCTCTCATGACTCCTCCCTTTACTGTCCTTTCCTTCTTTCCATTATGTGGATAATAGTTTTATTTTTATATTTTCTAAATATATATGTGCACATATGTATTTATATTTATTGATTGATAAAAAGAAACTCTGAATATATATTTAATTTTCAAAAACTCAAAACATGTAAATGTATAGAAAAATAAAAACTGTATATATGTATATGTGTATATATATGAATAAAATATACATAATCTATTCCTTGCACTCATACTACTATCAACAACATTAATTATGCATGAAGAGTATTAGTTGTTATTATCATCAACATTTGTTAAAAAATTTTTGATACAATAACAAACATCCTAATATTACATCCTCAATTTCTCAAGTATACACAAGATTTTCTGCATGTTATAATTACACTGTAATACTATGTTTATACTAAGAACACAATTCATAGTGAATATTCACCAGTCTCTTTTTATTCTAACATCTTTCATATGATCTTTATTCTAAAAATCCACAACCCAAAATTAGTGTACACTTTGTTTCTTTGTCTCCTAATTCTATATCTCTTTTTATTCCTTTAGCTTTGTTGTTGAACTGAGGTGTCCAGTTCACCTGGAGTTGCTTAACTCAATACAGCTGAAATACCTGTGGTAATCGTACTTCCCAGGTGGTTCTCTATGTAACATATGATTTCAAATCACAATCCCCTTGACCTCTGGAAATAACACTTACTGAGCTGCCAACACTAAGAATTATGTCAATGCAGGGACCACTAGATCCACCAATTCTCAAATACAATCTATATAACAGTACTTAGCTCACTTATATTTAGTTGTCCATTAATATTTCATCCAAAGATTTCACTATGTATGGATGATATAGCTGCTCATTGGCTAAAAATATTATTTCCAAACCTACCATTCATTATATGCTAGCCTCTGTTGAAAAAAAAAAGGAAAAAGAAAGGAGACTGGCTGGAATTGTAGTTCAGTGATAGAGTGCTTGTGTAGCATGTGTGAGGCACTGGGTTCAATCCTCAGCACTACATAAAAATAAAGGCATTATATCCATATACAACTAAAATTATTTTAGATAAGAGAGCTTTATATTATCAGGTTATTAGATTAAATGGCAATGTAGTTTTTGCTAGAAAAGAAGGATAAATCCTAGTTTAATTATTACCATTTACAAATTTGTAGATTAAGGAAATGAGTAAAATATATAAAAGTAGTTAAGGTAATCTTTAGCTTTCCTTTGTTTTATTTATTTAACTGGCTTTCCATTTCCCTTTAAAATTCTTAAAAAGATAAAAGTTTAGTGTGACAGGGTTCTCAGAGGGGGGCTTAATGATATGAATATATATTTATTTAATGATAGATGAATTCATAACCCTGTCAGTACTTAACATTTCCCAGGAACTATAAAACACTGTTTTCCTAATTTTTCCAAATATAGAAGTGAGAAAAAATTTGGCAATTTGTAGACAAGTAATTATGTTCTATAAGTAGATATAGAACAATTTAGCTGCCATAAAACATCTCATCTGAGCTAAACATGAAAGAAAAACAACATAGGGTTTTCAGTGAATAATTATAGTTTAAATAACATGTGATTTGTTCATTTGAGACACACAAAGACTTTAATGTTAGGATGTAATAAAAAATAGAAGATGTGGAATACTGTAACTATATTTATTGACTCATGATTATAATTTTGGTTTCATATTTTATCTGAATCAAATTCCATAATGAATTATTTGAGAATGGGGCCATGTACTTAAGAATCACCTACAGCACATCTCCTGTTATAAGAACTGGATTTTCCTACACCTCTGTCAACTTCGTTTCAGAAAACTTCCTGCGACACTTAAAACATGCTGACTTGATTTCCCAAGACAGACCAGTGTCTTTCCAGTAACATTTCCATAAGTAAACTTGTCTCTTTCCAACTACAGTGTATTTATAACTGCATTTCTTTTCCCTTTTCAGAATGAGAAATAGCCTCTTTTTCCACTGTCTTCTTCACCCACCTTGGTCTCTCATTTATGAAGGCTCAGGTCAAGATAACTTCCAAGTAGAGAATGCTTTTCTGCTCCCTCTCTTAGTTCAGTCTCCAAACTGGATTAATCCCTTATAGTTCTCCTACAAGGCATTTACCCAAAGCTGCATTTATGAAGCTGCTTTTGCATTTTTATCATGAACTTCTGTCCCTTCTACCTCTCAGTTCTCAGAGGGCAGGGTATGTTGATCTCTTTCCTTCACTGTGGCATAAGAACCTTGGAAGATTCCTGGTGTATTAGAGACTTGTAATAAATGTACATTGAATATATCTGTGAAACCAAACCTGGTCTTTCTTCGAAGAGTTTCTATGTCAACTCCTACTATGCATTTTGCATTTTAGAAGAGTACATGTACTTTACAAGTGCATTTTATATTTTTAAAATGAGAAATCTGTACTCAGCAAAACATGTGGAAAGCAAATCAGGAGAGATGTCAGACTCTGACTCTGCACATTTCTGGTTTAGATTTCTTGAAATCAGAAAATGCATTTCTTCTGAAATTAAAAATGTAAAAAAAAAAATTCTAACAAAAGATGTTGAACTAAACAGTTTCTTAGCTATATTGCAGTATTTTGTAATTTTATTCACTTTGATACATGTGTGACTCCCAGTGATTTGAAAGACAGCATTAAGCCAGAATATTTATCTACTCTTAATTAAAAAATAAGACCCTCTATATCATTCAGCATTGTTCACATTTGTCTTTGCGAGTGACATTTTACTTTGTCATATGTGCATTTCTATCACATGCAGTCCTTTCTGGAACAGGCTAAGACACGAATAAATACATATTCAATACTTTGGAAGCAGCATGCAGAAGATGTTTTGGCAATTGCATGTCTATAGGAAACATTTTAAAACATGTAGGTAAAAGCATTGGTTTATTTACCTATGTATATAAATCAAATTGTGTATCATAATTCATCAAAATCTTGTCAGGGCAGTTGAGAATTTTTATTTTCAGTAGCTACAAAAGCATATGCTGTATGCTTGCTGTATGGTTATGTATAATTAAAATGATGTAAAAATTAAACTCTCATACATTTTTACACCTAAGTTTCAATAAGGATACATTGAAGTTAACATCAATATTTTCATTCAGTACATTTAAGTAGTATTATAATTCACCTCTCTAATGTTTTAAATTGAAACTTAACCAAAACTTACTTTTTTATTGATTTTTTTTTTAAAAAATAAATGAAAGCAGAATGCATTACCCATATACAGCACAGTTTTTCATATCTCTGGTTGTATATAAATTATATTGACACCAATTCGTGTGTTCATACATGTCCTTTGGATAATGATGTCCATCACGTTCCACCATCCTTGCTAACACCCTACTCTCTCCCTTTCCCTCCCACTCCTCTGCCCTGTCTAGAGTTCCTCTATTTCTCCCATGCCCTCCCTACCCCACTATCAATCAGCCTCCTTATATCAGAGAAAACATTTGGAATTTGTTTTTTTTAGGGATTGGCTAACTTCACTTGGCATTATCTACTTTACTGCCATCCATTTACTTGCAAATGCCATGATTTTATTCTCTTTTATTGCTGAGTAAAATTCCATTGTCTATATATGCCACATTTTTTAATCCATTCATCCAATGAAGGGCACCTAGCTTGGCTCCACAGTTTAGCTATTGTGAAGTGGGCTGCCATAAACAATGATGTGGCTGTGTTCCTGTAGTATGCTGATTTTATGTCCTTTGAGTACAGATGGAGGAGAGGGGATAGCTGGGTCAAATGGTGTTTCCACTCTCAGATTTTCAAGGAATCTCCATACTGCTTTCCATATTAGTTACACCAATTTGCAGTCCCACCAGCAATGTATGAGTGTACCTTTTCCCCACATCCTCGCCAACACTTATTGTTGTTTGTCTTCATAATAGCTGCCATTCTGACTGGAGTGAGTTGATGTCTTAGAATAGTTTTGATTTGCATTTCTCTAATTGCTAGAGATGATGAACATTTTTTCATACATTTGTTGATTGATTGTATATCTTCTTCTGAGAAGTGTCTCTTCAGGTCCTTGGCCCATTTATTGATTGGGTTATTTGTTTTTTTTTTGGGGGGGGTACTTAGCTTTTTGAATTCTTTATATCCCCTAGAGATTAGTGCTCTATCTGATGTGTGAGGGGTAAAAATTTGCTCCCAGGATGTAGGCTTACTGTTCACCTCACAGATTGTCTCTTTTGCTGAGAAGAAACTTTTTAGTTTGAATCCATCCTGTTTATTGATTCTTGGTTTTAGTTCTTGTACTATAGGAGTCTTATTAAGGAAGTTGGGGCCTAATCCCATATGATGAAGATCAGGGCCTATTTTTTCTTCTATTAGATGCAGAGTCTCTGGTTTAATTCCTAGTCCTTGAACACTTTGAGTTTTGTGCATGGTGAGAGATAGGGTTTTAATTTCATTAAAACTGGATTTCCAGTTTTCCCAGCATCATTTGTGGAAGAGGCTATCTTTTCACCAATACATGTTTTTGGCACCTTTGTCTAGTGTAAGATAATTGTAATTTTGTGGGTTAGTCTCTGTGTCCTCTATTCTGTACCATTGGTCTACCAGTCTGTTTTGGTGCCAATACCATGCTGTTTTTTTGTTTGATTGTTTGTTTGTTACTATTGCTCTGTAGTATAGTTTAAGGTCTGATATAGAGATGCCACCTGTCACTCTGCCTATTAAGGATTGCTTTAGCTATTCTGGATCTCTTATTGTTTCAGACAAATTTCTTGATTGCTTTTTCTACTTCTATGAGGAATACCATTGGGATTTTGATCAAAATTACATTAAATTTATATAGTGCTTTTGGTAGTATGGTCATTTTGATAATATTAATTCTGCCTATCCAAGAGCAAGGTAGATTGTTCCATAATTGAAGGTCTTCTTTGATTTCTTTCTCTAGGGTTCTGTAGTTTTCATTGTATAGATTTTTCACCTGTTTTGTTGATTCCCAAGTGCTTTCTTTATTTTTGAGGTTATTGTAAATGTGTGGTTTTTCTCATTTCTTTCTCAGAGGATTTGTCACTGACATACAGAAATGCCTTTGATTTATGGGTGTTGATTTTGTATCCTTCTCCTTTGCTGAATTTATTTACTAGTTGTAGAAGTTTTCTGGTGGAGCTTTTTGGGCCTTCTAGGAATAGAATCATATCATCAGCAAATAGTGCTAATTTAAGTTCTTATTTTTCTATACATATGCCTTTAATTTTTTCATCTAATTGCTCTGGTCAGTGTTTCAATAACTATGTTGAATAGAAGTAGTGAAAGAGGGCATCCTATCTTGTTCTAGTTCTAAAACTTACTTTTGTTTGAAGTTGTCATATTTCAGTCTGCCAGGATGTAAAGGGTGACAAATGTTCCTGTATATCCATTTTGTCTTCTATTTACAGAGGTTGATTATTCCAATAAAGGAATAGAGTTTGGATAAAATATAACATGTACATTTTATGGATGTTATCATATTAATATGCTTATCACTTGCTTCTCCTTTTTATCTCATTAACACCTGTGAGACTACAAAGAGTACAGCACAGAAAAGTCTACAAATAAAAAGAAACAATTGTATATTGTTATGCTCCATCTTCATTATGTGTAGAATGTTCAAATTTTAATTCTTCCAAGTTATTATTTTGTCTTATGTTGGCCAATATCTTGGTAATTTAATCCTTTTAATAAAATCTTTAGTGAATACATGAAGTTTGAGGAGGAAATTTTATTCCTTGATTGAGTAGCAAAAAAATCTGTGAATGTTATTGAGTTGCACTAGAAAATCTCACATAGAGGTAGAGAAGAAGGGGGAAAAAGGAGAGATTTCCAGTTAGATGATTCAGTGTAGCTGAGAACATACCAGTCAGAAATTTTGTGTTATAAACTTGATTCAGATTTGATACATCACATTGAATACATACTTACAGTCACAGTACCATATCTTTGTAGTAGAAAATATAAGGGTATGTGTCAATAAATGTGTATTCCTGTGTCCAACTCTGCAATAAAATGATTCCAGGATAAAAGAAAAGGAATGAGGGAGTAAGTGAAAAATTAATGTATAGACTCCTAATGGATAAGTAATATACATAAATAATAACTACAAAGATTTTCTTTTCAAGTGTTTCTGTTCTTTGTTTCATGCATTGTGTGCCAAATGTAAGATACCTGGAAAAGAATGGAATGCTTTAAAGATTTAAAGAGTTAAAAGGGTAGGTTTGGTGGATTCTGTTGTATCTATTAACTTTATAGAAAGACAAGTGTTAATCTATATAGAGATTTGCAGAAATGCAAATTATAAGTATTATTTTTTGTTGAGGTCTAACAAGATAAATAAATTTTGAGTAAGATATTGAAGGAAGTCAGGGAGGTCACAAAGAAACAGCATTGAGACTGAATTTAGAAAACCTTGTATATTTTAAATTATACATCTTTAGATCATAGAGTGAGAGGTATAGAAATAACTAGGGGTAAATTTTTGAGTATTTTTAATACATTACTGAATATTCTGTAGTTATTTCTGAAAATTTCTAAACTCTTCAGAATTTAATGCCATTGAGAGGAAAGATCAAATTTTCTACCTTGAAAGAATACATTGATTAAATTAGAATACTAAATTAAACAATAGAGAAGTTATAAAAACAGATGTTGGGAATCTAAACAAAGGCTTACTTTTTATTTGCCAGTTGAGATTCACTCTTCACCCTTTTGTGTCCTGGTCTTACCCTGGAAGACTGAACTAAATAGATTGCACTCTGCTACCCTCTGATTTTTATTTGGATTATAGGCTCAGTGGACAGGCAGAAGTGGCAGCAGATTGTAGGATAGGCATAAAGTAAGCTGATTTGAACTATTTATATAGCCTATTCCTCCTATGCCATTCTTTTTTCCAAAGACTGTGTATCTTGTCAAGTTGCCTCTCTTAACAAGTAATCTCTCTGGTTCCTCTTTCTTACTTTCCTCCTGAAGGCTGGAATATGGTAATGGTGACTCCACCACTGAAAGTCAAGGGCTATTTCATTGTCTCTGTTGATTTTCTTAAATCCTGACCTTCCTTAAACTTTCTCAAATTTAAAAATTGAGTGAATCATTTGTTTCTTCTGGTATGCTGATTCATACTAAGACCAAGATGAGAGACTAAGGCCAAGAGGGATCTAAGAGCCAGCAGTGACAAAACTTACCTAGTTATTGAATATGGGAAGCAAAATAAATGGATAATTTCTTGGTTATTGTCAAGTTTGTGACCTAACTGACAAAATGAATGATTTTTAATAAATCATAGGTTAATTATACAATGCAAGAAAGTTCAAGTTTGTAAAAATGAGTTCAACTTTAAAGCAAGTCTTTGGTGCTGAAATGGCCTCCATATACCTATATATAGAAGAAAGAGTAGGGCTCTGAAACTTGCAAAGTGTCTAGTGTAAAATGTTTTCACAGAGTTAGAATGAAGAATAAAATTTAGATGAGTAGAAATAGTTCCCATGGCAATATGTAAAACATAGTACTTGAAAATACTGAACTCACTAATAGGTGCTACAGCATAAAGTAAAGACCTTGGTTATTAGGTCTTAGGATTAGGTTTGAATAATCTGTCATGTTAGAAAAATTAGTCATTAATAATCTCAATATAGCCTTATATATCAAATAGTACCCCACAGACAATTATTAATATGGTGTAGTTTGTATGGAAGTACTTTCCACAGTTTAGTAAATTTTTTTTAAATGTTCTTTTTCTTCTCTTCATACTGAACAATTGCAACTGAATTATGTGTGCATATGTGTATGTGTTGACATGTGGTGTTGAGGTTTGAACCCAGAGCTTCATGTATGCAAAGCAAGTACTCTACCACTGAGTTAATCCTCAACTTCTTCATCTGATTTTTAAAAATTATCTATCTATCTATCTATCTATCTATCTATCTATCTATCTATCTATTCTTGGTACCAAGGAATAAACACAGGGGTGCTTAACCACTGAGCAACATCCCCAACAATTTTTATTTTTATTTATTTTTATTTTTAGACAAGGTACCACTAAGTTGCTTATATGCTGAGGCTGGCCTTAAACTTGTGATCATCCTGTCTCAGCCCCTCAAGCCACTGGGATTGTAGGTGTGTGCCACTGCACCTAGCTTTCATCTGGTTTTAAACAAACTTTATTATATAAGGCCACATTGTACCAGTGCAACAAAATATGCATACAAACTTCAATGAAAACTAAAATAAAACACTATAATTAAATATTAAGAATCTAATATTCAATGATTGAGATGTCACAGACTTTAATTTCTAAATGAACACCAGAAAATAGTAGTTGTTATTCTCTTTAAATAAATACATGTCATACTTAGTAAGATTCTACAAAGTATAGATCACCTGAGGATTTTTAAAATAAATGAAAAACAGTAAAAAACCTGCATTCTCTCATATTTGTGGGAACTGATATATTTTTACTAGATTGATTTTATTTTGGCTTTTTGATTGACTGTTTTCCTTTTATACATTAATGCTGAAATATTACAATATGCCAGTCTTCCTAAATATTGTAAATGTACAATGACTCAGATGGAATAAAAATGTATTTCTTACTTACCCAATATCTAAAATGGGTATTCATAAAGTGAGAGGATATGTTTCAAAATATGACATAAGAACCCAGTTACTTTCAATCATAACTGTATCTCTATGTACCTTTCAAGTTTTCTTTGCTGGTATGTATCAAGTAAGCAGCAAAGTCAGAAGCAAATAGGGTCACTGTGAGAATATTGCATTGACCAAAATAGGCATAATTGCCTCTTTAAGAGAACTTAGTAAGTATTCCTGTCATCCCAGCTACTCAGGAGGCCAGGGCAACAGAATTACTTGTTCAAAGATAGCTGTACAGCTTCCCCAAAACCTGCTTCAAAATAAAAATAAATAAATAAATAGCTTGGATATGTAATCTATTAGTGAAGTCTTGACAGACATGTCATAGGTCCTGAGATCAATCTCTAGGGCTGTGTGTGGGAGGGGGGGAACAAAGGTCTCTTTAGAGACTTGTTATTTAGCAATTATTCTGGAAAGGAGAGGAGTGAAATTAGTTCAAGAAATGCCTACTACAGGCTTTGGGGAAGTTCACAGGGTTTCTCATTCACCTGTTTTCTTTCATCTTCTGCTCATGTACTAGTTCAGTGTAAAAATCATGTTATGTTCTAGCATATATCCATATACACAGTTCAGCTATTTTGGTTTCCACAAATTCATAGTAGAACAAACAAAATAAAATAAAAACACCAATACACAGTTTTGAGTGGATGGTTTCTTGCCTGAATACTTCAGGAATTTCCTGCAAATTTCTTTAGTGGAAATCATTAGCCATATTTTTTTCCTAATTCTTTCTTCTTCGCCATCCTCAACATCACATCCATATCCAAAAACATCCAAAGTATTTTAAAAACAAAGGCAATTATCATCTTGAAAGAATTCTTATTTAAGTTGCTTAGAATTTAGCATTCTTCTCCATTGTATACGACTTCATACACAGAGATGCACATATACAATTTTGCAGGCATTTTTGGACATTTAAATTCTGAGCACTGAGAGGCTGGGGTTGTGGCTCAATGGTGGAGTGCTTACCTAGAACACATGAGGCACTGGGTTCAATCCTCAGCACTGCATGAAAATGAAATAAAAAATATCCTGTCCACCTACAACTCAAAAATAATTTTTTAAAAAATTAAATAATAAATAAATAAATAAATTCTGAGCACTGAGCTAAGACTTGGAGATATAAAGATACATAAGACATAACAGCTATGTTCTGCATGTACCAGCAAAAGCAAACACATAGGCTAGAAACTTTAGTATAAATTATGAATGTTTAAAGGTATTCTAAGAATGCCATGGGGAACCATATGTTAATAGAAATTCCCCGAGATATCAAGGAGAAGAAGTTTTCCTCGCTTAAAAAGTGACAGGAGTGAAGCATTAAAATGCATCTTGTACATAACTGTCAACAGGTAGTTGAAAGGGCCTTGATTCACTGAGTAGCTTGGCTGAAATGAGACTTTAAAGTCCATTATAAAATAAATGGTATTGGAGCCTTGGAGAAATTAAGAGCTGGATAGATGCACCTTCAAGCTGACTGATCACCCACCCCTCCTCTTGACATGTGCATGAGTATATGTGATGTGCACAGTCTAAAGACATGTGCATGTATATATGTGATGTGCACAGTCACACATGCAAACACACACACACACACACACACACACACACACAATCTTGGTGCCTCCAGAATTTAGAAAGCCCAACCAGAATCTGTGTCTGTGCTGTGATGCTGCCCTTCCAGGCTCCCTTGTCATTCCTTGCCTTAATACAGTTGTTGTGTCCATAACCCAGAGAGCCTAGTTCTAACCGTGTGTATCAGGAGTTTTGGTACTATACATCTGCTGAGCTTCTGGCCACATCAGAGTATTTCATAGCACATAAGAAGCTGGATCCTGTGGGGGTAGCCTGAAGAAGGCTGACCCTTGTCATTGAATGCTTAGGAAATGGCTCTTCTAGAGAACTGACAAAGGATGTCTTATTCAGCTGCAAGACCTGCAGGAATGGACACAACTACTAACCTGGCTGCTGATGGCCTAGAACTAGTGTTGGGGTCTTTCCTGTACTTCAGGACCACTAAGATACCCTCCCTTCAACTTCTTAACAAACATAGAGAAAAGTGTACAGCTATCAGGTGAGCCGAGAAGGCTCAACCAGATGTACCATGACTTGGCTGCAGCTGCCTACAGCCACCCTGATATGGCTTGCTCCTCAGCCTGCTCATAAAAGGAATGGAAATGATGGAGATAGAGGCTGTTGATTGCACATGTTAATCTGGTGTAGCACCAGGGACAGCCATATATAGACATAGTGAGCAGTGGAGCAAGAATATATCCTTTCTAGCACTTAGATTAGTCCTGAAGGCAGTAGGGGAGTACTTGGCAGCACACACTGACTAGTCCTCAGTCTTCTGAAAATAGGACATGGTGGCAGACAGACTCTATACCAAGCCTTCATTTTCACCACCATGCCTACCCAGCTCTAAGGATTGGCTGACCCTTCAGAGGTTGAAGATAGCAGAGAGGGCAAATAAATCCCAGGGGAGTCCCTATAGATTTGTGCTCATGGAAGGGGCAGGAAATGTGGTTGTTCCACCCTCTGAGAAACCTGTGGTGGAATCCAGACTTGGTTCTTCAATGCCAGTCCAGAAAGAATTGATAGAAGGCCCTCCATCTTACCATGGATAAGTTCACACACTGCCTATGTGTGTCAGTCAAGATTCTCTAGAGGTGCAAAATCCACAGGATACATTTAGGAATAGGAAATGATTCATTACAAATAATTGGTTCACAACAATAGGAGATTGGCAAGTCCAGGTCTGCAGTGTATAGTGCAGGCTCCAATCCCAGGAGAACTCATGTTACAAGTCATAACCACAGGCAGCCTGATAGATAATTCTTGCTCAGGGAAACCACGTGTTTTCCTCTAGGCCATTATCTGATTGAATGAGCCTCACCCCCATTAGGGAGTGCAATCACCTTACTCAGAGTTCACATACTTAAATGCTACTCTCATCAAGAAACATAAGATGATGCATAGTATGACCCATCACAATGTGGTGATCAAGGATCCAGTAGAGAAAGGAGCATCCTGCCCTCCATCAACTCTCAGGGCTGATGTTGGAGAAGAGCAGGAAAGGGTGAGGGGCCATGCTAAGTATGATGGTGATGTTGAAAGGAGAAAGCATTTTGAGGTCACAGGCATGTCTTATGTTAAGTTTACACCTTGCAGCAAAGTGGGTGGACACAGCGGTGCTCTCACCCTTTTGCCACATGTCCCAGTAGCATACTCTTGAACCACATTTGAGAGTACCTTGATATTTTTATCCTTTTAAAAGGTGTTTCTACATTAAATGTTTTAACTTAATCATTCATTTTAAATGTATTATAAAACTTTGGTTTTACTGATGCTGATTTTTCTCAAGATAATTTTTAACAATGTCTTTCATTTTTAAAGTGCACTGATCAATGCCTTGCTCATCTGGGGAAGGTAAGCCTCAGTCACTTATGAAGGGTGGGATGGCTCTGTAGCTACATGTATGGCCTCTGCTAATTTGCTACACATCATTTTTAGGACAAGGATTTAAGAATTATATTTGTGTGATGATGGACAGAATCCTAGCATTTCTTATCCTTATACTCACAAGTGCTAGTCACAGGGGAACCCAATAACCATCATATGCACTCACAAGGAAAAAAATAACTGATATTATGATCTATAAAAACTTACTACTCATCAATAATTTTATAATCATCAACATGGTTGCTTACAGTAACCAGGCTAGATGCTATTGTGTGTCCGATCCATAAAATTTATATCTCCTTGATTTTAGAACATGATTGATACACAATTCTTTCCATCCTATTGCTGTGATCAGTTGCCTGTGCTCCCTAGAGAGTCCATAACCTCCACTGTGAACTAGATTCCACTTAGGAACATCATTTTTGCATCACCTTCTTCTCTCCTGAGTCAATATCACCCTTTGCTAATGGAAATGGGATGATCTGTACTAGAGTAACATTTCTCTGTGAAGCTTTCTCTGTTGTTATTGTTGTTGTTTTTTGGTTTCAACCAGTTTATTCCTTTGATCATATAATTGGAAAACTCCTTAAAAATATTGTCTACACCTAAAATCTATTTGGAATTATTTTATTATTTACACTTAAAATCTAAAATTTGGAATTATTTTAAATGACCATCTCATTCAACTGCTAATATTCATCCACTTTTATCAATTCAACCTGATGAAATTATATTATAATCTGCATGAATTCACCAAATATTTGATTAAAGTCAAAAAGGAAAAACCACAAAGCCAGTTCTGAATTTGCATTATTTGACCCTCATAATATTTTTTAATAATTGTAAATATTTTCCCCTCTTTCATTGAGCATTTCTTCTCTTGAGTTCTGGATTTTATATCACTTTCCATTGTTTCTCTACTTACATACCTCATATATCTGATTTCCCCGACATGCACAGCTGTGCTCTGGTCTCTATGACTGGATTGCTTCAGTTCTCCAGCCCTGTGTGTGTACCTACATATATGTATCTTATTATTTTTGTATGTATGATGCCAAAATCCTTGTCAATATTGAATAGCAGGTGATTTGAAGTTACTTCCAGCAGTCATTTTTACTTGGATAATCTGTTGGTATCACAAACTTGACATTTCTAAGACTGAACTTCTCATTTTTGCCAACATCTTACCAGTGATCATTTAGTGTAGTAAATTGTTTTCTTGTTTGTTTGTGTGTGTGTTTGAAATTAAAAAAAAAACATGGCCATCCAATTCCACTTCTATTTTTTCCTGAGAGGCTGTTGTTAGCTCTATATAATTTCTATACCTGGCTTCTTGTTAAATTGCTTATTTGAAGAAAACTTTCAGCTTCATAAATGGACTACATGATCTAACGTTTTTTGATTCACAGGCAGACACAATACTGGCAAAAGGAAAGCCATAATCTGTAAAAGGAATCTCCATTCTTGTTTTATCATTTGCTCCAGACTCAAGGTCATCCTGTCAGCTACTCACTGTCTTCCTAATGTACTAATCAAGGCTTGAATGGAATGGAGTGAACAGTCATGCAGAATACTCAAGAAAATATTGGAACAAAACAAATACTGTGAACAAAATTCTCAAAGAGAAATTAACCAGAATACTGTATTTTTAAAAAATATACTGTTTCTTATGAGATGACAGGTAGTGCATTCTCATGTCAGCAACTGTGCACTACTATTCATATCATTTTGTTCAGTATCCATTTTATTTATTTATAAGCTAACAGTGCTTTTCCTTAATTGTTCAATTATTCTAACATGATGGGATTACCTTTGAATTCAGTTATTCTCAGTAGAATATCAAAGTGTAACTGAACATAGAGTCTGTCATCTTGGTAGAAATGAGAGATATAAATTCTTTGTTGAATGGAACTGTCTGGCCTTTATTGATCAATATAATTAAAGCAAGTCATAGGTGAGAAAAATTCTGTCTTTTTACATAATAGCACATTTTTTCCTTCCTGACAGCTATTTTGACATACATCAGTAAATTATAAGTAATTTAATCATTCGAGTTAATTTGGAATTATTTTAAATGACCATCTCATTCAACTGCTAAAGTTAAAAGGAAGATAAGTGCTTTTTTATTTAGTAGTTGATTTGCATAGATAGTTTTTTTAATGTGTCTTATATACTGATTTTCCCATTGATGCATGATTACAAAGTGCATATATATGTCTACATATATTTCATTTTATATATATATATATATATATATATATATATATTTATGTACACACTTTATTGTATATATACTCATATATATATACCCATACACAAACACATACAGACTTCTTTTTTTAGAAAACTACTAGTAATAGATTGTTACTCTTTGGTATACTATATCCAATTTTATTGAAGATGTCTTTAAGATGAAAAGATTACTTTGGTATAAATGTAATGTCATCCTGCTTTTAAACCCCATACCTATCTCTTAATAATTATCCTCTTGAGAACAAATCTGGATTCTTTAACCTCATTTGTTTTCTCCCAGCTGTAAAATGATATAACAAGCCACACTGTGGAGATATAAGGACTGAATGTGATTACACATGTTTTAAAAGTGCTCAGTAAATGGATTACAAATCATCAGTTAGCAAAAGATATTATTTTAAAATAGAAGTCTTCCAAACCTAAGCTACCTTTCATAGTTAATGAAACTATATGATGTATGGTTAGGTTAATCATTTGCTATGAAAGAGATGTTCTTCCCTGAACAAATCCAACTTAGAAACAAAATCTAGTTACTGTTGAGAGGAAGTGAGTGGATGGCATGAAGTAATGGGAGGTAGGTGGATGCTGAACAACAACAATACTAAGAGAAGCATTGTGTATCAGACACTGTTTCAAGTGCTTTGAATACATTAGCTCATTTAATGTTTGTAATCATCTTATACAATATGTATTTCTATAATATCACCCCTATCATACTAATGAAGCAAGAAAAATGAGCTGCCTATTACAATTACCCAAGACCCCAGATTTACTCTCAAATGAGAGACAATGTTCTTCAACATCAAGACAAACTGTGAAGTCTACAATGATGTTTTAGTTATTTTTATTATTATCCTAATTATAAAATAATCATTGTAACTCAGGACCAATATTTCAGTATGTTTATGCCTGAAGGCTCCTCAAATCCACAAATGGAATAACAATATACATTGTCTAATGTGTAATGTATAATACATACTTTGAGAAAAGTATATATTATATGTGACATTTGGTGATCTCTGTTTGCCACTTAAGAGAAAAAAGATAATGTGCTTGAAAAATATCCTATTGACAAAGAAGTGATGCACATATTTCAATCTGATATGTAAGTATATATAAAGTTATACTGATGAAGTCATCTTCACCTGGGCCAAAGTTTTTAAATATCTTCTTAGATAGTTTTATCAAATATTTTGCATAATTCCAATATTGTTTAATTCTAAGCTGATGATTTTACAACATTTTAATAATACAGGAATAGTTTCATTTTAGAGAAGTAAAGGAAAATGACTACTAAAGTTAAGGAAATAAAATTTGGATGATGAATACTATAATCACATAGCAAAAGGGAGTATATGTTTTGACTGATTTGCTAAATAGCAATAACTCTTGCAATCACTATGGAGATTTCTTTAAAATCTAGGAGTAGAACAACATATCACCCAGCTGTCTCACTCCTCAGTATATTTCCAAAGGATTTAACATCAGCAAAATACACTGTTGCAGCCACATCAACATTTATAGCAGCACAATTCACAATAGCTAAGCTATAGAGCCAACCTAGGTGACCATCAACAGATGAACGGATAAGAAAATATGTTATATATACACATGGAATATTGCTCAGCCATAAAGAAGAATGACTTTGTGAAATTTGCTGTTAAATACATGGAACTACCATCCTAAGTGAAATAACCCAGTCCCCAAAAGTCAAAGGTAAAATCTTTTCTCTGATATGAGGAAATTAATTAAAAATTGGGGGGTCCAGATTAAAAATATAAAAGAAAGAAATAGGGGAAGAAAACGGAAGAGAGAATTTCACTGAAATAGAAGGATCAGCAGAGTAGATGACTAGGATTGAGAAGGAGGAAGAAGGGACAGGAAAAGGGAAAAAACACTGAATGTGACACTGAATATGTGCATGGATATGGCATGGTAGGTCTTGGCATTGGGGATACCACTGACTAAAAAGAAAATAGTAAACTATAGATTGATTGATGAGGGATCAGTGGAGTGGAGGAGGAAAGCTGTGAGTGGCAGGTATGGTGGGCCGAGTGCTGGGGACTGAATTTGAGTGCACTGTGTTCCATGCTTTTGTGATTATATCAGGGTATATCCTGGTGTTATGTATAACTAAAAATAAGTTAAAAATGCTTTGGTGGAATGTCCAGAAGGATCATTTCTGAGCTATACTTATGCCCAGGGAACTTAAAATAACCCAACCAGGAAACTCAAAAAGGAAAATTATTCATTGGGAGCAGAAAAAAAAATTACTCACCTCTGTTATTTTATTTTTCATCTCTGAAATTAAACACATCTGTAGATTTTAGGGGTTTTTTGTTGTTTGTTTGTTCTGTGGGTTTTTTTTTCTTTTTGTACTAGGGATTGAACCCAGGGGCACTAACCACTGTCATAGTCTCAGCACTTTTTCACATTTTAGAGATGGTCTGAGTTGCTTAGGGCCTTGCTGAATTGTTGAGGCTGGCTTTGAGATTTAAATCCTCCTGCCTCAGCCTCCTGAGCCACTTGGCATTACAGGCATCTGCCACCATGTCTGGCACTTTGGTAGTTTTTACCTCAAGCTTTGCTCATTGCCGAATCTTATCACCATCTCAGCATCATCTTCTCCATGTCTGACTCACTGATGGAAAAAAGGATGGATTTCTCATTTACAGTTTAAGCCACTGGATAATGAATGGTGCAATTTTCTCTCATGGGACATGTTTGGAGAAAGTTTAGGTGTAATATGTTCAGGGAAGTTTAACCATAGACAGCTATAGGAAGTTAACTGGACAATGTCCAGTAGACAGTTAGCTAAGTAAGTGTGCATTTTATGAAAAAAACATCTTGAATATAAGACTGAATTTTGGCTACCAAATCTCAAAATAACTGAATGCCAAGAAGCATTACTGAGCTGGAGACAGATCCAACACAAATGAGAAAATAACATTGGTATTGTTATGGGGCGACCACTCAGAAAACACACTAACTCTGAATTTAAAATGAATAAAAAGAATTTTATTTTATATATTTTGCCAATTGCCAATTGCCAATTTTATATGGCCAGGGACAGAGCCCAATTTGGCTCTCTGAAAGAAAAGCTGCCTTGAGCTATTTATGGTCCAAATAATTAAGGAAGAAGACCACATCCTATGGAATTTTGCAAAACACAACAAAGTGGAATGCAGGGCTGAGAAGGCAGTTAGCAGAGCAAATACAGATAACCATACAGAAAGTTGTGTTAACAAATACTTACTGAGCATATGTTCCATGTCAGAAATTTCTTCTGGAATATTCTCAACATTACCCCCAATGCCAAATATTTACATGCAAGTAGTGTATGACCCCTACTTCCAGAAAATAAAAGAAGAATGGGGAAGTTTGTAGTAGGGACCTTGATATGGTGTTCACCATTGGAATTAGTTCCTACCTGGAGATGAATAAATCTCTTTAGAGGAAGTAAGAAAAATGGAATATGAGCTCTACTTGAAAAGATGAAGGAGGCGCTGCTAGTCAATGGGCAACACAAAGGTTTTTCAAAGAGCAGAGTGAGCCATGCACCTAATCCTGATGTATTTGAAGATCCATGAATCCCATTAAGGCCAGGATTGAGAAACATAGGACATAGTTCTATGTTGGAAACATAGAACTTATGCTGTATGTGAAGAGGCTTGCATGCCATTCTCAAGAGATTAGACTGTAACTATCAAATATCAAGTTTGTGTATTACAGAAATATAATAGGTATCAGCAATTTAGATTGTCACTCATTTTCCTCTGTGGGTATCAGTTCCTCCTGATGCTCAGTTATTTTGAATTGAATAAATCTGAAATATGTAGATGCATGTAGACAAGTTTCTCAGTCCTGGCCACTTCAAGCACTACTTTCTCTGGTCTTGCTATTAAGGTGTATGATAAATCAAGTGTTTATGGATAATCAGCTATTTGGAACTCTCACATAATAGACCTTTCATATCAATCATATTACTAAATTGATAGAATAGAGTTAAGAGAACCACAGTGACAAAATAACAGAGAACCTGAAAATAAGAATCCATGAGGTTAGCAAGAGTGAAGCATGGACAGAAAGAGCTGAGGACATTTCTGCACACTTTGATCCATTCAGGCCCAAAGCTGAAGATCCTTCTGATATTCAGTACTTTGGTCCAATAAATTCTGTAAAGAACCAACAAACATACAAAATGAATGTACTTAGGTTTTTGCCCTTTACAACCAAAATAGGAGTAACTATTTTTAAAAATCTTATGAAAATTAAAATAAGTAGTGTCATAATTTTTTAAATAAATAAATCAAAATCAAAAAGCCCCAAAAATGGGAGGACCTGCAGAAGAAATTAGAGCAGGGTATATAGATATAAAATTACCCCAATGGTTAAGAGACACTGAGAAATAAGAAAGAAGGGTCACTTCTTGGCAACTAATAGGTAAAGTTTCAGTTTTTACACTTCACATATTTTTGTACTGACTAGAAATTAATTTGTATGAGAAATATAAGTGTGGAATTCTGGAGAAAAATTAATCCAAAATGTTTAAATTTAGGATTTGCTAACATTTTTGAGAGTGAGTACTTGGAATGAATCAAATATGTGTGTGTCTTAGAAATCAAAGGTGGAAGATTTCTCAGAGAAAGGGATAAAGTTCACTGTGAAAGTAAGCATAGAATTTAGAAAAGCGAGGGGCAGTGAACAACCCCTTTTTCTTCCATGCTAAACTCCATCAACGGTATTCTCAAGAATGGGAAATTAGGAGAATATTCATTATATATCAGTGGATCCAGAAAATAAGAATGGTTAAAAATATGAAACTAGTTGAGGCTAATCACACTAACTGCATAATTATGGTGAAAAGAGCAATAAATAAATGAAAACTGGTGGTTTAAAAACATGGCACAGTGATTGACAGGGTGGGTACAAGATTCTAGCTGAATATTTTGCAATATCATAATCTAAATAAACTGGGAGAACAGGTTCATTAAAGGACTGAGTTAGCTAGAAAGTAATCTCAGAAATGGAGTAAGTATACTACCAATGTTGACTTTTAAAAAAATTTATTTTAAGTGATGTTGCATGTATGGATAGAAAATCCTGAAAAAAAAACAGGTTAAAGAACAGGTTTAATAGATATTAAAAACACTGATTCTTTTAAATGAAATTATGGAGGAAGTTGAAGGAAGCAAAGGGGTAGGGAATACAACAAAAGAGTAAAGGCACAGGAAAAAATAAATGAACTTTTATATAGTTATAATGGAGGGAGAAAATTTTGGAAATATATGGGAGACAATTTCACCTGGACTGATGACAAAGTAAAGAGGAAAATTTTTTTAGACAAAAGGAGGAAAAAACATAATGCTACTGTTTTTACTTCCATCAAGCAGAAGGCTAGGGGATATACTGAGAATAAGCCCCATGGGAACAAGGAATTGAGACTTAAGGTTTAAAATATATATTATGAATAAGAGAAAAAGTTCCAGGTAAGCTATTCAGATATAAAGGGGCTTTTTGTTGTTGGCCTTGGCATATTTTTATTTTGTTGTATTAATTTCACATATGTAACTAAATTTGCAGAGAAGGTAGAACCCTGATAGTAATCCATCTTTACAGCCTGCCTATGAGCTTCCTGGTGTAGAATCTGAGAAACAAAGTGATAAGTGGTACCCAAGGCTACACTGACTACATAATTATAGTGAAAAGATCATAAATAAATGAAGACTGGTCGTTTAAAACCATGGCACAGTGATTGAAAGGGTGGGTACAAGATTCTAGCTGAATATTTTGCAATATCAAAATCTAACTAAACTGGGAGAATAGGTTCATTAAAGGACTGGGTTAGCTAGAAGGTAATTACAGAAATGGAGCAAGTATACTACCAATGTTTACTTTAAAAAAATTATTTTAAATCATGTTGCATGTATGGATAGAAAATACTGAAAAATGTATACTACTATTCATATTACAGAAGACTCAAATTTAATAGGTCTCAAATTCCTTGACACAAAGGGCAGACAACAGTAGGGAGCCCAGGGCAGGGGCGGTGTTCTGGAAATAGATATTGAATTAGTAACTTGGATATTAGGAGGCAAATTGTAAGTTGGGATATAAAAATTGAAGAAAATGGGCTGAAATGAAATTAGGCCACACTCCTAAGAACATGTATTTAAAAGATTTGTACCACATATTCACAGAAATACATTTACAGTCCACTCATTTATTCTCAATATAAAATGAGGAGTGTGTCATTTTTAAATATTATCTTGGGCAAAACTTCTGTGTTATTAGTTCCCACAATTGTTGTTTCATTAATCACTCCAAACAAATTATTTATAAAGCTAAGTTTAATTTAGTTCAATGTTACTCTTTCTCTGTTGACCATGCTCAAATAGTATATTTTATATTGTAGTACGATGGCATCTTCCAGGAAGCTAAAAGCTGAAAAGATCTGAACATTAAGTGGCTATGATTCCCTTACTTTGGCAACATCCTTCACATCAGGGAAAATATTCAACTCTTGCTTTCTGAGTCTGGATTATTTCTTAGAATGCTCTTTCAGGGTTGGTTCTGGCTTGACTGGAGTGGAAATGGTGGTGGTGGGCCATGCAGCCTAGCCTGTTATGCAGGTGCAGGCCAGGGCCCAGCGGAGTTGGGCACACTGACCTATCTCTGCTGCCATGCCCCCTGTGAGCAAAACTGAAGTGATCTCTGAACCAAATTTTTAGGCTCAAGTGGTAACCAATAGCATGTGTACTTTTCCAAACCATCATTAGCATAAATTTGGACCAGTTGCATTGCTACATTTTCCAAACCCTGATTAGCATGAATGTGGACCAATAGCATTGACCCAAGGATTATAAAATCCTAACAGAGCAAGCTCCAGTGACAAACTGCTGTGAAGTTTTCAAAGTTTCCTGTCATTTGGATTCAGAACACTGGAACCCTGCAAACAGGAATTGGCTTCATGCTTCTGTGGTCTGCTGTAATTAAGAGCTGCTTGGCTGAAGAAGCTTGTCTCTTACATGTAACCTACCCACCCACAAGTACAAGCAAGAATCTCTACTTGGACTAAAGGGTCTTCATAGTGAATTGTGTGTATTTATTCATATATATGAATGCAAATGAGATTTGTTGCTATGGAAGGTTAAATAATGAAGTTTTAAAAGTGATGCCAGAATCCACTTTTCATTGAATACCAAATAATTATTCAGTAGAGGTTAGGACAGGTTGCATGCTTGAGACTAAAACCATGGATTCATTGTTTTGGTGTTCTCTTTCATCTCATTTGAAAGGGCTACATCATTAACATGATGTAACAAATTCATAATTTGTTCTAAGAGCAAAAGGAAATGAACATTTTTTGAACATTGTCACTGCAATTTTATGGGGATTCTTGAAAATATATCTATAAAAATTAGAGTGGCAGTATTCAAAAATATTCTAAAAATTATGTGGAACCACAAAACTTCAAATATTTGAAGCAATCTTGAGGAGAACAACAAAAAAACAATAAGTATTACAACAGTCTCTCACATCTATTGATGAACACTTTTCTTGTTTCCTCTTGCCCACAATCCAGCTCTTTTTAATTTTTTCTTTCTTTATTTTGCCTTCCTGGAATATGTTGGTAGATTTGGTGAGATTGGGCTTCTTTTCTTGTTACTAATCTTAGAGAAAGATGTTTAAGTTTTCCCTATTTGAACATTATGTTAGCTGGATAGTAGCATATACAGTCTTTATTGAGTTTCATTCATTGTATACCTAGTTTTGGGGAGGTTAATTTTTAAACCAAGAAAAGATGTTTAATATTGCTGGATGCTTTTTGTGTATCTATGGATGTGATCATAATGATTTGTATATTTCATTTTTCTTATGTTGTGCATAAAATTTATAGATTGTCATGTGTTTTCGTTCCTGGAATAAGTCCCAAATGAAGAATGACCCTTTTAAATTCTTGTTGAATTCAATAAGCTATTATTTGTTGAAGATTTCTGCTTTTTTGTTCATTGGAGGCATTGATTTTCTTTATCTTGTTTCCTCATCTGGTTGATATTTGTATAATGATGGTCTGGCAAAATCATTTGGGAAAAGTTTCTTCCCTTTAAGTACTCTTAATTAAATTATTTATTTATTTTTTAGTTGCTGATGGACCTTTATTTTATTTATTAATATGCATTGCTGAGGATCAAACACAGTGCCTCACATATGCCAGGCAAGTGCACTAAGGCTGAACCCCCAGGTGGCAGCACCCCCCTCTCTTAAGTACTTTTGAAAATTTTGAGAAAGTGATGATATTCTTTAAACATTTGATAGAGTCTGATTGTGTCATTGCTTTGCCTAAAAAACTTTCAGGGCTTTTGAAATGAAGATTAGAGTTCTTCACATGACCTGAAAGGTTTTTATGATCCTTAACTGACTTCCTTCCCAAAGCATTACTCTCATTTTCATGTTCAAGTAACATAAAGATTCTAGAACCTGCTGTTTGACATTTGCACATATTGTTTGTTTTGCCTGGAAAATTCTTTCTCTGACCCCTACATTTTGCCTAGCTGATTCCAAATTATCTTACATGATGCTGCTTAAATTCATACTTCTCCAGGGGCTTCCCTAATACTCCCCCTTCTCCAGCTTAGATTGTCCCTCTGTTTAGTGTTCTCAAGGCACTCCATGCTTCTTCATAGCCATTAACAAAATTGCAATGATGTAGCTATCTGTGCTATTTTTGGTTTAATGTTGGTCTCCTTTGCTAGTCTGCATGTTTTCTTTTTTAAAATATTTTTTAGTTGTAGACGGACACAATATCTTTATTTTTATTTATTTATTCTTATATGGTACTGAGGATCAAACCCAGGGTCCCAAACATACAAAGCAAGTGCTCTACCTCTGAGCTATAACCCCAGAGATTATTCTACACCATGATGATGATATGAGAGTAATGAACTACTATGTTTAAAGACCACGTTATTCCTGAAATAAGTTCCATATTTTTCCAAAATGAAATATAATAAACAATTTGTAACAATCCCAAAAGTATTCAAACTACTTTATCTTTCTAGTAATAACTGTAATTTATTGACAAGAAGTACTTAATAAAACATTGATGTTGGGTCACATGTTGCTTAGCATACTGTAAGCTAAATTATTAAGCAATTTACTCTGATATGACTGTGTTATCCAATTCTCAAACCAAGACATTTGGAAAAGCTAAGGGGATGCAATAAATTGTTGAGTGGGGACAATAGCAGAAACCAGGACTGTCCTTGGTAAACCAGGGCACATGATCACCCTGGCTCTACAGGTTATATTCATTTGTCTATATCTTACAGTTCTACTAGATTTGGGAGCATAATTTTTTTTTGCATTATTTCTTTCTGTCAAATATTTAACTACAAAGTAATCATTAGATAAACAATATTTTATTTCCCCTTTTTAGGAGCAACAGGGTATACTTGCTGTGTGCATGTGTGAGTGTGTTCATCAACTTTTTGATTTGGTTATTGGCATGAGAATTTTCCCTTTTTATACACACTCAGAATCAACTGCAAAGTTGTATGTGTATATATTATTTACTTGGCACAAATCCAATACCCTTAACCAATGAAATGTGAATCAAAATAGCATAAAGGAGCTAAATTGGAAGTGAAGAAGACTGACACTGGATTGATCATTCAAACTCTTAGGCAGGAATGTGAAGGCAGAGATAAAATTTTTCTTATATCTTTTCCTATGTTTATGAAAGACAAAATGTGAATAAACACTGTCCATTCTGATTTAAATGTACAAGGTACCCTTGGGCATAAATTATAACCTAGTGAAGACAGAAGTAATAGATAAAAGTTGATAAATGTGTATGTAGAAAGTCCCTTAAAATATAATAACTTTCCTGTCAGAGAAGAAGCAAGGACATTATAACCAGGCAATTGGGACTCTATTAATTATATGTCAATTGGGCAATAAAGAAAATAGCTTGATATAGGGATACTGGATCTAGAAATAGCTGCAGAGGTGATTTAATCTTGACTTTAATTTGAACATATCTATTGTATTCTTCATCATCATAAGGTCCCATGTCAGACAACAGTGCTGATGTATAAATGGTGCAATAGTTAACATCAGATTGTATAAAAAAAAATCTGCTCATAATGTAAAAAAATCACTTGTTTTAGTTTTTAATTGAATTTTTAAAAATGGGCTCCAAAATATAGCTACAACATATGAAAAATATTAAAGATATTTGGATTTATTATTTAAATGTCTGCAACTTTATGTTTCCACATATTGTTTATTCTTATGCTACAGTTCTGAGTATCGTACCTGCAGGAGATCTCTGCCAAGTCTCCTCCAATACAATGTTTTTAAATTGAATGTATTGCTTTTCAACATTTTCCCCTTCTTGAACCCCTGTTTGATAATAAAGATTCATTTTAGGAGTTGGGCATCATGGTCTCAGGTTGGAGTCTCTGAAAGCAGATGCTGAGATGGTGTTTGGGTTGTGGGAGCTTTTTTTTTTTTAATTGTCTCATGTCAAAGCAAAATTTCCATGATGACTGGATGAAGACTAAAAGCTCTGAGCCAGCATGGGACATGAAATTTTCCTCAGCTGACTTTTCCCTTTGTGTCTGTCCTGTCTTTGGATGCTGGCTGCCCCAGGAAGGTGTGACCCTGAGGCCAGCTGTGAACCTGAAAGAGCCCATTGTGCACCACATCTGCTGGACCTGCTTGCTCTCCCACAGCTGAGCAGCAAGTTCTCCAGGGAGGCGTCACTGTTTCCATCATATTCTGCACCCCCCTCACATATACACAGACTCACTAAGTGCAATAAATATTGACACTAATTTATTTTCTTCTGTTGGATCCTCCACAACTTTGCTATGCCTTTCTTAATTCCTTTTTATTATCTTCTTTTTCATTTTCTTTTTTATTTCTTTTTATATTTATGTCCACTTCCTTGGCCATTGTAATGCCAGGGAGCCTAGATGGTTTTCTTTCACACAGTGCTAAATTAAACAGTAGCTTGCCTTTGCTTCTAGACAAGGTCCACATCTGCCTTCTTTTTTTTTTCTTTTACCTTTTTAAATTAATCAATTAATTGTACTTAGCTATATATGACAGCAGAATGCATTTTGATTCATTGTACACAATTGCAGCATAACTTTTTATTTCTATAGTTGTACATGATATAGTGTTGCTGCACCCTATGTGCAGTCATACATATACCTTGGTTAATGATGTCCATCACATTTAACCATCTTTCTTGCCCCCATGCCCTCTCCACACACCTGCCTCCCCTTTGCACCATCAAAGTTTCTCCATTTTTCCCATTGCCTCCCCCCCATTATTGATAAGCATCCAGTTATCAGAGTGGCTTTTGGTTTTCTGGGATTGATTTACTTCTCTTAGCATAATATTCTCTAACTCTATCCATTACCTGCAAATGCCATAATTTTATTTGCTTTTAATGCTGAGTAATATTCCATTGAGTATATATACCACAGATTATTTATCCATTCATGGATTTAAGAGTATCTTTTTGTTTCCATGGTTTAGCTATTGTGAATTTAGCTGCTATAAACATTGATGTGGCTGCATTACTATAGTATGCTGATTCTAAGTCCTTTGGGTATAGACTGAGGAGTGGGACAGCAAGGTCAAATGGTGATTCCATTTCAAGTTTTCTAAGGGATCTCCATACTGCTTTCCAGATTGGTTGCACCAGATTGCAGTCCCTCAAGAAATGTATGAGTGTGTCTTTCCCCCACATCCTCACCAACATTTATTGTTGTCTGTATTCTTGATAACTGCCAATTCTGACTGATGTGAGATTTATGATTTAATAAGAGTAGTTTTGATTTTCCACTTCTCTAATTAATTGAAAAATAATTTTCAATATGTCTAATACTAGACATATTGAAAATTATTTTTATATGTTTGTTGATCAAATGTATGTTTTTTCTGAGACATGTGTGTTCAGCTCCTTAGCCCATTTATTCATTGTGTTGTTTTTGTGTTAAGTTTTTTGAGTTCTTTATGTATTCTGTGGATGAGTGCTCTATCTGACGTGCATGTGGCAAAAAAAAAAAAATGCTCACAAAATTTAGGCTCTCTTCACCTCATTGATTGTTTCTTTTGCTGAGAAGAAGGTTTTTAGTTTTTAGTTTGAGTCCATCACATTTGATAATTCTTGATTTTATTTATTGCACTTTAGGTGTCTTGTTAAGGAAGTCAGGGTCTAATCGGATGTGATGAAGATTTGGACCTACATTTTTTTTTCAGTTAGGTGTAGGGTCTCTGGTCTGTTTCCAAGGTTATTGATCTACTTTTAGTTGAGTTTTGATCAAGGTGAGAGATAGGGGTTTATTTTTATTTTGCTGCCTGTGGTTTTCCAGTTACATGGCCTTTAATTATACTAGATATTTATTGCAGTTACTTTTTTGTTTTGTTTTGTTTAGACAGGGTCTCACTCTGTTGCTCAGGCTGGCCTGCCTCAAATGCCTGGACTCAGATGATCCTCCTACCTCAGCCTCCTGAGTAACTTAGATTAGAGGTGTATGTCACTATGACAAGACTGTTGTGAGGATATTGTGCTAAAGAGTATTTGAGTAAAGAATAGAGTCCAGAAAGTGTTATTGATAGTGTAACTAACTCTAAAGAGTGTTACAGAACAATGCAGTCCTAGTTACTAGGTTTGATGTTAAAACAACCAAGAACTATGGAATATATTCCCATGGGAGTAAGTATTTTTCTAATTGTCTTCAAAATTAAGTATTTTGACTGAAAGATAAATTCTGAGAGAGTTGGCTTGATGCCCAGTAGTTCTTGCAGGATAATAAAAATCAGCCAATAGAATAAAATTCTGTGAGATCCCACAAAAGAAGCAACATAGACATTTTCAATAGTACACTCCCTGATATATGCATTAGAGGAATGTCTAAGCTGCTATAAGAGATACTTCTCCCTCATGTCCAGAGTATATAAGTAGTATAAGAAGAGTGAGGATAATTACTCTATAAAGTTTTCCAAGAATCTGGGCTCTTCTATCTGTTTTGCTTTTCCATGCACCAAGTGGAAGCAAGAAGTGAAATATTTTCATTTTTAAATATTTCATTTCACTCTTTAATTGCATCCAACACTCCCAGTACCTCCCAGGGATTAGAGTATATTTGTATAAGCAAAATTAATGGAAAACTGAAAAATCCAGTTAAAAGCTGTAACACAAGTGAAGCTGCTTTATTAGTAATGTTATAGTTAAAGCAACGTCCCAGGGTTTCATAAATTGACTTCCAGACCACTCAGGTATAATCGAATCAAGCCTTTATTGAAGCACACCAGTGGTGACTGACCAGAAACATAAAGTCTTTTCCAGATCAGCCTAAAACAATTGTAAGGGCATTTATTTTAAGCTTGAAAACCACAAAAGGCACATGGGGGTTTAGCCAATGCAAGCAAGCCAAGTTACAGAAGTGGGAGATTGCTGTCAGGTGGTGGGAAGCTTAGCCAATCACAATTAGCCATTCACCCCAGTTACGGAAACAGAGCCCCATTAGATAGTTCCATCTTCTTGAGGGTTTCTACAACAAAAGGGAAGACAACTTACCCCAATCAAATAGCCTTTCTATTTGGCATGGCTTTTTTACAAAATGGAGTTACTAAATAAAATGAAGTTGCTTTGGCTTGACTTATTACTGTAACAGAAGAAGGGCATACGTACCAGAGGCATGGCCACATTATTCACTAAATATTGCCTATTAATTATTTTATGTGACCTAAGAGCCACACATAGAGATTACAGAGTTGTAGGAAAAAATTCTTCTCTTATGGAAATCACAGCTTAGCAGAAGAGATAAACAATTAAAAGCAATAAAATACATATATTATCATAGATAACTACAATATCCTAAGATGGCAGATTGGAGATATACCACAGGAAACATGTCCTGATGGAGAAGATAAGGAAATGAAGAAAGGGGAAGGTTAAGTGGCTATAGAGCCATTGGTGTCCTACAAAATCATTCAGCTTTTATCTTGAAGGTCATTATCCATTATTGAAGAATTTTAAAGTGTAAAGAGATTATAAAATATGCTTTTGGGAGATATCATTTGGTGACCTCTTTGGGAAGAACAATATTGAAGGTATGACATTTAAAACTAAAGGAGGAAGGCCTATAAGATGGGGGGAGGGCTACAGGAAGTTGCTTTCCATGCTACTTTCCTGGCCTAAATTCAGGAAAGCAAATAAACAGGTTCTCAATGTGGTATGTGAAAAGAGGGATTTTTCTGGATTTAATGCTGGACTCTCAGAATAGCTTAGGTACTCAGAAGTTTGGATATAATAAAGTTAAATTAGAAAATGCAAAGACAGTTTAAGCAGTGTCTATAGTGGATACAATGAAGGCAAAAGGGGAGAGGTACTAAGGAAACTTAGGTGGCACTGTGGCATATGTTGATATGCAGAAATCAGAGATCAAGTACACTGTCAGAATGATCTAGTGGGTGAGGCTACATTGTATACTCATGTGGAAAAGATTCTGAGGATCTCGCAGTTGTCCACAGATAGCCAAGACAAGCACCATTTTCCCTACCACTCTAAGATGGCTGGCAGCTTTGTGATCAGGCCCAAGTATGACCTGTTTAATCAAAGCTAGGTTCAAAAACCAGGCAGAGACCTGCCACATGAGTCAGAGTGTGCCTAGGAAACCAAGAGAAATTCAGGTGTAGATGGTGTTATATCCAGGGGAATATGGGACATTCAGACCCTAGAGATCCCAGGTCCCTCTCACCCAATGAGTCTGGCAGGTCACAGGACAAACTGGGGCAGACTGGTTATTTGATCAGGCAGGTGGAAGTGAGTGTGCTCTTGGGAACTGAGCCCAGGAGGCTGGGAAGTATTGGATCCATAGGTGGCAGAGGGGGTGAAGAATTGGCTCTTCCTCATAAGTGGAACCTAGGGGAGACTCCAGGGATGCAGACTCTCAGCACAGATCTGCAGCTGCCAGGCTCTGGAAGTATGCTGCTTTAAAATCTCAGACCAATCATCACTCAACAAAGCATGAGGGGTCTAACTAGACTTAAACTCTACCATCAGGAGATCAACCTCTGGGAACTCTGCTCACAAAACTATAGAGCAACCACCATGAGAATAGAGCAGAAAACACTCTCCAATGCACCCCACCTCATGCTGCCCAGAAGACCAAATAGCAACTTAATGAGCAACACAAAAAGAGAAAGAAGGATTGGACAGCCTCTGGCTACTACTCATGTTTGAAATGCAGACCTCAAGAAAAATGGAAAGAAAGACACTTGGGTACAGATAACCAACATATATTCTCATTGGCAATTTTTGACCACTACAACAGAAATGATTCCTTAATTTTTTCATTAAGAACCTTCTTCCCTCTCTTTTTCTATCTCTCTCTCAATCTCTCTTTATATTGTGTGCTTAATGGTTCATGGACATTGGTACACATACATATTTGTCTCACTTTACTAATATCTAGCATTTTTGAAGGTAGTTATTTTTCTTGATTCTGGTTTTTTGAGGCCTATACTTATTAGAATAATTTGTATTTTTTGTCTTGTCTACTTCTCTTGGTTTTCTTTCTCTCTTTTATTTTTCTAACAGCTAAATTCTGTTGTTCTAGCACTCTTCCATTAATATTTTACTTCTGTTTTCTCTCTTTTTTCCTCAAATTCATTATATCCTACATCTCTCCTGCATTTTCTTTTCACCTTTTGAAATAAAAAATCCTTTTGCAAACTTACTATTTTTAATCTTGGCAATTGTTTTCCATATCATTTCTATTTACTGTGCCAAGTTACATTATAAATGTCATTATAGGAATTAAGTATTTAGTTTAATAGTGTGAGGAGTAAGGGGTAAGGGGTAAGGTGTTTGGGGTAAGGTGAGGAGCTGCAACCCTCGGGGAGGTGAGGTGACGAAGTCATCAAACATGAACAGCCTCCAGGATTCAGGCTTGGTGGCGGTGAGCTCATTTTATTATAGAAGAGCTACAGTTTATATAGGGCATGTCTACCAATAATAATTGTATAAGCCAGCAGTACAATATCTTGAAGCCAATCATCATAAAGATCAAAATTAAACATACTATGGGGAAGTAAGGGAGCCTTCCAAGTGGACAGGGACAGCAGGAAGGGTCACCACTGGATGCTTCCAGTGTCTTGTCCTAGAGCAAACAGGTGTTCTTATTCGCTCACACTGAGATGTTTCTCAGCTATACCCATTCCATGTCTGACATCTACACTGCAGGCTTGTTCTTTCCCACATTTTCCCCTTTTCTTTTTTGTATGCATATACTAACATAGCTTGCTTAGTTTCTATCTTATTAACTTGATTGTGTAGGTACTTTATAAAGACATTCAGTATAACAATACAGATAACATCCATGCCAGCAATAACCTGGTTGGTGGGGTCAATCAATGCAGGAACCTTATCCCACAGCCTCTGAAGGAAGGAAGGCTTGAGGATTAGGTTTGATTTAGTTTCATTTAAATTAAGAATATGGGAATGCAGAGCCATAGTGAAATTACTAAAGGCTAGATTCTAGGGCCCTTTTAACCATTCAGCCAATTCAAGCTGGGCCTGTGTAACATTTTCCACAGGGATCACTGTTTGACAGACATACAGATATTGAGGGCTAAAGGTATCCTAACATTCAATTGAAGTATATCAATCTTTTCATCCATGAGATCATCTTCTGTTGTAGCATTAGGATACTTCCATGTAATTGCAGGTTAAGTTGCTCTAGTACAGTTAGGGCTTTAGTGGAGCATTGAACTACCTGGTTGATTGTGGCAGCATTAGCTGTAGACTGGGCTAAAGCCATGGCAGCTGCTGCTGCAGCTAGGGTGGCAGCAATAATGGCAGCAGTAATATAAAAGTCCCGTTTTGAACATGAGAAAAATATTTCTTTGGTGACGTGTACCTGTTGGACAGAGGATATCCATTTGGGGGGAACCATAGTATGGGGGGTGTCCTCATGAGCACCACTGTCTTAATGGAGTAATTCCAGCAATTGGTCAACACTCAGGAGGAATTAGTACACTCAAGGTGTCAACTGGTGGTGTGGATTGAAGAATGTGCAAAGATAAAAGGTGGTTTAACACATATGTGCCCCCTCAGTAGCATGGGTATCGACAGGGTAATCAAAGGAGCCATCAAACCAGATTGCACCCATGGTGACAGTAGGGCTAAAATCCATGCATTTATAAGATCCACATATTAATTGTTTACTCAGTTGTGCAAGACCAGGGGATTGTCTTTTTTTTTTTTTTTTTAGATTCTGGACATTAGTCACCCAGTTCATGTGTTTCTCAAAGGTATTATCTCTAATGTAGATGCTTCCCATGATGTAGGGCCAAGACCAACTAATGAGCTCATCCAAGAGGAATAATGGTCAGATGATGGAAAGGGAGTTTCTCCATGTTATGGCCTGTAGAGGCATCTAGAGCTCTCTGTATATTTGTGCCATGTGCAGGGCTGCAAGAATGGTTGGGGCCATGAGTGGAGCTCCCTAGCTTGAGGAGACATGGTAACCCCTTTAGGCAGGTCACTACTGGTAATTGTTCTTCATTCCCCTTCTAGAGAGAGGGGCCTATACCCTACAATACCCCATCTCTCTAGTTCCCAGAGGGTGTCTTTATGCAAGCATAATACACGCTGGCATATTCCATGTTGGAAACTTTAGCAAGAAGTGAAAAGGTCCATGTATGATTGACTTTAAGTGATAGGTTCTGAGGATACTGTACTATAGGATCTGAGGTTACAGGACATTGAGAGGGAACATTAGTAGCAAACAAGAAAGGCAAGACTGTATCATCTAGGCCAACAGGTAACAAAATTCCAGGAGTTGGTGCTCCCACCCACTATGCATGAGCTTGTGAGTTAGTGATAATAATGGAACACATTAACAGAAAAAGAGTGCCTGCTCCTGGCTCAGGGCCTGGGCCATATCCTGGGCTTTTTGAGCCAAGCTTTTTATGTCTCTCCATGTTATTTTTTGTGCTCTTCTACCATGAGATCATCTATAATGGTGTGCATTGCTTCTTCTCATTGGCGGTGGGGATGGGGGTGTCAGCAGGCAAAGCATTATCTGGAGTGTCTTTCTCTTAATGAGAAAGCTTCTCAGGTGGTTTGCTGGTGGTTCCACCATTCTGGGTAGGGGATTCATGTTGTTGGACTGGGTGAATGTTCTTTGCCAGGATCCAGATGGGCTGAGAGTCCTTTTCTGGAAAGACACAAGCAAAACTTCACCCTTGTGTTAGCAGTGAATGTGGGCTGCCGCAGTCTGGCTGGGCACAAATCATGAGCGACTGAAGCAGGAACAAACTTTATTTCTGAACTCCACCAGCACACTCCACACACGCTGCGTTCTCCCAGGACACACTACACCAACAGGAAATCCCTCCTCCCAAATTCCCTCCTACCGCACTTCCCCAACCAATGGGAACTCTCCAGGTGTCCCAGAGAGCTCCAAAGTAGCAGGCCAAGGCAGACAGCAGGGGTCTAATCTCCAATTGAATGCAACTTAACATAATCATTATCATCTCAATGGCTTGCTGGCATCACCTTTCAACCAAAAATGCCATGCATCATTCCTACTTGTCTATGGCTCTCAACAGTGGGCCATTTCATTGATTAGCCATTGAGTTCTTCCAGTGGACTAGGGGGAGCTGGGTAGTGTGGGGGAAAGATCCCCAATGCTTATCAGCTGGGGAAATGCCTGATGCATCAAATGTTAAAAAATTTAAAGTTATTAGTGATTGTGTCAAGAGAGTATTGGGTTCCCTTTATTTTCCCCCTTTTATTTTTGTAATTGAGTTTTTAGGGTTTGGTGGGCTCTTTCCACTATACCTTATACTGGGGGTTATAGAGGATACCAGTTGTATGAGTGAAGTTCCAGTTATGTAAGAATTCTTTAAATGTTTGCATATGCCACACCATTATCTGTTTTGATTGCCCAAGGTACACCCATGCAGAGTACTGCTTGCTTTAATGCTTTGAGGACATGGTTAGTTGTTTCTCCTGTCAAGGTAGCAGCATATATGAAGTGGGAGAAAGTGTTAATGATAACATTGATAAACTTCAGTTTTCCAAAAGAGGGAATGTGGGTTACGTCCACTTGCCAGAGTTTATTGGGTGCAAGCCCTCTGGGATTGACTCCTTGTGGTTGTATAGGTCCTAGTGGGACTAAAGGGGCACAGGATTTGCAAGTATGTACAAGATGTTTAAATTGTTGAATTGTAACATCTGGAAACAGTCATTTAATTGCTGCAGGGGAAAGATGAAGTTGTGCATGTAAATGTCTGGCTTGTTCAATACTAGATAGCTTTCCACTGTAGGAACTGTGGTCTTGTTAGGATGGCCTGCATGAGCATGATCCAATCATAGGGAGTCTGGAGATTATCTGCCCACTGGTCCATAAACTGCTCCATATAGGGAGAATCCAGACCATCTTATATGCTGGCCTTATGTTTGGTGGTTAGATCCTTTTGGGTTGGAGCAATCCAAGGCTGATTTGCTGCATTGGGCCCTACAGGGAAAGCCTAGAGGGTATGGGACCTAATCTTAAGTAGCTCTGAGTACTGATTCAAAAAAAGGTTATTAGGGTAGGGGGATGGTGTGACCTGTGGATCTGGAAGAGATTGGCCAGTAGATGGCAATAGATGACAAGGATAAAGGGAGTGTTCTGTGGGTGGCTGCTTGCAAGAGGCTGACCCTGTAGTTGTAGGCTGGGTATGGGGAGGGGCCCCCTTATTTGGGTGGGCAGGTGCTTGTGCCTCAGAAGAATTGTCGGTGGAGGCTCCTAAGGGTGCATTTCCTTCCACGAGGAGGGGGCTGGCAGTGGCATAGGAATCCTCAAGTCTAAGGTAAGGCCTTTCAGCTACAAGGACATTGTGCTGGCTGATATCATTGTCCTCCGTTCCTCCCAAATATTCTATGATGTTGTTATGTACCAGAAAGAAGAGATGGGTGTAGGTCTGGCCTTCTTGAATTTTCCTCTTCCAAGCCAACACAAGGACACCATGCCAGAGCTCTTTGTCTCAGAGTGTATCAGTGGACATCAAGGGTGCCAAGCAAACTACATTGTCCCAGAAGTCAAAGATATCAGGGTCTTTGATTTTGAGATTGCAGCTACAAAGGAGCACCTGAAGGGCTTTAATTTGTGGCTCTCTCTGAGAAGGAGGAATGTTGCCCATAATGGAAATGGTCCTTAAAGTGGAAGGATCCTGAGCTCAAAGAACCAAAGAAGAATGGCCACTATGGCACTCAAAAGGAGGAGAAGTCCTAGAATCGGGGCCACTGATGTTGAGGGAGTAGATGGAAGGAACGGGGAATATGGAAAAGATGCATCAGGTTGAAATGTGCTATTAGGGAGGGAGACTTCCCTGGCTGTCACCCCAGGGCCATATATCCATCACTGTGTCTCAGAAGTGACGTGGCTGTAAGCCAGGACCTTCTTCTTGGTTCAGGCACTGGGAGACCAAACCCTTATGTGTGCCTTCCGGATGAACCAAGGAGCTCCCACTTTGTGGCTAACCAGGGAGCAGGGGTTGGGGGGAGGTTATGTTCCTCTGTAACAAATCCTAACAAGAAGGCGACAAACCAAAACCACCAACTTTTGCCCCACCCCCACCCCTGAAAGCAAAAGTGGGCAAAGAGGTCTAAGCACTCACTGGGCTCAGACATAAGCTGATCAGGGGCACTCACCTAGCCTTTGTTGCCACAAAAGAAGTTGTTCCATGGGTGCCCCACTTTGGGCACAAGATGTTGGGGTAAGGTGTTGGGTTGGGTCCCATGGGGAGGTGAAGCAACAAAGTCATCACACATGAACAGACTCCAGGAGTCAGGCTTGGTGGCACTGAGCTTGTTTATTGAGAGAGAGCTACAGTTTATATAGGGCATGTCTACCAATCATAATTGTATAAGCCAGCAGTACAATGTCTTGAAGCTAATCATCACAAAGATCAAAACTAACCTTAGTATGGGAAAGTAAGGGATCCTGCCAAGCAGTCAGGGACGTCAGGAAGGGTCACCACAAGATGTTTCCAATGGTCTGTTCTAGAGCAAACAGGTGTTCCTATTCGCTCACACGGAGAGGTTTCTCAGCAATTCCATTCCATGGCTGTCATCCACACCACGGGCTGGTTCTTTTCCACAATATTGTATATTGTTTACATTGACAATTGTTATTATTTGTCTCCCTCAACCCATGAGTTGCTACAAAACTTCATGAACACTATAAGTTCATAGTGTAGAAGCTCTGACACCTTGAGGCATACTGATAATTGGGTAGCCACACAAACAATATGAAAAAGCAAGAAAACAAACCATCCCAAACATACCAAAATAATGAATAACAGAATCCATTGACACTACAGTGGATGAAATGTAAGAGAAGGAATTTAGAAAGTTCATAGTTAAACTGATATAAGAGGTAAATGATGTAAGGAATGAAAGCAGAGACAAAAAATATATAATCTTGTAAATAAAGTTGATTATGGAGAAGAGATGTTAAGAGACTATGAACAGAACTTTCAAGAAATATGGGCTAAAGGAAAAAGGCCAAATTTAAGATTTATCAGGCTAGATAAAGCCTTGTAGGTACAAAATAAAGGAATGCACAAACTTTTCAGTGGAATATAAGAAATTTTCCAAACCTTAACAATAAAATGTAAAAATCAAATATAGGCAGTATAGGGAACTCCAAATATGTAAAATTACAACATACGCACACCAAGGCAAATTATTATGAAAATGTCTTAACATACAAAATAAGGAAATAATTTTAAAGGCCATCAGAGAAAAACAAAAGGTAATATTTAGAAGGAAACTAATCTGAATCTGCTAATCTCTCAACCCATCCTCAAAGCTAGGAGGTCTTGCAATAATATATACCAAGCTCTCAAAGAAAATAGATGACAACTAAAAATACTATACACAGCACATTTAAGCTTCAGAATTGATGATGAATGAAAACCTTCCATGATAAACAAAAGTTAAAAGAATTCCCAACTAGAAAGCCTGAAGTACATGCACAATAAAATATTTCATAAAGAAGAAATGAAAAATAAAATTCAAAGCAAAAAAAAAGTGGAACTACATTAGGAAAATAGTCAATAAAAAGGGGAAACTAATACAAATTAAAAGCTAGAGATAAAACAAAATGATAGGGAATAAAAATCATTATTCAAAAATAACATTGATTTTAAAAAGCCTAAATTCATCAATCAAAAGACTTAGGATGGCAAATTGTATTAAAAGAAGACCCCCAAACTGTGCTATCTTCAGGAGACATACCTCAAAGGCAAAGGCATCCACAGACTGAAGGAGAAAGCATGGGAAAAAAACATATTACACAGCTCTCATAAACAAGCAAGAGTTTCTATCGTCATATCAGAAAAAATGGACTTGAAGACAAAGTTAATTAGAAGACGCAAAGATGATCATTTTATACTGCCTAAGGGAACTATATAAAATTCCAAAATAACAACATTAATATTTACACTCTAACCAAAGGAACATCTACTTACATGAAACTTATATCAAGTAAAAAACAGACCACAACAAAATAATACTGGATGATTTTAACACACCACTTGCATCACTGAATAGATCTTCCAAACAAAAATTAAATAAACAAGGTCTATAACTAAAATACAATTAATAATTTAGACAGCACACATATATAGAATATTTTCTCTATCAATGACTAAATATTCATTCTTCTCAGCAGCATAAGTTTTCTAAAATAGACCATATCTTAGGCCACAAAGCAACTTTTAGAATGCATTATATGCATTCTATCAGAACATAATGGAATGAGGTTAGAAATCAATGATCAAAAAAAAATGAAGCTACTCTAATACCTGAAGACTAAATAATATACTATTGAATGATGACTGGATGGTAGAAGAAATAAGGATACATAGAGGTAAATGAGAATAATAATACAACATATCAAAGTCTCTGGGACACTATGAAGGTGGTTCTACAGAAAGTTCATAACATTCAACTCATTCACTAAAAGAATAGAAAGTCAGCAAATAAATAATCTAACATTAAATCTTAAGGACTTAGAGAAGAACAAATCAACAACAAAATAATAGAACATAGGAAATATTTAAAATCAAAGCTGAAATTAATGAATTTGAAACAATAACAAAATTTTTAATGTAACAAAGTTTGTTCTTTGAAAACAAATAAATAAAATATATAAAACCCTTAGCCACACTAACCAAAAGAAAGATGGAAAACACTTAAATTATTAAAATCTATGAGGAAAAGGAAATGTAACCAAGGACATTAATGAAATGTAGAAGAAAATCAGAGAAACTATTTTGAAATTTAATACTGTATTAAACTTGAAAATCTTGAATACACTGACAAATTTCTAGAGAGATATGATTCACCCAGATTGAACCAGGAGGATGTAGAAAATTTAAACAGATCAGCTTCAAGTCATGAAATTGAAGATGCCATCAAAAGCCTACCAACAAATGATTGGAAGAATTTGCAGCAAAGTTCTACAAGACCTTCAAAGAGAACTAACATCATCATCCTCAAAGTATTCCAGAAAATAGATAAGGAGGGAATCCTACCAAGTTCATTCTATGAAGCTAGTATCACCCTGATTATCAAAGACACATCAAGGCTTGAAAACTTCAGACTAATATAATGGATGAACAGAGATGCAAAAATTCTTAATAAAATAATGATATCACATATGAAAATACATTTAAAAGATAGTTCTCAATGACCGACTGGATTTTATTCCAAGGATGTATGTTTGATTCAACCTACAGAAATCAATAAATATAATTCATCACAAAAATAGACTTAAAAACAAGAATCATTTGATTATCTCAATATGTGCAAAAAAGATTGGATAAAATGTAGCATCCATTCATGTTTAAAACACTAGAAAACCTAGGGATAGTAGGAAAAAATGTTGATGACATGATTCTATATTTCAAAATCCAAAAAAGAAAAAAAAACTTCACTGGAAAGCTTCTTAGAACTCATAAAAGAATTAAGCAAAGTGATGGGATATAAAAATTCATGCCCATAAATAAATTGTGTTTCCAAACATCAATGACAAAATAGCTGAAAAAGAAATTAGGTAAACTGTCCTATTTACAATAGCCTCAAAAAAAAATAAAATAAATAAGCTACTTGGGAATCCATCTAACAAATTAGGTGAAAGGTCACTACAATGAAAACTATAGAACACTAATGAAAGAAATTTTGGAAGACTCTAGAAAATTGAAATATCTCCCATGTTCTTGGATAGGCAGACTTAATATTGTCAAAATGGCCATACTATCAAGAGTATTATACAGATTTAATGCAATTCTTATTAATTCTGATGTTCTTCATATAAATACAATAATTAGTCACTAAATAATTAGTAATTTGGAAAAATAAGAGGCTACCCAGAATGGCCAAAGCAATTTTTAGTGAGAAAAGTAAAGCAGAAGGCATCATAATGCCAGGCCTTAAATTATATCACAAAGCTACAATAACAAACAGCATATTATTAACACCAAAACAGACATGAAGATCAATGGAATAGAAGACACAGAGAAAAACCCATATGAATTCAGTTATCTCATGCTACACAAAGGCACCAAAAACATATATTGGAAAAAAAGTATTTTCAACAAATGCTGCTGGGTAAACTGGAAATCCACTTTTAGTAGACGAAATTTAGTTCCTATTTCTCTTCCTCTACAAAATTCAAATCAAAGTGTATCAAAGACATGCATATTAGACCAGAAGCCCTCCACCTACTTGAAGAAAATATAGGCCCAACACTCAAACATGTCAGTGTAGAAACATTCTTCTTTAACAAGACTCCTAAAGCACTAGAAGTAAAATTTTAAAAATCAGTAAGTGGGATGGGGTATTAAATAAACCTCAGATAATGCATTAATTTTCAGAATATTCAAAGAACTCAAAAAGCTTAATATCAAAATATATGTATAGGTGAGTGTGTTTCTCTCTCTCTCTCTCTCTCTTAAAAAGAAATCTAAATCCATAATTAGAAAAATTTACTTCTTTCTAAAGGCAACATTATCTGGAAAGATACCTTGGCTGACAGTTTAAACAGCCTTTTCTGATATTTTTACATAGGGCCCTGGAGTGTACATACTCATATGGAGAAGTTGTAAGAGGCTGCTCTTAGATGAAATAACTAGCTACACTCTTGGATGAAATAACTAGCTACTCTTAGTCTAAATTTTTCAAAAAGTATGTGCTGAGGCCAGTCTTCAAAAGCCCGCAAGTTGCTTCACCATGTGGTCCACGTCGTCTATGGTTCTGGGTTATTGGGATGTTCGCGGGCTGGCGCATGCGATCCGCCTGCTTCTGGAGTTCACGGATACATCCTATGAGGAGAAACGGTACATTCGCGGGGAAGCTCCTGACTATGATGGAAGCCAATGGCTGGATGTGAAGTTCAAGCTAGACCTGGACTTTCCTAATCTTCCCTATCTCATGGATGGGAACAACAAGATCACCCAGAGTAATGCCATCTTCCGCTACATCGCTCGCAAGCACAACATGTGTGGTGACACCGAAGAAGAAAAGATTCGAGTAGACATCATGGAGAACCAAATAATGGATTTCCGCATGCAACTAGTTCACCTCTGCTACAACTCTGATCATGAAAAAATGAAGCCTCAGTACTTGGAACAGCTACCTGGACAACTGAAACTATTCTACTTGTTCCTGGGGAAATACTCATGGTTTGCAGGGGAAAAGCTTACCTTTGTGGATTTTCTCACCTATGATGTCTTAGACCAGAACTCTATGTTCGAGCCTAAGTGCCTGGATGAGTTCCCAAATCTGAAGGCTTTCATGTGCCGCTTTGAGGCCTTGGAGAAAATAGCTGTCTACTTGCAGTCTGACCGCTTCTTCAATATGCCCGTCAATAACAAGATGGCCAAGTGGGGCAACAAGTGTATATGCTGAGCAAGAGAAACAGCTTGTTTTGTTCCATCCTATACCTAGGGGCCTACACTCTTCTCTGCTCTTTCCAACAAATAGCTCTTGGGTTAAAAAAAAAAAAAAAGTATGTGCTGAAACCTTGAAATTTTCTGTTTAAAATAACTTAGATAGTATTCCCTCATTTGGTTTTGGCTACCAGAAAGAGAATTGTCAAAAATGATATGCCTCCTTGTAGCAGTCCAAAGCTAGATTGAGCATCAAGGTTGAATTTTCTGTGAATTGTTTATGTGCTAAAATAATCTAGTTATGTTAATTCCAAAATATAATGGTAGTCTAAAAAACTGTAAAGTATTATATTTCTAAGCAGAAAGAATAAAACCCATTTTTATTAAGTAAATAACCCATATGGTCCATATGCCCCCCCAAAAAAACTAGATATTTCTAAGATGCATGTTTTGTTTTATTATAATTGCAGTAAAAATCACAAAAAAATTATAAGATAAATGCTATTTAAAGTTACAATGAAGGTGCATGAATTACTATTTGCAACATATGGTATTAGAACAACTGATTACCCAAATCCAAAGAATTAAATTAAATCCCTGTGTCTCCCCATACATAAAATTTAACTCAAATGAATCATAAACCAAAATGCAAGAGATAAAACTAGAAAACTCTTATAAAAATATAAGACTAAGTATTCACATACTTGGGTTAGGCAAGTTTGTTAAATAAGACATTAACATTCTAATCATAAAAAAAAATTAAAAATTGGATTTCACCAAAATTAAAAATTTGGAACTTCAAATAATACCCACTAGGTGGGATATTTTTAAAAAGTAGACAATAACAAGTACTAACAATAATGAGGAGCTACTTCAAATTTTCTACTATCATTGCTGGGATGAACATGAAATGATAAAACCACTTTGAAAAATAAGTGCAGTTTCTTAAAATGTGAGGTACAAATCCAGAAATTCACTCCTGGTTATTTACCCAAGAGAAATTAAAACATATTCCTATATACAGTTTTGTTCATGAATGTTCATAGCAGCATTATCAATAACAGTGTAAAATGGAAATAGATGACAACAGATAAATGGAAAATAAAATGTAGTATACTGTTCAATGGTATAATGAAATAAGTAGTGATGAATTCTGTAACGTAAGTGTTCCTCAAGACATATTAAGTAATAAAAGCCATTCATAAAGGATAACATGATTAAATTTATATAAAATTCTAGCATAGGCAAATCTTAGAGATGAAAGCTGAGTAGAGATTAACTTAAGGCCAGTGGAGGGAACATGCCAATGGACATGACATTACTTTTGGGGATGATAAAAATGTTCAAAATTAGATTATTATTTTGTTTTCACAACTCTGAAAGTGTACAATTAAAATAGATAAATTTTATGATATATGATATCTCAAGAATGTGGCTTAAAAATAAAATATTCTATTGCTATTATGAATCATTATAAAAGCTTTCTCCCTCTCTTGTATATTTGTTGCTGACCTCTTGCTTTTTTTAATGCATTTTTGTTCCTACCATTTGACTCAGCACAGCACAAGTATCAATTTAGATTAATGAACTCTAGTTATTGGAATTCTGAAAAGGGGAACTGTATAGAGTATTTCTGTCACAAATAAAATGAAGTATAAGTGATGTTGCAAAGGTTATGGCATGAGATGATCTACTTCTTTGCAAAAGATATTCCTTTGCTCATTTCCTCTGTCTGTGCTAGCTATCCCACCACCATCAGCATGCATGCATTTACTGATGATATCCAAGGAAGAAAGTCCATCATTATTTCATTATTGGGCATTCACTCAAAATATTTTATGAGCATTCTTTTTAAAACATAAAAAAGAATTTGAGGTTGTAAGAAGAAAATGGATTTACCTTCTTAGGAAAGCACAAGAAATTGTGTTGTATCTCTTCTCCTAAGGGAATGAAATTCTCTCAAACATAAAGTCAAGGAGTAACTATAATATAGAAAATTGAATTCTATTTATATGATTTAAACTCCAAATAATGCCCCTTTCTCAGGAAGCTTCTCATGCTACCGTTCATCTGATGAAATATATTTATATTTTATAAAATAAATGATAGAAACTCCATAGGATCTCTTTTTAACACAAAAAATTGTTTTGGCTCATTAATGATATTCTTATTTATACTTTCCTCTGGAAATATTTGCTCAGAGCAAATTTTTGATAAATAAAATAAGATAGACACTGCTTATTTACTTACATAATTTTTAAATGAAATTAAAACTTAATTTTGTATGATTCATGCATTTTTAAAATTCTTAAGAAAAAATAGTATGATTTATTAAATTACCATAGTTATTTAATTTACATCTATGATAGAGATAGAATATTTGATAAATTATAATTGATCTTACATTCCTCCATGAAAATATAGTTCATAGAAATTCTAAGGAGGAGACATTTTCACAATACTTTTATTAGAAAATATCTGCTTAAATAATGAACAACTGAGTTATTTAATTCAGATTGCATAATCTTTTAAATATTTAAGTAGAGAATCATTAGAAATATAGCTGTGAAGTAGGTTCATTTTGTACTGATTATCAACTTATTAGTTACACATAGGCAACAAGAAAAAACTGAAGCCTAGGATTCATTGTGAGTTGGTATGAAGGCTCAAGGGTCACTAAAAAAGTGTAACACTAAAGGTAACTGACAGTATTAGCATGACCAATATCAGGGTTCTTAGTCTTTAGACTTCCAACATTGAGAGGCTGATATGAGAATCCCACATAAGCTACAAGTAGTTAAAGAATTATAAAATCGTTCTAAGATTGTTGACCCCTAGCTTCTGATGAAATCTTACATACAAATCTTGTCTGGAGAAAGCCACAGTTCCTTCAAATATCAATTGAACTAATTTTAAAAATAGAAGTTTACAATGAGAAAATTAATAAATACAAGAGCAAAATCATGAGTCAAAAATCAATAGAAAGGACAAATAACAAATTTAAAAAACCATGGATTTCAATAATGAGATACAGAGTCCATAACTTAGTATAAATATTTTTAAAAAGTAAAATATTGAATAAACATTGATTTTAGAGTGATACTGATAAACCCAGCTAATATTGGGAGCCATCTCACCACAAAGGCATGAAAGGCTTTACTATAAAATACTGCAATTTCTAAACTTGTCTGGAATGCCTGCCCGTGCCTTGAACTCACCTATGCCTGGCTTTCCCTGACCAGATAGCAACCCTCTCTGAAACTTTACTGGCTACTCATAAATTCTGGCTTTCCCTGGCCAGATAATGACCCTCTCTGATGCTCTAATGACACCTCATAAATTCTGATGTTGGGATCTAAATTTACTCCTTAAGTGCTGATCCATTTAGACTATTAACCAGCCTTTGTGTTATGCTTGTCAAAATCCCCATTATCTGTAAGTTCTCAAGACACCCCCCCCTTTTTTGCAACTTTCTGTGCTACAAAGCTGCACTCATAGAGAGCTGTGGGGCTGTCTTCTGTTCCCACAGGTTTCAGGAGAGACAGCCCTGGCTGGTCGGAAATACAAGCTTGTTTTAATTTGATTTTAATTGGCGTCAGTAGTCTTTTCTTTGTATTGTGGTTTAACATTTGGGGGCCCCAGAGAGACCTGACTGAGAAAATTCTGAAGCCAGACCTTCATTCCGGGACTTCAGACTGGAGAGCCACACTACGGGGTGCGTGACTTGGGATGTCCCAAGGCCCCAGGGTGTGCCTTCAGTTTCTCAGATTGCTGGAGGTAACTGCTGCACTAAAACAATAGCTAGCATTTGCTGGAGGAGGCCTCCATAGGTAAGTGGCACTCTTATAACATCTGGTATTCACTTAAAGGAGATCTCCTCTGAAGACAGAGAGGTTTCCTGGTGAGGCACACAAATGATCTGTCCTCTGGTACTTGTTCAGTAAGGAATTCCTCTGGAAGGACAGTGAGGTAGTTGACAGGGTACAATCCACTCCTGTCCTGGAGCATTATCAAGACATTGCCCTGCTCATCGGTTTTGGCGCATGGTTCTTGTTTTCTTGTGTCTTGTTCTGTGTTGTATGTTTTTTTTCTGCCTTTTGTTGTGTGTTTTCTTTAGTAAAAACTTAATACAATTGAACATCAAAATGGGTAAGCAAGCAAGTAAGTCTGACACCCCTTTGAGCTCTGTTTTAAAGAACTTTGATACATATTACTCCCCTTTGTAAAGTGGTATTAGGGAAGAATATTTTTTTCCACTAGTTGGCTGCCTTGAGTACACCCACTCTAGAGAGAAATACCTGCTGGGGATCTAAGAACTGAATATCTCCCAAATTAGCAAGTAAATCCTAACTTGTCATTGGGCACCCTGGAAACCCTTACCAAAATTAACTCTTCAAAAATCCCTTTGAAACCCCTTGTGCCTCCAGATCAAGAGAGTCACAACTTCTCTTTTTTTTTCTCAAAACCATGTTCTCATTATTGGAATTAATTGGCTTTGAGGACAGGGACCAAACTCTCAGTTACAAATTTCAACACCCCAGGGGAGGGGGCTCTAGAGGAGCTCCTCTTGCACTTTCTTGGGGCAGCCTAGCTCTCTAGGCAACTGCATGCTGAGGATGTAAGAACAACTATTTGAGAGCTGACTACTGGAAAGTTAAGAGATATTATTGAAGTGTGCCTAGGGTTGAAGCAAACCAGAAGAGCTAATCCTGTAAGTAAAGGGAGGGACTTAAGGAATCCCAGCAGCTGATGAAGCCCCTTTTGCTTTGGGGTACTCCCGTTTTCCTTCCCTACAATGTAAGGATTGCTCTATCTCTGTCTACTGCATTCAGTTTCCCCCTTTTTAAGTAAAGTCACCACACCAAAACCCTTGATTTTACACATCTGGTTGCCTGTGAGAACATCAGGCCAATTCCTGGGGACATCTATGGTGCCACTGGTGTAGGAATCATGATTAAATGAGAGTTGGAAACTTGGTGAGATTTTTCTTCCTTATCTAGTCTGTCTGTTTTAAAGGTTCTGGTCTGTCAGCCATAGTTTGGAGCTCCTTTCTGTCTGTCTGTCTGTCATTGTGTCTTTGTTTGTATCTGTTTCTGGCCCTTTAAGACATGGGCAACAATGTGTTGATATTATAGATAGTTTCTCGGGAATGATCTTGGATGAATGGGCTACCTATAGATGTAAATGTGTCTAAAATATGATGTTTTACTTTAACAATCTGGCATATGAATGGGTTTTTAAAGCATTGTACAATCTTATAGATAAAAGTTGGTTTGTAACAGATAAAATAAGTAGTCTTAACAATCAAAAACTGAGTTAAATGCAAAGGTGCTGCCTTGAATGTGTGAGCATAGTAGGACTCTCAGGAGGACCCCTCCTTTTCTTCAGCTCCTCTTTATCCTTTCACCACCAGTGCTGCTGTGCTACTTTCTTTTCTTCTGGAGGATGATATGAGCACCAAATGGCTACTTAAATGCAGCTAATGCACCCACAACACTTTAAAATTCAGGTGAAAGTTTTCCCAGCCTAGGTAACTCTCAATCACCATTCAATACAGAGAAGGCATGTTGGGCTCTGTCTGCCGAGGCCATTTCTTACTTTTCTGTCCAGGCCTAGAGAACCATTGACCTGAGTACACAGTGTCCCAAGTTCTGACCTGCCTTAGATTTGTGGAGGTAACCTTTAGCCAAACTTTACCCTCAAATATTCCTAGTATGTTTCTTCTGCTTCCCTATAAGGGACAAAAAGTCAATTTCCCCTTGAATAGAAATGCCAGCTTTTCTGTTCTCACCTCTTAACCTTCAACCTTTAAAAAATATTTAAACAGCCTATTACCAAAAGGTTTACTCCCCCTGAGTTATGAGCAAGCTTTAGAGCAAGATTTATCCTGGTTGTCACTGAAAGAGAAAGACAAAACCTAGGAATGGCCACACAAAGAAGTGAACCTGCTCAACAGCAAATGGCTTATCTTAGTAAGAAACTTAACCTCATAGCTTTGTTCCCAAAGTTAATAGAAAGTAAGTATCATAATTTTAGTCCAACTAAAGACTAAAAAAAAAAAAAAAAAAATGGTTAAAATGCCTTAGGCATGAGGTTTCTGCTCAGAACAGTAATTTTCCCCAGCTCCTTCCAGACCTAAGCCAGGACTTGCATTGAAATGCAAATGAAAACTCAGTAGGAGACTGGTCTTAAACCCTAAAAAGGAAACTAAAAGTTCTCTTTACCTGAACTTATATTAGACTAAGCCAAAAAGTAAATTGTAGAATACTTTACTAATTAGTGGTTGTTCATTTTTTTAGGACCCTTGCTTTTTCTTAGAGACTGTATTTTTTGAGCTAATGATTTTGACCTTATACACCTAGGTTAACGTTTTTCCAATCAGCCCTATTTTTATTTAACTATAGAGTTTTAAAACAGTGCAATGGAAATTTTACCTGCAAAAATCTACAAGGCCTTTACAATTGTGTTATATGTGCACACTTGTGTTATATGTTCTATGTCTGTATCTCCATACGTCCATATATCATGTACATGATATGAAAATTGGCAGATATATAAGGAGCACTCATAAAATTAAAAATTGGATCCAAATTCCTTTAATTCATGTGATTTAAAATGGATCAATTTAAATTGGGTAAACAGATGAAAATAAATATGTCTTTAAACTTAACTATTAAGTCTCTCTAGGTGATAAAAAAAGTTAATAAAATATAAATATCTATAACATGTCTAATATTCCTTGGTTCTAGAAATTTTCTTCAACAAGGAAAATGGCTAATACTGTTCAATTTACTTCTCTGATATTTTGGTAAAATAAGTAAAATAGATTTGACATGGGATTACTCATATTTATTAGTAATTTTGTTTGTTAGACATCTGATTAATTTACAAGGTTAAAATGCTAACGGTTAAATATACTATCAAGTACTCTTAACTCCTTCAATTCCATTGTGTAACATTATTGATGTTTTCATAAATTGGTAAATGAAAGAAAGGGTTTAAAGTTACTATGTCAACACTAATAAGGTTTTACTAAAAATGTAAAGTTCCAGTGGGCATAATTCTATATACTTAAACATATGTTTTCATAAAATGGTAAACAGATATAATTCTATATACAAAGGTTAATTGAAGATTTTTATGTGTGAAGGCCCAAAAGTTTCAACTGTTTCTATTAAGAGTGATGTAAACAACATAAAGTATGTCTTTTTATTAAAATGAAATAATTTGTCTGATCTCAAAATTTTACAAGGATTGTTTCATATTGTGAACAAAAGGAGGATAACAGATAAAAAAGAAAAACTAGAAGTTCTATATGAATTGGTTTGATATATGTAAACAAATAGTCAAGGCTATTTGAGGTTTTTCTTTAAGGTCAAATGTTAATATACTGATATAAACCAAAGTTTAATCTGTGTGTTAAAAATGAGGATTTCTTAAAACATTTATTTACCTATAACATTATGTTTATTAAATCTCATTTTTTGAGCAAGTAATCTTAAATTAAGGATTATATAATTATGGTTAAACAACTTTTATTTTAAAATATTATAATGGTATTTCCTAAGAGCTAAACTTAATTAATATTACAAACATCAATGTAATTATGATGCTATTGCTATTTTTTATATGTTAAATATGTTCATATCTTCCAGGTATACATGTTTTTAAAGTATAAACTTTAAAAGAACATTTTATCAAGCTGGTGTTCTCCAAACTAAAGTTGTATGGTAATTTGGGACTTGTAAGGATGATAAACTTCATATGGAGATTTATTTATACCATTTAATCTTCTATAACTGGACCTTTTATGAATAAGATCTAGAGTTTTATGTTACCTTTTACTGGGATGCAATTTAAATGTATTTTAAGTTAATGAGAACCTAAAGTATGTAAATGTTAATATTGAAGAACACAAACATTTTGTGTTCTTTTCCACAAAGGTTAAAAGTTCTCAGCCTTTTTGTAATTCATGTTTTAAATGTAATATCATAGTGTATTAGCTAATGTTTATGTGACCTTAAACAACAATATATGTAAACTTTATGAAATTATATTTAAGAAATAAAAATCAGCTTCAAACTAGAACAGTTTTCTTAAGATCTATAAAGATTAATAAAGAGCCCTGCTTTAACTGAGATAAGGCTCTGCCTCCCATCTTAATGTATGTCAGAATGACTGCACAGCAGGCCATATTTCAGTTCATTTAAAGTTGTATTGAAAAGATTGATTTTTGTTGCTAAGATTACTAGGATCTCAAGTAGTTATTATAATATAACTTGGTCACAATTGAGCTAAGTATTACACAAACTAAATATGTTTTTACTCTGGTTAATTTTATTTTAATTTTCCTTATAAACTATCTAAATGTTGCTAGTTAATGTTTTACAGAGTTATTGCTTCAAGAACACACAACCTGGGTTAATTTAGGATAATAAGCCATCACTTAAAGGACTGATAGAATAGCACAGATCCCAATTGATATGAGGTTACAGACATTAAAGTTAAAGCATATGAGATTGGTGAAACTGACTTGATAGATGTTTAAGATCAAGTCTTAAAAATTTAAGTTAAATTAAAAGGTACCAAGAACCAATATATGGCTCTTTCCCTCTGAGTCAGTGTAAACCCAGGGAACAGGAAACTTTTCTAAAGAGGTTTACAACTCTGGGCCACATAACTTCCCAATCAGGGAGTTAATGAGACCCCTGGAGAACAGAAAGCCAATCAATGCACTTGCCATGAAAAGGAGGGTTATTGTAGAAGGGAGACATCCTAGTGGTTCCCAGGGAAGCCACATGGTCAGCAAGACCTGGACCCCTTCCTAGAACAAATGGCACTTGCAGAACTAAGAAATTGCTCTCAAGTTCCCCCAAGAGTGACTCCCATGGAAACTCAGCTGACTCTTAATAATAGATAGAAACGAAAGTCAGTTTGACTTGCTTCATCTTAAATACCTAGCCAAACCAGTTAAAACCAAAACATAGCCAATCCTGGGCATTTAAAGATAAATAATAATAGTTAAATATAACTTAAGATATATAATTATGTTAGCCCCTAAAATAAGTAAGACTGGAGGCTACAAAGAGGGACTCTCAGGTAGGAAATGCTTGATAACTGTTAAAAGAAACTATTAAGGGAAACTGCCAAAGTCAGAAGTTCAGTTTTAGTTAATTTAAGGCCTACAGATATTCCTAACTTACACAGGTAGGCCTGATGTTTGCTAGTATGATTATCCAGCCCTAGTGTAAAGGGAAAATTTCTAAGCTGCAAAAGCTTGAGTTAAAGTGTAAGAGACTAGGGCATTGTAAAGCTTCTAGATTACAAGGTCTGGGCTAAAAAGTAAAAGACAATTGTTACAATTGTAAAAGTCTATTGTTACAATTCCTCTGCTATCCCCGGAACCTGTAATCTCTGTAAAGTTGTTAGGACAATGCGGGAACTGCCTAGTAAATATCTCCATTGATTCCCTGGTTGTTTAATAGCTAAGGGCTCTCCGTAGCATGGCACGTAAGCATCTAGGTCCCAGAACCAATCAGTTTAAATGTGTACCCCACTTAGAAGTGACCAATCACCCCTGCCCAAATTGTTCCCGCCAATGAATGTGCTAATCATGTCTCGGAATTGTTGTTCAATTTTCCAGCGCCTCATGATGATTTGTTCTGATGTATGCAAAGCCCACCGCCCTCTCCAAAAAGTGTACTTAAGCTCCGCCTGACCTCTGCTCTGGGCTCTGGGCTGCTCTCCCTTCTTGAGTGAGCACAGAGCCCCAGCACACTGGAACGGATCCCCCAATACATTTCCCCCCTGCGATTGCATGAAGTAAGTCTCTTGTGTGGTCTCTCCCTCCGACGCTCCGCTGCACCCCAACACTAGTAACAGAAATAAAGGGATCTCTACTAGACAAGGAGGTCATACCAGCAAAATCTTACAAGATCAGATGACACTGAGTAGCTTAACTACATCTTATGGAAATGAACATCTGAAACATTAAAAGTTAAATGTTGTGTTTACATTCCTGATAACTCTAAAGATGTTAAAGCTCTACATTCCTATATAAAGGTCTTGTCCACTCTGGCCTTTTTATGGGGACAGCTTCTCAATCTTCACACCTCCTGGTGAAAAAAAATATTAACTTCTGCCATCCTCATGATACTAATTGACATGTTTCAGAGGTGGCAATATTTGTTCAGCACTCATGTTTTTGTTTCTCTTTCATAAAAGCACCCATCTGCACAGGAATTTACAACTTTTTCTTCTCCAACCAGACTTTAATCTGACCTGAACTCCCACATTGCTCCCTTTCGTCTCAGGAAAATAAAATATAAAAATATTAAAATTAAAAGTGAATGTTTGGATCATTCATCTTTTAAACAGTTTTTTTCATTGCTGTGACTAAAATATCTGACAAGAACAGTTTTAGAGGAGAAACATTTATTTGAGTCCCACAGTTTCAGAGGTCTTAGTCCATAGGTGGGATGAATCTGTTGCTCTGGGCCCGAGGTGAGGCAAAACAACATGGCACATGTTTAATTTTTTTCCAGTGGGTGGTAAGAATATATACAATCTACTCTTAGCCATTTTCAATTGTATGATTTATATTCTTAATAATCATTGTCACCATAATGCACAATAGACTTCTTGAACTAATTCCTGCTGTGTAAATGAAAATTTTCATCCTTTGACTAAAATCTCTTCAATCTTTCCAACCCTCAGCTTCTGATAATCACCATTTCACCCTGTTTCTATGGGTCTGACATTGTCAGATTCCACAGGTAAAGTGATATCATGTACTAGTAGTTGTCATTATGTACCAGATTTATTTAACCTAACAAAGTGTCCTCCAGCTCCTCCCTGAAGTCAAAAATGAGAGACTTTACTTTATTGATAGATATATTCCATTGTATCCTATGCCATATTTTCTTTATCCATTCATTAGTTGATGGATGCAAGGTTGATTACATATATTGACTATTGAGAGTAATACTGAAATAAACATGAGAGTGCAGATGTCTTTGTGATGGGCTGCTTTCTTAACTCTTGGATATATATCCAGTAGTGTGACAACTGGAACAAATGATAATTCTATTTTTAATATTTTGAGGAACTTCCGTATCATTTTCCATAATGGCTGTGTTAATAATATCTCACCAGAAATGTGCAAGAATCCTCTTTTCTGTATTTTCTAACATTTGTTTATGTTTATTATGATTTATATGTGATGTGTTCCACAAAAGCTCATGCAAGAAAGTTTAGAAGTGAAATGGTTGTGTTATGAAAGGTTTAACTTAATCAATGTATTCATTCCCTAATAATCCCCTAATAGGGATAAACTGGGTAGTAACTGTAGGTAGGTAGGGTGTGGCTGCAGGAGGTGGGTCATTGGGGCATGCCTTTGGGGAATATGTTTTTTCTTTTGCAGAGGGGAGGGCTCTTTCTCTGCTTTCCGGTTCAATGTCCTAAACTGTTTTTCTCTGCCATATTCTTCTACCAGGATGTTCTGCCTCACTTGTGGCTCAAAGCAATTGAGTCAGCCGTCTATGGATTGAGAACTTTGAAAACATGAGCCTCAAAATAAATTTTTTTCTCCACTAAAATTGTTCTTGTCAGGTCTTTGGTCAAAGCAGTGAAAAAGTTTACTAAATGTTAATTTATTATAGTAACTATTGTAATAGGTATAGACGATATCTTATTATCATTTTAATTGGCATTTCCCTTATTGCTTAGTAGTACTGAGCATCTTTTATATTCACTGTACTTCTTGTCCCTTTTTATGTGCTCTTTTGAGAAATGTCTAGTCAGGTCTTTTTCCCATTTTCTAATCAGGCTGTTTTCTTAATATTGAGTTAAAGCACTTGCTTACCTTTCTGAATATTAACTCCTTATTTGGTGTACCATTTACAAATATAGACTCTCAATCTATCTATTGCATTTGTTCCTGTTGTTACCATTTCTGTGCAGAATTATTTTAGTTTTTGTTGCCTGTGCTTTTGGAGTCCTACCCAAAAATTTATTTTCTGGGCCAGTGTCATGGAGTTTTTCCATGTTTTATCCTATTTCTTATGGGTATGGTGTCTTATGTTGAATTATTTAATGCATTTTGAGTTGATTTTTATATATGGCAGGAGATTAGGGTCTCATTTCATTTTTCTTCACATGGATATCAATTTGCAACAATTATTGAAGTTATTGTTCTTTCCCTATTATGTGTTTTTAGCATCTTTTTAAAAAATAAATTGATCATAAATGAGTGAATATATTTCTGAGATTTCTTTCTGTTCCATTGGTAAGTCTCTTTTATGTCAGTACTAAAACTATTTTGACTACTTTATCTTTTTGTAGTATATTTAGGGATCAGGAAGTTTAATGGCTTTATGAGCTGAATTTTGTATTGTCCAAAGTCATATATTGAAGTCCTTGAACCCAATATCTCAAAACATGCTATACGTGTAGAGTTTCAATGATGTTATTATGGAAAAATTCAGTTATTATGGTCATCTCTAATTCAATATGACTACTTTTCTTATAAGGAAAGGAGATTAGAATGCAAATATGTTCAAAGGGAAAACTACATGAAGACCCAGGGAGAAAATGGTTGCCTGAAGCCAAGAAGAGATTCTAAAGCTTCCTTCATTTAAAAAGAAACCAAACCAGCTTAGATCTTGATCTGTGAGGAAATCAATTTCTGTTGTTTAAGCAGCCTAGTCTATGGTATTTTGTATGGCAACCCTAGAAAACTAATAACATATCCAATCTCCACTACTGTTTGCCACATGAATGAGACATTATTTAAATCTGAAAAATGTAACAGGCTTTAAACTTCAAAGTAAATTACATTTAATTCCATGTTTTATCAAATGCTTGTGAAAATTTGAATCAATTATATCTTGGATTAAATGGCCACAAAACTAGTCAATTGGCAAATATTTTTATTTGGATATTCCTTTGTTATGATAATAACTATTATTGCTTTGATTTTAAATATGACTTTACCATTTATTTTCTTTGAATCCATAGATAAGTTTCTCTCAATCTCTTTGGCTTAACATCCTCAGTGGTAAAATGCCAGATAATTATATCTGCCTTATACAGCTATTATGAGAACAATATTAATGACATAGACAGGCTGATAACTATAGGAAACAGCTGGAAGTTGCAGATAATATCCTCAGGAATAAATTTTCCAAAGCTAATATTCTATCAAATAAAATTACAATTTCCTGATCAATAGATATTTGAATTAGTTTTTTTATATGATTATTGAGTTTAAGGTACTTTCAATATATAAAACAGATTATGTAGTTATGCATTTTAAATAAATTTATTTTATTGCATTTTACAATAAGATACTCAATATGGTAATAAACTTGTGATAATTTAATATACAACAGATGCTGGAATAGCATACCATCCCTGTGGATTAAATTCATTTAAGTTTGAGATACTAGTCAGTAAATATTATTATGTGAAGTTGAAATGGCAGAATTTAATTTAGATGAAGTTTGGAGTCACCTGATTTGACTCACTCATTTTCTAAGATGGTCTCTGAACTACAAATCCTTTTAGCAGCTGAACACAAACATCAGATTTTATTGGTAGAATATTATGCTTAGTGCTAAAGCATACAAAGTATACTTTTTCTAGAGGCATGATTTTTATTTTTTATAAAGCTATTGTGTGGGATGTACTTTCAGTGATATAAAAAATAAAAGCAGCAAATAGGAAAGCACAAAGCCACAATAGCATTATTATTTTGCAAACTCTTCCCTGAGCTATAACTAATCTGGATAGTTTGGCTTACAAGAACCATTTTAGTGTATGCAATATCCTTCTCAAAATATTTAACTATCTTGAATTCAAATGATAACATAAATGAAAAATAATATGAAGAAGGGAAGATGTCTATCACCTGGATATGGCCTGATGTTTAAATCTGTTTTGTGCAAAGCAGAAATATCAAGTTATTTAAACCTATTATGACATTTTAAATTATGAGACAGAAATATATACTTCAAAAATCTTGTCTAAATTATTTTATTTTAAAAAGTATAATTACTTAAATAATATGCTATAAAATATATGTAACAATCTCACCATTACCATCAAGTTCTAAATAAACTTTTTAGAGAGAGAGAGAGAGAGAGAGAGAGAGAGAGAATTTTTAATATTTATTTTTTCAGTTTTTGGTGGACACAACATCTTTATTTTATTTTATGTGGTGCTGCGGATTGAACCCATCACCCTGCACATGCCAGGTGAGTGTATTACCGCTTGAGCCACATCCCCATCGCCTAAGTAAACTTTTAAGACAGGAAAATTTTTTTATGTAAATAATTACTTTAATGCATAATAGTCACATATTGCATTTTTTCCCTAGTGGTTCCCTATGTTAAAACATCCCATACCTTTTTCCTTGTGTTGGGGGGCAGGCACTGGGGACTCAACCCAGGAGTGCTTTACTACTGAGTTACATCTCTGTCCCTTTCTATTTTTTATTTTGAGATTGGTCTTGCTGAGTTGGATCTCATTAAATTGCTGAGCCTAACCTCAAAATTATGACCCTTCTGCCTCAGCCTTCCCAGAAACTGTAATTCTACACATGTGCCATTGCACCTGGCTTGCTTTATTCATTTTGAAAAGTATCAGTATTAAATACTTAAAAAGTGGCATAAAAATCCTTCTCGGACAGTGGTTTTCATGTTAATGAGACCTCATGCTGATTCTTTAAATAGTGAACTATTATACATAATAATTTAAATATTAAACTATAATTAAATAAATATATTTTGTTTATATAGATAGTGCTTCATTATTTCACTTGTTTAACACCACTCTTGTAATATCAACTAGATAACAGGAAAAATATGGGCCTCAGTAGGCATGCACATTATCCAAAATCACAAGTACAAAAAAGACATAAATAAAATGTAAAAGTTAACTTATTTTGTTAAAGAGCAAGGCCCATCCATAGAACCAAAGTGGCCACCTGTGACCACCTGCTCTTTGCAACCAACAGGAAAAAATTCAATCAAGCCACACATGGTAATAGTAACAGCAGTTTATAAGGGAAATGAAAAAGCTAAAAGGGACATTGTTAAGGGAAAACTGTAGAGAGTGGGTCCTCAGAGAGGAGAGGGATGGTGCAACACTCGCTCCTGCCCTTCAGCTTTACTGAGTGTCTCAGAGAAATACCCAGAGGTTCCTGCCAAAGTCCAGCTCTGGACTTTTGACTGAAAATGGGATTGCACCAGATTTCCTAATCTCCACTTCACATGCTATTACCTACAGGCATGCAAGCAAAACCCAGGGAGGTGAAATTTTACTACTATAATGACATGCAAAATTTCCAAAGGCAATTCTGTGTTATAGTGGCCTATGCTGACATGTTCCAATTACAACTTGTTCTTATGGATTTTATGGTTGGTGGTCTTTACTTCTAATAATCCTGTCCTGAGTTCTGGAACTTTGGCCTGCATAAAGATCATAAGAGTCACCCCTTGGAGGGTAACTTGCTGTCTTTGTGTTAGCAAGGAGGTGCCTTTGGGCCTGCATTTTTCCTACAGATAAAAGGTTGCTTGCTAAAGAATGTAACATATCCTTTTGGCATAAGCCAGAGCAGGGCCAGAGAGGCTCTAAGTAAATTACTTTTACAAATAAAGCACTGTCTATAGATTTATCCCTTTAACCTCAGGTTTCCACTGCTCATGTCCACCCACTACCTATCAATTTTATCAAAAATTAATGCATCATCATGTATTACTGTATTGGAGTCATACATTTAGTATCCAGACAGGACAGATGATTCTATTTCCTCAGAAAAGAAGCAGAGATGACATCATCATTACTTTATAATCAGTGGAAAGTTAACATGAGGATAAAACCTGCTGCTTTTCTTAGAATGTTAAAATTATACACTGTAAATAACTGAACACAAATGGATAAATAAAATTAATGTATGAAATTACCTAGAAACATTTAAAATTTCTGTAGGGTATATATTAATCTCCAGAAGTTTTGATTAATAATTAAAGAAACTTAGTTTTTCTCTGAAAATAATCAAGATAAAGTATAGATGATCTTTTTCAGAAATAGCTCTTAACTTTCTAAATATTTTAATGAATTTAAAGTAAAACAAATCAGCTCTAGAGAAAGTTATGGAGTTTTTTAAAAAAATACTGTTTTAATGTGATGTAAGAGTCACAGAATATAAAAATGCAACCTATCATTTTGTCAGTTGTTAAATACAAATCAGAAAACTTGAATCCCAAAGTATTAGATTACCAATAATCACTCTACCACATATCTTGGTAGATATCTCAAGCACAACTATATTTGTGACTTAAAAATAATTTTGTTTTTAAAATATATACCAATCACTAGGAACATATTTGATAATTGGACAACCTTTGTATAAAAGGAATATTGTAACATCTTTTTTAAAAAGTTCACTTGACTTTTTTTTTTAAGTGTACCCAAATTACTGCAGGTGATTGTTCATTGAATTTTCACTGTTGTGTAAGAACATCCCTTTGTATTCATTCTGCTATTGAAATAATTTGAATCATTTCTTTTGTGCTGAGACAGTTACTATGATCTGTGAATATTTTTGCATATATCTCCTGATACACCTATGGAAGAATGTATCTCTATTACGATCCCCAGAGTGACATTGTTCAAGCATAAAGATAATCACAAATAGCTTTGTGTGATTAACACACATAACTTTCAGTTGTTTCCCAAAGCAGCTATACCAATTGCAATCCAACATCAGTGTAAGAGTTTTCTTTGATTTACATTCTCTGAAAATCTTGAGATTTTAATTTTTGCCATTCCAGTTTGTGTCAAAAAAGCTATGCCGCTATGACTTTGATTATCACTGTCATGACGACAAATCAAAGGGAAAATAATTTCTGTTGTTTATTGACCATTCCTTTCTTCTCTTCTATAAAATGTTTATTATTCTGCTGGCTAAGTTTTCTATCAACTATCACAGTTTAACTTTAATAAATGCATAGTTATTATTATGCATTGTTGGTTATTATTTAAATAATGATTCTCTGAGGGTTACACATTATGTATAAAAAATGTCTTCCATGCAGAATGTGGTATGTCTTCATTTCCTTCATTGTGTCTTTAGAAGTATAGTATTTTAACATAATGTAATAGAAGTATTATTTTTAATGGTTGATATGTTTATGGCTCATTTAAAAATATTTCTCATCTTGAATTAAAAATATTTTTAATATTAGTAAATTAGTAATGTTAGTAAAAATATTTCTATATTTTCTTCTAAAATTGTTCTGTTTTACATATACCTCCTTTTCTTTTTATGTGGGTCTTTCACCTTTGACCTAAGATTGAATCAGTCCATAGTTAACATATTAAAACATGTAATTAATTATGGTGACATCTGATTAAAATACAAGGAAAATTTCACAGGAACACAAATATAGTAGTCCACAGATTCACATCTATTGTCTATTAACAAATACCATGCTTTCTTTTAAAGTTCTTAGGCATAATTTGCAAAATCCACTGGTAAATTTGGGGCCAAAAAGAGTGTAAGTAACTACAAAACTCATAGTCTACTTTATAGATGCTGACCAAAATTAACATAAACAGAAATTAATGTGTAGGGTTTAAATATAAGGCAGACTTAGACAGAAAACCACTTAGTAATTTGGTAATACTGTTCTACATGACTCTTGAATAAAATAAACAATTAACATCACAGTTAAACAGATGATAGTTTTTGGAACATTTTATATAAAAGCTAATTTTAATAAAAATGTCACTTAATATTTAAATGAGAAAAAAGGAAGGAAACAAAATTTGACAATCAAGAATTTAGAAAATGAACAATACAAAGCCAAGGAAACATAAGTGTATTAATTAGATAAAATTTAACATATTAAAATTAGAATCGATAAATGAAGAGTTCTTCTGGGAAAGAAAAAACTAGGCAACACACAGAACCAACCACATCAGTACTGGTAGGAAAATTTGAGACACACAAAAAAATCCCTACACTTATATTTCTAATATGTGAATGCATAGTTGTAATAGATATACTCAGCAATGTAGCCAAGCCTCATTTGGACTGCTGATTCACGTATTGAGGGACATTATGACAATAAAGGCCAAATAAATGCTTCTTGACTCTCTCCTCTAAAAAATTGATACATAAAAAAATTTACAGTTTTCTAGTATAGAAGTAGAATCTCATAGCAAAAGCCCAAGATCCCCTATAGCTCTGCAGGGAGAGAGGAAGAGTAACCATCATGAAATACATCATAGACTTCTCCAAAACAGAGGCTGTGATTGTGCAGGGAAAGGACTCTGCCAAAGCTATATCCCATACTTCCCAGACTCTAGTACAATTTAGTCTTCCTGCCTCAACTACAATAAAAACCATGCATTCAATAGCTCTCATTGCCTTGAGGACACAGATTTAGAATGCCGCAGATTTAATAAGAGTCTGGGGGTCAGCTTGACCCCTGGAGAAACACTTGTGAAAGACACAGGACTGAGACAGAGGCTTACTAAAAGCCTGAGATTTAATAAGAAAGCTACAGAAATGTTCCTTTACACTTACTCTTTACTAGAATGCCAATAGGTTCTAGTGTAATGAAAGAGTACAAAAGCTGAGAGAGAACTACAAGACAACTATTCTTCTTGAGAGATAGCACTTAGTGATATCAAAACTTAAGAGATAAGATAAACAAAAGACAAAAAGATATTAGTGAATTGTGAAGTTGCTAGTACCTAAACCTAGGGCAAGCATTGAAAACATTCTTAACTTCTAGTTTGACTAACATGAATTTTTTCATTAAAGACTTCATTATTTCAGGTCAAATTATCAAATACAAGGCATCACAAAAAAGCAAGATGAAAACACAGTTTAAAATGACAAAACAAGTTTCAGAACCAAAAATGACAATATTTTATATAATTATAAGACAGAATATTTAATTATTAATATGCAAGGTGATTTAATACATAAAAGTAGACAAACACAAGATTAGATGAGTAATGAATGTGGAGAGATGGAAAAGAAGAAACCAGAAATTTAAAGTATACACAGAGTATATATATATATATCCTCACAAACATTTATTGTTGTTTGTCTTCATAATAGCTGCCATTCTGACTGGAGTGAGATGATATCTTAGAGTGGTTTTGATTTGTATTTCTCTGCTAGAGATGATGATCATTTTTTTCGTATATTTATTGATTGATTGTATATCCTCTTCTGAGAAGTGTCTGTTCAGGTCCTTAGCCCATGTGTTGATTGGGTTATTTGTTTGTTTTTTTTTTTTTCAGTGTTCAGGTTTTTGAGTTCTTTATATAACCTAGAGATTAGTGCTCTATTTGATGTGTGAGGGGTAAAAATTTGCTCCCAGGTTGTAGGCTCTCTGTTCACCTCACAGGTTGTTTCTTTTGCTGAGAAGAAATTTTTTAGTTTGAATCCATCCCATTTATTGATTCTTGGTTTTAATTCTTGCACTATAGGAGTCTTATTCAGGAAGTTGGGGCCTAATCCCACATGATGAAGATTAGGGCATAGGGCAGAGGGGTGAGAGGGAAAGGGAGCGGGCCAAGGATTAGCAAAGATGGTGGAATGTGATAGACATCATTATACAAAGTACATGCATGAAGACTTTAATTGGGTGTCAACATACTTTATATACAGAGATAAAAAATGTGCTATATATGTGTATTAAGAATTGTAATGCAAAAAACAAAGAATAGTGTTACCTTAGATTAGGTAGAGGGAAGTGAAAGGAAGCAAAGACAGGAGATTTGGGGATAAGAAAGACAGTGGAATAAAACAGACATTATTACTTTATGTATGTATTCGGCTTTATGAGCAATATGATTCTATAATATGTGTACTCAGAAAAATGAGAAATTATATCCCATCTATATATGATATATCAAAGTATATAAGTGTATTCTACTGTCAGGTGTAACTAATTAAAACAAATTAAAAATTAAAAAAGAGAAATAAGTGCATATAGCAAGGTCACAGTATACAAGGTCAATACTTTAAAGTCCATTTTGGCCTTATAAAATATGTTTGTAAGTATGTCCTCTGCTTGAACTGTTTGGAAGAATGGTGATAGAAGGGGAGGTGAACACTGGGAAATGTAGTCAAGAAGATACCAAGAGGAAATGTACAAGATAAGCAAGTTTATAGATCTAGTGTACAATGTGAGGACTGGGGTGATGAAATTGTACTATGTATGGTTCTTATATTAAATGTGAATACTTCATTATTTTTGGTATGGAAACAAAAAGGCTTCTTGAACACTAGTTCTAGGATCCAAGCTCAAACTATTTAGGCCACAGAAACTTGCTTTAGGCTCACACTATTTCTTCCTGTACATGTTGAAAACCTCTTGGAGATGATTCTTACTGATATGTTTGCATTCAAATTAATAAACTTTACACTGGGGGTTGGAAATTCCTAAAGAATAGAGAAATTGTGTGTATGTGTGTGTGTGTGTGTGTGTGAGAGAGAGAGAGAGAGAGAGAGAAAGAGATACTGAAAAACTCAGCAGTCCCAAATCTTAATAGATTTATTCTCTAAAATTTATTATAAAACTTTTCAGACAACATAGCTGAGAAAACATTGTAGTGAACCCTTGTTGACTTACCAACTAGATTCTGTCATTATATATTGTATTATACTTATTTTATAATCTGTGAATATTCTCTTTCTCTCCTATCTATCCATCCCTCTATCCATCTGTGAAACTTTTTTTAATGCATTTCAAAATAAATTAGAGCCATAGATACAGTTCTTCCTAAATCCTTCATAATGCCCATATTTAACAAAAGTTCAATATTCACTTACAGGCCCTTTATTTCAGTGATGATTTACATTCAATGAAAGGCATGTGTTGAGAGCCACAGCTGAGTTCGAATGGCCCCTGGCATTTTGCCAAAAGTAATGGCACATGTGTCCAAAAAATGTACATAAGCCCAAGGTACTTTGGGAGGATATTCTAAAAAGACAATGGAAAGGGCCTGACCCAGTGATTGTCTGAGTAGGGGGTCTGTTTGTGTGTTTCCACAGGGAGAACAGCAGCCAATTTGGATTCCAGAGAGATTAACTAAAGCGATTTCTACAGACCAAAAAGAAGATGATTTGGCTCAAATCCATAACAGCTGATATCCAGAACTCCAGTTCGGCTATCCTTACATCTGCAACAGTGGTTCTCCCACACCTGGAGGCTAACAAATAATGAGCACAATTAAAGCCTATTTCAAATGTAAAAAAAAAAAAAAAAAAAAAAAAAAAACCAAAAAAACCATGGGGCTTGCTTGTGGAAATACCTTCAGACCCATAAGCAAGTGACAGGAAGAAGAATGGGATATCAAATGAAGACTCAAACCCAGGTGGTAACCAGCATGCTTTTTTCAATATTTATTTCATTATTGCCTTTTCCCACATCATGAACTTCTATTTTATTTTTTGACCTCATACAGACTAAGGATAATGTTTTTCTGAACATTTTTATTTTTTGACTGTGGAGTTTTTAAACATTGCAATGGAGATTTCACCTATGAAAAACTACAAGTCCTTTACTATTGTCTTATGTGTTGTATGTTATGTGTGCACACTTGTGTTTTGTGTTGTATGTCTGTATATGCGTATATCCATATATCATATATGAGGAGCGCTCATGAAAAAAATGGATCCAAATATTTTTTTTTTATTATTCACGTGATTTAAATGGTTTAATTTAAGGTTGGGAACTTGATATATATGTTGTTGTCTGCAGTTTTAGCTTGAACCTGTGATATTTATAAGAAGATATAGGTGAAATATAAGTATGAAAACAGAAATCTGGGTAAGATTTGAAGTCCAGAAGGGCATTGGGCCCTTGATTCGGATACTTAGCTTTGAATTACATTCTGCACAATGTCTCAGATAAATCCATATACAATGGCATAGGACATTGTACCTCAGATGATTGAAGGTAGGAGAGAAGATCCACGCAAAAAGGGATAGTTGGTAGGATTAGGAAGATAGTTGGTAGGTTTAGGAAGAAGAGTGAGTATAAAATTTGGACCAAAAGTTCTTTAGCAATAGGGTGTCGGTTAGAGAGTGAATGTAAATGTCAGCACATGTGAAGAGTCAGTCACAATGATGAACTGGGGAAAATATGTAGGAAAGCAGATATCAATAGAGACATTAGGAAATCAGGCAAAGTATAAAGTGAGTGATAGGATTAGACATTTTCAACAGGGTTGATGTTGAATATATAATTTTAGGAAGAAACAAATATGTAGTCACCAATAGGATTGACATTTGAGAGAATTAGGCAACCTGGAAATGGGTGTTTTTAGTAATCCATGCTCACTTTCCATTTAGGCTTTGGTACAATCATAAGTGTGACCTTTGCATTTTGTGTCCAGAATATTACTGTGATAAAATGTATATGTAGATCAGGTGACATGAGTATTTCTTCCACCATTTCTGGGAGCAATATTTTGAAGACTTATAAATTAGTATTGGGGGTATAAATAGGTGTACCCTGTGTCTATGAATATAAAGATGATGCATGAATAGACCACACTGTGAATTAATAATATAACTGGTTCCAACTTTAAATAATGGAATGAATTGATATCTTAAAAAAATATAGGAAATCTTATATTGATACACAATCATTCATTTCAACCAGTTATACATCTAATGGTAATATTAGGGTTAAGGTTTATCATGAAGGGTGTGTGAGTTTTGCTTCAAAGATGATTATGGAAATCAAATATAATGTGTTTGGAAAGAAGTCTCATGAAAAGACCAGTCAAGAAACATGGAGGAATACATGTGTTCTGAAGCAGGAAGTGATTGAAAGTGAACCAAATGCCTATAAATTTGTGAACTTGTGGATGAAATATATATCCTATGATGTGCATAAACTGAAGAAATAATAATGTACCAATGTTGAATAAAAATGAACATCAAAATACACATCATGTCCCATAGGAATTTACTTGCATTGATGTTAAACTGAGTCAGTTACTGTAGAAATATTAGGATTTCTATGCAGCATTCACTGAAGTTAGTTTTCAGTACTAGAAAACAAATATGTATTTCAGGTGGAGGAATATTTCTGAGAGTAATCTTGTGAAAAGTTGATTATAAATCCACATACATGAACATGAATGAATTTAGGGAGTGTATAATAAGACACATATATTTCATATTTTGAAAAATCTGGAGAGTATATATACTCTCCAGATATATATATATATATATATATATATATATATATATATATATACACACACACACACACACACACAAACACACACAGACTTTAAAAATTACCAATGTATATGCCAATCGAAATTCATAATGAAATATATATCATCCACAGATCCAAAAATACTTATTTTACTGAACATGGATTTATGTATCATGTTGTTCAACTAGGAAGCTCACCCATAGGTTGAATTTTCAGTTCCAACAGCGTATAGCAGGAGTGATCTCTTCTCACAATTTGTATCTGCCAAGTCAGCCACCTCACAAGAATGTACGTGGGATACCAGGTAGGATTCTATATGTGCATATAAAAATACAGGTGCTGAATAGGCTACAGAGAAAGGGAGACAGGAATTCACATATTTGTTAACTTTCAAAACACATGGAGAACTATTTCAATTAAAAATTGACTAGATTTATAACACCTACCCTTTATAATGCAAAAGGCAAGTCCAACTATACACCATGCCTCTTCTGAACTGCTTGTATTTCTATTCTGTTTGGGTTCTTTTTCTCCATCATATTAGGATTCATAGTCAGAGTCTAGTAGGGTATGGGTTAGTGTCAGGGATTCAGTATTTCAAATGGAAAATAGGAAAATGAATCCAATGTTTATGCAAATATGTGCTACACAAAAATCTTCCCACTGTCATTGAGAACAATGCCTTGACATTACCTTAGCCCCAAGTAAGACACAATTAGAGGAGAAGAGTTAGAAAAATCTGTGAATACATATCTGGAATGGGTATTGCTCAGGAGTTCACAACCTTGGAGGTGGTAGAGGAGTTCCCAAATGTAAGGGACAGGGTAAACACTCCACAAACATGGAGCTCTGCTGGCCTAATGACTTCGTGAGAAACTGCCTCTGAGCTTGGGAACTTGAAATATGCTCTGTAATTTATTGGTTTGTGATTTTAAGCAAATTAATTAATTTCTGTAAACTCTGATTTCATCTTTTCACATAGGAAAATGAGATAATAATACCTTTCTCAAGATTGTAATGAGAGCTTGTTATAATATTAATCGTTAATGTTTTCAGTATAATAGATGCATATTGATTGCTAATTTCTCATCCCTTCTTGGAAACACTAAGGAAAGTTCACTTTTCTTCTTTATTTGAGATTTCCTACATTGTGTTGCCTTATAGATGTTGTTCTAAGGAAAATATTAAGTTCAGTGATTGTGATATTATAAGTTCTCAGAAACCAATTTTTCCATTGCTAAAGAAAATAAATTATAAATTAGTATGAAAAACTTTCTTTAATCTTTGTTTTTCAAATTCAAAATATAATAATTTTAGAAGAGGGTAAATTTCATGTATATAGTATTAAAATTCTGTTCTTTGATGCAGATTCTACCACTAAAGGCAACAAGGGCTACTATTCTTAATTTTTTTTGATTGTAGAAATAAATAGCTTTACTTAATTTATTTATTTTTAAATTTTATAGATTTATTTATTTTTATGTGATGCTGAAGATTGAACACAGTGCCACACTCATGCTAGGCAAACACTTTACCGCTGAGCGACAAACACAGTTCTTAAAACTTTTATTAACCAATTAGTATTTGACAATTTTCTGCATTCCATATACTTGGTTAAAGATCACAGATTCTAGAGACAAGCAGAAAAGAGTATCCCAATTCAGCTACTCATTGGATGGATTATATTGAACAATTTATGTAATATTGTGCCTTTGTTTCCTCATCTTTAAAACCTGATAATAAAATTCTTATCTCAAAGGGTGGTTTTGTGGTTATTAAATTAATTATTTCATGTTAATAACATATTTAGAACATGTAGGTATTATTTGTTGATACATATTTCCTATTATTAAATGGTAGCATAAATTGTTAAATATTCACAATATTCCTTTGAAACAAGTACTCCTACTACCATTTTTTATGGTGAAGTATTTGAAGTTCAGGAACTTTAGTAGATTTTATGAATGCAGAAAATTAGCAAAGAAGACTTCAGAGCCTGGTTTCTTTATCACCTAAATTACTCCATATTTATTATAACAAAACCTGATCTATGCTCTTATCTATTATATATCTATTATATATTATATATTCCTGAACATCCCTGTATATTCAACTATACAAAATTAAATTATATTTTAAATACACCTCAAACTCCTTATTAGCTAGGGTTATCTTTATCAATACTCTTAATTCAGGCTCATATGTCATGCTACAGTTTGGATAAGTATACCTGAAGGTCTATGTGTTAAAGGTTATTTGCAATACTGTGCTGCTATTGAGAGATGGTGGAACGTTTAAGAAGTGGTGCTTAGTGGAAGAAAGTTAGGTCACTGTGCTTTATGTTGTGAAGGGGAACCCATCTGCTTCCTTTTTCTGCTTCTAGCCACTATGAGGTGAGCAGCTTCCTCAGCCATTCACTCCCCATCATGATATGCTATCTTGACCCGGGTTCCAAACCAATGATCCGATAAACCATAGGCTGAAACCTCCATATCTGTGTACCTTCCTTTTTTTTTTTTTTTTTTTTTTTTTTTTGATTTATCACAAGCATATGCTAAAACAGTGGAAAGCTGATTGACACACCAGGTCAGTTATCTACCATTATGTATAAGAAGGAGAGTGGAGTAAAATTTGAATATGAAGCCTAATGGAAATGCTGGTTTCATAAGAATTAGCTTCAAGACACTCTTATCTTTTTAATCACCAAAAATTCAATTGTATTCATAAATATAGAGAATAGTATAATGGACTCGCCTGGGCAATTATCAACTTATAGCCAATATTATTTAACCATATTTTCCAGTCCTTTCAAATTATTTTTGAGGTACATTTCAAATAACATAGCATTTCATCCATAATAATTTCAGTACAAAATTGTGGCACTTTAACAAAACTTAACTGCAATTCCAATTCCATACATAAAACAATAAAAACTGCAGAATTATAAACAAATTTCAAGTCAGTATCCACATGTCCCTGATGGTCTTACATTATTTTAAAATATTTGTTTTATGCCACATATAGAAAAATCAAGTTTTGAGATTAGTTTCATTAAATCTACCTATATCTTCCTTTTCATTTCTTATGTAAGAAAGTAGAAATTTTTGTTTTGTAAAATGGCCTATATTCTGAATTTTTATCTTACTTTTTTTTTACTGCAACTTGAGTATCACTTAATTAGTTTTATGAGCATTGCATAACTTGCAAACTTAGACATTCAATCTAGATGCTTGATTATATTGATTTTATTATATTTGATTTTTTCATAATAAACATCTTTTTAATAATATAATATTATAATGTTGAATTATAATTTATCTAATGCTGCCCAGAGTAATTTTGAATTGAACTAAAATTAAATTACTTTTATTTAGGAAAATATATTTACATATTTTTAGATTTCTATTTGGAGTAATTCAGGATTCTGCATTTTGGGTTGTTTTCATCAGTATGATATTTAAGTAAAGAAATTTTCATATTCTATGTCAGCTGTGCGTCCCTCATGATCCATTTGTGGATTTTTCTGGGTATATCACATACATATTTCAGCAAGAACAGTATTAATCTCTCTTCTTTTGCAAAGTACCAGCGTTCTTTACTAAACTCACTACCCACTGCTTTCTGTAGTCTCTGTTTATTTGAAGACAAGTAAATACTAAATGTTTAACTATGAAAGGAGATTAACACTCTTAAGGGATTTGGAGCATGGAGTGAATATATTTGGGTGCTTAGTTTTACCTCTCTACTCATTAGACAAGCAAACATATAAAAACTGGAAGAAAATTATATCTAGTTCCTTTTCCTATATTTTCCCTTGGGAATGAGAGTTTCACTGGAGCTTGCAACAGCACTGGCATGCTCTGGAGTCCTGCTTAATGTATGGGAAGGCATATTTTCATGATTTCTCTGAGAAAGGGAGAAAGATGCATACTGCCATCTTTCTAACACCCAAATCACACACATGGAGTCACCTTATCTCAGGGAAATTTCCACCATGACAGAACAAAGGGGACTAAAAATTTAACAGAAAACTAGGGGATAAAATATCCAGCAATTTAGAGCCTGATCTCAATGCCTTGAATTACAATTCAAAGTACACAGAGAGCAGTTCAGAATGCAAGATGTGGACTTAATGTATTCCATTCAGCTCACTGCCAGAAATAAATTGTTGCAGTGTGTGTTAATCAAAGCATCCAGGGTGACTCAAGGATGCACTGGAGCAGAGGGCATCACAGTAGTTTGTTTAGGCATCAGAAAAACAACCCTAGCCATATTTTCAAGGCCAGGTAGTTGAATCACATTTTGTAAAAATACAATGAAAACCTAAACTTTATTGTTGAGTATTTAAAATTATTTTAGGATTGGGAGTTTTCCAACAATAAAGTTTTAAATAATATAACAAATAACTTGTTCCCAATAGGAATACATGTAGCAGAGGTGAATAAAAATATTCACGTTTTTCTCTTTGGTGGAGACACAAATTACTGAGGTTCTGAAATAAACAGAGGTGTGGTTATTGAATAAGAACACACTTATACTAAACATAAACATATAAACAATTATAAAACATTTTATATTATATATTATAAATTATAAAAAATAAACAGTATTATTAATAAGTAATATAAAATAGGTAACATTGATGTTCTTATGCAAATATCTGAGATCATTTACATACACTACAAAATATTTATAAAAATACCATTAAAAGTTGGAAAGCCATCTGAATGATATTTATACAGGATGGTCACCATTGACTATGGTAGGGTAAATTCCTTTGCCATTTTTGGTTATCACATTCAAACCTTTAATAGTAATTGAATCTAAAGTGATTTTCTGTTAATGAAATATGAGACCTTAGATAAATTATAATTTCCTTCAGAATATATGGAAACTTGGAGAATTATTTCTGAAAGGGTGGTGGTGACTTAGGTACAAAGTACCAAGCAGCCCCCACGTGCAAAAAAAAACATCAATAAGGCACCAAGGGAACTGCCTGTCAATCATCAGGGTCTCCTGGCCAATCCTGGATCTCAGCCAGTTCCCCCAACCAACTTCAGTGGGACAAGGAATTCTAAAAACCCCTTTTCCTGTCCGGATCCCTTCCCTTCCTGTTATAAGCCCCATAAAATTCCAGTTCAGTAGAGCCCCTATGCGGTTTCTCCTCAAACCCTCTTCCTTTCCGCTCTGATAGAGTTCCACCTGGGAGTGGAATCTCAATAAAGCCTCATTCAGCAGACTCTTTAGATTTGCCTCCTTTTTGTTGCTGCTGTTGCCTGACCTTAAAACTTCCATGATTAATTTTATATATTTGCCAATTTTACATTTAGGCCGAGATCTAAAGCATTCTATATTTCTAAATTTTACACTTTTATTAGAGATTGCTAGGTTAAACCCTAATTAGAAAAAATGTTTTAGATGAAAGATAATTGTTCATGATCTGACTCTTCTCCTATAAGATTGTGCTAGAAAAGCCCTGGGCAAACTTTCATAATGTATCAATTTAATAATAAAATTTCCAATAATCAACTTTATTTGTTCATTAATCATTACATTCCTTCATTTTATATGTGGAATAATGGATTAAAATTCTACTATTGCTACTGATATTTTGATGTATACAATGTAAACTCCTCTCAATATCATAAAGTCTATATATAACAAACCAAAATCTATCATCATAGTGAGTGGAGAAAAACGGAAAACATTTTCTCTAAAATCAAGAACAAGACAAGTATGTCCACTCTCACCTTTCTTATTCAATATTGTTCTTGAAACTCTAGCAGAGCAATCAGGCAAGAGAAGGAAATTAAAGGAACACCAATAGGAAAAGCAGTAGTCAAGTTATTTCTGTTTGTTTATTACATAATACTATACTTCAAAGATTCAACAAACACCACCAGAATACTGTATCTAGGTGGATTTATCTGTCATCTTATAAATAAACTCAGAAAAGTTTCAGTATACAAGATTAACATAGAAAAATCAATAGCTTTTCTATACTCCAATAATGATTCTGCTGAGAAAGAATTCAGGGAAACAATTCCATTCACAATAGACTCAAAAACCTAAAATCCTTGGAATAAATCTAACAAAGAAGGTGAAAGAACTGTGCAGTGAATATTATCACTGAAGAAAACAAATTGAAAGAGACCTTAGAATATGGCAATACTTCCCATGTTCCTGGATTGGCAGAATTAATATTGTCAAAATGGCATGTTCCCAAAAGCTATATACAGATTTATCATAATCCCCATCAAAATTCCACAGCTATTCTTCACAGAAGCATAAAAACCAATCTTAAATTTCATATGGCAAAATAAAAGAACTAGAATAGCCAAAGCAATTCTAAGCAGTAAGAGTAATGCTTAGGACGTCACAATAACTGATCTGAAATTATGCTTTATTATGCTATATTATACTATACAAAGACAACATGGTATTGGCATGAAAACAGTCATGAAATGGAATAGAAAACAGAGAGATAAATCCACGTAGATACAGTCATCTGATCCTTGACAAAGATGCCAAAAATATTAAGTGGGTGAAAAGAGAGCCTTTTTAACAAATTGTGCTGGGAAAACCCATAGGAGAAGGAAACTAGATCCCAATCTTTCACCTTACACAAAAGTCAATTCAAAGTGAATCAAAGATCTAGGAGTTAACACTCTAATTGCTAGGAACAAAAACAAAAACAAAAAGCTCACACCTTAAGAGTCAATTCTCCAATATATTAGTGCATACAAGTATTGAATTCCTTAACAAGACTTCTAAAGTTCAAGAAATAAAACCAAGAATCAATAAGTGGTATGGCATCTAATTAAAAATCTGTTTCACAGCAAAAGAAACAAGAATGTTCAGAGAATATACAAAATGGGAGAAAATCTTTGGCAACTCCTCCTCTGATGGGATATTTATGTGGAGAATATATAAAGGACTGAAAACCTTAACACCAGAAAAACAAATAACCTAATAAATAAACAGCCAAATTAACTATATGGGTATTTATCAAGAAAGAAAGAAAAAGGAAAAGAGAGAAAGAAATACAAGTGGCTAGAAAATGTATGAAAAAATGTTCAACATTCCTAGCAAACTGGGAAATGCAAATCAAAATTATACTGAGAGTTTACCTCACTCCAATTAGAATGTCAATCCAGAATAGAAATAATAATAAATGCTGTCTAGGATATGTAGGAAAAGGTACACTCTTGGTAGACTGTAAATTAGTAGGACTAATTTGGAAAGCAGGATCAAGATTCCTCAAAAGACCACATATGATACAAACATAAAACCTAGCTATCCCACTCCGTACGTATTTATACAAAAGAACTAAAAGCAACATACTACAGTGATATATACATACCAATGTTTATAGCAAGACAATTCACAATAATTGAGCTATGAAAGCACTTCAGGTGCCCATCAATAGACATGAATAAAGAAAATGTGGTGTCTATTCACAAAGGAGTTTTAATCAGCCAGAAAGAAGAATGAAATTATGTCATTTTCTGGTAAATGGATGAAACTGAAGAACATTATACTAAGGGACTCAGGAAATCAAATATCAAATGTTTTCTCTCTCATATGGAAGCTAAAAAGAGAGGATAAAAAGAGGATCTCATAAAAGCAGTCAGGAGATCAACAGAATAAAACATAGAGTATAAAAAGTTCTTGAGAATATAATTGTGCAAAACACCAAAACATCATGATCAAGTAGGATTCATCCCTGGGATGCAAGGCTGGTTTAATATACGGAAATCAATAAATGTTATTCACCACATCAATAGACTTAAAAATAAGAACCATATGATCATCTCAATAGATGCAGAAAAAGCATTCGACAAAGTACAGCATCCCTTTATGTTCAAAACGCTAGAAAAATTAGGGATAACAGGATCATACCTCAACATTGTAAAAGCAATCTATGATAAGCCACAGGCCAGCATCATTCTGAATGGAGAAAAATTGAAGGCATTCCCTCTAAGATCTGGTACAAGACAGGGATGCCCTCTCTCACCACTTCTGTTCAACATAGTCCTCGAAACACTGGCCAGAGCAATTAGACAGACGAAAGAAATTAAAGGCATAAAAATAGGAAAAGAAGAACTTAAATTATCACTATTTGCAGATGATATGATTCTATACCTAGCAGACCCAAAAGGGTCTACAAAGAAGCTATTAGAACTAATAAATGAATTCAGCAAAGTGGCAGGATATAAGATCAACACGCATAAATCAAAGGCATTCCTGTATATCAGCGACAAATCCTCTGAAACGGAAATGAGGACAACTACTCCATTCACAATATCCCCCCAAAAAATAAAATACTTGGGAATCAACCTAACAAAAGAGGTGAAAGATTTATACAATGAAAATTACAGAACCCTAAAGAAAGATATAGAAGAAGACCTTAGAAGATGGAAAAATATACCCTGCTCATGGATAGGCAGAACCAACATCATCAAGATGGCGATATTACCAAAAGTTCTCTATAAGTTTAATGCAATGCCAATCAAAATCCCAGCAGCATTTCTTGTAGAAATAGATAAAAGAATCATGAAATTCATATGGAATAATAAAAGACCCAGAATAGCAAAAACAATGCTAAGCAGGAAGTGTGAATCAGGCAGTATAGCAATACCAGACTTCAAACTATACTACAGAGCAATAGTAACTAAAACAGCATGGTACTGGTACCAAAACAGGCGGGTGGACCAATGGTACAGAATAGAGGACACAGTAACCAACCCACAAAACTACAACTATCTTATATTTGATAAAGGGGCTAAAAGCATGCAATGGAGGAAGGATAGCATCTTCAACAAATGGTGCTGGGAAAACTGGAAATCCATTTGCATCAAAATGAATCTGAATCCCTATCTCTCGCCATGCACAAAAGTTAACTCAAAATGGATCAAGGAGCTTGATATTAAATCAGAGACACGGCATCTGATAGAAGAAAAAGTAGGTTATGATCTACATACTGTGGGATCGGGCTCCAAATTCCTCAATAGGACACCCATAGCGCAAAAGTTAACAACTAGAATCAACAAATGGGACTTACTCAAACTAAAAAGTTTTTTCTCAGCAAAAGAAACAATAAGAGAGATAAACAGGGAGCCTACATCCTGGGAACAAATCTTTACTCCACACACTTCAGATAGAGCCCTAATAACCAGAATATACAAAGAACTCAAAAAATTAGACAATAAGATAACAAATAACCCAATCAATAAATGGGCCAAGGACCTGAACAGACACTTCTCAGAGGAGGACATACAATCAATCAACACGTACATGAAAAAATGCTCACCATCGCTAGCAGTCAGAGAAATGCAAATCAAAACCACCCTAAGATACCATCTCACCCCAGTAAGATTGGCAGCCATTAGAAAGTCAAAGAATAATAAGTGCTGGAGAGGATGCGGGGAAAAGGGCACTCTTGTTCATTGCTGGTGGGACTGCAAATTGGTGCAGCCAATTTGGAAAGCAGTATGGAGATTTCTCGGAAAGCTGGGAATGGAACCACCATTTGACCCAGCTATTCCCCTTCTCGGTCTATTCCCTAAAGACCTAATAAGAGCATGCTACAGGGACACTGCTACATCGATGTTCATAGCAGCACAATTCACGATAGCAAGATTGTGGAATCAGCCTAGATGCCCTTCAATAGATGAATGGATAAAAAAAAATGTGGCATTTATACACAATGGAGTATTACTCTGCATTAAAAAATGACAAAATCATAGAATTTGGAGGGAAATGGATGGCATTAGAGCAGATTATGCTAAGTGAAGCTAGTCAATCTTTAAAAAATAAATACCAAATGACCCCTTTGATATAAGGGGAGTAAACAAGGACAGGATAGGGATGAAAGTTTGAGAAGAAGATTTACATTAATCAGGGATGAGAGGTGGGAGGGAAAGGGAGTGAGAAGGGAAATTGCATGGAAATGGAAGGCGATCCTCAGGGTTATACAAAATGACATATAAGAGGAAAGGAGGGGTAAGACAAGATGATACAAATCGAAGAAATGATTTACAGTAGAAGGGGTAGAGAGAGAAAAGGGGAGGGGAGGGGAGGGGAGGGGGGATAGTAGAGAATAAGACAGACAGCAGAATACATCAGACACTAGAAAGGCAATTTGTCAATCAATGGAAGGGTAACTGATGTGATACAGCAATCTGTATACGGGGTAAAATTGGGAGTTCATAACCCACTTGAATCAAACTATAAAATATGATGTATTAAGAACTATGTAATGTTTTGAACAACCAACAATAAAAAAAGGAATAAAGAATGATTATTTACAAATTTATTATTATTATTATTTATAAATTATTTTTAAATTTATTTATAAATGATTATTTATAAATCATTTATAAATTTATTGATGGATCATCAGAAATAAATTTTCTAAAATGGGAATTAAATAAATTTAAATTAATTAACCCATCTCAATGTCTGAAAGTCAAATCTTTGTTCTGCATAGAGTATATTAAAGAAGAAAAATTATTGAAAATTACTGTAATTAGCCAACTGTGATTCATAGTGTTTTTACAATTTTTGAAGTTATTCCTCTAGTTACTTGAGGTTAATTAAATTGCAAGAAATTTTCTATTAAAGATAGAATGAAATAGACTTTTTGAAAGAAGGGTCACCATTGTATTTTGTCAAAACTGAAGTTTTCCAACTAACACAGAAAAGAAAATATTTTTTTTAAATGAAAGCATTTTAAATATTAAAACACTGAAAGGAAAATAATAGATGTCCCTCTACATGTTTCAATTTTTGTGCATGATGCATTTTATAAAATAATTGTTTTACTTTTTCTGCTAATAATTGATACTCACAGGCTAAACTGATAATCTGTCCACTACTAAATATTGTACTCATTGTATTAAGCAAATATTGAGAATGCTGTTAAATTTTTTGTAGAGTCTACACAGGAAACCCACTGGTAACTTTTCTTATTAAAACACTTTCATCTTTTACTTACATACCCAGACATCCCTCTACAAAATGTGCTAAAAATATTTCAATAACCTTTGCAAAAAATATTCTTTGATCATGGTTATCTTTACTTACCTACATTATTAATTATTACAATATAATTACATCAAAACCATTTACACTTTCAATTTCAAATTGTATTGCTTCATAATTAACCCATATGAAGGATAAGGTAATTAATTTTTCAGGAAACAATTTCAGTGCATAAAGTTAAGTATCAATTAATATGCATATTAAATTGCCAGTAGATTTTTTAAAAATTAATTTGTTCTCAATCTTTCAGAGCAGTAGAAATTTCATCAGTGTTGTCTCAATGTCAAGTAATTCACAAGTAAAACACAAAGTGAATTTAATTACAATAATCACTAAGAGTATAATTATGATTCTATTTAACATTTCTTATTTGAGTCTTCCTTCTTAATTTTTAAGCTATAATCACTAACATCCTTAAATATACTGATTTTTCTAAATATAAAATAGTGCTTTAAAATCTATTATTTAGGGGATATGTAGGATGAACATCTCATTTTTCAGAAAAAATACAGTCTGTGGTGTCTGAATAGTATAGTCAATTTATAGTATAGCCAGTGATATTAATAAAAACACAGAATAGTATGTCTCCTAAAGGACAGACTGCTAACCAATTTACCCAAATTCCCCCTAAATGTAATATAATATAAAATATGCTTTCTAATGTCAATAGCAATGTAGACAAAACTAACAACTGCAATATCCCCCCTCTTTATAGTTCCTATGAAAACTTATATTAGCATTAGCTATCTTGATAAACATACTTTCCATATATTGTAAAGTCCATTATTTACTTAAATATGGATTAAGAGTAGTGTTTTCTTTCCTTTTAGTCTAAGGTAAAATTGATTACATTTCAAACCATCTTTAGTTTCTATGTAGCTGATAAAGTTATTTTTATATGCTTTAATGTAGCATGACAAATGCAAAACAAAAAAGTGGTTATTCTAATAGTCATTAGAATTGTTGAGAAATATTTATTATGATTTTTAATATGTTTTAATAGAAATCGTTCACTGTGAAAATAACATTTTCTAGATTGGGGAATAGAAATATAACTTTCATTTTTCAAAGATATATAGAGGATAAAAATCATTGTTTGAATACTAACAGAGAAAAATTCAATCCACATTTATTGCTGGATATTTGAAGTTTCCATGTGGTCTATACTAAAAGAATTAATCAAATTTTGGTGTACAGTGGTTTATAACACCTAGAAAAATCTAGTTTTTTCAATTTTCAAAAAAATTGCTCAATATAGACTTTCCAAAACAATTTTTCTATTTCAGATTATTTTCTTTTTCATCTCCTCTATTAACTTTAATCACATTTTCAACATGCAGCCAAGAATGAAGCTTTGACAGAAAGCCATAAGTTTACACAGTCAAGCACTGTCAGTTTTCTGCAGTCACAACACTGAGATAAGATGAGAGAGTTAGATATTTTCTTTCTTGTACCCTTCTTGACTTAAAAGCAATGAAAACTATTACAAAGATTTGGCCATACCTCAAATTCATTTTCCATAAATCTCTTGAAATTATTGCATTTACTTTTGCTTGGTGTATGGCAAACAAAATCAACTTAGTTCTTCAATTCAATTTCTAAATGCAGAATTTTAAGAATCACAGTGATGACAAAATTGGTACATTTCATCATAATACACCTGCTTATGAGATCAGACGTGAACATTAAAAAGAATTCACATTTAACATGGATCATTTGCCACATGGACAAACACTTCTGGTTCATTCAGAGCCAGAATGCTTATATGGTTCCAGAGGAACTCCTTGGCAGAATTTGCTGATTACTCATTAAACAGTTGAACATGTATAGACATTATTTATCTTATAAAGCTTATCCACAGAAAAACAGACACAAAAATGAGGTAAATACTATGGGCAAGATTGTGATTCTTGGAAAAAGGCTAAAAGCCAAAATATATGTTTGGTAAGCTTTTCCTCCTAAGCATGTTTCAAAAGCTGAAAATACTAAGAGCTATAAGGCCACAAAGCTTAACACACATGCGTCTTGTCCTCCAGGGAAATGCAGGACACTCTGGCTGCACTGCAAAATCTGATCTTTCCCAATAGGCAGTGCCAGCAACACTGCAGCTATCTTTGTCATAGTGGAGACAATGCTTTGATCATTCCTTCTTTTAAATGTGATCTTTGTTCCAAGGCCAGCTGTTTGTTTACATTACGCATGGAATGACACTTTATGCATCCTTAAGTCTCTTACTACCTGCCTTTAAGCTACAGTAATTAACATCAACCCTCTATGAGAATGAGTTGAATTATCTTTCTAAGAAGTCTGTAGTTATAGTTCTCTCAGCTAATCAGAATTTGATCAGAAAACAAATCAAATTCTGACAAAGGGTAAATTCATCCCATTTTCCCCCTCTTCTTCCCCATTCAAATGATCATATTTTGGCACTTAAAACAGGAATGGTATAGCACTCTTCTATAGGCCATTCAGTCAGGCTCCAGCTGCAGTTTCTCTGTGTGCCTCTGTAAAATGCCACTGAAAGTATTCTAAGCTTGAAGCAGAGGCTAAATTTTGGTGGGAGTATTTTGTGGAGGAGTCAATATCTTCTCCTTCATTTGTCAATGTTGTGGTTCAAGTTCTTAAAAAGGTGAGAATTTTGCTAGTCCCTTCTCCATCTCAGCATATTGCTCTTTAAGCCTCTCCATGGTTCTTCTGTGTTTTTCATCCACCTCAGCATGACAGTGGGGTTGTTCTTTCATGAAATCCTCCCACTGGAGTTGGTGCTGTTTCTCAGTAGCTATTAAGTGGTCATGATACATCTTTCTTCATTCCTGTTCCCTCTGCTAGAGTCTACAGATGGAGTCATTAGATGCTTGCAATCTCTGGAGAACTTCTTTCAAGTTGTCCTGCATCATTTGTCTGCATTTGGGAAAAGTATGTTCATTTGTTTCATGGATCATAGTCTTCCAATTTTCAAGAACACACATTCTTCAGCAAAGACCAAGTTAATAATTTGAAGAAAAATGTGATCTTAGCAAAGACCACGTTTTTCTTCAAATTATTTTACAAAATAATAACGAGTTTCACCTTCTATAACTGGTCTGTGATCCAAAAGCCTTGAATGAATTTCTCCAAGATCCTTGATAATGATAGTGCTGAGCCCGCAGTCCCCAGCAAGTCCCTTTTCTTGCTGCTGCCGCCACCAGGAGCAACCTCACAACCCACAGGGGTCTCTGTCCCTCCTCCACTCATCCCGACTGGCCACTATTTCAGATTCTTAAGAACAAAATGCTCTTTCATGGTCAGACTGTGGAGTGACATCAATTACTTGGAGCACAGAATTTGTTTTCTGAATATTAGTTAGGAGACCAAAACTTTCCAGAGCAAAGAATATCAGAAAAGTTTAGGGGATTCACAGAGAAAAAGGATTCTGGTCAAGAATCCTAAGGAAACCTCAAACTGACTAAGAAAAAACACCAAATAATTATGTATCAATCCCCAAATAATTAAATTATTTCTTGACTATCAAGGCAAAATTTTTTTGTAAAGAGTAGCAATAGGTGTTCCTTAGCAGAAACAGACAAAGAGAATAAAAGAAATAGTTTTATTTTTCCTAATCTGCTTTTCATTAGCCAAACATCCAGGCCCATTGCAAAATTAATCAATAATGTGGGATTCTGGATAGATGATTATGCAGAAGAGGTGAGGAGGCTGAGTAGCACAGCATGTGATGTACCATGGTTCAGCAACAGTGCCTTCTCTATACAGGAAGGGCTACTTCAAAGAGATGACTAAAGTGCTATTATAAGACAGCTACCTATATTTTAATTTTAAACTTTCTTTCTCATTTGCTGATGACCAATGTCCTCTATTCTTAGTTCCATCCTCATATTTTAGTCTCACAGCCTTGCCTTTTTATAATTTAAAAAATGGAAAAGAATCAAAGCAGTGGCAGTTAGCACAACACATTGCAAAAATAAAACACCATACTTAGAGTGAAATCTCAGAATAGCAATTGAAATTCTAGGGGAGTTTAGGGCAAGAGATATCCTAAAGTTAACCCAACTTAAAAACTGTTCACCAAGATACAGGGATAGATATGGGCATGGCACTAATTTGAGTAAAAAATCTAAAGTGAGTTATGGAGATCGTTTTTGGACATATCAACTTTGGGCTTCATCCAAGTAGAAAACAATCTATATTGTCATAAAACAATGAGAACCATTCAAGGGAGCATGGGTAGCCCAGGGAGGAAATTCAGTGAAGAGAAAAGTGCAATGTCTTCAGCTGATGCTGACCTAGACAATCCCTTAGCTTTTTTCAAATCACTTTCTTCACATGGAAAATGAAATAATTATACTATCAACAAACTAATCTTATTATATATCTAACAATTTATTTTAAATATTAAATGATAAGATAGATACAATTAATTTATGGGTGTCAATTTTGTATCTTGCTATTTTGCTGAATTGATTTGTGAGTTTGTCAGAGAGTGACAAACTGGCTTAACCGATTACCAATTAACTAGTAATAACAGAAAATAGACACAGATGGAGTGGTCTGTAAACAAGGAGCCCAGAAAAGAATCCCAGACACACAAGGTGAACTGGATCATTCAGTGGAAAGGCCACATTTCAGCAGTTCAGGTGTCTATGGGGAGGCTGGCCACACTGCAGATGGCCAGGTGAGTGTTGGATTCTGTCACACGGGTCTCAGCTCACTTGCCAGAGTCTGCCAAGGTTTTGTAAAACTGCATGCACCTCCCTGCCCCATGAACACCTGGCCCAGCTTGGGCAAGAAGACAGAGTGCTTGTCACATGGGGTGAAGGAATTGAATGGCAAGAAAGAATGTACTCCTTTAGTCCCGGTTGTGGGACGGTCCCACACTATGAATGCCCCAGGCCTGTCTTCCAAGTCCACACCATTGTACACAATTAGTAAAACAAGCTTTGTGTGTGATGTTTAGATGAGGCGAGAGATGGGACAGCAGCAATTCCTGAAATAGCCCCCAAAGTATTCATATAAATAGAAACACCCCTTCTTTTGATGTTGTTTTTGTTGTTGTTGTTGTTTTAATGATTTCTAACATTATGTGGTGTCCTCATGAGCCAAGCAGAGCCCAAGGCATGAGGACAACTGACCACAAAACAACCCATGGGTGCCTACCTTGTTTACCATCAGCATGACTTGAAAGCAGTATGTATTTAGATATCTTTTCATGTCAGTGTATTTTAAATTTCCCTGGTAATCTCTTTCCTTCTTTCTGAACTTGTGCATACAGCATGTGACCATTCCTGCAGTTGTACTCTGGATCATGAAGTATTAATAACCTAGCTTTTTGCTTTATCCATTTAGGTGCAAATCATAGCCCAAATCATAATTTCCAGTAAGTATCTGTTTTCCTCAAACCATTTTCTGATGCTCTGAGAGTTTAGATTATGTAAGAATCTAGGTTTTAAATTCAACAGACTCCTGTCTTTCCTGAAATTGCTAGAATTTGGCTGGTCATTACACAAGAATGGCAATGTGCTTGTTTAGGTTTGGGAAACTTTTACAGGAAAAAACTGTCATAATAATAAAAATTGTTAATTGTTTTCAGGGATCTTGACCTTTCAGGACAACTAGATCAGATATAAACATATACCCCAGATTGCCGGGACCTCCAGGAGGAGCCTGGTATACAAAGGTGTCTGCAAGCAGGGAGGCAGTTCTCACTGTGAAATCCCCACCCCAACTGTCTGCAATTTATAATTCTATTTTTTTAAAAAAATTTTTCAGTGGTGGTGATACATCCCAGGGCATTGCACATAGCAGCATCTCTACTACTGAGCTACATGCCCAGCCCCTGCAGATGGGGTTTATAAAGAGTAGGCCACTCTCTACTGCCAGGGTCTCAAGCCCACCTTATAAATGAAGAGGCTAAGGCACACAGCCAGGGTCCTATCCCCTTAGCCAGCTGCTGACTTAATCTGGTTTTGGACTTGGGCCTCTTTCTTCTACCACAATGGCTGACCGACTGCCACTGGATTAGGAGTTCTCCTCTGAACTGCAAATGCTGTCATTGTGTACAGGGATAATTACTTATTTCATTGTCAATTTTTTGAGGAAAAGGAAAGACTCAGTCTCCTTCATTTCCCATGCAGCCACATTGAATAGCTGTGGCTTCACATTCAGCCATTCTGGGCAGTGGCATGAACACTGTGTTGTTGATAATCTGCTCAGTCTGTGCTGGTTTCTGTTTCCCTGGGACCTCCACAGGGTGGTGTACTGTGGGGCAATGTTGAGAGTGCAGGCAGCCTACTTGAGAAGGTCTCTGCTGAAATATAGTGCTGGAACAAATCCTTAATGATCATTCCTACAAAGGATGATTAGGCAGAGAAGTTGCATCAAGCACATACTGATGGGCTTTGGGGAAAGCATAGATCCTTCAGAAGTTATTGCTTTTTCTGTAATTTATGTCTTATATATTTTATAATGAATATATTTTATTTATTATTATATTATAAATATATAGTAGGGACCAGGGATGTAGCTCAGTATACAGTATTTGCCTAGCACATGTGAGGCTGTGGGTTCAATCCCTAGCATTGCAAAAATAAATAAAAATAACAAATACTATTATAAATATATACTCTTACAATTTATATATAATTTATTATATAAGTGTGAAATATTTTCACAGACATGATACATTACACATTTATATAATTAAATATTTATATAAAATACTTCACACCATTTTATGTTATTTCCTTCTCATTTTAAATTCTGAGTTAAATCAGCACATTCATGTAAATAATTTGGGCATTTGTGTTATGGCAAAAGCTTCTTCACTTGTCAGAGTGAACCAGACCAAGGTGGGTTTTTTTTGTGTGTGTTGGGGGGAATATCGTATATAAATGTACCTGGAGAAATAGATCTTCTTATTTCTTTTTGCTATAGTAAATAAATGATATACTTAGTTAGCAGTATGTATTTAGATATATTTTCATGACAGTATATTTTAAATTTCCCTGGTAATCTCTTTCCCTCTTTCTGAACTTGTGCATACAGCATGTGACCATTCCTGTTGTGATTGGCATTTCCAATGTGCCCACCGACAGTGCTATACTGATTTCTCTAGCCATGTGCCTTGGGACCTAAGAATGAATTCCTCTAGGACAGATTCTGAAGAGTAAAACATACTAAGGCACACTGTTTACGTTTTTTATATTTATTCTTTAGTTGTAGTTGGACACAATATCTTTAATTTATTTATTTATTATTATGTGGTGCTGAGGATTGAACCCAGGGCCTTGCCTGTGCTAGACAAGCACTCTACTGCTGAGCCCCAGCCCCAGCCCACACAGTTCACCTTTGTACATGGTAGTCCTTATCCACAGCTTTGCTTTCTAAGGTTTCATTACCCTCAGTCAGCTACAGTCTGAAAATATGAAATGGAAAATCCCAGAAATAATTCATAAGTTTTAAGCTATGTGCCATTCTGAGAAGCATGATGAAATCTCATGCCGTCCTGCTCCATCACCTGGAGGATGAATCATTTCTCTGTCCAGCATATCCATACTATATATGCTACCCACCCATTAGTCACTTTAGTTAGCCGTCTTGATTATTGCATTGAATGTCATGGTGTCACAGTGCTTATGTTCAAGTAACCTGATTTTACTCAGTAAGAGCCCCATGGCATAAGAGAAGTGTTATTGGTGATTCAGATTTGCCAAAGAGAAGTGTGTCTTTTTTAAGTGAGTTTTTAAATATAGACAAAGCAAGAAACCACATTCACATAAATTTTATTATAGTATGTTGTTATGTTCTTTTTTATTATTAGTTATTATTGTTAATCTTTTACTGTGCCCATTTATAAATAAATTTTATCACAGTATGTGTATAAAGGAAAAAACAGAATATATAGTTTGTGGTGCTATCAGTGGTGTATCAAATGAGGATGTGTACACAGTATATGTATGTGCATAATTTTAAAATAAATTCCTAGACCTTTTCCTAAAGCCCTTGCACCATTGTGTACTATACCACCTATAACATCATGGGTCTGGTCACTGCACATATTTGCCAATATTTGTGGTGGTTAGTCTTTATAAGTTTAGCTATTCTCTGGATATATTTCTCACAGATAAAGGGTAACTACTGTAATTAATACAGACAACAACCCACCACAACATAAGAAAACATGGTTCTCTTTATCTTCCATAAGTTGATTTCCAAATTCATTAATTTTTCCACTTTGAAGGATGAAATAATGTTATCTAACCTGCTTTATTCTCCATTTCCCCATTATTGGTGAGGCTGAGCCTGAGAATGAGAAGTTCTTGTCACTGATTGCTGGCATTTATCACTTACCTCATTGTATTCTCTGTCAATTTTCCCTTTATGTTGTTTTTTAATGATTTTATTTTTTTAAACAAAATTCACATTTTATTTAGATTGAAATAAACTATACAAAATTGATTTTCTTCACCAAAAATAACAGCAATATTTTCTGTATTATTTCTAGATAAACCGCGAAATATTTATTTTGTAGGTTTTCCAGGTTTTGCTTATAAATCAAGACGAGGCAGTAGATATAGTCATGGAAAAAGAAAACAGACAAGTTGCCCATATCCACAGCCTCTGATTCTGTCTTGACCGTGAAGCAGAAGTGTTCACCATTTACCTGCTAAAATGAAGGTGTAGGCTTATGAAGACATAGGCTCAACAAAGGAATGTAAACAGCAACAACCAGATGTGGAACAACTACGGCAAGCTCTTCCACTCAAATTTTAACTGTAACTTGTTCTTTAAGTTCTTTTGATAAAGACAAAATCTATACTGAAATCTGTTTGGTGAGCTCACAACTCTGGTTAATTCCCTTAATTGTCCATTACAGATTTTAACACACTTAAAACTCCTAATAGTCAAAGGTCAACAGTAGGCTTCATTGTAACATTTCATAAGATGCATTCTTTTCTTATACCTCCTCAAAATTTATTTCTTCAAAATTGTTAATAATACCTGACAACTGGATCCATGGTAATAATACATTTTATAACCTAAAAGAGTTAACTAAAACAATTTCAGAGTGTTACTAGCAGAGGTCACACAGAGGTGAAATGTGGTACTTCCAATGCAATCTTCTGGAAAAACAGACAATTTTTCAAAGCACGAGAGCTCAAACAGGTGCCATGTACATAGGCAGATTACCAATGGCTAATGTATTCATGAGGCCTGTAGGCAAAGATATTCAGTGATAAGTGACCTACATATACCTTACGGCTTTTCTTCCAAATATCAAATATAAGAGAAAGCCCATTTAAAAAGTCTTTTAGGTATTTTCAACAGTTTCTGAATTATCTGTAGGAAGCTCTGACTTAGTTGTATATTGTTTGATATATGTGTCTACCATTAAATCCAGATCATGTTTTATATCAAAATTTATGTTAAGCAAAGCCAAGTTACTTGACCTTTGGTCTGTCAAAGTGTTCCTCAAGTATTCTTTAAGACGCTTTCGTCCATTTTCATAGCATTCATTCTCAACCTTCATTACAGGAAGAATACACAGGACCTTCAGCAAAGCATATACATTAGGAAAAAACTTGATATCAGGCAAATGAAGGGCTTCATAAATGGTGGATAGAAACTCTATATCTTTCCCTCGATGTTTCCATTTGATTCTCCAACAGTGTAGCTCAGCTGAAAGCGTATTGGGATTAGGCAAGTCACTTCTGTACATGTCAGCATGGTGCTCCTCTGATGTATTAAATTTGAGCTGTCCTATGACTGACGGTACAAGAGATAAGCATTTAAGAGCTTTGAGGTGCTGTTCTGAAAATATATCTTTAAGTTCCTGAATGATGGGTTCCACTGTTGGAACACTTAGGGTTTCTTTATAGTAACTTTCAGAGGTTAGCTGAGATTCCAGGTTACCCTGCTGAGACCTACGAAATTTCCCAGGAAGTTTCATCTGAATATCAAGTTTGGTTGCCAAATTTGTTGCTTCCTCAAACCAAAACTCATGATAAACTTCAATATTTTCCATTACTTCATTGAGTGAATGTAGTACTGCAGTTAAGCTACTGGCAGCAAAGAAGACATCAGAAGTTTGTCCCTGGAGATTTTTCCCAAAGGCTCTTGTAAAAGATAAGACATTTTTAAGAACAACAATGGTAACAATGAAATCAAAATCTGTTACTGCACTACAGAGAACAAATTCTCGACCAGTTATACAATTATTCCATCTAATATTTGTGTCACTATTTATACTATCTAAACATAAAACAAGTGCTTGCAGGAGATCCACCAAAATTTCAAAAGCATCATGCCTGCTTGTCCACTGAGAATGGCAAATTTCCTTCAGTTCTTTACCTCTTTCTTCACTGTTCTGAAAAAGAACAGAAATTACATTGTCAAGTTCTAATAGCAGTTGTGGTGATCGATGGAAAAAAGAACAAACTTCTTCAATTGTTCCTAATGCAACAGACACCCCAATCACAGGCACTGATTTTGCCAACCACATCTATAAGGCACAGGAAGAGCAGAGTGTGTAGACAGCTTGAGGGTATTTCTCTAAAAGTCTAGAAGCAACAACTTTCATTTTGGAAGAGAATCCGCTAGACACAATGTAAGCCTGGCCATGACAATACTCCATATTTAGTCCCCACTTCTCAGTTATGGTAGTGTGAAATTTCACAGCCAAAATTTCATAAGGCAGGAAGCCCACAAATTCCTCTCTCAAGTTATGAGACTCATCTACAAACCTCACCAAAACGGGAAGGTGCTCTTCCCCTGCTATGTCCACCACATCATCAGTGATAATGGAAAAGAAGTGCGAGTCTCTCACTTCCCTGAGGGTTTCTTCCTGGATGCGACTCTCACAGATCTCCAGCATCTGTTTCTGTTGTGTTTTTGAACAGAACAATGTGTTAACTGCTGTGGTCTCAAAGCGTTTTCTCAGGACCTCTTCACCAGAATTTATCCGGCACTCCAACAGGGCCTGAAAATTATCAGAAGTGAAGAGACCTTCTGGGATTTCATCAGCCTCATGCCCGTCCAGAGGTATATTTTGTTTTCCCATAAGAATCAAAATTTCAAATAAAGATTTTAAGTACTCTTTGTTTTCCTTCTCTTCAAGGGTTAAAGGCAAAATATCTTCATCCTGTTCATCACCCCCTTCTTCTGCACTGGGGTTCTGAGCATTGCTATTGTTTGTTTCTTTATGTTTTTGTTCCTGTTCAGAAGTTTCATCAATTTTTTTCTATTTCAGTGTCCTGATTTCATCTTCACTCAATTCTTTTATTCGTTTTCTGTGTCTACTATGTGGATTGTTCAAATGACTAGTAAGATCAAATATTGTTGATATTGCATTATCTCGAAGTACTGTCCTATAAGGACTAGTTCTACAGATCATAGAGGTCTCGAAGTGTTTGGCACATAATCGATAATGTTTATTCAGTTGATCAGGTGTTTTATCTTCCAAGTCAGCTCTCCTACAATTCTCCACCCACTTCTGGCATCTGGCCGGATCCCGCGGGAACCTGAAGAAGGCCAGGTCGGACTGTGTGCTCTTCCGCGTGCAGCTGGGGGCAGCACAGAAGTTCAGCATCCTTGCCCGCCTGCCGGCCGGCCCAGCCCTCCCCTCCCCTCCTCCTCAGGGCAGCCACCTGCCCATCGGGGCTGGGGAGGGGAGCCAGGCCGGCGGGCCGGCTCGGGAGGGCCAGCACGCGGGGAGGGGCGGGCGCGCGAGGAGCCTTAATGATTTTAAATAATTATTCCTATCTTATTTCTTAGTCATATAGAAATTAAACTCTTTTATTATTTATAAATAATTTATGGGTTTTCTTATTATACCTCATTAAAAGAACACCCCAATTTCCTTGAAATATCCTGATGGTGTTTTGGTTACAATTTTAATGAATATTACTTAAATTTGGTGAAAATACGAAATTTAAATTGAATTTTCCTATCAAGAACCACTTCATGTTTTAAGGCATTGTGATTTTCCTAATAATGTATTATGAGATATTTCAAATATATGAAACAGAAGGAATTTTATAGAGAACATCCATTTACCTGCCAGACACATCCTAACATTTACATTTTACTCCGCTAGCTTTCTTGCTTCTCTTTTTCACCTACTCCTCCATCCATACCATCAGTCCATCTTATTTCTCATTCATTTCACAACATGTTGCAATTATTTTACACTTACCCTAAAATAGTTCAGGATAGATATCATTAAGGAGTTTTATATTTGTTTCCTATTCCCATTTCTACTTGTTTAGTTCAAGTTTACATACAATGTAATATACAGTTTTCAATATCACCAATAAGAGCTTACAGGCCTCTACAGTAAACCTCTATCCCAGTACAGAACATTGGCATGCTAGAAAGTTCAGCCATAGAACTTCCCAGGCACTCCCCTTTCCATGCACCCACCATATTGTTTATTTTTTTTTTCTTCATGGATGAGTTTTACCTATTCTCGAACTTACAGAAATGAATGCTTGCAGCCCATAACTGTGTAAGCCTGCTTCCTTCACTTAGCATGATGTTTTTGAGATTCATCTACACTGTAGGTGTGGCAGTGGGTTATTGCTGTTCATTGCCAAGTAGTTTCCATCTTGTAAACTTACCAGTGGGTTTATCCAACCTCCCATGGATGAACACCTAAGCACATTACAGTCTTGGCTATTGAATACAGCTGCTATGGATATTTTCTTACAAGATTTTTTGTGGACATGTGTTTTCATTTCTTCTAATGTTACCTAGGCATAGAATTATTGGGTTATGTGCATGATTTTTAAAGAAATTCTTAGATCTCTACCTAAAGTCCTCATACCACACTAGGTGCTTCTAACAACAGCATTGAAAGCTCTGGTCCCTGCACATATTTGCTAACATTTCGGGTGGTCAGTCTCTTTAAGTTTAGCTACTCTCTTGGATGGTGGTCCAAGTGATCTTTTATATTGTTCTATCATCTTGTAAAATTAATATTTATTAGTAATTTTTTATGTTCAAATTCAGGTCAAACATATCTAATGTGAAAATTCAAAATCTGAAATAAGATCCAAAACTCTTAGAGCCTCATGTCAGTACTCAAAAAGTTTAAGAATTTGGAGCATTTTTTAATTTTCAAATTAGATAGGCTCAACCTATAAAGTCTAGGCAAACATTCCAAAACCCAAAAAATCTTTCAAAGTCTGAAACACTTCAGTGGTAAGCACTTTGAATAAGGGATCTCAACATGTAAATGTATTTAAGACTATAAAGTTTCTTCTGAACACCATTCTGGCTGCATTTCCCTGCCCCCAAACAGTTATTTGGGCTTTTTAAAGGTTTTATATTGCTTCCTTATTTTTGTTGTATTATTTTTTCATTTAAAATTTGTTCTAATTAGTTATATATGATAGTAGAATACATTTTGACACATTATATACAAATGGTGCACAACTTCTCATTCCTCTGGCTGTACATGGTACAATTCTTTTTAATACTTTTTTGTCTTGAATTCAGTTTTGAATAAATAACTATACCTACTTTCTTTTCATTTTCATTTGCCAGGAATTTATTTTACTATCTTGTCCTACTTAAAAAAAAAACTCAAACAAAATCACGTTTTACATCCTGTATATCTAGGTCTCTGATTATAGCATGTAACTAGATTTTTGGCAGGTGTTGGAGAGGAGTATTTTCCAATGTAAAGTTCCACATAGGACGTGGTCATTTTATCTAATACTTAGTGTTCAAATCTGTATACCAGTGCTGCTTTTAATTACAAATTTACTGCCTACAGACACAGGTTACCTCTTGTCACTAATACAGACCATCTCACAGTGGGCCTCTGTCCCACACCCTCCTGTCCCTGACAGTAAGCATCCACCCAGGACATAGTTCCGGGGTAAATTGCAGGTGGCCACCTCCCTTCTCACTAGGAATAGCCAGATTGCTCTCCACAGAGGCTGAGGGACTCAAGAGTCCTGCAGCAATGAGTGAATTATCATTTCCCGTGCCTCTTTCTAGAACATAATATTATCAGAACTGAAAATTTTTGCCAGTGTCTTGGGCCAAACGATAATTTTATATTAGAGTAACCTGGCTAATTATGAGGTTGAACATCATCTTTTTTGTTTAATAGCCACTGAATTGTCTGTTCATACAATGCCTGTCCTTATGATTTACAGATTCCCTGTTTGCAAAGTCACTTACTCACTATGGTTTATTTGGAAACTGAAAATCAACATTTGGGGTGTTTTCCTAGTCATTCATGGATATGTGCAGAGTGGTGAAAATTTGAGTCAGAACATTTATTTTCCCAGCTGAGGTTACACAGCAACACTTCTTGTGTTAGTTCTCAGATTATAAACAAGTATCATTTTTGTGGTCTATTTAGTGTCACATTTTTTTTTATATTTTTATGTTTTTTGTTGGTGATTTCCCTGGCTAAAGTGGCTCACAGTCACAATGGCAAAGTGTTATCTAGCCTTCCAAAGCCTGAGAAGGCTGGGATGTGCCTTAGAAGAAATATGTGTGTTTGACAAGCTTTGTTCAGACATGAATTATAATGCTGTTGGCTGTGACTTCAATGCTAACAAATCAATAATATATATATAGTACCTTTAAACAGAAACACATTAAACAGGCAGTGTATTATTGATAGGTAGAAGAAAAAAAATGTTCTGACTAGAGACTTGTAGAAAACTAACTCTGTATACCCAATATGAATGGTGGTTCCATTTATGCTAATTCAGTGTTTGTAGTGACTTCATAGAAAATTACTACCAGAAATAACCAAAATAGACTGTTTTGTCCATTTTTTCCATTAGATTAGTTGTCTTCTTCTTATTTTTTTGAAAGAGTTTTAAAATGTTATCCAGATATAATCCTTTACATAGGTTTGCTCCATCTATAATTGAGTGTTTTATGCTGATAAAAGCTAGTATCCTTTTGTAATATTTCTCTATATACATGATCTAATACCTTGGCACCATCTAATGATGATCTCATCTGTATCATTAAATTTAACATCACTTTTGTTATAGGTAAAATTTCTACAGTGGGGGTCTGCCTATAGGTTTCTCTTCTGTTTTGTTTTGATCAGCAACCCGCCACCACAGCTGGAGGCAATTTAACCATAGCTTTTGATCCTGGACTGAAGTTTCAACATTCTGATATTTAGTATATGTTGCAACAGATAGGAGAAGATACCTCCACCTACTGCTAAGAGCTACATTGTTCCCCCTGCCTAGTTCATTATGTTGAAGTCCTATCTCAATGTGTCTTCCCTATTAGAAACAGCATTAGAACCCTGATGGTATAGAATCTCCTTATAAAAGAGAAAGGGACATCAAATCTCCCCGGCCCACACCTATCATGTGAGGACTTAGCAAGAAGGCAACCATTGGTAAGGCAGGAAGAGAGCCCCTACCAGAACTAAATTGGACACAACCTTGGACTTTCACCATCCAGAAGTATGAGAAATAAATTTGCATTGTTTCAGTCCTCCCATCTGTGGTATTTGTTATGGCACTGAGATGATAAAAAATACACCTGCCTTATTACTTTACCATTTTTCTAAATTTTCTGGACTGTTACTTGTCTTTCACTTTTCCATGTGAGTTTTATGTTTATATTTTTATAGGAATTGCATAGAAGTATATTGTCCTACTGAGAGAACTGATGTTCTTTGTAGTTTATGGTTTCATGATTATTTTTTTCTGTCTCTTTCAAAAAAAATTGTATGATTTTCTCAAACATCTCCATGTAGCATATCTTTTCTTATATATGTTGTAGGTGGATTATTGTTTCTGCTATTGATAACCTTATCTTTCCTTCCCACATTTTATTTTCAAGTTTTATGTTGACAGTGGTTTAAAAACACATTGAATTTTAGATACTGACCTTGTATTCTGCAACTTTGTTGAATTTTTTCATCTCATTAATTTTATGTAATATCTTTTAGATTCTTTTCCTGTGGGGAGAATAAAGTCTTCTACAAGTAATAGATATATGATTTGCTTTTTCTAAGCCTTAGCATTTATTTCTTCTTATTGCTTGGAGTAAGATCTTGAGCATCTTCTCAAAGTATATATTTTTCTATTCTTCTGTACATAGTTCACATGTTTATTGTCACTAATAATGAGAACCCTTCATTTTTATACTCAGTTTTCCAGATACAAAGGTGAAAGTGTGAATTTTTCTGCTTTTGTGATGTTAACATTCTGTTATATAATATAATTCCAATTTTTTAATAACTAGATTAAAACCTACTCTGTCAGACCAAATTATTCTTTTGATGCCCTGCTGGATTCATTTACTGACTTTGTGCTGGTACATGACTTTCTTAGAGTACCTCATTTATTTTTTAATTGACAGATAAAAACTAGACACATGCAAATACACACATATATGTCTATACATAACATATATGTAAAAGCTGGAGTTGTAACTCAGTAGTAGAGCAAGCACTTAAGTGTTCACAAGGCCCTTAGTTAATCACCAACACCAAAAAACAAAACACTCCCCACAAAACGCATATGCATTATCTCATATACTTTTCATGGTTTTGTGTTTGTGGTGAGAACACTAAAAATCTACTCTTTCAGCCATTTTCAAATATATAATATATATTTATTAACTATAGCTATCATGTTATACAACAGATATTTTGAACTTACTCCTTATTAATTTCCTAACTGAAATTCTGTGTCCACTGACCCACGTCTCCCCAGTCCACCACTCCTATCCCCTGGGACCACCAATTCTGCTCTCTGGCAAATGACTTTATCACACAAGGACCATCTTTGATCAGAAACCCTGTAGTCTGAGACATCAGATCATTGGATGTCATCTTTCTGCAACCATGATTTTCTTTTATGATCACATTTCAGATTTACCTCTCCCTTATAATGGTGTGCTCATGACATGTCTGGAAGTTAACCAAAGTGAAGACAGAAGGAAAATAAGGAAATTAAAACACTGAATAATTCACAAGTTCTCTCTGTTTCATCCAGTCTGTCCTATGCAGTGACTCCTCTCCCTTACCAAATGCACAGCAGTTCTCCCTCCTTTACACTTGATCAAGTGGTGTGTCATCTGGGTAACTGGAGAGTTGAGTCAGAGCCGAGTTTACCCCTGTGCACAGAATGGCAGCATAGGATGCACTGCTGTTGGTTCTCAGAGAGGAAAGTGAATGGATGACACACTGCCCTGTCCCTGCCTGCTGCCACCCTCATAGGTCCACACGCATGAGTACTGGCAGTGAGTCTACCTTAAGCTAGAGTGTGTGGGGAAAGGTGAGGCTGGGTGTCCTGGGAGGTAATGGATATAGTACCATCAAAGTAGCCATTTTCCTTCCATCTGTGTTCAGCTTCAGGTAAGGAGGATGTATATATAAAAAACAAAAGCTTTAAGAAAGGGTGGTTTCTCCACTGATATAGGCTCAATGAAGAGGGTTATTATAACTTATTCAGGTGGTAGTTTGGGCATGTACAGGGAATTAACACTAGGCTACATATCTGGCATTTCATATGTTTGTTCTGGGTTTTTTTCCCTGTTCTTTTAGATTAAAAGTGGCTCATATTCACTATGATGGGCCCATCTACATGTATTGCATGCTGAGGTGGCAGAGGATTGTAGCAGAGTGGGGGTGCTCTCTGAAACCTCAGCATCAGAACCATCACCTTCTCTGTGTTGTCAAGGACCAACCTTGTGACCCAAAAGTATGTGCTTGCATACCATGCTGCTTCTAGAATGCCTGCTCTTTTGAACAATTAAAAGTTATCCTAATTCTTGGCCTCTGGAAAATCACCTTCTTTGAGGCCATATCCTGATCCCTCTTATTTTTGGACTTAATAAATATCAAGCAATCCCAAGACTTCTACTCTTCTCTACCCACATACTCATGACCCTGGAATCTACATTTCCAACTCCAACTTATCTCCCCATCTCCAGGGTTGTGTATTGAACCACATAATGAGCATCTCCATGGGCATGATTCAAGGGCCTTGTGTACTCAGAGCATCTAAATGGAACTTGGATATCTTCTAGTTTCAGCTCCTTCCATTGCTATTTTGGGGAAAGTTGTCATAATAATAATTCAAACTTCATCCTAATTACAGAAAGTAGCACTATTAAAAAGGAATTAAAACGTCCTGATATTCCAGTAATTAAAAATGACTTCAGGAGAAACCAGACTGCCTTATAGCTGATAAATGAACTTGGACAAAAGACTGACATTTCATATTTGACGTTAAAGTCATTAGACCATCAGCCTTATCAAGTTCAATTCAATTTGAACAGAGAGGTTCAAGCAACAGAGAAGCCAGCCTCATTTTCTTTCTCAGTGCCACCTTGTCATGATGTCTGCTTTTTTTGGAAAATATAGCTCCCCTTGAATCCCATAGTGAATAAAAATTGCCCCTTAATACTTGAGTGTGTGTTGCCTAAGATCAAGGGTGTTGCCTTATATACCAACAGCTCAAGTTCAGTATATATTATATTCATATTCTACTTTCTCCAGTTCTCCCCCTAATGTTCTTCAGATTTCCTCCCTAGAATAGGACACTAACCATGCTGGTTTATCTCCTGAAACCCAGAATCATTCCTTGGCCTTTTGTGGCTTTTTCCTTCCAGGATATAACATCAGGGGGTGCATGGTCTCAGTGTGCCCTTTAATAGTGAAGTTAATTTTATTCATTTGGGTACAACCTCTTTTCTCATTACACAGTTTTATTTCCCTGTGACATTAAATATAATTTATGAAAAAACCTTGCTAGCATTTTGTTGGAGTGGTATGGCACTTTGGGGAGAATTGTCACCTTAAAACTATCAAGTGTTACAGTCTCTGAATATGGTACATATTTCCATGTATTCAGTTTTTCTTTTCTTTATGTGATGTTTTGAAGCTTCAAGTGTGGAAGTCTTGTTTATCTTTTGTTAAATCCATTCCTAAGTATTTGAACCATTTTCCAATGTAGAGTTCAGTACCATTAAATATGATCGGGTTCATATTGCTGTCACATCCATCCAACTCCAGTACTTTTAGGTGGTTTTTAATGTTATTGCAAGTTATTTGTGTGTATTATATATATATATATATATATATATATATATATATATATATATATATAAAATGTATATGTATATATACACACAAAATTTGCAATAACATTGCAACCACAAATTGATGTTTTAATGTTGCAATAACAACATTAAAATATCAGTTTTCAAAGTTATTGCAACATTAAAACATCAATTTGCAAATGAAATATATATATATATATATATATATATATATAAATATATATGTACAAAGGTATATAAATTTTATTTGCAAATTCTTGCTGCATATAAATATGCAATTGATTCTTGTAAATTGAACTTATCTTGTGGTCTTGCAAAATCCACATTACAAGTATTCATTTTTAAATATATTCCTTGGAACAGTCTATGTAAATTATAACATTGTCTATGACTAAAGACAGATTTATGTCTTCCTTTCTAAACTATATGCCATTTATCTATCACCTAAGTCTATCTAAATACCTATCATCAACCTACCTACTTATTTACCTGTCACATTTTTCCTATTGTGATGCTCAGTACCAACCTAGAAATGTTGGTAGATAGGGCTGAGGTGGTGGTTCAGTGGTAGAGTGCTTGCCTAGCATGTGTGAGGCACTGGGTTTGATAATCAACACTGCATATAAATAAATAAATAAAGTAAAGGTCCATTGACAAAAAATCTTTCTTAAAAAATGTTGCATAGAAATAGAACAGTCATCATTGTCTTGTTTCCTTTATTAAAGGGAAAATATTTTTTTTTATTTTACCTTAAGTAGTATATTCATTGCATGCTTCTTATAAATACCCTTTATATTAGATTATGTTAGAAAAAGTTCTTTAATTCATTTCCTTGGAGTTTTCACAATGAATTGATGTTGAACTGATCTTTTTTATATTAGCTAAGATAATTATATGGTTTCTGTGTGTTTGTTTTCATTGACTTTGTTTTTCTTTTGATATAGGTGATTTAACCCAGGGCACTTAACCATGGAGCCACATCCTCTGCTCTTTTTTATTTTATTACTTTTTTAAATTATGAGACATGGTCTTGCTAAGTTGCTTAGGTCCTTGCTAAGTTGCTGAGGCCAGGTTTGAACTCATCATCCTCTTTTCCTGAGTCTCTTGAGCCTCTGGAATTATAGGGGTGAGCCACAATGCCCAGCTCATTGATTAACTTTTGAATGTTGAAGTCATTATATTCCTGGAGTTAGCACCAGTTGGTCCATTATGCATTTTTAAAAAATATTTTTTAAAATATTGTCTGTGGGGCTGGGGATGTGGCTCAAGCGGTAGCGCGCTCGCCTGGCATGCGTGCGGCCCGGGTTCGATCCTCAGCACCACATACCAACAAAGATGTTGTGTCTGCCGAGAACTAAAAAATAAATATTAAAAATTCTCTCTCTCTCTCTCTCTCTCTCTCTCTCTCTCTCTCTCCCCCCCCCTTCTCTCACTCTCTCTTTAAAAAAAATAAATAAATAAATAAATAAATAAAAATAATAAAATATTGTCTGTGTTTTGCTAGACTTAGTTAACATTATGAGAAGGGTGTTGCCCTTTTGATCATGATGTATATTGATCTGCATGTTCTTTTGATGTCCCTGTTAAATGTTTGTAGAACAGTTGTGCTAGCCTCAAAAAATGAATTAGAAAGTGTCCTTTACTCCAGTATTTTCTCTTAAGAGTTTGTGTACACTGCTGATATTTCATCTTTAAATGTTTGGAAACAATACCAGTTTCTCTGTTTTAATTGTAGGAAGGGCTTTTTTTTAACAACTTCAAGAAATTAACTACAACTTCAAGTTCTTCAAGAGATTGAGAGTTATTTTGAGTTTTTCTTTTTCTTTGTACTAATTTTTGGTTTTTTTTGTTTTTGAGGACTTTGTCTTGTTTTCTAACTAAATCTGTTTACTTCTTTGTTCATAATGTTTCTTATTGTTAAACATCTGCAGAGTCTTCAGTGATGTTCTCCTGTGCCTTCCTGATATTGGTGAAGTGTGTTTTTCTCCTTCTTAATCAGTTTCTCTAGATGTTAGCAAGTATAACAACTATGTTACTTGGTGGGTTTTTGTTTATTTAGGAGGGTTGTTTTTTTTTTTTTGTAAGTACTGAATACAAGAATCTTTTACAACTGAGCTAAATCCCCCTCCTTTTTTACTTTTTATTTTGAGATAAGAATTCACTAAATTGCTGAGGCTGGCCTCAGACTTATGATCCTCCTGCCTTGGCATTCCCAGTCACTGGGATTACAAGTGTGCAACACCACATGCAGCTACATTAATTTTTTGAAGCATTGGCTAACGTTAGGCTTTACTGATTTTTATATTGTTTATTTTCTCGTTCATAGATTTCTGCTCTTGACTGTAGTGGTTTAATTATTTTATTTATTTTATTTTTTTACAAGTATAAAAGTATTTTATTTATTTATTTTTATTTGTTTTACTTAGTTACACATGACAGTACAATGATCTTGACATATCATACATTTGAATCAGATGGGATATAATTTCTCATTTTTCTGAGTATACAGGTTGCATTGGTCATTCGGTCACATATATACACACAGTAATAATAATGTCTCTTTCTTTCTATTATCCTTCCTATCTCCCCACCTCCTTCCGTCCCCTCCCATCACTTCTCTCTATCTAATCTAGGGTAATGCTGTTCTTTTTTTTCCCTCACATCTTCATACATGTATTTTGTATAAAAGTATTTTAATCAGTTCATTTTGCCTTAAAGAAATGCAGACAGTAAAACAAATAAAATTAATGATCTTTTATGCCATAATTTGTGTCCGGAAGAGTTTAGTCCAGTAGCTTTTTACAATGTTGAATTATGCATCTCCAGGTATTTAAGCAGCTGAAAGACAATTGTAGTGAACATTGATGGTTTACAGAATGCTGGAGACATATCTGCCTTATTCTGAAGGACAGCACTAAAGGAAAGGAAGGTCACTGAAGTATAGAAACCCATCTGTATTTTGAACCATCTTCAGATAGTGATCATGTTTGTACTATATAAAGGCAGCAAGAATCACTGGTGTATCATCTTTTCTCACTCTCAGGCCTTCAGCAGGTGCAGCAATTTGCAGGGCCTGTGGATCTAGGGAGATAACACTCTTTAAAAGAAAATGACTTTGCTTCAGGTTTCCATGTCATAATATCTTTGTAGTAACCATGCTTGTGTCATGATAGTTAAAGCTATGTGTCTTAAAATAAAACAGACAACCTCTGTTGTCTGTCTACATCAACAGAGGGTGTGTTGCTAGAGAAGAGCAAACTGTAACTCATTTTCACCTGTCTTGTTCTTAGAAGAACCAAGAAACTAACTTAAAACTTTAAAAGTTGCCCTCACATATGATTAATTAATAAAGTTTTTAAAAAGTCTTTTAAGGCCTCTCATTGGATTGTTTAGTCTATAATGTGGTTTGCATTGTGTTTGATTTGTTTGGAGAAAGATGCACAACAGGACCAGGTCACATTAGTGAAAGTTTTTGTTTTTGTTTTTGTTTTTTTTGTGGTGCTGGGGTTTGAACCCAGGGTCTTGTGCATGCTAGGCAAGCACTCTACCAACTGAGCTATATCCCCAGCCCTAGTGAAAGTTTTGATCACATTAAAGATAACAGTTTAAAAGGTCAATGTGTTTAAAGACAAAAAATAATCATAAAGTAATTGTTCATTTCAAGGTTAAACTTTGTCATTGGCTTGTTACTAACATTTGAAATTATTATTAAGAATCTTTAGGAAACTAGGAAGATGGCGGGAGGAAACTAGGAAGATGGCGGCTGGGAATGAGTGAGCCGCTCTGTGCTCCGCGCCACCGCCGCCGCAGCGTATGTTGCTGCTTCTTAAAAGAAGAAGTAAAGATCATCAAAGGACATCTGTCGACAAGGATTCAGCACCGTGTCAAGAAAAGGGCCTAGATGGAGTGAATCTGCCACGACTTCAGCTCGAGCAGTAAGGCTGCAGCCCCCGAGCTGCCGGGCTCCCTGGGCCCCTTCTCACTCCCCTCTCCGCCTCTCCGCTTCGCTTCTCCCCCGCCATCTCTCCTCCCACGCTCACTCCCTAAATCTAGATCTCAATCTCTTTCCCCCACCCCACCCGCTCTCTCCCGTGCCCAGTACCCGGCCCTCGCGGGCCCCGAGGCGCTGCCTCCCCTCCCCCAGCCCGCACCCCCTCCACGGGGGTCCCGAAGGCCACAGCTTTGCCGCCACCACCGCCGCCGCTGTAGCCACCGCCGCTGCCGCCACCGCTTTCCGCGGAGCACCTTAGAACAGACTCTTAACCGAGTAAAATGGAACAGCTGATAAGATGAGTGACAATTTAAAATCTAAATGATCCAACATGGCGGCGGACGCGGAGAGATCAAGTCTCTAACCCCTTCAACTGCACGGGCATAGGGAGAAGTAAACTGTCAAAATACTGTTCGCTCAGGACCACTAGGCACGGTTGAGCTGAAGTGGACCCCGGGCGAACGGTCTAGCCTTCTCAGAACACACCGAGCCCGAATTGGCTGCATTCTAGCTCAGGTTCGCCTGCTTCATGGACTCAACACTAATGATCCCACTGAAATAACTAGTCGGCCCGCCTGAACTCAAAGAGGTAAAAGCCAACTAAGCACCACAGCCAGACCCAGGGAATCAGGAGTGACGCAGGACTAGCGGCGCAGGACTCCCAGCTATTGCTATCACCACTGCTGACAACAGGTCCCTTGCACCAGCTATCAGGGGAGTTGCTGCTACCTGAGGGCAAACAAATTCGCTGGGGGCCCTCAGCCCCAAGCCCTACAAACTTAGGGTCTGAGGGAGGCAAACAGAAAGGGTGTGCCCAGGCACCCATGAAAACAGGGCTCCCAGGAGCAGCAGACCTGGCGTGTAGTCAGTATTGTGGTGAGTGTCACAGGTGAGCGGGGCCTGGCTTGAGGAACCACAAGAGAAGGCCCTAGGCACTCAGGATTAGAGACCCACACAGTCTGGGAAGAAGAGCTGAGGCACAGTGATTGGTTCCCACCTATCAAGAAGAGAAGCCTGGCCCAGTGGGCATAGCTCCACCAACTGGATGAGAAGTTAATCGAGCTATATGACTGCATTTATTATTATTATTATTTTTTTTAATGATTATTATTAGTATTTTTTTTATTTTCACTTTTTGTTGTTGATGTAGTTGTTGTTCTTTAACGTTCCTATTAATGGTTTCAATTTTTTTAAATTCTTTTTATTTTATTAGTATTACTATTATTTTTTAAACTTTAATTTCCATTTTTTTACTATCATTATAAAATTTTTTCTTTTTTTCTTTTTTTTTTTGTTGGTTTTAAATTTTTATTTTTTTTCATTTCTTCTTTCTTTCTTTTCACTTTTTTTTTCTTTTGTCTTCTCACTTCTTTCAATTTTCCTATTCCACCTTCCTTGAATTCTACCTGCCTACACTCATTCTCTTTAGTGACTTCTTCCCTCCCCTTCTAATATCTCTCCTCCCCAGTATCACACTAATTGGAGGAGGATCACAGCCACTACCTGCCCTGAAAGGGTGATTTTTCAACTATACAAGAGCAATATAATTAAATAGAGGGGGAAAATATCAAAGACACAACAATTTCACCAAGCAGAAAGAAACGCCAGCAGTATGAAACGACAAGGAAAGAAAGGACCACAGGCAATGCAGGTCAACTCAACTTTAGAAGAGGTAATAGCTGCAACAGATGGAATGTCAGATAGAGAGCACAGGACATACATGCTTCAGATGATCTGGAGTCTCAAGGAAGACATGAGACAGCAAAATCAGACAATGAAAGATCATATTGACAAGCAAATCCAGGAAATAAAAGATCAATTTCACAGGGAGATAGAGGTAATAAAAAACAAACAAATAGAAATACTAGAGATACAGGAATCAATAAACCAACTTAAAAACTCAATTGAGAATACTACCAGCAGAGTTGATCACTTAGAAGATAGAACATCAGACAATGAAGACAGAATATTTCAACTTGAAAAGAACATAGATAGCTCAGCAAGTCTACTAAGAAACCATGAGCAGAACATTCAAGAGCTATGGGATAATATCAAAAGAACAAACTTAAGAGTCATTGGGATACAGGAAGGCACAGAGCTCCAATCCAAAGGATTAAGCAATCTATTCAGTGAAATAATACAAGAAAACTTCCCAGACTTGAAGAATGAGACAGAATCCCAAATCCTAGAAGCCTACAGGACGCCGAATGTGCAAAATCATAAGAGATCCACACCTAGACACATTATAATGAAGATGTCCAACATACAGAATAAGGAGAGAATTTTAAAAGCTACAAGGGAAAGGAAGCAGATTACATTTAGGGGTAAACCAATCAGGATAACAGCTGATCTCTCAACACAGACTCTAAAAGCTAGAAGATCCTGGAATAACATATTTCAAACGCTTAAAGAAAATGGATTCCAACCAAGAATCGTGTATCCGGTGAAATTAAGCTTCAGATTAGAAGATGAAATGAAAACCTTCCACGATAAACAAAAGTTAAAAGAATTCGCAGCTAGAAAACCATCTCTTCAAAAAATCCTTGGCAAAACATTACAGGAAGAGGAAATGGAAAATAACATTGATAACCAACAATGGGAGGTAGGACAGTAAAGGGGGGAAAGTAGTCAAAGAGGATAACAAATCAGGTATAGTAACATCAATAAACAAATATGGATAGAAGAACAAACCATATCTCAATAATAACCCTAAATGTTAATGGCTTAAACTCACCAATTAAGAGACACAGGCTAGTAGAATGGATCACAAAACAAGACCCAACAATATGCTGTCTACAGGAGACGCATTTGATAGGAAAAGATGTACATAGACTGAAGGTGAAAGGTTGGGAAAAATCATATCACTCATATGGACCACGGAAACAAGCAGGAGTGTCCATACTCATATCTAATAAAATAGATTTCAAGCCAAAGCTAATCAAAAGGGATAAAGAAGGACACTTCATACTGCTCAAGGGAACCATACACCAACAAGACATAACAATCATAAATATATATGCCCCAAATAATGGTGCAGCCGTGTTTATCAAGCAAACTCTTCTCAAGTTCAAGAGTCTAATAGACCACCATACAATAATCATGGGAGACTTCAACACACCTCTCTCACCACTGGACAGATCTTCCAAACAAAAGTTAAATAAGGAAACTATAGAACTCAATAACACAATTAACAACCTAGACTTAATTGACATATATAGACTATACCACCCAACATCAAGTTGCTACACTTTTTTCTCAGCAGCACATGGAACCTTCTCAAAAATAGACCATATACTATGTCACAGGGCAACTCTTAGACAATACAAAGAGGTAGAGATAATACCATGCATCTTGTCTGATCATAATGGAATGAAACTGAAAATCAATGATAAAAGAAGAAAGGAAAAATCAAGCATCACCTGGAGAATGAACAATAGGTTGCTGAGTGATCAATGGGTTTTAGAAGACATCAAGGAGGAAATTAAAAAATTCCTAGAGTTAAATGAAAACACAGACACAACATATCGGAATCTATGGGACACATTGAAAGCAGTTCTAAGAGGAAAATTCATTGCTTGGAGTTCATTCCTCAAAAAAAGAAAAAACCAACAAATAAATGATCTCATACTTCATCTCAAAATCCTAGAAAAAGAAGAGCAAAACAACAGCAAAAGAAGTAGAAGGCAAGAAATAATTAAAATCAGAGCTGAAATTAATGAAATTGAAACAAAAGAAACAATTGAAAAAATTGACAAAACTAAAAGCTGGTTCTTTGAAAAAATAAATAAAATTGACAGACCCTTAGCCATGCTAACGAAGAGAAGAAGAGAGAGAACCCAAATTACTAGCATACGGGATGAAAAAGGCAATATCACAACAGACACTTCAGAAATACAGAAGATAATAAGAAAGTACTTTGAATCCTTATACTCCAATAAAATAGAAGATAGTGAAGGCATAGATAAATTCCTTGAGTCTTATGATCTGCCCAGATTGAGCCAGGAGGATATAGACAACCTAAACAGACCAATAACAATAGAGGAAATAGAAGAAACCATCAAAAGACTACCAACTAAGAAAAGCCCAGGACCGGATGGGTATACAGCAGAGTTTTACAAAACCTTTAAAGAGGAACTAACACCAATACTTTTCAAGCTATTTCAGGAAATAGAAAAAGAGGGAGAACTTCCAAATTCATTCTACGAGGCCAACATCACCCTGATTCCGAAACCAGACAAAGACACTTCAAAGAAAGAAAACTACAGACCAATATCTCTAATGAACCTTGATGCAAAAATCCTCAATAAAATTCTGGCGAATCGGATTCAAATACATATCAAAAAAATTATACACCATGATCAAGTAGGATTCATCCCTGGTATGCAAGGTTGGTTCAATATACAGAAATCAATAAATGTTATCCACCACATCAATAGACTTAAAAACAAGAACCATATGATCATCTCGATAGATGCAGAAAAAGCTTTCGACAAAGTACAGCATCCCTTTATGTTCAAAACACTAGAAAAATTAGGGATAACTGGATCATACCTCAACATTGTAAAAGCAATCTATGATAAGCCACAGGCCAGCATCATTCTGAATGGAGAAAAATTGAAGGCATTCCCTCTAAGATCTGGTACAAGACAGGGATGCCCTCTCTGGCCACTTCTGTTCAACATAGTCCTCGAAACACTGGCCAGAGCAATTAGGCAGACGAAAGAAATTAAAGGCATAAAAATAGGAAAAGAAGAACTTAAATTATCACTATTTGCAGATGATATGATTCTATACCTAGCAGACCCAAAAGGGTCCACAAAGAAGCTATTAGAGCTAATAAATGAATTCAGCAAAGTGGCAGGATATAAGATCAACACGCATAAATCAAAGGCATTCCTGTATATGAGCGACAAATCCTCTGAAATGGAAATGAGGACAACTACTCCATTCACAATATCCCCCCAAAAAATAAAATACTTGGGAATCAACCTAACAAAAGAGGTGAAAGATTTATACAATGAAAATTACAGAACCCTAAAGAAAGACATAGAAGAAGACCTTAGAAGATGGAAAAATATACCCTGCTCATGGATAGGCAGAACTAACATCATCAAAATGGCGATATTACCAAAAGTCCTATATAAGTTCAATGCAATGCCAATCAAAATCCCAACAGCATATCTTATAGAAATCGATAAAAGAATCATGAAATTCATATGGAATAATAAAAGACCCAGAATAGCAAAAACAATACTAAGCAGGAAGTGTGAATCAGGCGGTATAGCGATACCAGACTTCAAACTATACTACAGAGCAATAGTAACAAAAACAGCATGGTACTGGTACCAAAACAGGCGGGTGGACCAATGGTACAGAATAGAGGACACAGTAACCAACCCACAAAACTACAACTATCTTATTTTTGATAAAGGGGCTAAAAGCATGCAATGGAGGAAGGATAGCATCTTCAACAAATGGTGCTGGGAAAACTGGAAATCCATTTGCATCAAAATGAATCTGAATCCCTATCTCTCGCCATGCACAAAAGTTAACTCAAAATGGATCAAGGAGCTTGATATTAAATCAGAGACACGGCATCTGATAGAAGAAAAAGTTGGTTATGATCTACACGCTGTGGGATCGGGCTCCAAATTCCTCAATAGGACACCCATAGCGCTAGAGTTAACAACTAGAATCAACAAATGGGACTTACTCAAACTAAAAAGTTTTTTCTCAGCAAAATAAACAATAAGAGAGATAAACAGGGAGCCTACATCCTGGGAACAAATCTTTACTCCACACACTTCAGATAGAGCCCTAATAACCAGAATATACAAAGAACTCAAAAAATTAGACAATAAGATAACAAATAACCCAATCAATAAATGGGCCAAGGACCTGAACAGACACTTCTCAGAGGAGGACATACAATCAATCAACACGTACATGAAAAAATGCTCACCATCGCTAGCAGTCAGAGAAATGCAAATCAAAACTACCCTAAGATACCATCTCACTCCAGTAAGACTGGCAGCCATTAGGAAGTCAAACAACAATAAGTGCTGGAGAGGATGCGGGGAAAAGGGCACTCTTGTTCATTGCTGGTGGGACTGCAAATTGGTGCAGCCAATTTGGAAAGCAGTATGGAGATTTCTCGGAAAGCTGGGAATGGAACCACCATTCGACCCAGCTATTCCCCTTCTCGGTCTATTCCCTAAAGCCCTAACAAGAGCATGCTACAGGGACACTGCTACATCGATGTTCATAGCAGCTCAATTCACGATAGCAAGACTGTGGAACCAGCCTAGATGCCCTTCAATAGATGAATGGATAAAAAAAAATGTGGCATTTATATACTATGGAGTATTATTCTGCATTAAAAAATGACAAAATCATAGAATTTGGAGGGAAATGGATGGCATTAGAGCAGATTATGCTAAGTGAAGCTAGTCAGTCTTTAAAAAACAAATACCAAATGACTCCTTTGATATAAGGGGAGTAAACAAGGACAGGGTAGGGACGAAGAGCTTGAGAAGAAGATTTACATTAAACAGGGATGAGAGGTGGGAGGGAAAGGGAGTGAGAAGGGAAATTGCATGGAAATGGAAGGCGATCCTCAGGGATATACAAAATGTCATACAAGAGGAAAGGAGGGGTAAGACAAGATAATACAAATGGAAGAAATGATTTACAGTAGAAGGGGTAGAGAGAGAAAAGGGGAGGGGAGGGGGGGGAGGGGGGATAGTAGAGAATAGGACAGACATCAGAATACATCAGACACTAGAAAGGCAATATGTCAATCAATGGAAGGGAAACTGATGTGATACAGCAATTTGTATACGGGGTAAAAGGGGGAGTTCATAATCCACGTGAATCAAACCGTGTAATATGATGTATTAAGAACTATGTAATGTTATGAACGACCAATAAAAAAAAAAAAAGAATCTTTATTGCCCTTTTATTTATTAATAAGGAGGGGAAAACTTTTGCACTGTCCCTTTGCAATTGTTTTGTAGATAATATATTACCACTGAAAGCAAGATACTTAACTAAAGAGGGGAGGGGAGGGGAGGGGGGATAGTAGAGGATAGGAAAGGCAGCAGAATACAAGACATTAGTATGGCAATATGTAAATCAATGGAAGTGTAACTGATGTGATTCTGCAATCTGTATACGGGGTAAAAATGGGAGTTCATAACCCACTTGAATCAAAGTGTGAAATATGATATGTCAAGAACTATGTAATGTTTTGAACAACCAACAATAAAAAAAAAGACTTACATTGTGCCAGGAATGGACAATACTGATTCATTTATGTGCATTAACTTTTTAATAATGAAACAGCATAATGAGGCAGAAGTTATTGCTGTCTCCATTTTACAAATGAGGCAATCATGGCTCAGAGAGGTTAATAATAAATGTGGCCCAGATTGCAGAGCCTAGAATTTAGAGACAATGTTGCCTCTTAGAGGGTTGTATGCTGTATGTTCTCATGTCAGGTGTGCTGGTGGAGAGGGACCAGACTGGGTAGCTCATCCAAACAGCTTCTAATGCTGATGCTTAGTTATAATGCTGATTTCTTCCTGTTAGATGTGTCAGTTCATATTAAGATCTCAGAATTCCTGGTTCCCAGCATTTACATAGACAGCAGCTTCCTGTGATCCCTTTTAAGAAGCTATAACCAAAGAGTCCCCTGAGTTGGTTTAATTATTTTAGATATAACTCACCCTTATTTCTTAAAATTCTTAGGGTATAAACTTTATCTAATTTAAACACTTAAAGTTCTAAATTCCTAATTATACCTTCTAGCTGAGCCATAAACTTTTGATATCCAATACTTTCATTTTTCATATTGTGTAGTTCTGCATTTTCTTCTTTGGCCTATCAGTTCTTCAGAAGTTTGCTATTTAATTTGCAAAAATTAGGAGAGTTTCTAAATATCTTCTTGTTATGGATTTCTAATTTAGTTCCCTGTTGTTAGAGAATTATGGTTTTGATTCTTTTACATGTATTGAGGTTTGTTTTATGGCTGCACATGTGATCTCTTGGGGTGCTCATTCCTTGTGGACTGAACAGATATAGGGACTGCTCTGGTTGAGCATATTGTTCTATAGATGTTCATCAGGTCAGGATGGTGCTTAGAGTTTGTGCACTAATATTTGACTAGTTCCATTGATTGGTTCCATTAAGTCCATTGATTGCATTTAATGGGTATTAAAATTCCAGCTATCATTGTGACTTTCTCTATTTCACTGTGGCTTGCACTCTTGATTTTTTTAACTTTCTGTGAAGAGTGCTGAGTTTTGTAATTGCTTACAGAGCTTTTTCTCTCTTTGTTAACATGGCTGGTTTGCTCTTTGTCCTCTTGTCTGTGCCTCCCACTAAATTGGAAATTAAGTTTTAGCACCCTCAGCTGCAATCCAGCAGGCAGCCCATTTGTTATGTAGTTTCTCATAATAGGAACAATTATGAAAATTGTTTACTTTTTAACAAAAAAATATTTTATGGGGAAAAATGTTTCACTTCCTATAAAATATGTGACTACACTTGAATTTTGATGCTTTTGATCTGAAAAGAGCCTTTCTTCCCCTTAAATCTCATTCATTATTTCTGTCCTTGAATTGATTATCTTCTTTTTTTGTGAGGGTGTCACATGTACCAGGGATTGAAATCAGTGGTACTCTACCACTGAGCCACATCCCCAGCCCTATCTTATATTTTATTTAGAGTCAGCATCTCACTGAGTTGTTAGAAAAGTTGTTAGAAACTTTTGTGTAGGCTTACTTTGAACTTGTAATCTTCCTGCCTCAGCCTTTTGAGTCACTGGGATTGCTGGCATGCACCACCATGCCAGGCCCCTGAACTGACCTTCTTCACACTGTTTTATTTATAGCATGTGCCATCTAGGGAAGGTGGTAGATCTGCCCTGCCCTCCTCTCAGCTCCTCTAGAAGAGCACTTTTTATCCCAGCATGTTGGTTCCTTCCTCTGTGTTTCCCTTCCACCCGCTGCTCCTTCTCTCTTGCATCTTCTTACCAACTATTGCAGTTATTTCTCTCTTCCCTCCTTCACAGTGACTTCTTCATATAGAAGTTTCTTCTGCATCCATGTATCATCAGGCCTTGGATCAGTGCCCACATTAGGAAGGCAGAAGGTTTTCAGATTGAATGTCAATAGCACAGATGTTCTACCATTGGGTAAGCATGTCCATTTCACTTGCATTGTCTAAGGAATTTCATAGATACCAGATTCTGTTTCAGCCCTTCCCTGCAAATGACTGATTTTATAGATTTTTCTCCAGCTCTGGTACTCTTCAGCACCCCCAAACTATGCCAGGTAAGCATGAAACATAATTTTGTTTGAAAGTAGGAAGTAACCCCCACTAGAATTCTCAAAAAAATTAAGAATATCATTTTCCAACCACTTCTTTTTGGCTTTTGGGATGTTTTCTAAGATTCAGACTGGAAGCCCACAGAATGCTGAGGAGGGGATGGCACAGTGTGAGCCCCTTACTGTCCACCCTGTACCTCAGTTTCTCATTCCACCCTGTAAGAACCTGGCCTATGGCCACGGAGAAGCCTGCAGCAAGTGACCAGTGTTCTCTTCCTTAAATCTGGCAGGGCAGAAAAGAAACTGCCCACTCTTGCAGATTTGTTTAGAGTCTGAGCAGAATCTCTCTCTCAGGCTTAGATGACATTAATGCAAGCATTCTTGACCCAACCACAAGCACCCTCAACCCAACCACAAGCACCAAGGCAGAGGCAACTCTCATTATGTGGTGTTTTTAACCAGCAATAAATTTCAGCTCAAGAAAGGTGAAGGAATACGGGCTGGGCTCACACAGTCAATATGCTTGCCTATTTAAACTCTTTTTAAGGAAACCAAAGATATATCAGATAGCAAGCTCAAGAGAAAGGCATCTTACACTTGCTGAGACCCAAACCTCCTCATTTGGATTATTTATGGCTTCAGGTTCTTTTCTTTGAAAAAGAACTTTTTCTTAAGTGCTCAAGAAGACACTGCAGTGGGGGAGAGCCTAGAAGAGAGAGAAGGTTGTGCTGGGGCCCCTCATCTGTTGCAAGCATTCTGCCTCAACTTTTAAGTCCATTTGGTTAATCTGAACACAACTCAGGTTTCATTTGAGGACAGTCTACTCCATGCAGGGTTGAGAGGTAAGTGTTCTCGCTCATTAGATCAGTCTCCAATTTGCTAGAAAACAAGCTACTGTGTTACAGGTTTGAGGGGATCAGCAGAGACATGTTCTGGAAGACCAGCTCCTCTGTCCCCAGTAGGCAGCAGCCTGAAGGGCCTGTTGCAGTCCCTGGTCTCTGCTGGAAGATCTCAGACTCACTGTGTGGTGCACCTGGGTATTTACAATGGCGGGTTTCATTGCCTAAAGCTGGATTAATTGGTTTTGCAGAAAAGAATTTAGCACACTTCCCACCAGGGCCTCTAGGCCCTTCACATCAGTGCAGACCCCCCACCCTCCAAGGAGCTGGGAAGGCAGGACTGCAGTTTGGAAGGAGAGCAGGCTGCTGTCACGTGTCCCCTCTCTGGCTTGCTGAACATTTGTGCAGGGTCCTGCTGCCCATGGTGCAGTGTGTATCTCCCCTTGCAGATTCTTTGAGGGTCAGGCTTCCTTTTCTCTGCTTCCATTGCCTTTGGATATACTAGAAGGTGCTTCTGTTCAGCTTTCCTCTTCTTCAAAGATTTCTCTCCTATGATTTAATGATAGAATGCAGTTTTTGCAATATCATTGCTTTTATAAAATACATATCTGCAAACAAGAGAAGTGTGTGTGTGGTGAGGGGATGCCAGACAGCTCTGGTGTGCACCAAGGTCAGGAAGCAACATATTTCATGTCTGACATGGGTGCATTTATGTGTTTATACAGAACCACCTGCTCAGCCATGTGTCATCCTTAAGGAGTCCTTATGCATCCCACACTCCATTAAAGATGCAGGGTGTTTGGGTTTTGGTTTTAATTAATAGATTATTTGGGGAGCAGTTTCAGGTTGATAGAAATTCTGAACAGAAAGAATTCCCTGTACTCTCCTCTCAGTCTCCTTACAGTCTGTTCTATTAATTACAGTTGACAAACCAATGTTGATACATTATCATGAGCTGGCCTCTGTGGTCTACATTCAGGGTAACTCTTTGTGTTTTACCTTCTATGGATTTTGACCAATGTGTAATGACCTCCATGATGACAACGATAGTATCATTGGCAATAGTTTTTCTGCTTTAAAAATCTTCTTCATCACTTTGCCCATCTTCTCCCTTTACCTCTAGCAACTACTGGTCTTTTTACTGTCTCCATACTTCTACATTTCCAGAGAGTCATATAGTTGAGACCACACAATATGTAGCCTTTCCAGATTGGTTCCTTTCACCAGTAATATGCATTTTAATTTCCTCCCTTCATGTGGCTCAATAGCTCAATTTGTGTTAGCACTGAATACTATTCCACTGTCTGGGTGCATCCATTTCTGCTTGTCCATTTACCTCCTGAAGTGAATCTTAGTTTTCTCCAACAGTTTTGAAAAAAGTTGCTGCAAATATTCATGCGAGTTTTTGTGTGGACTTCTAAGTTTTGAACTCATCTGGATAAATAGCAAAATTCTTGGATTATAAGATGCTGGATTTAAAAATCAAATCATTGGGAATGTTTGACATCTCCTGCTGCACTTCCAGACCTTGTGTGCTTTCACCAAGGATGACTACCAGGAGGACGGATTCTGAGAGCCTTACTGGGAAATTGCCTGTGAACATTTTATTGGGAACTGGACCATTTATGTGGACTCCGTCCAGATGCAGAGGGAGATTGAAAACCAAATCACAGGTAAGAGTCACAGATTTTTCTGATGAGACATCAAGCACACTTGAAGGCACTTTCTGTAGGCAGTTGTCACTTGCATGTTTTTTTCTTTCTGTAGGCAGTTGTCACTTGTACATTTTACTGTTCATAGCACAGAGAGTGAATCTCTGTTTTGTCTCTTTTGCTGGGTACTGTTAAAAAAAAAAAAAAGAGGTCTTTTTAGCTCATGGTTTCAGAGGCTGAAAGTCTAAACCACATGATACCAGCTCTGGTGAGTGTTCCCTTGGCTTCATCACACGATGAATGGCAGGCATCATGATGGGAGGATATGCAAGGAGGAGAGATCTTTCAGCATAACAGGAAGCCCGAGCATCCCAGGAGGGCCCAGGCTTGTTCTTCTATGACATCATTCTTGAGAGGACTAAGCAGGGTCCCAAGAGAACTACCTTAATCCCTTCTGAGGGACAGTGTTGCTTACTAAGCCCCACCTCTTAGAGGTTCCACTACCTCTTAACATCTCCACACTGGAAACCAAGCTTCTGACACACAAACCCTTGGAGGATAGACCACATCCAATAATAGTTAGAAAGTGCAAGGCATAGTTCTGCACTCCTAATTTAGACAAACCTTATGAGTACATGGTACCTCACTCATGGTTCTTATGACATCTCTAGGGCCTCCTGTGCTAGACCAGGCAGCTCACTCAATCTGCTTCTCCTTTGTTCCACATTTCCTAACTCTTGCACCCTTTCTGAACCAAGTTTGGTCCAAAGGAACACAGGCTTGATTTCAGCCCTTTTTGGAGAGAGGGCTGCCCATTACCTGGGGAGTGGACACTTCAGTGAACATAGACTATGTCAGGATTTAATTTCCAGAGAACAAAGCAAAATTCCTGGTTCAGGGTCTGAGAAGTGGGCAGGTCATTTAGGAATCAGCTCCTTGGGTTGGCTGTCAACCCTAACACAATAACTTGTGAACATGGATGGGATCTCCCTTAATGGAAAGCCCTTGGGAAGGAAGAACATGACCAAAGTCCTCCACAGCCTCCTCTTCTTCCTTCTGATCCCTCCACATCATACACACACTCCTTCCCAGACCCCATAATGTATCAGGAAAACCTTGTGAAGATGGCAGCATACTAGCACCTGAGTCTGGTTGGATTCTTTTTATGGTGTTCTTGACCTTGGTTGCATGTTAGAAGCTGCAGTGATCTCTAATGCCTGCTTTACTTGAGGGAGTCTGGACAAAGGGGGTATTAAAGAACTACCCTGGTAATGGGATGAGTAGAAAGTTGGAGAAAGGAGGACCCAAGGCAGAGGCAGAACTTTGTAACTCCAGCCTACTCTGAAAGGAGGTTCACTGACAGGTTCCCACTGACCTGTGCTGACCTGTGCTGTGCTGAATGTGTGTTCATTTTAGGAATAAACTCTTAGAATGAAAATATGAGGAGTCTACCCTGGTACAGTTCTTTCCTGCAAAGAAAGACATCAGCTGGGCCCAAAAAGGAAAATATGCACATTGTTTTATCTGGCAATTACTAGAATCTTATGTTGCAGAGGTAGCTGCACTTACAGGGCAAAAATGAAAGAATATTTCTTGCAGAAACATTCCTGAGAGATAAATGCAAAGCAAACTAATTTATCAGTAGGAGGTTGCCTGGGATATTGGAAGTGCATCCATACTGGGGAATAGTACACAAGACCTGTCCAAAATATTTGATTCTGTTCCAAAACCAGAAGCAGGAAAATATAGGTGACACAATTTAATTTAAATTGAAGTCTGATCTTTTGTAAAACACCATATGAAACTACTGTTCATAGATATCATAATAGTTAAATGTCAGTTGTTTCATGTGGTTTAAATTAAACTATGTATAATATATTGAGTATTAACTTATTAACAATATGATAGCTTTTAATAACAACATGAAAGGGCTATTAGGAATATTTACTTTATAATGCCCACATTTCAACAGTACATTTTTTCCCAAAGAGTATGTGTTGTATTGGTAATTTTTAATTAAATCATATTAAGGCAGATGATCATGCAATTGCCTAGACAAAGCTTTTTCTCCTGATTTTGGCATGAGGGACATGGCTCCACCTCTCACCCTAATAATGAAAATAAACTAGAATCTAATGTCCATGGCCCCTGAGTCTTCTGGAACATCTGCCTCCTGGACCCTTTAGGGGAAAGAGAAAGTTGCTGGGTGGGGACAGATGAAAGTTTTTTTGTCTTTTGCTTTATTTGATTTTATCTTATTTGGAGTGCAATGTTATGTTGACCAGAAATTTTTTTGTCAATGTTATGTTGACCAGAAATTTTTTGTTTTCTTCCAATGGGGAACTCATTGCCCCTGGTCACAGAGCTGTTCAAGTGTGGGGTACTTATTTATAAGGCCAAGGGGTAAACATAAGACCACGTAGTTCCCTGGGGTTACAGGGAAGTACCTCTAGAGAGCCCACCTTTCATCACATATAGGGAAGGGATTAGTCTGCTTCAGTCAGGCCACTGGCTCTTAAATACAGTAGCTTTGTAGGGCTAGGGGAGGTACTGGGCTGGAGGGTTGAGCCAGCAGCCCCAGGACAGCCAGCCCTCTGCCTTGCCCAGCCCTCAGGACCCATCCCTGCTTACCATGATCTTGCAGCCTGGCTTCTGTGTGCCCCGCTGCCACTTCCCATAAACCCTGTAGAGGGATACAAAGTGCTGCTTTTCACTGGGAATCTAAAGCAAAAGGAATTTGAAAGCTTGGTACTATTGGTACATCCTATTTTTCAAGAATTCTTTTACTCTTTTGGCATATTGTATTGGGCAAACCCATGGATTACCCTTGCTCTTTTAATTTAAATTAATTTTAAGTAGTATTCTAAAAGACAACATTAACATGATACAAAAATGTTTAAAAAATCAAAATACTGAATAAAGAAAAGGTCATTTTAATCCCAGAGCCAAGTTTGACCCACTAAGATCAAGGACATCAGATGTATTTCCTAAATCTCACCAAAATCTGGAGGGGAGGAGACCTTGGTAAAAATGTAATACCACTCAACACCCCTTCCCTGTGTCCAAAGCATCAAGAAAGAAAAGTGAATGTGGTCATTATTGGCATTAAGGCTTGTTGAGTTTGTTTGCATTCCACCCTGTGTATTTCAGCTTGTTTCCCTGGTGGGTAGTGGTTTGTGGTTATTTCCATAGTAGGATGAGCATTACTTTTTTTTTAAGGTTTGGTGTACAGTTTTGCTCCATTGTGTAATTTATTGGATTGTCCACTTGCACTTACATATTTTGGCTAGGCAGCTAGGAGAGAACTTGAGTTGAAAGGGAAGGGACATCCACAGTCAGCTGCGAGCCTAGGGCAACCTGTCCACTCCAACAGCTCAGCGAAGTCCTTGGGAGCCAGCAATACCACGCAAACCAGCTCCCTGAGCACCAGCCCCATGAGCAATGTGAGCAATGCTGGCTACATAGTGCACAAACAAAAGGACCAGCCCTTCCCACAGCCCCAGATCATCCCCCTGAAGGGCCAGATAAGACCCATGGTGCCCCCACCCCAGCTCTCTACATCCCCATTGGTGGCTGCCAGCCAGTGCCTGCCTATGGGGCATACCTGCCCAACTTCTATTGGTCCGGATCCCTGTGCAAATGACTCCACAGCAGGTGCCCCCTCAGATAGTTCCCAAACTCAGCTCATGTCACAGAAGCAGCGGCTCCACCAGCATGGTCTACATCACTATGGCACCCTCCAACACTTCTGTGGCAGAGAGGGCAACTCAGCTCTTGGAGGACACTGTTCTTCTAGAACATCGCAGAAGATGTGGTCTATAGCACCACACGGGAAGCAGAGAAGGAAGAAGATGGCTCTGTCCCAGAGACCAAGCTCCTGAGGGACAATGACACTCATTGTCACACACAGATGAATGAACCACAAGTCCAGCTGGAACCTGAGGGGTATACAGGGGCCAGGCACCAGGAGATGAGACCCCACTGTGACCCCACAGGGACTTTAACCCCCTTTGAGAGATCACAAGCCACAGTAATCACAAGAATGAAGACATTGGAGGGCTGGTTTGCAGACTCAGTGACCTAAAATCCTGCACCTGTCTTGTCCATTTTCTATACTCAGAGCTGCCTCTGGGTCCCACCCCCAATTTGTTTGGAAGCCACACTGGTGCCTAAGCTGAGTAGAGGGCCAAGCAGCGTTTCCTCTTCAGAAACAGGACACATAGTGACCCCTGTTCCACCTGCCTTTATCCTGGTGCTCAATCAGTAGTGAGATGCATATGCTCTGCAGAAACATAGGCAACATCTTCACTCCATATGGTATATATATCAAGTATTAGAAATGTGGGGAGAACAGGTCTGTGAAGGGGTAGGTAGCAGGTGGTACCTCGGGCTCTGAGATTCTCATCAACCAGCCTGCCGGTTTAAGGATGGAGGGAGCTCCATTTCTCTCTGCCAGTTGTATTGCCTCCCTGCCAGTTGTATTCTCTCAGCCAAAGATTAGCAGGACAGCACACTGCCACCTACCAGGGTCCCAAGAAAAAGGGGCTTCTGAAATGGGACCTCCTTATATTCAAGCAAAATGTGCCTTTATAGAAACTGACACAATCTTGTATTTTTGTGAAATGGTTTTAATTATATTGCATGTGTATTTTGCCCACTTTGCTGAAATTCAAGAAAAATATTTCTTGGGTTTAGAATGTTTAAAAGGAAGCAATATTGTACAGAACACAGTATTGTTATTTTTATTGTTTTTTAAGAATCATGTACAGACCTTCCATGATATATATATATATATATATATATATATATATATATATATATATATACATACACACACATACCATTTTCATGGAAGTATTTTAAGCTTGATAATAACTTAGTAATTTAATTGTTTACATTATCCACTTTGGGATGCTTGTTGTACTGTGTGGAAGCAGGGTCCATTCATTTCAGAGCCCTCCTGACACAAAAGCCAGCAAGCACACTGTCTCTATCTGGTGCACGTTGTTGTTCTGTTTGTAAATCTCACACCTGGTGTATCCAATAAAGTGAAACAGAACCTTTGTCTGGCACTCTTGCAGGCTGTAAGGAGAGGCTGTGGAAGGTGCCTGATGAATGAAGGAGATGTGTGGTGATTCTCTAGGCCCTTTCTGTGGATTTGAAAGATTCACATAGGACCATCAACTCCATGCTAAAATCAATGTAGTTGTAGTACAGAGAAGTGATGGAAATCAATTCCTTTATTTTTATTTAATTTTAATTATCATGTGTTAATTGTGCACATTGGTGAGGTTCAATGTGATATTTGAACACATGCCTACAGCGTGTGCTAATCAAACTCTTTGCCATGCTCACCCAACCCTCTACCCAGCCTCTAGTAACTCTAATTTACATTCAAGTTGATTTTTTCCTACTGATTTTCTCTGTTGAGAGCCCAAGTGTGAATCAGTTTCAGATAATGTGAAGATGATGATGGCCCCTGACATTTTTAGACCTGGAATCTGTCATTTTCTGGGGCCCCAACACAGGGCTGAGATATAGAAAGAAGAGTGGGGGAGGGGGTGAGCCTAGGGCTCTCCGCCCCCTGTTCCATCTGTAGTGCAGCTGGGTGCAGTGAGCTGGACCAGAAGACATTTCTGGAGGCCAGTGGCTCCAAGGGTCCCTGTCAAACAGGGGTTTTGGAAACAAAGGCACAACTTGGAGGTTATTCTGGCAGCCAGCCAGCAACCCTGCTGGGCCCTTTTCCTTGACATTTTGATAGAGCTACTTTTTGTCTATTGGAGTGGTAGAGGGGAAACAGAGCTGTGAGTCTGCTCAGGGTAGACCAGCATTCCTTAGTCTGCAGGTGATGCTCTGCAGATCTTGTGGCAGAATGCTCACTGCCTTCCCTGTGATCATTCTGACCCAGCAGGGCTGGGTGGCCCCAAAATGTGCATTTCTAATGAGGGGGGCCTAGGATGCAATCTCTTCCTGAGAACTATTGAGGCAGAAAATCCTTGAGCCTCAGGACACATTTCAGGGGACAGGAGCCCATCCCAGATGATGAATTCCATCCTAGTTCTCCTTCAGAGTGTACATTCTAATTGAATTTGAAATTGACTCACAGCATAGCAAGGTTCATGTAGTACAGGTATTGTATACCAGTTTGGGTAAGGATGAGAGGTCACTAGGAGGAAAAAAGCCCACTTGAACAACAAACCCCTTCTCTTGAAGTAGATCCCTCATGCCAGGGTGTGCAGCACCTTGAATCATTTTGACTTTAAGGTTTCTCTTATTGTAGTAGAAGAAAAACAGTATCTTCCTCACCCAGAGTAAGGCGTATGCCTGAGACCTCTACAAGAAAACCCAGATTAGCAAGAGAAAAGCATCCCATTTATTTGGTATGAATTTTATGTGACCCAGAAGCCTTCGTAAAAGAAGACCCAAAGCATTAGGGAAAGATGGTGTTTTTGTGCTGAAATTAATGGAGTGGACAGTGGCAGAGAAGCATGATTGGTCAATGCGTATAACCCAATGGAAATTTACTAGGGGGACTTCAAAAGGCCTCTTTGTTAGATTCTTCTCTGTGTCTTCAGAGATAAGGACATTCCTTCTGCCCAGGTATAGGGGGAGAATCTCTGGAGTGAGGATTTTAGGACCTGTTCAGAGGGAAGCCAGAGAATTCTATGACTTGCTTCAGGGGAGAAGGGCAGGATGAGGTCAGAAGGCCTTCTGCTTCTGCAGTTTCCTCGAATGTCACAGAGCTGTGTTTGGGGGTAGAATGTCCTGACCTGTTTTCTTGCTCTACTGGCCCAGCACAATACACCTACAGATTCACCCACACACAAATAAATAAATTCTGTGTCTTCATCTTCATTCTAAGATCAGGATAGAAAGGAATAGATCTGACTGGTTTAAGAATCGTAAGCATCCTCAGAGGCCCTCTCTTGGCCAACATTGTCCAGAATGCATAGGGAAGAAATATTATGTTAAATGAAGTGACTTCTCTGATCTTAAAGAGGAACTATATTCTGTCTCTGACTTGATTCACCTGGAGCGTTGACTATTCAGTGGAGACCTGAGGTTGAAAAATTGGAACTAGCCCTTGCATTGCTTTTCCATAAGCAGAGCCAGAAAACAAGGTTCTGTGCCACTTCGGTCAGCCTTGACTGTTCCTAAGCATTAACAGTGTGGTCCAGGCTACCAACAGCATGGTAGGGCTACAGCAGCAGAAACTGGGAAGGTTTGTTTCCCAGGGAGTGGGGGAATGCCAATAAAACATCTCTGCCTGCTCACTCCAAATGTAACATTGTGGTACATCTTTAGAAAATGTGATTGAACAATGATGGCTTAATGGGGACACTCCAGATCCATTGATTATAGAGCTGAGCTGCATGATTCGAGTATATGTAACAGGTCTGTCCTTATTTGTCCCCACAAAAGAGGAATGTTTTCACAACTGTTGAGTTGCTTACATATAAATTAGTTTTTTGATTTGTTTTATTTGTTTATTTGTTTGTTTGTTTGGAGGGGGTACTGGGGCTTGAACTCAAGGGCACTCATCCACTGAGCCATATCCCCAGCCCTAATTTATATTTTATTTAGAGACAGGGTCTCACTGAGTTGCTTAGTGCCTCACCATTGCTGAGGCTGGCTTTGAACTCTCAATCCTCCTCCCTCAGCCTTCTGAGATTACAGGCATGCAACACTGTGCTTGGCTTGTAATTGAGTTTTAAATCGAGGCACTGGACACCACATATACCTTGTACACCCATTAGATTTTTTGATAACAACAATTGTTAAGACAGCCTGTCATCACACTGCACAGACTTTTCTGTACTGACTTAGGTTGTGTGACTACCCCTGTGTACAAGAGCTTCCCATCAACTCAGGAAAATCCCTTGGTGAGATCTCATGGCATGGAAACACTTTAAATCCATTTACTTCTTTTTTAATTTTTACTCTTTTATACATAAAAACAATGATAATATGTACTAATGGAGTACCATGAGATGTTTCATACATATATATGTTGGGTAATGTTTAAATTAGGTTAAACATTTTTAATTTCTCAAACATTTATCATTTCTCTTTTTGGTAATAACTTCCAAAATCCTTCTAGCTTTTAAAAATATGCAATACATTATTCTTGTCTACAGTTGCCATATTATGAAAAATTTTCTTTCTTTTTTGGGGGGGCTGGTGTACTAGGAATGGAACCCAGAGCCTCATAGCTGCTAGGCAAATGCTTACCCATGAGCAACACCCCCAGCAAGTGAATCTACTCACATGTTCATGGTGGTAGCCATCTTGGGACAGTTCGTGGTTTTGTGATTATGTTTGAAACAAATCCCAGGCATTAGTTCCATGTGCATGCTTGTTCCAGAGACATTCAAAATCTTTTGAAGTGAACTTTTAAAAGGGAGTTGTGTCAAGGATATCATTTCCAAACGACATCTCTCAACTTCTAGCTACAGTTATAGCGGACCGACTTTCTGTGATCAACTTTGTTCCCTATCCCTCCTGCCTTTCTCCTCATCATTCCCCAAAGTAGTAGAGACCTTAAATATTTAAAATTATTTAATGTTCAGTAGTCAGCCTTAGAAATAAAAGAGTAATGCTTTATGCAGGTGGAAAGCCTTGGATTTTTGGCTGACCTGGTGACAGCCAGGACACAAGCCTCATTGCTATATATTTAAAATTAGGACAGTAGTGTTTTTACAGTATTATATTTCTTTTTCATTTTTATTTCATTCACTTAATTAGTAAATAGCAGATACATTTCTGTCATTCAGGAATTTCTATCGCTCATTCCCTCAGCCTTCCCTTCACCTTCCACCTTGAAGTAATTGCTGTTGCTGATTTCTTAGGGATCTTCCCAGAGTTTCTCTAGGCATAAATAAGCCAGTACATTCATATATTATTGTACATACCCCTTTTACTTTTTTACACAAATGGCCACCCTCTACACAGTTTGTTTCTGTCAGTGGAAGGCACTCTGGCCCCGAGTGTTCCATGGCAGGTATGGGCCTTACTTGCTTTAACTCATCCCTGGCAGCCAGGCATTTGTGTGACTTCCCCCTGTTGCTGTCTTAAACAGTCCTAGCGCCAAGCCTGCACATGTTTCTGTTTCAGACATTCCTGTAGGTGGTCTTGCTGGTGAGCAAAGACCTGAGCTGTCATGATCATCCCTCCAGGGGGTTGGCCAGCACACACTGCTACCCTGATAGAGTGTGCCAGTTCCCTCAGCATTGGAGCAAGCCTCACCTGCAGGCCAGGGTGTCCCCACACCTGACCACCTGCTGGCAAAACGGGCCTAGGGCCACAAGGCTCACCTTGAATGTATACTTTTATGAAGTCAGGCCACATTAGAATTTTTAACTCATTGTTTTATTCACTGTCTTCTGTAGTCTGAGGTTTTAGTGAAAACTGTTACCCTGAGGCAGAGAGACAGATACAAAACCATCCCTTGGGCATTGGAAGGCCCTAGATGAATCTTTGAGAACCCAGGGGAGAGACCAAACAGAAATGAACATTTATTTGAAACTCTAGAAGGCAACTTTAACCCTCACCAAAGATTGGAATAGCAGTCACCCACAGAGCGGCAACAGCAACACCCCACTCTAGGATGGCCTGTAGCCTGTCCATCTGCCGCTGTGATCCAAAGTCTACCTCCAGATGAATGACAGTTCATGGGTCTCAGTGAAAATGAGTCATCTGTAAAGGAAAGGATTCCCACTCTGGTGAAAGGAAGAAGTCAACCTGCCTCTCTGGCTCCTGCTGTCCAGACGTGCTAGCCCTGTGCTAGAAGTACAAACCAGTGACAGCCCATACTCTCCATCCTGTGGCCTCATCTATATGGCCATTTCCTTGTATTCTGCTGTCTATAATGTGGCTTTGCTTTCCAAGAGTTTTAAAAATCAATTTTTTGGGTTTTTTTTTTTTTCTTTCAACTGCATTTGGTTGTCGCTTCATCATCCTGGGTTTTTTTTCCTATTATTTCTTTTTTCTTTTATTTGTTCTTATTAGTTATACATAATAATAGAATGTAGTTTGATATATTATACATATGTGGAGTATAACTTCTCACTCTTGTGGTTGTACATAATGTAGAATGACATGGGTCATGTAATTATATATGCACATAGGATAGTAATGTTCGATTCATTCTGCTTTCTTTCCTGTTCCCATTCCCCCTCCCTTCCCTTCATTTTCCTTTGTCTAATCCAAAGTTCTTCTATTCTTCCCTAACCCCCCCCCCCACCCATTGTGAATTATCATCTACATATCAGAGAAAACATTTGGCCTTTGGTTCTTTGGAATTGGCTTATTTCACTTAGCATGATAGTCTCCAGTTCCATCCATTCACTGTCGAAGGCCGTGATTTCATTCTTCTTTATGGCTGAGTAATAGTCCATTGTGTATATTCACCATGTTTTCTTTATCCATTCATCTGTTGAAGGGCATCTAGGTTGGTTCCATAGTTTGGTTATTGTGAGTTGAGCTGCTATAAACATTGATGTGGCTGTGTCACTGTAGTATGCTGATTTTATGTCTTTGGGGTATGTTTTAGTTAGCTTTTTCACTGCTGTGACTAAATGACCCAACCAGGACAACTGTAGAGGAGGAATGGTTTATTTGAGGGCTCATGATTTCAGAGGTTTCAATCCATAGACAACAGGCTCCATTCCTTGGGTTTCCAGGCGAGGCAGGACATCATGGAAGAAGAATGTGGTGAGGGAACCAGCTCACATGATGATCTAGAAGCAGACAGAAAGACTCCACTTTCCAGATACAAAATATATACTCCATAGCCCCACCTCCAATAAATCACTTCCTGCAGTCACACTCCACCTGCCTCCAGTCAACACTGTCTGGGTTAAGGCTATCATAACCCAATCATTTCTCCTCTAAACCTTCTTACATTGTCTTACACATGAGCTTTTGTGGGACACCTCACATCCAAAACATAACAGGGTTTAAACCAAGGAGTGGGATAACTGGGTCAAATGGTGATTCCATTCCAAGTTTTCTGAGAAATCTCCATACTGCTTTCCAGGGTGGTTGCACCAATTTGCAGACCCACCAGCAATGTATGAGTGTGCCTTTCCCCCACATCCTAACCACCATGTGTGATCTTTACTGGAAAACCACAGTAAAGCTACCTCTTTGAGGGAAAGCCTATCTAAACTAATAGGAATATGGAATCACAGAACACTGTTAAGAAAAGCCACCATGACTTTTAGATATGCAAAATAATTCAAATTAGGCTATAGGTTCGAACACACTAACATGCAAATTGTCTGAATATTTATTAGATTTTCCATCCTTTGCTCCCTAATTTCCATTCTCAATTTGCTAGACAATTTCTCCCATAAAAAATACAATGGTTGACTTCAGCCAACTGGCACCTGAGTGACTTAAGGTGGAAATAGCCAGGTGTTTAACCCTGCAAAGAGAAGGCCATGGATCCCTACAGGTATGCATGATTTCAGTTAGGCTTCTCTTTTGTGCAACACCTCACACTTCCTTTGTCTGGACACCCACAGGGTGTTTAAACAGGATTAAGTCCTGGGCCTTGTGGAGGTCCTTCCTGTTCCTTCAGGGGAAACCATGACCTCATGAATTTCAACTGGTTGTGTTAAAAACTGAGTCATCACTAATTTTTTAACAGCTTTACTCTGCCACAATTTACTTTTGTAAAATTCACCCATTCTAAATGCACAATTCATTGACTTTAAGTAAATCTGCCTATTGTGCAGCCTCCTTCCCGATCTAATTTTATAAAATTCTCACCTTTTCCTATCTCTCTCTCTCTCTCTCTCTCTCTCTCTCTCTCTCTCTCTCTCTTAAATGTTCTTCACATTGTAATTATTATTCAATAAGGGGAAACTTCTAGTGACTTAAAATCATTTTCCGTATAAATGCTGTTTCTTTCCTATGCAATACCATCAACCATATTTATTTTGTGAGGGAAAGTAATCTGGTAAGTGCTCAGTTTATTATGTAGTTCCTATAAATATGCATATTCATTACCCATGAGGTAGTCTCTTAATAAATTTCATTAACTTGATTATCCCTTGGGGAAAGTTTTTCTGGTTAAATAACCTCACATATACAAAAACCCAATCTCTTCCTGATATGTACAAGAAAACCAGAGTGCATATTAGAAAAGCTGTTTTTAATCTGCTGCAGCTAATTCAGTTATTGAGAACAGTATTTTGGGGTTTAATTGCGTGAAATGCTCAATTCCTAATGCAAACAGCCCAACAGAACCCTTTTCAAGATGCTCCACTGTGACATTAGATTATTTTGGGAGACAATACTTGCTGAACTTTAATTGATAAAAGTTGAATATTTTTCAAAGAAAGAAAAAAAGACATAAAGTTATCAACACAATTTCTTCATTGCCCTAGTGCTGCTGAGAAAGACTTACTCTCATTATATTCATTTGTCAAATGTGACAATGGCTCACACAGTTGCTGAAAAAAAAATATTCTTCCAGCATTTTGTATAATATTTGATATGGTATGTATAATATTTGATGATAAGTCAGCTAATAAATTAAAAACTATATCTAGTGACAACAACATATCTCTTCAGATTTGTACTATTGCAAACATTTAGAATTAATACCTCTTACTCAGTTACAATCTAGTGTAGATTTTGCAGGCCAGCTGGATGGAAGCACTGATATTAGAAGCTACACAGTGCTTTTAGTTGTTAATGTCACGTTTGCATGGAAGGATGATTTCATGGAGGATTTTTTGTGCTTTTTTAAATTTAACCTCTCATTTAAGTGAATTAGATATTTTTACAGAATTGGAAAAGTGCATTTTTGGTCAATATAAATTAAACTGAAAGAAATGTACAAGAATTACAAGTGATAGGACAGCAAGCTAACTGGAAAACACAGCATAGTAATTAAAAATTGCTGGAAGTTACTAATAATGGTGCTATGTGGAATCATTCATTTTATCATGAAGCTTTAGCATCCAGAGAAATTCCACAGAATCTCATGGAAGTATTGGAAAATGCAGTAAATGTTGTTAATATTATTAAAGAAAGCTCACTGCATAGCTGACTTCTTGATTATGTTCAGAAATTGAAACTAATCACACCAACTTACTGTATCATACAAAAATTCATTGGTTGTCTCAGGGAAAAATCTAACCAGGGTGTAGGAGCTAAGGAATGAGATTCACAGTTTTCTCATTGAAAAAAAAATCTCATTTAGCCAATATTTTTGAAGATGATATTTGGGTAACAAAATTAGCATATTTAACTGATATTTTTGGCATTTTTAATGAACTGAGTTTAAAACTACATGGGAAAAACCATAGTATTTTCCAACATGTTGAATGTACCCAAGCATTCTCAAAGAGATTGTTGTCAAGGCAAGCAAGGCTTAAAAGTAATCATCCTAGCTACTACAGGTTCCCAAAGTTTTTATGACATATTGAAGAGAGCATTTATTAATAAAACAATTTGAAGGACATGAAATTAGAAGTATTGTTGTATCTCACTTCTCTACCTCAAACATTTAACCATTTCTCCCTAGAAGAGAAACTTGAGACATTTCCATTTGCTTTTCAAAACCCTGAATCAATGATCAAGTTAAACTTAGTACCTAAAGAAGAAAATGAATTATTGCAGCTTAGTTCTTCATATATGTTGAAGAATGATTATGAGACACTAAGTTTATAAGCATTTGGATTAAGATAGAGGAAGCCTTTCTTTGCTAAGTAGAAAGAGGATCCTGCTATCACTACCATTCACAACAGCTTGTTTGTGTGAGGTGGGCTTTTCTATCTTAACCCAGTTAAAATCAAAGGGAGGAGACAGACTGCATGGCACAGCAGGTATGTAGGTAGCATCATCTTCCTGTGCTCCAAACTGGAAAGAGCTGTTGAACAGAAAGCACACTTGTCACGTTAAACCAAATCTTCCCTAGCTTTTGCTTTTGTATTATTTTTAATGTTATTTTGTAATATTTTCCATTGTATTTAAATGTTAGTGGAACACAGTATGTGATAACCTCATTATGCTTCCTTTTATGCTTTAATATTAATAAAATCAATGATTTTATGTTTATTGAACAAGAAAAATACAAACAATAAGAAATTCTAGAGAGGATGTGGAAAAAATGGAATACTTTTTCACAATTGTAGAGATTGTAAATTAGTACAACCATTATGAAAATCAGTATGGAGGATCCTCAAAAGACTAGGCATGGAACCACCATATAGACTCTGCTATACCACTCCTCGGTATTTATCCTAAAGAATTGTAAGTCATCATACTACAGTGATACATGCATAGCATGTTTAGAGTATAGCCAAATTATGCAACCAGCCTACCTGTACTTCAACAGATGAATGGATAAAAAATGTGGTATATATACTCAATGTAGTTTTATTCACCCATAAAGAAAACTGAAATTATGTCATTTGAAGGAAAATGAATGGAACCGTTATGTTAAATGAAATAAACCAAGCTCAGAAGGTCAAAGCTCATTCATGTTTTCTCTCATATGTGGAAGCTGGAGAGAAAAATGGAAAAAGAAGTTTGAAGGCTGGTATTTTATGAAAATTAAAAGGGAATCAGTAACAGAAAGGGACCCAGCAGGTGGGAGAAAAGGGGGAAGGGGGGAAAGGTTGGGGAGTAGGGATATTGACCAAATTATATTATTATATTTTGTACATGTATGGATATAAGACAACAAATCCTATCATTTTGTACAATTATAATGCACCAATAAAAATGTGGAAAATGAAAAAATAAATTAATTTAAAAAATTAAAAAGAAAACTCTGTGACCTACTGTAGAGTTACAATTTCTTCAGGTAAAAGAGACTGAGGGATAATCATTAACCAATCAAGCAGCATGTCAATCCAATCCATTCCTATACACATCTCTCTTTGCTCATATAGCTGCTCTGTCTTGTGTTAATCTTTCCCCTCTCCTGATCTTGGGGCTGAGGATGCTGAGGCTTAGGTTTCTACAGAGAACTGTGATAGTACAATTAATTATACACTCATATTGACATTACTTGTGACTCTTGGTAAGCTTTCTACCTATGGGAAAGGTTTTGCTATAAAATTTCCTCATTCTGATTTTACTTTATGAAATACCATTTGCTCTATGGGCAGCTAGTGCTTGTGTAATAAGAAAGATCATTATTAAAAAGTCTGAGGGTAGGGCAGAAAAAGGAAGTCAAAGAAAATGACAATTACTATTTTTAAAAAATAAAGGAATTAACTTTGGATACTTGCTGAATATAATCATCTTAAATACTATCAAATTAATATTAAATATTTTTCTCTTGAGCTGTTTCAAAGCATATTATAATTGAGGTTTTATTACAAAATGTACACAAAATAAAAGCCAACAGTGAGTTCTGTCCCATAGAAAGAATAAAAGGGGGGCAAATAAAGAAAATGAATTTTATTACTGTGTTGTGCCCTAGGAAGGCTTTGGCAGAGGTGGGAGTGAGTATAGGACACGTCTTCATTCCCAGCAGTTCAGGATTCAAATGTGACATTCAGTTTTGAAACACTGTGCTGACTCCCTGCTGTACTGACTAAAGCAACTTGTGTTCCAGCAAAAGCACTGTGATCATTCAAATTGGGGTTCTGGCTCTTCTTCAGTACATGGTACTTGCTTCTTCTTGATGTTCATTAGTAAAACAAAAGCACTGGACTGAGGCAGAGGAAACCCAAAACCCCCACCCCAGTCACCAACTAGCAGACCTCCTAATTGGTTTTTAAGCTGCTCACACCTGTCACCCAAGAACTGCAGCAGCAGCAGCAGCAAAGAACTAGTATCCCAGAATCTTCCCAATAGGACAAGGGTTCCTGGCTGCAGCCCAGACAGGCTGACAAGGGGAAGTCACAAAGTTCAGGTTGTTGAGGGGGGATGTGTGCTTCTTGATCTTAAATGGGCCAACAGTTCCCAGCTGGTATATAGGAAGAGGCTGGCACAGGTCCTACAGGAAGCCAGAGCTGGGAGGGACTGTCCTGTCAGTGACAGGAGAGTTCTGTTCTGGACCAGAAATCATCAGGAGTGAGGGTGGTCAGGGCACTGCCTCTGCCAAGGCCCTTGACATCCAGGCCTCTCACTCTTAAGGATCTGCACCAAGCCATGAGACCTGGAGGGCCTGATGCTAAGTAGCTGGACCAGAGCTGATTGAGAACAAGCCTTGAATCTGCCTTACATCTTGGGTTTTAGAGTCTGGGAGACTGTGGTGGTTGTGAAGGCTCTGGCGAGATAAATGTTGGCAGGGCAGCTTGGGGTTAGTATGGGTTGATGCTTGGTTCTTGGTCCCAGTTTGGCTGTGGGCCTGGGCTGCCCCAAGTGGTCAGCCAGCGCCACCTGGAGGAGACAGCTTGTTCCTCACTTTGGAGGATCATTGCAGCAGAGCAAAGGAGGGGTTGAGAGGACCTTAGTGGAGCCCTGTGGATGGTGGCAGCTGTATCCTACAGGCACTGCCTCCCTTAGTTACACTTCTGCTGGAGGTGATTGAGCCCCATGGCAAGCTGGGGCCAGAATTATACTGTAAAGCTATAACTAGGGCAGGGGCTGGCTTAGGGGTAGGGTGCTCACCTGGCATGGGCGAGGCCCTGGGTTCTATCCCTAGTTCCTCTCCCTGCAAAAAGCTGGAATCATCCTGGGCAGGAAGACTGTGTCTTGCATTATCTTTCCTCAGGCAAGAGGTCAGATGCAGGCCCAGGTCACTCCTTGCATCTCCCTGGCCTTGCTCTTGTCTTCCATCTCCCCTTCCTGCAAGCCTCCTTTTCTCCACACCAGATCTGCAAGGTTCCCTCGTCTCCTCCCACTTGGAGGAGTCATCTGCAGCTTTGGGTGGTGAGTGACCATTCTTTCCTTCTCTGCTCCTTCTGGAAGGGCCCAGCCCAAGGACCTCTTTTCCGCAGCTGGGTACTTTGCCGACATTGGACCCTTTCTCATTCTCCCTGTCACAGTCCACCTGGACTCCTGACTACCCCCAAGTCAGTTGTGATTGCATCTGCAGCATAGTGGGGGTGGGGGCTCATGCCTGCCCCTTAGAGTGGCATCTGAGCTCCCTGCACTGTGCTTAGTACTAGAACATTCCCAGCATATGCAGGTGCTCCGAGCATGGTGGTGCCTAAATTAATTCCCCAAAGTGGAGGCAGGAGGACTGAGGCTTTGCCCTGACAAGTTGGCCTTGGGGCCAAGCCCAGACCCCACAGGCTGTCCTTAGTAGTGGCCAAGCAGAGGGAAGCAGTGCCCAGACAGTGCCAGGTGGGGGTGGAAGACAAAGCAGGGGACCCCCAAGGCACTCAGGCTTTCTGACATATCCTTGATAAAGGAAGCAGGTGGTTTGAGCGCATCTCTCCATGAACCTCAGTGGTCTCACCTCCTCCCCCAGCCCAGGTACCCCAGGAAAATCAGCTGCAGCCTGCAGTCAGAGGTCTCCCCTTTCTCTCCAGAGCTTCTAGGGATTAACAGATCTCTCTGTTGACTTGCTAGACAGCCATTAATACCCAGTTGGGAGTGTGCACCCCAGCAGGGAGGCTGGTGTCTAGTGAGCCCCTCATATTTCCCTGTGTCCCTGAAGTGTGTGGGGGCAGGCAGCCCACAGTTGAAGTGCATGGCTGTGTCTCCCTGGGGCCTTGCAGATGCAGGGTGTCAGAGCTTGTTCCCCACCCTCCCGGGGGAGTCTGTGTGGCCTTCTAGGTGGAACCCTGGCCCCTCCACACAGGTGTGCTGGTGCTGCTGTCACTGGACTACCTGACCTCGCTCTTCTACTGTATCCCCAAGGCTGTGCTGGCCACCATTATCATCATGGCTGTGAACCCACTGTATGACACCAAGATCTTTGGGACACTTTGGTGTGTTAAGAGTATGTATATGGATCAGGCAACAGTGCCCACACCTGTCACCTGGGAGGCTCAGACAGGAGGATGGCTAGTAGGAGAGCAGCTAGGCAACTTTAGCAGGATCCTCTGTTAAAATACAAAGGGCTGGGGTGTGGCTTAGTGTGAGAGCCCTTGCCTAGCCTGTATGAGGTCATGCAGTGCAGTCTCCAGTGCTAAAAATATGTATATTTTTTACAAAAGGAGAGAACATTGTAGCACTGTGTCTGCAAACACTGAGGGCATGCTTAACCACATTCATCCTCACAAATTTGTTCTATTTTGCTTACTGAAGTGTAAGAACTTATGCAGTTTGTGTGGCTTCCTTCCCATGACCCCAGTGAGTCACCAAATGAAATGAGTGGTTATTTTATCCATGGGCTTCCATGCACATTTCATATTTAGAGTAGCTTTGGAATACACTGTCATGCCTGTATGCAATATAAGGCTCTCTTAAGGGAAACTGAGGCTTGTGGGGGTGAAACATTTCTGAGTCACATATGTTGGGGGGACTTTATGGCTGCACTTTGACCTCAGAATACCTCCTCAGCAAAGGAAACCTATGAGTCTGGGGGTTTGTGGTACCCACACACCTCTATCCTGAGCCTTTTGATAGCTCCAATGCTCTCCTCCCTCTGAGGTCCCTTGAGGGAAGGCCCAGGCATTTCCTGCCTGAACCTCAGGCACAAGAAGGTCTTCCTCTCTCCAAGGCAAATGTACCAGGTGTGGCCTGTGGCTGCTACCCGTGAGGCTCCAGAAACGGGAGCCCTTGGGGCTGCTTTGGATCCATGACCACCACTGGTTCATGTGTGAGGCTGTCCTGCTGACTGCAGGGTGCATTAGGCTCAGGTGGTAGTGGGAAGCCAGAGAGAAGAGGCGCCTCTCAGCAGACTTTTCTCCCAGGGCTGGACCTGCTACCTCTCTGCATTAGGTTCCTGCTGTGTTTCTGGTAGGACCAGTACAGCAGGCTGGATGGGATTCTGGTGTCCGTGCTCATCCTCCTGCACTCCATAGCCAGGCCCAAGACCCAGGTGTAGATCAGGGGTGAGCATTCAATGGTGGGACTCCTTGGCCTTGCTGTCCTGGTGTTTGAGTTCATGGGTGATTTCAGTCTCTGCTGAATATGATGTCCTTTGGTCATGCACTATAGCAGTCTCCACAGTGCCTGGCCTCCTGCCAGTGCCCCCTTCTGTTCCTCCAGCACCCTGGGCTCAACATGGGCTTCCTGCTTGGGACAGGCAAGGCCTGACAGAGGCTGTGTCCAACCTGCCTCCAGGACTCAATCTTTTCCCTCTGCCTTCCAAGGTGTCAGATGAGCCGGTCCTTTTCTTGCAGCCAATCAGTGGCCTGCACTTCTTTGTCATTGAGGCCCTGTGGGAGATGATACTGAACCAGGTCTTGGAAGGTATGTGGCTGGGCTGAGGTCACTGTGAGTTCCCACTGCCCTCTGTTCCACTGCTCTCTGTTCTCCTGCCCTAGCTATCAGGACCGAAGGACCAGCCCCAGCCATCAGGGAGACACTTACCTGCTTGCACAATTGTGAGGTTGACACACAGATCTGAAGTGGGCACTGGATCCCAGAACACCCTGCTGTCTGCTTCAGCAAGGACCACAGTGCCCCAAGTGTGGCTCCCCCTGCCATGTGGGTCCTGCCACCCTGACATTCTCACTAGGTGTGACAGAGGGGACTGTCCCCCAGGATCCCCATAGCTCTGAGCGGTCCTGGAGTGCACACATCTACAGCATCGACTACACCATGGTGCTAGGGCTTGGTGAACTCCTGGAGGACTTCCACAGGAAGGGTGCTGCTCTGGTCTTTGTGGGTCTACAGGTAGGCATGGCCTGACTCCTTTCCTCTGACCTGGTTCCTGACAGCCTAAACTTAACCTCTGCCTGCCCTCCAGGGGCCACTCCCCTGCTATCAGTACCAATCCATGTCTGCAGCCAGACTATATTTAGCACTGAGGACATCTGGCTCCAGAGCCATGTTCATGGCTCATGGTTGTCACATTCTTGGTGGTTTATGCACAGCACTCCTCCTAGTGGTCTTTAGAGACCATTCATATAGAGATCTCTCCCCTGGAAGCAGATCCCCAAGCAGGCTGCCCTCCTTCCACTTATCTATGTCCTGGCTGTCTACCCTGCGTGTTGGGCAGGTGGGCTTGTGCCCTGGACTGGAGCACATCTGTTCACGGGTGCTCTACTGGCTGCTGACCTAAAGGGGTTTCAGTACTTCTATATCCTCGAGGAGGCAGGTGGGTGCAGAGGACATTCTCCAGTGAGCTGGACAGTCCAGCATGTCCACACTCTTAGGGATCAAGACAGGACAGGACATGATCGGAACAGCCAGAAACTCTGGGAAAGGGGAGGGCCCTAGGGGCATGGGTGGAACCTTGTATCTTCTTTCTCTGCAGATGTTTTAAATATTTGTGTGTGTTTGTGGTAATCTTTAAATACAAAGAAATATCTTAAATGTGTCTCCTTGATTATGCATCTACCAATCAAGATAACATATCACTCATTCTAGAAAGTCTTCTCAGGCCTTCACCCTTAGAAAGAACCACTGTTATAGCCAGCATGGTGGCACACAGCTATTATCCCAGCAACTCAGAAGGCTAACACAGGAAGAGTGCAAGGTCAAGGCCAGGCTCAGCAACATATAGATCCTTTCTCAAAGTAAAATGTGAAAAAGGGCTGGGAACATGGCTCAGGGGTAGAGCACTTGACTAGTGTGCTTAACACCCTAGATTCCAGCACTGCAAAAAGGAAAAATAAAGATTGTTTTTGTGTCTGACTTTCTGGGCCCAGTGCATTCTCTGTGAGATTCCTCTGGTTTGTAACTAGAAGTCATTCAAATGCAGAGGACCAAAGGGTAAGAGAACCTGGCACAACTGCAGGAAGCCAGCAGTACCCAGCAGAGAGATGGACTACACAAGAGGATGACCTGCTCAGAGACTCAGGCAGAGCCCATCAGAGCTAGTGATGCTAACCCAGATGGCTGACCCCTTCCTGGCACTAGACCCTAAAGGCCAGCCTTTAATTTCATTGAACAACCTGAGGCACCCTTACTTCTTTTTTCATATTTATTTTTTTCTTTTTACTTATACATGACAGTAGAGTTTATTTGACATATTTATACAAATGACATATGTCTTACACTAATTAAGATCTGAGTCTTGAATTTGTACTTTATATGGAGATTTATTGTGGTGTTTTTATATATGTGTATAGAAAAATAATGTCAGATTCATTTCACTCTCTTTCCTATTCCTGTCCCCATTATGTTCCCTTCATTCTCTGTGGTTGCTGTTTATTTTTTAATGGCTGAATATGTTTATTTTGAGTAAACTGTATGATGCTACATATTTGTACCCCTGAGAGGAAAATGTATATTGTAACAGCTAGCAAAATGAAGAAATCTTGATTTTTATAATATTAAGCAACATACTTAATATCTGTAGATTATTGGATAGCACAATCATATTACCATATGTATCATCAAATTTTATACTTAATAGTATATTTCAAGTGCTCAGAATACCTGAAGGACCTGCCTACTTCTAATTTGAACAGTCCATATTCTTGCATGGTATTTTGGGTTATACCCAGCTGTCCCTGAATGTGATATAAAGTAGAATTTTTGATTCAATTGCAAATAACAAATGTATCAAAAAAAAAGAGATTCTAAAGTTGTACATTCTTATGATAATCCATTCTCAATGAATACTATCATGGGTCTCTTGCATCTTTAGAATAATTTTTGCCTAGCATTCAAAAAATATGGTAAAGACAAGACTAGAACAATGTCAAAATTTTCACAAATTTCTCCATTTTACCCACTCTATTCAAGCCTTTCCTTGCCCTGGATATTAAATCCCGAACCCCTCACATGGTAATCAATTATTCTATCACTGAGAAACCTTCTTAGTACTTGGAAGAAGTACTTCTACTTGTGGCCACAGCTCCTGTTGGGCAGGTATTCCTCCATTGCTACAGATCTTGCTCATTTCTGGGTCACCTTCCTTCTTGTCTCTGTAGGGGAAAGCAGACATGGCTTCACATTTGTGGTCTGTTCATTAGTATTTTGCCATTCTCCATTGTTGCCCTTAACCTTTGGCAAACTCTTTAATTATACTTTTGTGAGGATTTTCACTTCTGTGAAACCATAAATTTTTTTCAGCCCATTGTGGTGTTCCCTCTCTCTTTTTCCTAGAATAAGCTGAAAACTAGGGACATTAATTCTCCTTTAAAGGTCTGGTAAACTCAATTGAGAATACAATAGGATCTGGTCTTTACTTTGTTGGAAAGCTTGTTATTACAGCTTCAATATCATTAGTTTTTAATGGTCTGTATAGGTTTGCCATATGCTCTTGGTTCAACTGTAGTAGGTTTTATATGTCTAAAAATTTGACCATTTTTTCTATATTTTTTTAATTTATTAGAATATAAGTTTTCAAAAAAAGTCCATAATGATCCTTTAGATTTCAGAGATGTTTGTTATGTCCTTTTTCATCTCCAATTTTATTAATCTGAGTCATCTCTTTCTTTTGGTTAGTTAGAATGAGGGTTTATCAGTCATGTTTAACATTTTGAAGAGCCAACTCTTTGTTTCCTTAATCCTTTGTATTTTTTATTTTCTATTTCATCGTTAATTATTTACTTCCTTCTACTGATTTAGAAATAATTTTGTTCCTTTTTTTATAGGGCCTTGAAGTGCATTATTAGGTTGTTATTAGAATCTTTCTGAATTTATTTTCTTATTTGTTCTAACTAGGTATACATGACAGCAGAATGCATTTCAATTCATTGTACACAAATGGAGCGCAACTTTTCATTTTTCTGGTTGTATACGATGTAGAGTTACACCATATGTGCAGTCATGTATGTACCTAGGATAATGACATTCATCTCATTCCACCATCTTTTCTGTTCCCATGCCCTCCCTCTTCCCTCCCTTCCCTTTACTCAAAGTTCCTCCATTCTCTTCACACCACCCCCATTATGGACCAGCATCCACTTATCAGGAACAACATTCAGCCTTTGATTTTTTGGGATTGGCTTACTTTGCTTAGCATGATATTCTCCAACTCCATCCATTTACTGGCAAATGCCATGGTCTTATTCTCTTTTAATGCTGAGTAATATTCCATTTTATGTATATTTTACAGTTTCTTTATCCATTCATCTGTTGAAGGGCATCTAGGTTGGTTCCACAGTTTAGCTATAGTGAATTGAGCTGCTGTGAACATTGACCGCGCCTGTGTCACTATAACATGCTGATTTTAAATCTTTTGGGTGTAGACTGTTGAGAGCCACAGAAGGAGTGGTTGAGAGGTGATTCCAGGGAGCCATTAAGATGATGATAATTAAGTTAAGCTGTGTATAATTGCTGTGACTGGATGATGCTGGATTGGGGCAGGCTGTGTATTCAGTTGTATATAGACCCCTGCTGTCAGGCAATAGGGCAGCTCCTGCTGCCTCTGGCGCCCACTATTTTTGAGTTCTCAGGGAGTTTCCCATTGAGTTCCTGTTGAGTTCTCGCGCGGGGTTCCCATGGAGTTTGAGGAGCCCGGTGGAGAGCTGAGAGAGTTCCCCGGGAGTGCGCAGGGAGTGCTGGTGGAGTTCAGGCAATAAAGGAGTTCCTGTTTGAGCCTACAAGTGCCTCATGGAGGCTCGGTTATTTTGTGCCCAGCCAGACTGTGACAGTAGACCAAGAACTGGGATAACTGGGTCAAATGGTGGTTCGATTCCAAGTTTCTGAGGAATCTCCATAGTGGTTGCACCAATTTGCAGTCCTACCAGCAATGTATGAGTATAACTTTTTCACCACATTCTCACCTACACTTATTATTGCTTGTATTCTTGATAATTGCCATTTGGATTGGAGTGAGATGAGATCTTGGAGTAGTTTTGGTTTGCATTTCTCAAACTGCTAGAGATGTTGAACACTTGTTCATATATTTGTTAGCCGATTGATGGGGCAGAGAAAAGGCTGTGAGATGACCCCAGAAGAAGAGGGAGCCCATGGGGAGCCCCAGGTATAACTCTGATGTTCTTTAGGACAACTGGAAAAACTTTCTGCCTGTCCCTTGGGCATAGAGCTTTTTAGGAGAGTGGCTTGGCAAGAGCCCACCAAAATGACAGATCAGGTGACAGAGGAAAGAAGAGGGTTTTGCAGCTTGGTGGGAAAGGCATGCTCTACCCAGAACCTGCCTGGACCTACAATGAGCTCTAGCCAGATAGGAGACTCTGCGACATCAGATCTTGATGCAGCATCCATGCTGTGGCTGGGGAGGACACCAAGGTGAACCAAATGACTTCAACTCTGTTTAAAAGTGATTCTGTTTTTTTTTTTTTTAATTGAAGCAATAGCTTTGGTGTTTTTGTAAAAATCATAAATGCCTATTGTAAAAAATGCAGAAAACCACTTCCCTAGCCTCTTTCCACTCTGATGATCACCCAGAACTTCCTATCCCTGGGATTCATGCATCTGTCAGCATGTGGGCACACTGCTGGCTCCATGTGCTCCATTCATGGTGCTCTGTGACCTACATTCTCATACATCATTTGCTATGAATTACTGTGATAATGAATAGTGTCAGGATAAATGGTTTTTAATGTCTGCATTTATATCATAATATTCATAGTGAGCTCTCTGTTCAACTGGAATATGGATTGTTTTACCCTAAAATTCAGTTGTTTTGTTTTATTTTAGGGGGATTTTTTTTTTTTTGGTGGTACCAGGGTTTGAACCCAGAGGCACTGAGCCACACCCCAGCCCTTTATATTGATTTTTTTGAAATTTTCAGGCAGGGTCAGCCTAAGTTACTGAGACTTGGATCCTATTGTGAATTGAGCTGCTGTGATCATTGATGTGGCTGTGTCACCATAGTATGCTGATTTTAAGTCTTTTGTGTCTGTGTAGCCAAGGAGTGGGATAACTGAGGTCAAATGTTCGATTCCAAGTTTCTGATGAATCTCCATACTGCTTTCTCCCAAGCTGCTGGGATGCCAGACTCAGTGTGAATTTTACAGGGTCAGAGCATCTCAGTTTGGACCAGTTGCTCCTGAGGGAAGTTGGTGGCTGCATATATATAATAATATCCATAGTGAGCTCTCTGTTCAACTGGAACATGGATTATGGACAGATTGTTTTACCCTAAAATTCACTTGTTTTGTTTTATTTTAGGAGGGACAGCACAGTGGTGGAGTATTCAAATCCAGGTGCTGTTCCAAGCAGGTGCGTGTGCATGCCTGCACTCTTGCCTTGGGCTGCAAGAGAGTGAGCCTCTGGACAAAGGGGGTATGGGGCCCACCAGGGCTATGCCCGAGACCAGGGTCCCTAGCTTTTCCCTGGACTGGGTTAACTTATCTCTCCAATCCTTACCTGCCACACCTAGGTGATCTTTCCAAGGGCTACTGCCCAGGTTGGAGCAGGTGTGCATTGTGGCAGAGCTGGTAACCTGACCTCCTTCCCCCCATCTTGCCTGGTTTTCCTCTATCTCTGCACCTCAAGAATCACATGTCCATACCTGTACCCTCCATATCCTGGGGCTACACATCCATGGATTCAACGTGACTCCATTCTTCTTTAAAAGAAAGTCCGAGCTGGCTCAGTGGTCCACACCTGTAATCCCAGTGACTCTCAGGGCTGAGGCAGGAGGATCACAAAAGTCTCCCAATTCCAGGACAGCCTGGGCAGCTTAGCAAGACCTTTTCTCAATATAAAAATAAATAAGTAAAAAGAACAGGAGATGTAGTTCAGTGTTAAAGCACCCTGGGATGTGATCCCCAGTGCCAAATGGAAAAGAAAATTAAATAACAACAACAAAAATAAAATAAAGGCCACCAGGAGTGGAACCACAGAGCAGATTGGAATGAGGAATGTACCTTTTTGAATCATGATTTTTGTAGAAAAATCATCGTTATAAAATGTGTCTTATGTGGCTCTGCCCTTTGTAAACTCAGCCAATTCTGCTTCCCTGTTTTAAAAGAATATTAACCCTCTGCATGGATGAAGTTTATCCCATCATGTGAATTTGTGCAGTGCCAGGCAGATGGGTTTTCCAGAAGACTCCTGGCAAAGGCTCATGGAGCTACTGCTTGCCATGATGAATCTGGCCCCATCTGCAGGTGAGTAGGGTTCCTAACTCCATGTGGCTATGAATATGGCCTTACTTGGAAATGGAGTCTTTGCAGATGCAATTAGTTTTTTTAAAAAATTTTGTTTTAATTGTAGTTGGAGATAATACCTTTATTTTATTTTTATGTGAAGCTGAGGATAGAACCCAATGCCCTTCCCATAATAAGCGAGTGCTCTACTGCTGATCCACAACCCCAACCCCAGATGTAATTAATTTAATTCTGATTATATTGTAGTGGTCCAGGATAGGCCCTAAGTTTAATATGAGCAGTGTCCTTGTAAGAAGAGACAGAAGCTCAGACATACAAGAAGATACCCACTGTTGATGCAGACAGATCAGGGTGTAAAATATAAGCCCAGCACACTCAGGATACAGCTCAGACATCCAGGGCTCTGCCCTGCTTTAAGGTCATTGACCATTGGGGGGATGGCAGGAGGTGTGGAGTAGAGTCTGGCTGCTGTAGCCAAGAAGGAGACAGGAGCCAGGAGGGTCATGGGTCATATCAGGGGCACACACCTTATGTGCATGCAGGCATGTATAATTATTTTTAAAATAATAATAATTATTATTCTTTTTTGGTACCAGGAATTGAACCCAGGGATGCTCTACTACTGAGCCATATCCCCAACCCCCAGTCCTTTTTACTTTTTATTTTCAGAAGGGATCTTACTAAGTTGCTTAGGACCTTGCTAAATTGCTGAGGCTCGCTTTGAACTTGTGATCCTCCTGCCTCAGCCTCCCCAGCTGCTGGGATTACCACTGTGCCTGGCTTCTTTTTCAATAGATGGTCTCTATATTGCCCCAGCTGGCCTTGAACTCCTAGCCTCAAACTGTACCCCGGCCTCAGCTTCCTGTGCCTGACTCAATAGCTGTAGAATTTTGATGGAGGTGAAATCACATTTTATAAAATTGCCTCCCCCCTTTTCTGTGGCGCAGGGGATGGAACCAGGGCCTCCTATGTGCCAGGCAAGTGCTCTACCATTAGCTCATCTAGCCCCCTTAGTAGCTGGGATTATCAGCATGCACCATTGTGTATGGCTTAAAATTAATCCTTTTAAGTGACAGTCCAGGTACCTTCAGCTCACAATGTTGCCCAGCCACCCACTCTGTCTAGTTCTGAGCCATTTTCATTACACCAAAATAGAGCTCTATCACCATTATACAGCTACCTCAGATTCCGGCCTCTCCCAGGCACCCACAGTTCTAGCAAATGCACAGCCCAGATATATCAGCTCAGCTGCACCCCAGCCTTCTACCCTGTTTTCTACATTCAGGCAGCAGTGAGGGTAAATTAGTGCATTTCAAAGTTTTCAACAAATGACCCTGAAGGGGAAATGCTTTTTTAATACTAGATGAATCAAATCAGGTTATGCTGTCGACAGCCCAGCTGGGTCAGGGCAGTGGGACAGGTGGCCAAGACCCCAGGGCAGACACCCAAAGTTGGGCATTGAGACAGGTTTCCTAAGAAGTGCTACAGAAGGTCCCATGGAGAACAGGGGCGGGGTGGGATTTTGTGTTTCTCCAGGGAATAGTGTTCTGTCCCCACAGTGCCTTTCCCTCTCCAGTGTGCTCTGATCTGCACTAGTTTCCCCAGGGAGGGGCTGTGGGGGTTACCAGCAGATCAGCTTAGCTAGCTTTGTCCCACCCAAAGTACCCAGAGAACGTGGTGAGCACACACAAAAGTAGCTTTCTACAGGTAACACTAACTTGTCCTGATTCCCAGCAAGTGTGAGAGAATGCCAGTGTCCATGGGACAATGTGTACTGTGGACATTCTGGCCCAGCTATGCTCTCTAATTAATGCCTTGACATGGCTAGATGCTTGTGAACAGAGAGGGAGACTTAAGGGACATAGTGTTTCATTGTCCTCTTTTTCCAGGGATGACAGGTCAAAGAAATCCAGCCTTGCTAAGGAGGGATGCATTCCAGGAACTCCACAGAGGGAGTACACCTCCCTGTTGTTTCAAGGATGTCACAGAATTGGAGGGGGTAGCAGGGATGAGCCAATTCAAAATGCTACAGAAGTCACTATCCTTACAAAGCCCCACCATTTTTCTTAAATAAATGCTCCCAGATTGCTGTCTCCACTGGTTAATTTCCAGAATTCTTATGAAACTTTCAGTATTATTCTTTGTGGCCCTGAAGGACTGTAGAGATAAGAACAAGCTAAGATTTTAAGAGGGAGCGTTGAAGGGAAACATTTAGCATAATGAGGGAATCTGGAGGAAGGAGCATGGGAAGGAGTGGGAAGATACTAGAGATGAAGTTGGCCAAATTATGTTTCCCTGTAGGTACAGATACACCCCTATGATACTCATCATCCTGTATAATTAACACACACCAATAAAATGTAGTGGTTTTTTTCCTAATTTCCAGAATTCTTAAAAAGCTGATTGGGCCTTTTTTTTTGCAAGTTTTCTCATTGGTTTTGTTGAGGTGAGAATTCTCAGCAGCCCCCACTTGAATTTCTCTGATGTCTCTGAAGTTCACATTTAAGAAATAAATGAATTAGCATCATAAATTCCCTGTGAAGGAGGACAGTGACCCACTAGCTGGCCATGCAATTCTGTTAGGGGATGGCAACCAACACTAAAAGAATATGACTCATCCTGGGCACAGGGGCCACACCTATAATCCCTGCCACTCTGGAGGCTGAGATGGGAGGATCCCAAGGCTCTCCTGGCCCTCGGTGGGTGTGAGGAGGATTCAGGGACCCCGAGCCCTTGGAAATCAGGATCAGAGCTTCCTCCATTACCTGTCAGGCGCAAAGCGGCAGGGGACGCCTCCCAGGGGGAAGGAGCGGTGATCTGGGAGGGTGACAGGTCCTCTGGGGGTATCACGTGGTGGGGAATTCCTGGCCACATCCCTACGTACCCAGCAGTGGCTAGGAGGCTGGCTGAGAGGAGGCGCCTCGGGGCACGTGACCTATGGATGAAAAGAGCGCGGGACCGCGGCTAGGCGCTTTGCGCTGTAGGTGCCAGCGGGTAGGTGACGGGATCTCGCTTGGCAGGATTCAGACATGGGGGGCTGCGGGTCTTGTGGGTGCCAAGGGTCCCTCTGGCAAGGATACACTCCTTGGATACCGGATTCCATTGCGTAGGGTGCGGGGATGCGGAATATAGGTCTCCTGGGCGCCAGAGACCTCTAGAGAAGGTGATGCGGGATGCAGGTGCGGGTTATGAGTCTCGCTGGGCTGGGTGCTGTCCAGTGGGTAGTTAAGGTCCCACGGGTCGGGGTGCAAGGCCGGGTGGTGAGGAGGCCCTGGGGCAGTGTTGCGTCCTTAAGCGCAGGCCGCCTCTTCCTGCTGGTTCAAAGTTTCGGTTTCGAAGGGATGCGGTTCAGCGCTGTCTCCACCCCAGCTCTCCGGCTGCAGGCCTTTCCTGGGTATGGTGCGACATCCCTGGAGGACAGTCCACCTACCTGTGTCCCGCTCCAGCCCGGGGGTCGCGCAGGAGCCCCCAGACAGCACAGCTGGGGTGAAAAGGCTGCAGCTAGAGCGCTTAGCGCTGCGGGACGGGGGATCTGAGACCTGAGGCTCCGCCTCTGTAACCGCTGTAGTAACTTTTAGGAGAAAGGCTCGCTTTCCAAGCAGCTTTGCAGGCTGCCTAGGGGTCTTCTGTGTTAGGCCAAGGTTCTTCCATAGCTGAAGGTCCACCTGAGTTCCCTGCCCACCTCCCCCAAGTTCTCAGTGATTGTCTGGAAAGCTGGCCTGGCCTCAGTCTGAGCTGCAGTCTTAGCCTCCCTGGGTGATGGCCCAGACAGAAGGGGGCTTCTGGATGGAAGGGGATCCAGGGCAGAGTGGGACTTGGGATTGGGCAATGACCATGAGCAGCCACAGGAGTCAGACTGCTGCTGGATTTCCATTGGCCAGGGGAACTTTCTGGCTACAGCAATCTCACTTTCTCACAAAATGAAACTTAAATGGGACTGTGGTCACATGACAGGAGGCACAGTTTATAGCTGCTGCCTTGGGAACTCTTGCTTCTCTTTCAGACCTCCAGGGCTACAGGATCCCCCAGCCAGAGACAGCACATCTCCTGCCAGGAGGCCTCCAAGTTCTGTAGCCAGTGTGAAGAGAGGCTGCCTCCTACAGCCCCAGGACCAGGCAAATCCCAAGAGGCACTGGGGTAAGTGGAGAGTGTGGGCATCTGTGCCTTCCAGGCAGATGGGAGCAGGGCCAGCTTGCAGCCTCAGGGAGGCCTGGCCCCTCCCCCCACAGAACTCTTCCCAGGGGGCACTTTCCTCAAGTAGTTTTGTGAGTTCTTTACTGGAGTCATCATCTGTCCTGCTTAAAGTTTCCCATCTCTTTTCTTTGAGGGAACTGGAGTTTAGTCCCCTTTGGGGATGAAAAGCCTCTGGCTGAGCTGAAGGGCCCTGGATATTCCAGAGGATATCTTGGGAGGTTTCTGAGGCTGCTGGAGGGGGAGGGCTCTGTGGGTTTGCAATACCCTGGGAGGGTCCCCACAGCCTGCCCAGGCTGTCGGTGGAGGGACAGGAGGGCACCAGCTGTCAGATGGGTCTTCCTTGCTGAAGACAGGGATAGAGAAACTACCTCCCCTGCTCTTGTCCCACTGCCCCAGAGCCTAAGTGGCACAGCACTCCCAGAGGGCAGCACAGCACTCCCAGAGGGCAGCACTGCACTCCCAGAGGACAGCACTGCTCTCCCCCAGCCCCAAGGACACCCAGAGCACCCTTTGAATCTGCAACCTGTGCATAGCAGGGAGGGCCTGGGAGAGGACCACACATGTGCTCTGGAGATGTGCCACACACACCTGTGCTTGAGTGGGAACAAAGTCCTTATTTCAACTTGCTGCTTGCCCACAGCTGACCCTTAGTCCGTTGAGCAGGTGTCATGGGTGTGAGTGGGTATGAGTGGGTTCTCCCCCTGCTCTGCCTGGGCACGCTCTCATTTTCAGGTGCTTTCTTTGGGCCACAGGAGGTGTGAGGTGGTAGCTGCTTTCTTTGGTTGATTTTTGCTTCCTTGGTGTTTTGTCTCTGGCTCTTTGGGGAGGGGCTTTGAATTACTGTGAGATTTGGAGTCCATCTTTTCTTCTGGAACCTAGCTGGGCCTTGCACCTTGGGCCTAGGGCAGATGCACCTGGTGATCCTGAGTGGCTGTAGATTCCTTGCCTTGTGAAGATAGAGCTGTGGAATGGTGAAGCCTGCCAGGGTTCCCCACCCCTGGGTATCAGGAAGAACATCCGCCAGCTGGGGCCTTGGGTGGGGGAGGGTTTGCAGTCCCAGAGATTTTTAAAAAGCCAAGCTGCTAACTGTGATGTTCCCAGCATGGTGCTAAACATGACATTATTATAAATCCCTGTCCTACAGATGCTGAGAGTGAAGCACAGAGAGTTTAAGTAACTTGTCACAGCCACACAGCTAGTAACAGGAAGAGATAGGACTTGAACCCTCTGGAGCCCACATGCAGGTTGAACTGTGTTTGAGGTCTTGCTGGTCCTGGATTGAGGGAGAAAAGGGGTGCTGGTCTGAGTGATAAACAGTGCCAGCCTGTCTTCATAGGCTTGCTGTGGGGTTGGCATTAAAATCAATGATGCGACAAGACAGGGGGTTCCCTGACCATGGCCAGAAAAGGGCCAAAGGGGCAGGCACAGCACCCTGAGGGGCTTCATTTAGTCCCCATCCCTTTGGGAAGAGGCAATCCACCTTCATCCTGCTGCAGAGCCTCCCTGAAAGGCCACTGCCCTCTGCCCCTTTTTATTTTTGGCAAGGGCCTGGGATGGGCCCAGAACCACTTGCCAGCAGAACCAGAACAAAGAGGGATCTTCCTGAGAACAGGGACATGGGGCCTTTTTATCAAATGCCCCTGATTCTTCTCATACTGGAATCCTACTGTGGCAGGAATCAGAGAAGAAGCAGCAAAGGGCAAATCTCTAGCCATGTCCCTGAGCCTTCAAAGGGGAGAAGTTATATTCCTAGGGGTAGTTATTTACATTCCAAAAGGCAAAAGATAGGGGTCTATTCTATTAATCAGGTTTCCTGGAGATAACTGACTAGAAAGGGCAGGAACCCTCCCTTTTCTAGGCACTACTTCTCATGGCAGTGTTTTTATAGTTTATTTTATATCCAGGCCTGGGTTTGTCATCCATTACACTACCAGGGGCTGCCTTCCAGGGGGTGCCCATCCCTGCAGGTAGGGAGAGAGGGCGGAGTGGCCTGGCACCTCCCCTAAGCCAGAGCCTGGCAGGGGTGCCAGCCCTGGCTTCATCACACCTGGGATTAACTGTTTACAGGAATTGAAGCTGAAACAGGAACTGGGGACTTGGCTCTGCAGCAGAGGGAGGCCACTCCTCTCAGTCACTCGGAGGTTCTCCAGGTGATTTCACCTGCTGGTAGAAATCCCAGGCCCCGGTGTGTTCTGCCAGGTACCCAGGCCTAGAGGTCCCTTGGATGAAGGCATGGGGGGAAACCTGGGGTCTCTGCACAGGCAGGGGGTGGGGGTGGGGTGAGGGCTTTGAGAGGTGTGGGCCACCCTTTCCTGCCCAGGTACCCAGGGACCCAGTTGGAACTCCTTCCCCAATGCTGGGAGGTTCCTAGAGGAGGCGTGACGGTCCAGGCAGCGTGTTTCTTTTTTATTCTGTGTTTTCCTGGAGGATGTATGTTTCTATGATGGAGGAAGTAAGTTCAGAGTCACCAGAACATCAAGGCTCCTGGGAGGTGGGGAGTGTGCTGCTTAGAGCCAGGATGGTGAACACCACTTGGGAGGGAAGCAGCCTTAACTCTGAGGCCCAGGGTGGGTGCGGTTCAGTCCAGTCCCTGGCATGAGTGGGTAAGACCCCATCTAACAAGAATGAAGTCCAAATAGCAAGGTCCCTTCTGCTTGAGGCCTCCCAGGGGACTCCACTGGAGGCCCAGCCTGGGAGGGAGTGGATGTTCACCAGGTGAGGAAGAGGCCTGGGCTGTGGCATCTGGTGTCTCAGTTTTGCGCCCCTCTGCCCCCAGCACCTGCCACACAATGGGCTGGCAAAGCCTGCTGTGCTATGCTCTGGTGTGTTTGCTTTTGAGTTGTCACAGAATTATCATAACATACATTTGGCATTTGATCTCTTGAAGTGGAGCATTTCAGGGGCCTTTGGAGCTTGCCTAGTGTCAGTGAGCTGGTGTGAGCTTTTACACACTTTCTAGTCTTGGGGATTGAACCAGGGGTGTTTAACCATTGAGCCACATCCCCAGCCCTTTTTATTTTTTTATTTTGAGATGGGTCCTCATTGCTGAGGCTGGCTTTGAACCTGTGATCCTCCTGCTTCAGCCTCCTATGTTACTAGGATTACAAGTTTTTGCCACTGTGTCCAGCTCTTCCTCATATTTCTAAGGAAATTGGTGTGCTGTCAGATGGAATGCTCTGACCTGGCAGGGTCTGAAGCTGTGGGCAGCCTGGCCTGGCTATGCCCAGCCACCTGCAGCTGCTGGGCTGCTTCCCTAGACAGATTCCTGCTCCTGGCCAGTCTGTCTAGAGAACATGTTCCTGCACCCCAGTATTGAATGCTTACCAGGGCAACCTCTGCTAGCCCCCAGCCTCTCTAGCTGCCTTGGCTGCAGTGTGCCTGAGGTTTCATCTCCTCTTCCACCCTCCCCTCCCCAGTGCTGGGGGTGCTTCATTTTGTTCATAGTCCAGTGGGGTGGGCAGAAGTGGCACCTGTGGATCCAATTATAATCTCCATTAACAGGGAAGCCAGATGTGTTTTGGAAATCAGATGGACACTTTTATTTGTTCTTGTTGGACTGCCTGTTGAGATTTATAGTCCCTGGGGCTGTTTGTGTTGCAGAACACAGGAAGCCAGGACCTGGCTTGAAAGTTTGGGTATGCCTAGGGTCTTGCTCCTTTCTCTGGTCCTGGAAACCCAACCCTTTTGCACATTACAGCTATTTCCTCAGGCTGCAGGTGAAACTCATGTTGGTCAAGGTCCAACATCCAGCTCATCATCGTGGCCCCTCCAGGAGAGGGTGGGTGTATCCAACTCCAGTAGGAGCCCTGGAGCTCCTGACTCTGTCCCTGGGGCCAGAGAAAATGCCAGGTTCTGACTGGATGACGTTGCCCATCCAGCTGGTATAATGGGAGAGAGGCCCGTCAGAATCCTGGGTTTATTGTTAAGTGTTAGCTGTGAAAGGAAAGTGGTCTGGGAGTAGGGTATGTGGCAGAAAATTTTCCAACTTTTTGGTGATGTGTTGTGTGGGGAAGTTAGAAGTCTTGGTATAGGGTCTGAGTCCTGCATGTGGGTGGTGTTGAGTTTGAGTTCTCCACAGGGACTCGGCATAGGGTCTGAGTCCTGCAGGAGGACTTGGTATAGGGTCTGAGACCTGCACTTGGGCCTCCTTTAGTGTGTGTAACTGAGGGTCTTCTTCCTCCAGCACTCTGGGCCTAAGGTCTTCATAGAATGTGTAGGGAGGAGATGCAGTGGTAAAAGAGCTGGGAGAGGAAAGAGAGCAGGGGTTAGGGGAGGGAACACCTGGAGCCCAGCAGACCTGGGCCTTGGGCAGTCAGCTCAGAGAAGGTTCCAGGCACAGGCTTGAAATGGCACCATGTCATCAAGACCCAGGTTTGACAAGAGAGAGTCTTCGAAGGATTAAATTTGGGCTCAGATATACAATCTTGAGTGGCTGTGTGTGCACTCAGTGGGTGACATAACTGGTCAGGTGAGGTTCTCCATAGACAAGAGGGTAGATGGATGGGGTAGTGCTAGGCTAAGGGAGGCAGGCCTCCACTGGGAGGTACCTGATCTGAGGCTTCCTGCCCCTGAGGAAGGGGGAGTTTTCTTGTAGGAAGGAAAGGGCAGATTCTGTTTTAGAGCTGCAGAGCTGGAGTATTGTGGACATTGGCCCTGCCCTGACTCTTTCTTTTCTTTTCCTCTCCATTTCTCCTGCACCACCCCTTTCTCTTTCTTCCTTGATAATAGTGATTGAACCCAGAGGTGTTCTATTACTGAGCCACATCCCTAGCCCTTTTTATTTTTATGTTGCGACAGGGCTTTACTAAGTTGCTGAGGTTGGCCTCATACTTGGAATCCTCCTGCCTCAGCCTCCCCAGTTGCTGGGTTACATGCACCTGCCAGCCCAGGCTCTTTCTGTCTGATTCGCTCTTTGCAGCTGGGGCTGAATCCTTGGCCACATCCTGCCTGGCTGGTAGCAGAAACCACACCAGGGCCTTGGGGGAGGATAGGGCTGATCTTGCAGGGGTTGTCCCAGTGTGGCCTTCTGGTGCTCCCTGCCTTTTCCATGATTTGACCTGTCCTTCACCTGCCTGTGTAGATTCTGAGAACAATAACTCCTTGGTGGCCTAATCCCTGAAGGAAGAGATGGAATGCAGGGAAGTGCTGAAGGAAGATGGGGACCTGTGCTTGTCCCCAGGCTCCAGTGATTGGCAGGAAAATGCAGCTGAGCCCAGTTCCGATGAAGGGTCCTGGACCATCCAAAGAGTGAGTGAGCCATGCTGCCTCCACCCATCCCTGCCCCTGCTCTGTTTCCCTGGTGGCTAAGCTGGGCTGTCTGAGCCACCCTCACTGCCTCCATGTGTCCCCTGCTGCCCGACTTTTTCCCTGCAAACTTACTGCACTGCAGTCCAGCTGGCCCTAGAAGTGCTACCACATGGGCAGTGGCCTGGCTGCCCCAGTGTCTGGTCCATCCCCACAGGAGTCTACGGGCTTCAGGCCCTGGGTCTCCACCTCCCTTTCCCAGCCCTGGACCAAATATGTGGGTATCTCAGGAGCTGTGGCTGGGCTATGTGTGGGTCCCACTATCCTCTGGGTCTACGTGTTGAGGTATGGGCTGGGTACACCTCTACTGTGCTGCAGGGCCTGTGTTTGGGTGCTCCCTGGTTGGCAGGTGCTCTTCCTCAGAGTGGGGTCCCATTGGCCTCTGGGAGTTGTCAGGCACTGGGGAATTATTGTTTGGTAAAGGAACCCACTGGAGCCCCAGGAAGCTTCTGAGAGGGATCTCCCTGCAGGTGTTCAGGAGCACTAGGTGTGCTCCATGACTCAGCTCCAGCTCACAGACACCCAGAGTGGGGCACCTGCTCCCAGGCTTCCTCCTGGGCATGGGGGGGATTGGGGCTTTCTGTTCCTGGGCTGGGTCTGGTTTGTGAGGTTCCTTGCAGAGGGTGCTCTGTGGTTCGGAGTGTGGCAGTGACACACTGGGATGCAATATATGTGACGCCTGCAGGGGAAGGTATATGTGTGTAGTGTCTGGTGTATGTAGTGTGTGTGAGGTGAGTGTTGATTTGTGCATGTGTGTCAGGGTGCAAGGTCTGTGTGTGAGGAAAGAGGTGTGTGTGTGTGGTGTATGGTTGTGTCCTTTCCCTGGAGTCACCTCTTCCTCAGCAGGGAAGGCCACCCAAACCTGGATCTTGAGAGATACTGAAGGCTTGGCTGAAACCTCCAGTGGGAGTCACCGCAGAGACACTTAGGGCATGGCAATTAAAAATGTTGCATTGCGCAGCTGGACAAGGTTCTTTTTAAACATTCATAGAGTAAGTGAAGAATCTTTGTGGAAGAAAAAAATGAGTAATAGCCAGAAACCATAGCTGTGCTCAATGGTACATGCCTGTAATCTCAGTGACCAGGAGGCCCAGGCAGGAGGATCCAAAGTTCAAGGCCAGCCTCAGCTGCTTAGTAAGACCCTGTCACAAAAAAAAAAAAAAAAAGAAGATGAAAAAAAGATAACGATTGAGGACAAGAGCCCTGTGTCCAATCTCAACTTCATACCTTAAGAAACTAGGAAAAGGTGAGGAAACTAAACCCAAAGACAAAGAAGGAAGGAAATACTAAATATTAGAGCAGAGATTTTTTGAAAAGGAGAGAATAGAAGAGCAACAGAGAAAAAACAATGAATCAAAAGGTTGAGTCTTTCAAAAGACCAACAAGATCCATAAACTTTTAGATTAATTAAAAAAAAGGAGATAATATGTAAAGAACTCAGAAGGTCAAGGGTCCTGTATTTTATCTCTTATATGGAAGCTATAGAACAAAAAGGGAAAGGAAAGTGGGGGCAGACCTCATGACAATCAAAGGGAGACCAGTGGAAGAAAAGAAGGTGCAGGTGGGAGGTGGGGAGGGAGGGGAACTGCTGGGGAGGAATCCAGGCAAAATGGTATTGTTACATTGTGTATTGCATGCACCAATATGCAACAACAAACACCATCAATGTGTGCAATTGCAAAACACCAATGAGCAAAGATTCCAGACTGGGGTAGAGCCCTTGCCTAGCACATGGGTTCCATCCTCAACACCACATGAAAATAAATAAACAAACAAACAAATAAAGCATATATTTTTAAAAGGTGTGAAAGAAACTAAAGTAGAAATGAAGGTGAAGACATTACTGATGACTTTATAGAAATAAAACTCAATTTGAGGGAATATCATAGAGTTGGCATTTGGTCACCAAATGTTTAACAAAACTTACTTAATTGTGGCATCGAAAGCACTAGAAACAAAAGGAAAAAGTAGAAAAATTGGATTTCATCAAAATTTAAACTTTTTTCATTTAGAGGAGGAGAAGAAAAACTGAAAAGGCAGCCAATGGAATGGAGAGGTATTTGTAAATCATGTATCAGATAAGGGTTTAGTATCCATGATATATAAAGAACTCATGACTCAACAACAAAAAGACAGTCCAACTTAATTCTGGACAAAAGATTTGCCTGAAGCAGCCTGCCTTCCCCTCCCTTCTTTCTTTATACTGGGAATTGAATCCAGGGCCTCCTGCATGCTAGACCAACACTACCTCTGAACAGCATCCCAGTCCTTATTTTATTTGTAGATGGTCTCACTAAATCACCCAGGATGGCCTTGAACTTGAGATCCTCTTGCCTCAGCCTCTGGAGCAGCTGCAATAACAATTATGCACTGCCACAGCTGGGTTGCAAAAGCTTTTCTCCAAAGAAAATATACAAGAGGCCAAGAAGCCTGTGAAAGGCATCAGCACCCATTGGTGGTTAAGTGCAATGCAAAACCTCTTGACACACCACCTAAAACACACTAGGATAGCTGTGATAAAAAGTATCAAATCACAGGTGTTGGTGAGGAGGTGGAGAAGTTGGAGCTGTGGTGTCATGCTGTGGGGAATGTGAAGTCCTACAGCTACTCTGTAAAGCAGTGTGACAGCTTATCAGAAAGTTAAATTCAGAATGCCATATGACCCAGCAGTTGCACTAAGTATTCATCCAAGAGAAAAGAGAACGGGTGTTTGAACAAATGCCTGTCTGCACGTTCAGAGCAGCAGAGCCATGGCAGTCCAGTGGCACAGCAACCCAGGTTGTCCTCAGCGGGTGAACAGCAGGTAAACTACTTAGGCTGTATACACTCAGTGGAATATCAGTCAGCCATAATAAAGAAGGAAGTGTATGTATCCAAACTGTAACGAGGGTGGACCTCAGACACGCAGCGCTACAAGGAGGAACCCGAGGTGCAAGGCACAAACTGTGTGAGGCCTATTATAGGAAACATGCAGAACAAGCTCATTCAGAGAGATGAGTAGCTCAGAATTGGCAGAGGTTGGGGGCACTGTGAGATTGGTTGCTTTTGGGGTGATGAAGTGGGAGCGTAGTACAGTGTTTACTTTCAAATGTTTGGGGCAGGGGTGTGGCTCCGTGTGGAGCACTTGCCAGCATGTGTGAGTCCCTGGGTTCCAGCCCCAGCACTACAAAACAGCAGCAAAACCACTCCAAACTGTCTATTTTTGTATGATTTTCACACTGTGTGTGGTGTTGTCACAGGAGATTTATTTAAAACACATGCCTGAAGATGCAGAAGCTGCAACTGAAAGAAACTGGGAGCTAAGTGCACAGGTGAGCACGGTAAGTGTCTCTGGGCAGTGGCTTCCCAGTCCCATAGTGAGCCTGCATCATGCTTCACCTGAGCTGGTATTGCTGTTGAGAGAAGGTCTCCGAGCTAAGACCCGATGTTCCCAGGAGGTGGGCAGAGGCTGGGAGTGGCCTGGACCTCAGAAGCCAGGATGAAGTCACCAGCCACTTCCCAGCCCTCCCCAGCAGAACTGAGCATGTCCTACCACCTGCCCAAGAGAGTGCTATGGTCCACAGGGCCATGGGGAGGTGGCCAGCCTCATTCTGGCCCTTTCTTCAGTGGCCACTGGATGCTGGCTTGTGGGCTTCTGCTTGCTGGCTCTGCATCCTTCCAGAGGCTTAGAGATTTGTTCTTCCAGCAGCAAGGAAGCGACCTAGCAGGGGCCTGAGTGGGTCAGGTGGGAGGCTCCAAGTGGCCCTAGGCCCTCAGTGGCTTCCCTTCCTCAGCCTTTTGCTGGCATGATTTGACAGAGGCTTCCTGGTGGAGGCACACCTGACCTCCGGAGGCTCTGAATGCTGTGCTTGGCTGAGCGTTGGGTGCCTGGAATGACCTGCCCCCTCTGGTGCCTCTGCAGCTGTATTTGTTGGAAGCAGGGGCCCAGGTGTTCAGGTGGATGTTCCAGGGGACCAGGACCTGATTTGCCCACCTGCATCCCCCTTCCTATTGGCCTCAGCTGCCTTGGGCTCTGTGTTGTGTTTTCCCTGCTCCATGAGGTTTCCCTAATTGGGCCTGGCTGGGGCAGGGCTCCAGGGTATGTGGGTGACCCTGCGCTGTCTAAAGGGGTCATGTCTCAATAGGTAGTGGCCTCTGGACCTTCTGTAGATGCCATAGAGGATGTACCTGGTGAGCAGGAAGCTGCCCAGCACCTTCCCTGCAAGAGGAGAATGAATGAGGCTGCTCTGTGCGAGGTCTTGGACACCTTCACTGCGGACGATGAGCAGGTAGTCTGTGTTTCTGGCTGCAGAGCCTCCCACCAGCCCTGGAACAGCTGGACCCTGTGGCAGGTCATTTTGGGGGTGCCATCTTTCTGTTCTGTGCTGCATATCCTTCCTGCTCACCCTGACTCCCAGCTTCTATTTCTTGTGGAAGTCTCTCCCTTGACATCCACAGGCCACCCAGGGGTCTACTTACCAGCCAGGTGGCATCCAAGTTGGGCACAGGCCCATCAGCAGGCTGTGCTTGAGACACCAGTGGTATGGTGTGTACCCTACTGAGCTTGATGTCTGCTCCTTGGGGTTCCAATCCTGCCCTGTCATTTTCCAGAGCATTGGTTGGGCGTGTTCCAGGTTCACTACAACACAAGAAGCTCACTTGTGTAATGAAGGTGCTATGCACATGAGGAAAGCAGAGCCTCTTCACCCCTGCAGGGGGGATGCGGTCACTCATGGAGGGCTATGGTTTGTCCTGAGTACCATGGTCACACATTGTTTCACACATGAGTTGGGCTGGGCCCTGGTGAGTTTGGAAGCCCGGTATGGACCTTCCTCCAGGGGCACCTGAGCTTCTGCAGTTCTGTCCATCAGGGATTTGGGCTGTGCTTGTATTGGAAATGAGTGGTCTGCTGCTGCCTAGGTATGGCCAAAAGGGTGCGGGTACACAGGGGGCTGTCACTGACCAACTTCCCTGGCATTGTCCTCCAGGAACTGGTTGGGGTCCTTCCAAGGGGCTTCCCTGGGCCACCTCTGCATTTCCTGCAGTCTCCACACCACTTTGTCATGGAGGGTATAGCCAGGCCCTCTTCAGGGCACCTGCAAGCCCCAACCAGGGTTCCTGCCCTCTTAAGGTCCTGCTGCTGAGTGCCTCCTGCTGACCACTCCCCTCCTAGAGGGCAGCTAGCAGCTGTTCTAAGGTTGAAGCAGGGTGTATACTCTGATGGACCTGGAGGGTCCTCTGTGCCACGTGGTGACCTGCAGGTATCTACAAGACCCCAGCATCCATTTCATCCTGGCAGTTAGGACATTAGTTACCTGGACTTAGTTTTCACTTCTGTAAGAAGAAAATAACCTACTCTGAGATTTGATTATTCAAACCATTAGAAATGTTTTGTTTCCAAATTACCAAAAATGCAACTCACATTGGTTATGTTGAATTTATTGCTCATATCACCGATGAATCCTGAGGCTGTAGGCAAGATCAATCTAGGCACCCAGCTGGTAGCCCTGAAGTGCAGGTGTGGCTCTGCCTGTCTGCACTGCTTCCTTACCCTCCTGGCCACTGTCTCTAGTGCTCTGGACCATCCCATTCCTTGGTCACATGGCATCCACAGCTCCCTGCCTCAGTGCTTCATCCAGGGAACAAAGGATGCTCCTTCAGAACAGAGGGAAATGACCCAGTTATCTCACTCCTTGCTCTATACCCAAAGGACTTAAAATCAGCATACTACAGTGACACAGCTACATCAATGTTCATAGCAGCTCAATTCACAATAGCTAAACTGTGGAATCAAACTTGATGCCCTTCAACATATGAATGGATAAAGAAACTGTGGTACTTATACACACTGGAATACTACTCAGCATTAAAAGAGAATAAAATTATGGCATTTTCAGGAAAATGGATGGAATTGGAGAATATCATGGAAAGGTGTGTCAGGTGGATGTCCCTGTGGCTCTGCCAGGAGGCCCTCCCACGCAAAGCTCTGGTAGCCAGGTTGCTGGAAGGATGTATCAAGCAGCTTCCAGGGGCGAGACCTCACTGTCCTCATTGCAGCCTGCCCCTGGCTCCTCACAGCCCTTATCTGCTACAGGGATGAGCCAGCTGGCCCTGGGGGCTTGGAAGCATGTAGCACCCACCTGTCAGCCTCTTTCCCTTGGGCCTCCACAGGGAGCTTCACTGCCCCCCTCCTCTCGGCATTTATATCCCACTGCCCACTTGCATGAGGACTAGCCATCCCTGTCTGTGTTGCTGGCCTGACCCCATCCCTGATGCTGTACCCCCTTAGTGGCATTGAAGTCTCTCCATTTCTTATGTGGACCGCATCCTGGGCCTTAGCCCCTCTGCACTTCTGCCCATTCCATGCTCTATCACCTCAGCCTTGATGCTCCACCTGTCCTAAGGCAGAGGCCTACCGCAGGTGTTGGCTGAGCTGGCGGAGTGCCTTTCCCAAGCCCACCTGTCCTCACTCACCCTGGCTCCCAGCTCTCAGGTACCTGTGTCCCACCTGGAGGTGCCCTGGTTCAGTTGTTCTGCGCTCAGTGCTGCCTCCAGGTGCTGCTGCAGTCACTGCCTGTGTCCAGGCCTCACTCACCTCCAGAGCTGCTGCTTGCACTGGGTGAGGGCAGTGAGCAGCCTGAGCCTCATGGGGTCTTTGTGTGCTGGATTTTGGCTTTCATCCTGGGTGAGCAGGAGCCTTAGGAGGCAGGGCTCATGTTTGTACACAAAGACCTGTGAATCCTTGCCAAGCAGAGCAGGTTGGATTAGAGGTTCTGCATCTTTCAGACTCAGCCTCTTGCCACCTTCTCCAGAAAGCCTATGAGTCAGAGTGGCCTCTGACCTCCCACCATGCCCTCCTGGCTTGATTTGTGCTTGGCATGTCTCATGATGTGTCTTAGCCTGCCTCAGGATGCTGTCAGCATCGTGGGACAGGACCCTGTTTTGCCCTCATGCCCTCATGGTCCTTGTGCCTCACAGAGGCCCATATCACTCAGTGGCTCAGTATGGAGGCAGCACCGCTTGGATTAAGCACTGACATTTCAGGGTCTCTGGGAAGGGCTTAGGGAATATGTCCCTCCCAGAGCCTACACTGCTTTGATGTGGTAGTTTTCAGCAATTTCTTGGAACCATCAGGATGCTGACAGACACCATTAAGGTCAGGAGACCCCAGACCTGTCCAGCAGTCTCAGAGGCTTCCTAGTGACCCTGAGGTGTCATGGAGAAGACCACCAGTGACTGCACTATCTCATGCTCATGACTGGGCCTGAGCGGGCAGCATAGGCCTCCAAGGAGCCTGTGGAAATGAGTACCCTGGGGCCCACCCAGACTGCTGAGTCACTGCACATGTTAACAATGTCTTGGGTGATTTGGTTGCCCTTGGAAGATGGAGAAGTTTCTGTCTTAAATCTTTTTTTCTTGTGCAAAGTCCTGGGTCCCTTCCTCAGCACCATAAATAGAAAAAAGTCTCTTAAGCCCTGTCTTTCTACTGCACGCACTGGGCGCTGACTCTCATGAGCCCAGTCAAGAGCATGAGTCAGGCTAGGAGTGCTCTGGGTACCTGGAGGGATTTCGTGGGCATCTGAGCAGTTCTGCAGGAAGGTCAGCTAGGATTCTTGTGGAAGCTGCATAGTGACTCAGAAGAAGGCCACACATCCTAGGCACAGATGTACCCAAGTTCTTCCTTTTTCTTGATGGCTTAATGCAAGGAGTGAGGGTCTAAGGCAGGTGCAGGTTCACCCCCAGCTGTCTGGGGTGGCAGGGTGTCCCCACATATAGCCAGGACTCAGGATGTACGAACCACTTGCTTTTAGTGGCCCATTGACACCTCCTCTAGAGTATCATAGCCCTTGGGGCCAGGGTCCCAGTGGCCTGCTCCTCACAAGCTGTGTTACTGGTTTTCAAGGCAGGAACCTTGCCTGGGAGCTGCCTGAGCCTTCAAGAGCTCAGGAGCAGTCTTACTGCTCCTCCACACTCTGCAGTCTTCTCACCTTTATTCTGGTTTTCTTGCTTGTGACACATACTACGAAGAGTGTCACGTGAACAGTACATGAATGTTGTAGTGTCCAAGAGCAATCTTGTAGTGACACCCCCAGCCCCTTTATGCAAGGCTCTGCCTGGCCTCTTGCTCCTTGGTTCCCCTACCCCCCACCCAAAATTCAGTTCCACCCATGATAAAGAAGTTGCAGAAATGACCAATGAGAAATTGGGACACAAAAATGGGAGGGAAACGTGGGGCAAGTTGTAGTAAACCTAAGAAGTAAAATTGGTATGTCTCTCCTGTTTAGAACAAAAGAAAGAAAAGGAGGAAGAATCAGGCCACTACTGCTTCCTCAGAACAGGGTTCCTTGTCCCCATCGCCTTCCATTCCCCAGAGTCCAAATTCACCTTCACACCCCTGGTCCCAGGACGCAGCCCTGGCCCAAAGCCAAGCCCCGCATGCTGGTCCATCTGGCCAGTGCAGGGGTGCAGCCACAGGAGATGTGGCTCAGAGCAGGCCAGCACCACAGGACCACACGGAAGAAATGGATCTCCACACTTCCACACCCTCTGGGGCCAGGAGCCTCTCTCAGGAGGTGTCTGGGCCACCCACATCTATCTGCAAAGCCCACCCTAAGCCTGAAGATGCTGCCCAAGGGCTCCCACTGCCTGAGTCCAAAGGGGATTCTGAGCCTCAGAAAGAAGCACAGAGGGCCAGGCAGCACGTGGAGGTCCCAGCCTCTGGGGTGAGTATAGTGAGTGGCAGCCGGGGGCATGGGACTGGCCCTAGCACCTTTGGTATGCCATGTGGGTGAGACGTTACTTCCCTTTCTGGGAGGGCAGCTGTGGAGGCAAGAAGGGACTATTGACCCTACACTCGGCATTAAGGCCAAAGCTGATCTTAAGCCGTTGGGGCAGAGCAGCCTTTCCATTTGTCTCTGTGGCTCAGACCCCAGTAGTCTGGGGTCTTTATTTCCTCCAGGGAGTTCACACTACAGCTGAGCCAGATATTCCAGTTAACAGGACTGGGAAACAAATGAAAGATAAGGTTCAGTCGCAGCAAATGAGCTGCCGGCAAGTCCCCCTGCTTCCAAGGAACAGTGCCAGGTACAAGTTTCTCTCCAGGTTGGGCTGGGGGACACTGCTTGGCCTTCCCGGCCCCTTCTGCTATAGCCAGTCACTAGCCCATCTTCAGTCTGATTGTGTGGCACGTTATGGAGAGCTAGGGACAGTGCAAAGGAGATCAAGCCTTCCTTTAAGGAGCTCTCATTCTTGATGGGGGAAGACTGAGGCCAAGCCAGGCAACAGGAAATGAGCTGGGAAAAAGAGCACGGTGGGTACCAGGAGGGTCCCCAGGAATGTGATGGTTGGTGCCATGAGGGAAGGTGGCCCCTCAGCCAGGGAAGCTGGCTGAGGCTTCCAGGGAGGTGCTGGGGGAGCAGAGGCTAGAGGGAATGAGGGGTGAGCTTTAGGGTCCCTGGGGACACATTCAGATGAAAGGATTGGCGTGCTAAGGCCTGGGGTTATCTTGTGGCAGCCTGTTCTCAAGGGAAGGAACTAGTGTGCCCAGTAGTGAGAGAGGGAGGAGGGCCCAGGCAAGGTTGGGGAAGGGTCCTCAGAGGCCATGGGAGTAGACTGGAAGGACTGGACAGTCCACCTGGGCTGCTGTGAGATGCATGGCTGAGGGGCAGCCTTTCAGACTGGGGCTTGGTTGCTCATTTCAGGAGGGTGAGACCAAGGACGGGTTGGCTGCTCCTGGAGAAAAACCAGGTGAAATCAACTCAGAGCCCAAAGACTTGAGGAAGCCAGAAGGGAGTGACAAAAATTTCACAGCTGCTGTGACAAAGGAGAAGGAGCAGAAGAACCAGAAGGCCAGCACTCAGGCCATCCCCTCAAGGTACCAGGCTGCCCCGCCCAGGCACAGGGATGCTGTCCGCACCTGTTGAGGGCCCCTGTGACAAGTCCAGCTGTGGGGTTTGCAGGGGAGGTGGGCTGGCCAGGTTGGGGTTTCACACTCTCTTTTCCTCTTCTTGGCCGCTCATGGTGGGCAGTGGCCAGGTGTGAAAATGACCAGTAGAGAAAGAGGAGGTGGGCTGGGCCAGGAGCAGTTGGTGACCAACTGCTTCCTTCCCTCTTCCAGCTGGCTGAACCCGGAGGAGGGGATCACCGTGTATTTCCATGCCATCATTCCCAAGCATGTCACTTTCGACCCCATGCTCCACACTGTGTTCATCAGGGGAGGAGAAGAGCTTGGACAGCCCGAGTGGAGTGACGCTTGCGAGATGTACTACACTGAGTGAGTCCTGGGGCCCCCAGTCCCCTTGGTGTTTGTTAGAGGTGATCAGTGAGTCCCCAGGGTCCCCCTGCTCCCTGGGTGAGTGTGTTTGATACTCCCAGCATGCATTCTTTGTCTCACTTCGCCATGGCTCTTTTTTCTGTTCTAACTAGAAAGGAAGCCCTGCCCTGTTCTAGACATGCCATCTTGGTCAGTGTCCATTCTATAATTTTGGGTCTATGTTCCTGGGGTGTTTGAGAACAAAATCTTCTGATGTAAGACTTCCGGATAACTGGCCAGTGTCTGTTGATTTCCAGGGACTTACATGAGTACGGGTCCCTCATCGAGGGCAGCATTGTCATTCCCAGGCAGAGCCTGGATAGAGCCATCCCTTACAAGTACGTCCTTCACTGCGGCCAAGGTTCCAACTGCACCGTGGAGTATGAGTACATCTACGAGCAGCCGCAGAAGGCAGGCGAGCACGTGAACCGCTGCCTGTATGTCAAGTCCTCCCTCCTGCGCTCCAGAGGTAAAGGGCTTTTCCCGTGGCACCTGTGTCCTGGCCTGGGTGGGGCTCTGTGGAGCAGAAGGCCTGGTCTGCATGGGTCCTCTGTTGTGCGCTGCCCCTGCTGTGGTTTAACTTAGGTGAGAGAGGAAATGAGAAGGAGAAAGGACGAAGCCAAAGGAAGGGTTGGGGCTGGGTGCAGGGTGGGCCCGGGTACCGGGCAGACTCTGGAACAAAGCAGGGAACAGGGAGCTGCTGGCTGGCCCTTCCTGGAGGCGTCTAGGTGGTGACCAGAAGCAGGACAATGTGTCGAGAGCTTCCCTATGGGCCTCTGTATTTGTCCTCATCACATTTTGCTGGTGGCATTGGGTGGCTTCCACATTCCATCTGCTGAATCTTTGGAAAGAACCCTCTGCACCTCTTCAGTCCCTCAGCAGCTCTTCCTTGGTGACCCTCTCTGCAGATACTGGCTGTCCTGTCCTGCCTGGGCACCTAGCTCTATCCTGAGCGACCTCCGGGACCCAGAATTTTAAAAATATGTTTTCTGGGCTGGCCTCAAGTGTCTGGGCTCCAACTAGAAAGGAAGCCCTCCTGCCTCATCCTCTTGAGTGGCACGCCTCAGCTTTGAGGCGAAACTGGACTTCATCAGATAATTCCACAAGGAAAGATGGAGCTTCTTCTCTGACAATTCCCACAAAGAGAGGGGCTAGAGTGGGCTTAAGGAGAAGCTCGAGAGGAGGCCATGCCCAAATCAGCATATGAACCCTGGCCAACTGTCACCTGGCAGGGTAGGAAAGGACAGAGTAGAGCTGGGATGGCAGGGCCTACCAATGCGACAGTAGTGTGCAGTAGCTTAGGGCCTCCTAATCTGATCTCCATCTTGTAGTCTTCCTGCTTCAACCCTGGAGTTACTAGGATTACAGGCATGTACTATCATGCCCAGCTCTCTGCCCTCTTATAGGTTTTCTCTCTTTTTTTCATTTTCTTTCTTTTTTTTGACAGTGTTGGAGATGGAACCTAGGGCCTTGTTCATGCTAGACAAGTGTTCTGCCTCTGGTCTACTTCTAAGCCAGATCCCTAGCTCCTTTATTCATTTTTAAATTTTGAGTCACGTTTTCCTAAGTTACCCAGGCTGCCCACAAATTTTGGATCCCCCTGGTTCAGCCTCCTAAATTGCCTGGAGTTCAGCCGTGCAACCATGGTGCTTGGCTAACCACTTTTGTTTTCTAATTATTTTACAGTTAATGTCACTGGATTTTCTTGGTCTATAATTGTGTCGCTTGCAGTTGGTCCTCAGAATAGCCATAAATTCAGCCCTTGCCCTGTACTGGGCACCTGCTAGTGGCTTGTGGCTGTTGGGTGATCTGCGCTGTTCTCTTTGGGGTGGGTGTTGCTGTTCCACTATGCACCCTGTTCATTTACCAGAACAGTACTCAGTTGCTAGTGAGGGATGAAGTTTTGGTATAAAAAATGTTTAACCTGCATATGGTCATGTTTAAAGCTTTTACCAGGCTTGCTGAACTGCATGGCTAAGCAGAGACTTGGTTTTAAGCTCATCACTGTGGATTGTCTAGAATTTCTCTCTGCAGGGGCATGACCTGCCCATGGTAGCTGATGGAGTGAGTTCTGATCACTTCAGTTTACCAGACTTGTTTTCCTTCCTTCCTTTAATCCTCTGACTGTACTCCCCTGTTTCTGTTTATTTTTCAGAAGGGTTCTCTAAGTTGCTAAGGCTGACCTTCAACCTGTGATTCTCCTGCCTCAGCCTCACTGGCATTATAGACATGTGCCACTGTGCCTGGCTGCTCCCCTGTGTTTCTGTCTTCTGGGGTGGTGCCTTGGGTTGGTGGGTTTTGAGATCTTAAGTGTGACATTTGTCTTGCTATCACCCATAGACTGGCATCAATATGATGACATAATTTGCATGAGGCCTCCTGGGACACTGGAGATATTCCAGAACCTCTTCACTAATAAGATAAAGAAGGAGCTGTTGAAAGGGAAGAAGATGGCAGCCGAGATCATGCTGGGCCGCATCTTCAGCATCCTCCAGACCTGGAACCCCATCAACCTGAGGAACTTCTTTACCCAGTTCCGGCAGTTTTACTCTGTTGTCCGAGTGCCTATGATTTATGAAGGGAAAGCACAGCCCTGGCATAGCCTGGGCCTCAGAGAGGAAGAGGTATCAGTCTTCCCCCAATCACCAGTAGCTCTGGTGTGGGTGGTCAGGGTCCCCTGACCTACTAGAGGCATATAGAGACCCTGTGACTAAGTAGGGCAGGTGTAGAGGGGTCAGGAGGACCTTTCCATCCCTTTGTTTCTGCACCACCTCTTGGGAATTCTCTCCTTATCTCTCCTCCTGATTGTATCCATGAGCCTCATTCCCAGCACCAATCTTGCATTCTTTCCGGGCTTAGGCAGAGTTGAAAGAAAAGGTGGAGCCCATCCTTTGCCCTTCAGCCACACTGTGGCTTGGAGACAGAGCTGGCACTCTTTCTCAGTTTGACATTGAGCTCTCATGAGCATCCAGGGGCCTCCCAGACCCCCTCACTACACTGTTTGGGACTGAGCATCGATGTGCTCCTGCTGCTCCAGAAGCCCAAGTGCTGGGGAAGTGGGAAGTGGGGCAGATGGGACCCTCCCCAGAGCTCTCTGTCCTCAGGGCCTTGATACCCTGCCCAAGGGGCCCTCCAGCCTCCAGGGCATGCACTCCATAACCATGCCTCTTCTTTTCTCCCTGCATCAGGTGAAGAAACACCTGTGGAAGTATTTGAAAAAGCAGATGAGACCATTTCTGGAAGGAAAGAGTGGGGATGCCCTGCCTGAAGGGTGCCCTGTGAAGAGCAGACTGAGGATGGGTCTGATCATTCTCTTCCTGGTGGAAGATACCAAACTCTGCTTATCGGAGCGTGACCTGACCTCACTGTGCTCCATTCTCTGCCCCAGTCCCTGCTCACCAGATGCCCTGCATAGCGACCTCCACCACATCCTGTTCACATCTGAGAGGTATCCCATGTTTTTTTGTTTTGTTTTGTTTTGTCAGAGGTTTCGTAGGCATTTATCATGATTTTTATCTGACTATAGAGATAAGTGCTAGTCAGAGAAAGGCTGAGCGCACACTGGGGAAAAATAAAACCACAGTCATGTTATCACTTGCTCCTGTCACTTTCCTGGCATGTATGTCATTGCTAGTGTTGTTAAATTCGGTGTTCTCCTGAATACCCTGACTTCAAAAAGCTTCACAGGGCCAGGTACCACGGCAACACTGTCATCCCAGCTACTTGGGAGGTTGAGCCCAAGAGCTTAAGACTAGCCTGGGTAACTTAGTGGAACCCCATCTGGAAAAATAAATGAATAATATAAAGTACATGACAGAAGTGCTCCTTGGAGGACCTTCCTCTTCACGCTCAGCATTCCTTAGCACTGGGGCCCAGGCCTGCCTGCAGGTATCACCTACCTCAGCTGCAGAATCCACAGGGATGCTGTTCCTGCTGTCCCACCTGTGCTGGTGGAAGGACACTGCCCCTGCTGGGTCAGCCATGGCCTTTTATGTGGTAGGGGAGACCTCTTCTGAGCTGCTGTGATTGGAGGATCAGGGTCTCTTCTGCTTCTGTTTGGTTTGAGCTTGGGTAACATCAGGCAGCCTTTCCTGAGCTCTTAGCACCTGTGGGTTTCCTAAGTTTTAAAGACCCAGGCAGTTTCTGTGCCCTCTGTGAAAGAGAGACAGTGGTAAGGAAATCTACAAACAGCTGTACATGGGTGTGAGAGAAGGAAGAAACATCAATTTTTGTGCCCGTGGAACACACATCATGTGCCATTCCTTTTAAAACATAGCTGGGCATGGTGGCATGTGCCTATAATTCCAGTGACTCATGAGACTGAGGCAGGAGGATTACAAGTTTGAGCTTCAGCAACTTAGGGAGGCCCTGTCTCAAAATAAAAAATGTTGGAGATATAGCTTAGTGGTAGAATGTCTCTGGGTTCAATCCCAGTTTAAAAACAAAAACATTTGCTTTGTGTTTAGGTCCACCATCGCCAGACTGCCTGGTTCAAACCCTAGGTCCTATGTGAATTCTTTGGTTTGAAACCGAGCACCTCAATACTTCAGCTGTATGGTGTGGGTGGCAGTGACCTTAGTGGGTGTCTTTTGGCATTTGTGATATCCTGGTGCATTGGGTTGGGGGCCAGGAACTTGTCCCCCTTGCCACCCTTTGACTCTTGGTCTGGGACTCGGTCCATGTGTGTAATGCTCCTTCTGCTGGGTGCAAGTGGCTGTCCCTTCCCTCCTGGGACATCAGACCACAGGGAAGGTTGGACACAGCCATCCATAGCTCATGGTAGGTCTTGGTTCCCTTCCAGATGGCAAGTGTACTTGGTCAACCTGTGCCAAAGATGCATGGTTGCAAGGGTCGTCGACTGGCTGGGCATCCTCCCTGTCCTGCACTACTGTATGCAGCTGGACCCTCCAAGAAAGGACTCTGTGAACCAGTCTGAGGACATCTGGGCTGCCCTCAAGGGAATCTCCTTCTCTCAGTTTCAGAAAGAATTGCTAAATGAGTAAGTTGTAAAGCTGCATTTATGTAAGCACATCTTGGAATGATTCATCAGCACTTTGCCATGGAACTATATCCCCAGTTCTTCTTTAAATTTTTAATTTTTGAAGTTGGGCATGGTGGCACATGCCTGTAATCCCAGTAACTCAGAGGTTGAAGCCGGAGGATCGTGAGTTCAAAGCCAGCTTCAGCAAAAGCAAGGCACTAAGCAACTCAGTGAGACCCTGTCTCTAAATAAAATACAAAATAGGGCTGAGGAGGTGGCTCAGTGGATAAGTGCCCCTGAGTTCAATCCTCAGTACCACCCCCGACCAAAAAAAAAAAAAAAAAGATTTAATTTTTGAGATGGGTCTTGCTAAGTTGCCTGGTCTGGCCTGAACTCATGATCTTCCTGTCTCTGAAACAACTGGGATCACTGGCATGGCCAGTGTACTATGCAGTCTTTCTCTTATGACTGTACTAATATGTGTTTACTCATTTGTGTGACAGATACTTAGCAACTCTGTGTATCCCAAGACTTAGCCCTGAGTACCACAAATCTTAGTTTGTGACTTCTAACCTTGCCTTTTACCTGAAGTGGTGGGTGATGAGTGCATTTGGTAGAGCTGGAGCAAGCTTCTCCTTTTGCTAGCCATAAAGCTCAGGCCAGAGAACTGGCCAGGAAAAGCAGAGTACTTCCACATTCTCTGCTGTCTGATTGTGAGGGCATTGTGGTGTCCCTTGGGTGGGAAGCTCAGGCCTCCTGGAGTGGAAGTCTTGGGTGGGCAAGGGTACACAGACAATGGCTTGCCCCGATCCCAGGTCTTAAAGGCACAAGTGTATCCAGGCTTTGCCAGGCCCCCCCTGGGTGGGATGGGGGGTGGGCTTGAATACTTCTGTCCCCACTGAGAACTGTGCTTCATCAGGAGAAATGGTACTCACAGATGCAAAACTCCAAACTAAATAAATGATAAACTGGAATACTAAGCAACATGCATTCCACCAATTTAAAAAGCCAGAATAAGGCCAGGGCTGGGGCTGGGGCTTAGTGATAGAGCACTTATCTAGCTTGGCCAAGGCAATGGGTTCCATCCTCAGCACCACCAAAAAGAAAAAAAGTCAGAGCAGGAGTCACAGAGGAATCGAGAGCAAAGGTACCAAGTAGAACTGTGTAGGTGGAGAATCAAATCCAATCCCAAACCAAGAGCCTGAGAGGAGGAGCCAGCAGATCCAGATCCATAGCTCTGTAGAGCTCTGTGCCTCCTCTCCAGCAACTGGTAAAACAAATGGCAGGAGAATGAATATGGTACAGATGTTGGGGACAAAGCTGCAGACCCAGATGGCACCCAGGGACTCCAGCGCCCTGCATGGCAGGTGTGCCCGTGGGCACATGCAACAAAACGGCTGCATTCTGAGCTGAACCACTCTCAGTACCCTGAAGGTGCTGCAGTCCAAGGGTGCAGGTTCCTAACCACAGCTGAGCAGATGGCTCTCTGGAAAATCCTTACATGCCTGGATATGTTAACAGCATACTTCTAAATAAGATCATCTTAGAGTGAGGAAAGGTTCTTCAAAGAAGACATGGAAAGCACAACTACATAAGAAAAATGAAAGGGGGCTGGGCTGTGCTCAGTGGAAGAGGACTGCCTGGCATTGAGCGAGGCCCTGGGTTGCCTCTCCAACACCACAAAAAAAAGTTTTTGAAATCAAATTTAAGTTCAAAACTTAAAGTAAATCTGAATTAAACATGAAATCATCACTGTACTCATTTCCACATACAGATAACTGCCATGTGTGGAATAACCTATCCCCTTGCCCACCCCATCCACTGGGAGCCAGCTGCCATCATTAGGGATAAAGGCAGTGAGCTCAATTGTTCCCATCTCTTATCTAGTTTTGAAACCTTTGGAAATGAAAGCCAAATGGAAATGATTTTTTAAAATTTATTTTTTTTGGTGCCAGGGATTGAAACCAGGGGTACTCAACTATGGAGCCATATCTCTAGTCCCTTTTAAATTTTTTTTTTTGAGACAGGACCTCACTAAATTGCTGAGGGTGGCCTTGAACTTTTGATCCCCCTGTCTCAGCCTCCTAAGTTGCTGGGACCACAAGTGTGCCATACACTTGGCTATTTTATTCAGTTTTCATTTGATTCCCTCTGTATGTCTGGTTCCAAGATGCATTGATATCTACTTTAAAATCTGAGCATTCTGGGCCTTCCCAGCCTTGCTTTTCCTCGTCTTGAGTCTGTTCAGTACTCTCACTGCTGCCCTCGTCTCTGTCCTGGTTTCTTCATTCAGGAGCCAGTTTCTTGACTTCATGGAGAGCAGGAAGCAGTTGCTGTATATGGATGATTATCTCTTTCGATCCTGGTTCAGTTTGCTGCCTCTGAGAAGCCTGGTTTCCTATATGGAAAACTCCACTGAATATTTGAGTCGCATGCCTGCTAGGGTCCTGGACTGTTTTCTAGGGACTCACTACAGGCTGCAACGGCTTCAGAAGATCTCTAAGATCTCAGAAGATCTCTTGGAGGTTTGTGGTTGGAAGTAGATTGTCAGGTCCTTGCTTAGTAAAAGCAGGTCACACACTGAACATTGAATGCTTGTGGGTCTTCTGTCCTAAAGGGCAGGTTGGGGGAAGTGCTCAGAATTGCTGAAATAAGAAGTCATTATTTCTTAGGGTTAAAGTTTGACTTCCCAGAGTTGATTCTGGTTTAGTATATAGAGGACAAGGGAACAGTAGCCGTTTGTTAATTATGACTGTTAGAAGGCTCTGTGAACATCACATGTGTCATAGTTGCTGTCTTTCCTTTTATGCTTTTTGGGGTAAAGAAAATGGTATAAGAGACGGGATGCAGCTCAGTGGCAAAGCCCTGGGATTGATCCCCAGTTCCAAAAAAGAAAAAACAAGAAAAAGAACCCCAACCAAAAAAAAAAAAAAAAAAAAAGAAGAAAATGGTACAAATTTATAGCCTGCATTTTACCAGTGGAAAATGAAGATTGGCCCTTGAGCCCTTGAAGTCTCATGTGCAGGGAGAACAAGACAAGTCCCCATGCCCTTCTCTCTTCTCAGCATAACAGCTATTTTCTGGTTGAAACTTTCATATTTCCTTTTCTCTTCCCTGCCTTAGTATGTCGGGAATGTTTTCAAAATGCTCATGCACCTCGTGAACATCTATCAGGACATGTAAGTAGAACAGCCAATTACTTGGGGCTCCTATGTTGTGTGGGCTGCCTCGTGTCAAAGTGGGAGGGTGGTACACCGGCAAGTGCCCCAGTGTCCTCTGCAGTTGCCAATCCAGCCATCCAGGTTTTTCTTTTTTCTTTTTCTTAAAGAAAATGAATAGGGTTGTGGATGTACCTCAGGGATGGAGCACTTGCCTAGCATGTGCAAGGCCTGGGTTCAGTCTACAGAACTAAAAACAAACAAACAAAAAAGCAAATCACTCTCTTGGGTGCTGAGATTTTGCTTCATTCCCACCCAATCTTTTGGCCTTTGTGTTTTCATTTATTTTTAAATGATCACTTTCATAGTGCAAATGTATGCGTCCTGCATTTTTAAAATATTTGCTTCTATGGTTTTTGTAAGTTGGGCCAGTTTAAAACAAAAATCAAAGGTTGCCTTGCAGAATCATTTACTCCAACCCCTGTGCGTGACCTTTGCCACCTGGAGGAATAGCACATGAAACACAGAACAGGAATGTGCACCAGGGGCCCAGGTGTTCCTGGAGCCTCTCAGCACTGTTGGTCTCCCTCCTCTGAGCCCCTGGAATGTCTGGATGTGGGGCACAGCACAGGGTCTCCCTGCACGACAAGTCCCTGTGACTTTGCAGGGTTCTTTCTCATATCACCAGGCTGTCAATTAGTAAATGTGAAACCTGTTCACACCAAGTGGAAGAAATTTCGTACACAGTGCACACTCTTCTTCTAGTACCCTCCCTCTCTCCCTTCTGTATCTCTCTGATTTTTTTCTTAAGTTATATTTAAATTATTAGAAAGATTCATCCTTTGCTATTTTTTTGAATAAGGGAAGGTATTTGAAAAATATTTTAACTTGGTTTTGATAGAGTTCCAACTGCTGAGCTAAGTCAAAATGACTGTGTTCCTTTCTTATCTCAGTCACAGCTTTAAGGCTTATTGTAATGATAGCCTAGAGGAGATCAAGTAAATGCCTTACTTGTGGTCATTTATTTTATTTTAAGTAATTAATTTATTTGCAGTACTGGGGATTGAACACAGAGGCTTTTTACCACTGAGCCACACTCCAGCCCTTTTTGTTTCTTATTTTGAGATAAGGTCTTGCTAATTTGCTGAGGCTAACTTTGAATTGGGCCATTCTCCTGCCTCAGCCTCCTGAGGAGCTGTGAGTACAGGCATACTTGTACATCTAAAAAAGGAGAAGGGACTGGTAATTGATTGATAATTGGTATTGTTTTCTCATTTCCCAATGACTTCAATGATCTCTCTGGATCCTGGTGGGGGCAGGATTCTTGAGAAGACCTCATTAGAGTCCTACTTGACTGTGTGCCTGAAGCTCCATGAAGCTGTCTGCAGGATCACCAAACGCCTGAGGTTTTACGAGATCCCTGCCTTGTCTGCTGAGATCATTTGCAGAATCATTGGACTTAGACCTCCAGTGGTGAGTGGGATTTATGTACCAAATGCATGCCCAGGAGAGGTCTGAGATTCCATGCAGTCTGATTTGGAAGGGAACTTGGGGTATTTTGGGAATCCTGGATGAGACAGAGTGGTCAAGTCAGCTGTCAGGTATTTATTTGGCACCTCCTAGATGCTGGGTTCTGTTTTGTGCAGACTACACACTTAGCTCTTGGCCTCACAAAAAAGATGACCCATTCTTTGTCCTTGATTCTATTGTTCACAGAAAACTAGGGCCTGTTTCCCCCTAAAAAAGCATATATCTATGCCTCATCTTCCCTGCCAGAACCCTTCTCTTCATGTTGCAACATAACATGGCAGCAGAGCCCATGTCCTGCTGCCCTGCTCAGGCCCCTGTGCCCCTCAGCCTGAAGTCACCCTCCCCCTCATGCCCCAGAGGGAACCTGACTTTGATTTCTGCCACTGGAGATGCTCTGCCCTTGGCCTTCACACTCAGTTCTCTCACCTGTGTCTCAGGGCAGCTTTCCTGCTGCTGTATTGGGAGCTCTGCGTTGCTATGCAGCGTCTCCACTATGGGTCCTGAGCTTCTGCTGTGGGTGATGCAGAGTGGCATCTCAGGCGACTCTCTTTTTAAACTTTTTCCACTTCAGAACTGTGACATCAGGAATGGAGATGGTTAAGTCTATATTTTCACTTTATTCCTTTTAGCCTTTATTCTTTAAAATACCACAGACACACTCCATTTTTTTTTATGCCAGGGTTGAACCCTGGGGTGCTTAACCACTGGCCACATTCCCAGCCTTTTTTTTTTATTTTTGTATTTTATTTAGAGACAAGGTCTTAGTTGCTTAGAGCCTTACTAAGTTTCTGAGGCTGGCTTTGAACTTGGGATCCTCCTGCCTTGGCCTTCTGAGCCACTGGGATTACAGGCACTAAGAATGATTACTGATAAGGTGTCTGCTTTCTCCCAGGTGGTACTATTTTATCCATCCCAGGTTAGTGCTAGTTCCCAATAGATGATGCTTTGGAAGTTTGTCAGTTATTTAGGATTTACTTTTCTGCAGAAGGAAATGTCCTCATTTGTTGTTTGGGGTCCCAGATCTGTGGTCACAAATGTTCTACCTGTGCTGCAAAAAAAAAAAAAAAAAAAAAAAAAATGCAGTATTAAAATTGACCAAAACAGAAACATACCCGGGCAAGTGGGAGCCTCTTGGATGGTCATCTGGGCGGCTGCCATGAGGACCAGAGCACAGTTCAGGGCCCTGCTGCTTGTTCAGCCTCAGGGTTGTTCCTGCAGTTCATTTATTGACCACCTCTGTACAGCCCTGGATGACACTAGGATGGGTCAGTATGGGACTGGGGCCACTTTTGGAGTTGGTGGAATGCTCGAGGCCTAGTACCAGGGAAATGCATGCCCTGCTGAGGCATCCAGATTGTCCTGGAAGGTGCTGTGCTGTTCAAGGACATTGTGCAAGGGCCCCTGTTTCAGTTTCCCTTGAGACCCCTCAGTGCTCTCCTTGCCCTGCTCTCACCTGTGCCCTGTGCTCTGGTTACCCTGCCTGGAGCCCTGTTGTTGGTATGCCTCCCCAGCTCCTTGTGTTTCTCCACCTTGGCGCTTACTGTGGCTGAGGACCATGCTCTTCCCGCTGTCTGAATGGGTCATCTCTTCTACTCTGGTTGGTTCCTTCCTGTAGGAATGGTATCTGCTTGGTCACCTCATCAGTTTGCCCAGATGGAGGCACCAGGGTGGTTCTGTGAGCCTCGAAGGGGGCAGGAGGTGGCAGACCCAGGTTTTGTGGGCTCTGTAAGAGCACAAGCTGTGCAGCCCTCAGGGGCTCAGGAGAGGCCTCTCTAAAGAGGGGCCTGATGCTGGAGTTGCATGTGCTCCCTGGCAGATACCTCTGGAGTGCAAAGAGGGGCTGAGGGAGTGATAGGTCACCAGAGGCCTTGAGCCCCCAAAGGGGGTGGTTCTGTTGGTGTGGTGGTAGAGGAGAGGAGGAGAGAAAGTGGCTGTCCCCACAGAGTTGCCAAGGGAAAGGACTGGCTGGCCTCAGGCCAGAGAGGGTCTACTTCACATCCCTGAGGAGTGGTTGCCAGGAGTTTGCATGGTCCACTGGCCCTGGGTTCTCTGGAAGCTCTCTGCTCATGGGTCCATTCTTCTCATCTGATCTGGAGAAAGCACAGGGCTCTTGTGTGTGCTCCCGCTGCTGGAGGCTCTTGTTGAGGTGGAGTCTGTTCAGGGACCAATAACAGCCATGCCTTCTCCTCTCCTCTCCCATGTGGCCCCTTTTAGGGGAGCCCAGGGTTTTGGAGAAATGACAGTGCTTGTGTCAGTTGGGCTTCCAACAAGGACAGAGCTAGGAGGTGGCTTGGGTGTGGGGAGGAGCAGAGCAGAGCTGGTAAACCTTCTTTTATGTGCCCACAGGACATGGTAGAGGACCTGGGAGCCACAGCCAGGAAAGACTTGCTGACAGTTGTCCTCCAGGGTGTCCTGGCCATCACAAGATCCTGGCTGCACACAGTGTTAGCAAAGAACATGTTCTGGAAGGGTTCAACTGTCCTGTTCACATACCCTGAGGAAATCCAGGTAAGCTTTGCCTGAGGCTGGAGAGTCTCCACAGGCACCAGGGTGGGGAATCACAGAGCTGTGGCCCATCACCAATTATTTGGTCCCAAGGCCTGAAGGCTTGGGCTCATCATGTACCTTGCCTCTGGCCCTGGCCCCTACTCTGAGGACAGGACATTGCCCTTTGCCTGGCAGGAAGTCGGTAGGATGGGGTGCAGTCACGCTGAGGCAGGGGTTGCCAGGAGGACCATCTGCTTCAGGTCTGAGGCTGCAAGCCAGCAGTGTGGCACTGGAAAAAAGAAGGCCAATATGATAGGAAGTGCCTTTAGCTGGCAACTGAGTGGAGCCATTTGACAGGATGAACTCTATCCCCAAAGCCTGGGACATGGGAAGGACTCCACAATAGGCACCCCAGTGATGGTAAGGATGACTAGAGGGCTGCAGTGGAAGGAGGTGGAGGCAGGAGGTCCTGCCCGCCCCAGGCCTGCTCTTCAGCCTGGCTTCCTTATTCCCTGTCCTGGAAGTGAAAGGTTGTTCCCCTTCAGACACGGTCTTCCAGGGAGACTGTGGAACCTGCTCATGGTCTTCACACAGAGTTGGAAGCAGGACTCATTGTGATGTGAGGCAGGGGTACCCCAACTGTATAGATTAGGATGGGCACAGGGCCAGAGAGTTGTTCATTTCAATCAAGGACAAAAAAAAAAAAAAAATCCTCCCCCAACTACTTTGTGAAGTTTGATACCAACAGACTGAAATTCCAGGAAAACACAATTGGATTATTAAATATTATTCCAGGATTCTAAGTGGTATAATCCCTAGGCATTAAACATGAGTGAAGGATAGCTATGGAGCCACTGACAAGAAAGAATGTTTCTAAGTACAGTAGTAATGATAAAAATAAATGAAATTAATTAAACATCTACTCTGAGGTGGTTGCTGCTGTTATTGCTGTTTATAAGTGAATTTACCAAGGTCTGGGGAGATGAACATGCTGTTGGTATTGTTGGAAGTCAAGGCTCTTTCTCACCAGGAGAAGGAAAATACAGAGTAAGGGGGAAAAGAGCTCTGTGGTATGGAAGGAGCTAGAGATAGCAATAGGAACTCATGATTTAGATAGTTGCCAGCTCTGTCCATCAAGAGTCCTGTGGCAAAGGCACCTGGGACCATGAGCACCTACAGAAATAATGATGCCCTGGGACCTGAGCACAACATATCACATCATGGGTTTTCTTTTTTTTTAATTTGTACTGGGGACTGACCCACAAGAACTTTACCACAGAGCTATATCCCCTGCCCTTTTTATTTTTTATTTTGAGGCAGGGTCTCACTAAGTTGCCCAGGATGGCCTGGAACTTGTGACCCTTCTACATCAGCTTCCTGAGTAGCTGAGATTTCAGGCATGTTCCACCCCACATGGCCCAGTCATATCTTCTAACTGCCATTTCCCACCACACAATGCTATTCCTGGAAGAAGAGCCACCTCCATGAGTCAGCAGGAGATGCACAGGTGGACCAAGAGCTCCTTGTGCTAGAGTGTCAGGAAGTGCTGAGGCTGCAGGCCCATCACAGGGATAGAGTTAAACACATGTGGTGATCCAGACATCTCCATCTCGGTTTAGCAAGAGGACTCCATGTGAAGTCTGTGGTTGCCATGGTGGTCTGCTGTTGCCAGGTTTTTACTTTTGATGCCTGAATGGTAGTCATGTTCATGATTGCAAAAATGGGGCCAAAAAAGCATAGAAATTATCTGGGCTATCTTTGCAGTGTTTTGGAAGTCTGAAGTTACTCTGTACTTTTTAAGAAAACTGTTGAAGATGCTTATGTTAGCCTAATGTGGTACAATTTGATTATTAAAAGGCAAAATGATAGGAACAGATTAAAATTCATTGATAAACATACAGAAAAAAAGAACTAAGAAATGTAGAATAAATAATTACAATAGAAGACTATCACTTTGTAACCAAGGTACAGTAGCTGATGCAGGCAGGTATCACCTAGGAATCCTGAGATAAGTGGGGGCTCCAAGAGGAAACAGGATTTCCAGTGCCCCACTGCGGATGCCTTTATGGAGGAGGAAAGACGACTTTCACAGTGAAGAATTCTGGAAGACAAACCTTAATCAAGGGCTAACCTCTCTGTCAGCCCCGATAGCACCAACAGGTCTCATGGGCTGCTTGTTAAGGCTAGAGGTGTTTGATTGGGCAGCTGTGGCAAGTGCAGACATTTGGCCACATCTGACCTATACCAAGTGCATTTTTATGTGGCTTGACTTAGTAGTGTTCCAACCAAGCCTATTGTAATCATGGGAAAACTGTTAGTCAATTGAGTCAAGAAAAAGTCTACAGAATGGCCTGACCTTTTCAAAATTGTCAACATCAGGAAAAGATAATGCCAGAGAACTTCTCTAGAAAAGAGACATGATCAGTAAATGCATTATGTGTCCCAAGGTGGACCCTGGATCCAGATGTCAGGTAGACATATAGAGGCACATGGGTAGGGCAGCTGCTCCAAGGCTCCTGTCCTCCTAATGCTGCCTGTCCTGAGGGCCTCTCTAAGTTGCTGAGGCTGGCTTTGAACTCAAAATCCTCCTGAGCAGCTGGGACCACAGGTGCCCCCCACACCTGGCTATTGCTATCTTTTCTGTAAGATATCCCTGTGATGTTTACTTGTCCCTGTGGCTGTCACTTAATACATGGGTTTTGCAGGTCTGGCGGCGGCTGGTGGGAATAAACTTTCCTGCAGAGCATGGCTGGAAGGAGTCGCTGCTGGGGGACATGGAAGGGAGGCTCAAGCAGGTAACAGACATGAGGGACACCCTCAGAGTGGTGATGAGCCCAGACCATTGGCAGGACCTTGGGCTACGAGCAGTGCAGTGTGTGCAAGCCCTGGGATCCACCCCAGCTTTGCATTTTTCTTTCGGATCAGGCCTCTGCAGTTTGACTTCAGAAACATTTCAGAGTTCTAGTGTGATGTTCTTGAGAAGAGCCAGGGAATGGGATTGTGCTGTCACTGGGCCCCTAGACATGTGTCATAAAGCACTTCATGTGCAGATGCTCCAAGGGACCTGCAGGTGGCAGCAGCCTTATTAAACACAATGACATGGAGAAAACACACACAATCAAAAATGCCCTTCATTTTGAATGAAACCCAGGAAAATTGGTTTCTTCATGACTGTTTTATAAGGACCTGATCAAATGGATCTTTTTAGCAAGACAAAAGCGAGGAACAATGGCTCATTTTTCAAAATTTGCATGTTTTTGCAAGCTGCTGTTCTGGATGCTTTTTTGTAGCATGGGAAGAGACTAACTTGGTTTCATCTTTGCTCCTCTGGTGACAGGCAGGGAGGACATGCTTAGTGTAGGGCAGGGAGGAGGGGAGTCAGAATAACGACTCACACCCCACCCACCTCTGTGTTTGCAGGAGAGGCCTCTCTCCCAGATCTCTGCCTTCTGCAGCCCTCACTGGGATGCCGCTGGCCTCAAGGACAGTGTGGCCAGGAGCTTTGAGAAGTGTGTCATCGAAGCTGTGAGCTCTGCATGCCAGGTGACCAATCTCTTCTTGAGAAACATGCTTGGGTTCACAGATGCTTGTTGACATGGCCAGCTCCAGGACCTAAGTGCTTGCCAGTTCCAAGGCCTGTGCTGATCAGGATTGGGTCCTAGGTGTCCCCTCCCTGGCTTGGGCCTCATGTGATCCAGTGCTCTCTACCCACTCCTTGAGATTAAACTTGGCTTCCTGCTGCAGAGGCAGCCATGCTTGCTATAAAAAAACCACAACCATGCTCACATGCCTTGGTGCAGGTTATCTGGTGGGCTATGCCTCCAACTGCCCATTGTGATTGTTGCTGCTGGTTTATTATGGTTTGTTAACTCCTGCCCAACAGGTATACAGGAAAGGACCCCAAAGGTTGATAAAGCATCTATGGAAGGAAGCTTATGAAGATAAATAGACTCCATCCTTGTTGGTGTAGAGCACTTGCCCAGCATGTGCAAGGCCCTGGATTTTATTCCCAAAACTGCAGAAAAAGGGTGAAAAGATACTATCAGTTCACTTAGCTTTTTTCTGCAAAGTGGTATAGGTTCTGTCTTACCTCGTGACAGGAGCAGTCCCCACACAATACAACTGTGGCTCCCTGATGGCCCCAGCACCCTGCTCTGTTTCCTACAGGACACCTCATGCCCTGCACAGGCCTCACCTTCATTGTTGGCCAGTGGATTCCCAAGAATTAGAAGTCCCTTCTTCCAAGGAAACAGATTCTCATCTTTTTACATGAATAATACTTTCTAAGGCTTTCATTTGCTCTTTGCTCATTGATTTAGTAACATGATAGTCACGTGTCCTGTCGCTCACCCTTGGAAGCCACACTTAGGTGGTGGGATGTGTTTGCAGGTGTGGGTACCACCAGCACAGTCTACCTGGCAACATTCTCATCAGCTCAGAAAGAAAGCACAGCTCTTCAGCTGCCATGTCCACCCTCCACCATGCTGACTCAGACCCCTCCCCAGCAGCACCTAATCCCCCTTCATCCTCCACAGACTGCTCAGGAATGAAATCACATAGGCTGTGGCCTTAAGCACATGGCTTCATTGAGTGTGTGTTTAAGGTCCTCCATGCTGGAGCACCTGTCAGTACTTTGTCCTTTTTCATGGCTACATGTTGCTCATCATATGGACGCAGTGTGCTTTTATGTTCCATTTGTCCCAAGTTCTCCCTGACTGATGCCTGTTATAAATCTGCTGCTGTGAACCACCATGCACAGGTTCTTGTGGACATGCTATTCATGCTGTCTATGCTTATGGTGAAGTGGCTGGATCACTTAGTACCTGTGTGATTTGAAGGACTGTCTGGCCCATTCCCACACTGGCAGGACCATTTCCATGTCAGTTGCCGGCTTCAGAGGGTCCTGACTTCTCCACACCCCACAGCCTTTGCTCTCAGACCTGGGAAGTACAGTCTGGTGGTCTGGAGTGGTTTCTCTAATGACTCTGATATCTATGACCTCGGGTACCTTCTCATATGTTTATTGGCTATTTCTTTTTGCGATGTCTTTGGAAAAATGTCTGTTCAGATCTTTAGCCCATTTTGTTCATTGGGCTGTAGTCTTTCCTTTATTGTGGCTTAAAGAGTTCTTTGGATAATCAGGTGCAGATCTCCTGTCAGATATGTGATCTGCCAGTATTTTCTCCCATTCTCTGGATTGTTTTCACTCTTGGTGGTTTTTTTAGAAGCACACGGATTTTTAAATTTTTTTTCTCTTTCTCTTTGTGATAGTAGAGATTGAAACCAGGGGTGATCTATCACTCAGCTACATCTCTAGCCCTTTTTGTTTCTTATTTTGAGACACAGTCTTACAAAGTTGCCCAGGTTGACCTCAAACTTGGAACCTTCCTGCCTCAGCTTCCTGAGTAGCTGGGATTACAGGTGTGCTCCACCACTCCTAGGAAGGTTTTAACTTTTGGTGAAATTCAATGTGTCTAAATTCTTTTTTCTTTTGTTGCTAGTACTTTTGACATCAAAGAATCTAATGCTAAATTCTAGGTCATCAAGATTTACCTGTGTCTTCCTCTAAAAGGTTTTTGTTTTGTTTTGCTTTTGGCACCAGTGTTAAACCTAGGACCATATACTAAGCATGTGCTCTGTCATGGAGCAACCCCCTCTGAAAGCTCTAGTGTGTTAGTTCTTAACATTAATTCCTTTTTCTATGTGGTATGAGGTAAGGGTCCAGGTACATTCTCTTGCATGTGGAGATCCAGGTGTTTCAGACCATTTGAGGAAGGCACTGTACTTCACCCCTTGAGTGATCTTGGCACTCTTATCAAAAAGTCTGTTGACCGCAGCTGTGAGGGTTCACCTCACATCTGTCCATGTCTCCAGTGCCATTTCGTTCAAGTAGGTCGTAAAATTTAGAAGCATGTATTTTCCTGATTCATTATCCTCTTTGACATTGTTTGCTCTTCTGGATCCCTTGGGATTCCATATGAATTTTGGAATCAGTTTGTCAATTTCTGCAAGGAAAGCAGCTGGGATTCTGACAGGGATGGCTTTGAATCTGTAGGTCAGTTTGGGGAGTGTTGACCTCTTAAAAATGTCACATCTCATGGTCTCTGAACCTAGAATGTCTCCCCATTTATATTGGTCTTTAATTTCTTTCAACAATGGTTTGCGGTTTGCAAATAGTGAGGTCTGCATTTCTTTTGTGAAATTTATTCCTAAGTTCTTTATTCCTTTGCTATTGTGACCAATTATATTCTCAGGGCTGAGGTTGTGATGCAGTGGTAGAGCGCTTGCCTAGCACATACGAGACACTGGGTTTGATCCTCAGCACCACATAAAAAAATAAAAAAAGTAAAGATATTAGGGCTCTATCTGAAGTGTGAGGAGTAAAGATTTGTTCCCATGATGTAGGCTCCCTATTTACCTCTCTTATTGTTTCTTTTGCTGAGAAAAAACTTTTTAGTTTGAGTAAGTCCCATTTGTTGATTGTGTTCATCTACAACTAAAAAAATTTTTTTAAAATTATTTTCTCAATTTTGTTTTCAGATTGTTCATCACTAGCACTTGGAAACAGGGCTACACCTCATCTCTGTGACCTGCAGCTTGGCAGGCTTGTTTCTTGGCTCTAGCAGAGCATACATGGGAGAATAGTTTCTTTGAGGTTTCAATGTAGGTGAACATGTTATCTGCCTTTGAGGATAGTACTTCCTTTCCAATCCCAACACATTTTTTTTCCTTTTTCATGCCTAATTGTCCCGGATAGCAACTCTGGGACTGACAAAGGAGTGAAATTGGTCATCCTGGTCTTGTTCTTGGAGTTTTGTCTGATACGTGTTCTGCATCTATTAAAATGATTGTGTCACTTTTTTTCTATTGGTGTGATGTATTCATGTTTTTAAGTCTGTATATGTGACACTAGAAATTGGACCCAGGGGTGCTTTATCTCTGAGCCACATTGTCAGCACTTTTTGTTTTTCATTTTGAGACAGAGCCTCACTAAGTTGCTGAATCTAGCCTCCAACTTTTGATCCTCCTGCCTCAGCCTAGCCAGCTGCTGGGATTACAGGCATGTGTCACCACACCAGGCTTATTAACTGATTTTTGATGCTAAAACATGGTTTTATTCCTGGGATAAATCTCACTTCCCCATGGTCTATAACTTTTTATTTATTGCTAGTTAATGTTTTCTTTTATCCTTTTAAATGTCAAAAAGTATCTGTTGTTAGTTCACCCAGTGTTTTGTACTGATTACTGAAACTTTTTTTTTTTTTGTAAAAATGTGAACCCAAAGAAGAAAAGTGTTTTGTTTCTTGGTGAAGCATCAGAAGGAGAATTGTAGTGTCAGTGGTGTTTGAGGGCAGCTCAGGATATAAAACATACAACGTAGTAAAGTTTTCCTCATCTTGCTTTTGGTATTTTTCTTTGCAGGCAAGTCTAAGAGAAATATAGAAGCTGGCAGTGAGCTGGGAGGGCATGTGACTTGGGGTTGTTGGGGTATGTTCATTCGTATGTGTGCATCTTCAAATCTCTGGCACCTCACATATGGAACCAGGCCACAGGGGAATGGATATGCTCTAGGAAACATTAAGTATTTTACATTTTCTGTTCTTTTTCTTTTTGCAGTATGAGGATGAAACCTAGGGCCTCTGATAAGCTAAACTCCCCCTTTATCAGGGGGATATCCCAAGCCTCTCTTCGGTGTGTTTTTTTTTTTTTTTTTTGGAGGCACTATAAAGCTAGCTTCAGTAGATTTCTGAAATGCTATTGGGTGCTAACTTATGTCATTAAAAAATAAATCAGTAAAATCTTCTAAATTCTCTCTTTTTAATTCATTTTCTTTTAGTCTCGGATCAGTGTCCTAGAGGGAGTCTCTTGTCATGATTTGCAGAAATTTGGCAGCCTTGTGTCTGCTGTGATCACCAAGTCCTGGCCCAGCAACAACAGAGAAGGCCTGGATGAGATTCTTGAATACCTGCTTACGGGGCCAGATGTGAAGCAGCTCTTCAAATTGTACGGTGCGTGCAGGGCTGGTTGGAGTTGCTGTCCTTCCTTGGGCAATAGAACAGGGCAAGGTACTTGACCTGATCCTCAGCCTGCATGTGCTGAGGTTTGGTAAAGGCAGGATGGGCAGAGATGCCCAGGCAGGTGATAGGCATAAAGAGCATCTAGCACCAGAGCCATTTTCTGCTGAGTGCCTGCTGAATACCTGCTCCTGGGGGGACACACTGTCCTTGAAGCAGCCCCTTGAAAGTCCCCAAGGCCCATGATTTCCAGTTGAGGGAATGGAAGTGCCCAGGGCAGGTTGCTTACCCAGGGTGTTGGAGACTTACTATTTCAAAGATAACAAGTGTTTGGAACTCAAATCCAAGCCCAGCTTGCCTCCCTGTGAAGCCCATCTGTCACAGGTTGAGACTAATATTGATAACTAACAAAACATGAAGTGACTCTTCAGCCATTGCCTTCCCAGGTGTTGTGCATTGATTGCCCTGGAAATGATGGTGCAGGTTTATGCATAAAATTGCTAGATTCAGATCTTGTAGTGGAAAAACTCTGGGTGTGGCAATAAAAACCCAGGGCAGATGATTGTTTGAGCCAAACCAGTTGTGTCCTTCCATGCCAGGAGACAAATAGGAGTAGCATGTGGTCCTGAAGGTGGCTGCTGTGTGCACGGGCCATAGCAGTCTGCTGGGGAAGACTATATCGTGTTACACTCCACATACTCAGCAGTATGCATCTAAGGCTCCTCCTTGTCTTTTCCTGGCTTCATTGTTCTGTTACTTTTATAACTGAGCAAAGCTCCCTTGTCTGGATGTGCCTGGGTTGGTCCATTCTCCCCTGAAGTTCATCTCAGCTGTGTCCATGTTTTTGTAATTATGAATGAAAGTCTGTATGTGTGAAGCTGGGGACTGAACCAGGGCCTCATGCCTACGAGCCTAGCACCCCACCATCAAGCTGCATCCCAGCTCTCTGCTATCTTTGTTTTTAATGGTAAAGATAAACTTGCTCTTCTCATACTACTCTATGGGCCTCATATTACTGTGAGATAAATAGTCTGGCAGTTAAACTAAGCACATTTTAAATTGTTGCCCTCTAAGTTGTTCCAAAAGCTCATGTTCCAGGTTTTGATCCTCAGACAGGCATAGGCAGAGCATGAAGCTTCAGCGTGGATCTGTCTCCTTCCTTGGTGTTATGCAGATGCTTCACTGCACCCATGGAGTGGCCTCTTATGTATGAGCTTGTCCTGTTGCAGTTTATTTTTGTACTACTGCAGGGATTCCCAAGACAGGTGAATTTCAAAGGACATCATGTGCAGTCCAAGAAATATGTTCACTGTAGCATGGACTCAGGCCTTCAACCTTGAGCACTGTGGTTCTCCTGGCTGACTTTGGCCATTGGGAGGGTCTTGTCCTCCCAGTCAGGAGATGCACTAGGGTAAGACCTGAACCTCACAGGTACATGCACAGATGAATGAGGCATCAGCACATCTGGAAACAAAACTCACTGCTGCCGGAGCCACGTGGGCATGGGGCTGGTGTGAGGTTCTAAAAACAAGGAGAGGGGGCTGCCCCCCTCCTTGTTTTTAGAACCTCACACCAGCCGTGGACCATGACTATTCCACGGTTTTGGTACAAGGTTTCTGTAGCTGGTGGAATTGCATTTCTTGTCTTGTCATTAACTTTTCCCCCTTTTCCATTGTGTTTAGTTTGAATTCATCCAGCTCACTGTACTCCTTATCTTCTCAGGGACAGATGAGATGCTCTTAGCCAACATCACAGAGGACGCCAAGAGGTTGATGGCTGCTGCCAGCTCTGTCTTCGCAGAGGTTGCTGGTGATGTCCTGGATGGGTCCATATTGGTTGGACGGTTGGAGCTGATCCTGAAGCACAAAAGTCAGTTTCTGGACCTGTGGCAGTTAGGTGAGCTGAGGCCAGGCTGGTAAGAAGCCCATGTTCACATGTGTGCTGGTTGTCCTTATCCATGCCACTGAGTGGAGGCCTCTCTGTCCTTCTGGTGGTGACTGTGGGGGCACTCCTAGGAAGAGAAAGGGGTGCCATGAAGTTTGTTTCCTTTGGCTGATTTTGTCATTATTTTCCAGAGAGAAAAAATTTTTCATTGCAAGAGAAAAAATGTGACATGGAAGAGACACTGGACTGGAGGATGGATGAAGTCATGTTTCTGAAGAGAGAGAAGAGACAGGTGGACAGCCTCCTGAGGCTGTGTGGGAAGGTGAAGCACCTCGTCCAAGGTACTGCTCCCGCAGTCACGCTGGGCCACCCTCGAGAGCTATGATGGGGACAGAAGCAGGCCACAAATAGTGCGGCCTTATTTGGCAGGGAGAAGCTTTTAAAACATGTTCTTAGCCCAGTTTTCAATGCATTTGCCCAGGGAAGCAGCTTCAGCTTGTACATTCTTGTTGTGTACCTCCACACCCATAGACATCTGCAATTTCCTAGTGTCACTGTCCTGTTCTGGCTACCCATGGAGGAGAGGCGTAGATCTTTCTCCAGTCTGTACCCTGCACATGAGGCTTCTTGCTGCTCTGTCACTCCCAGTGGTGTCCTGAGTTACTGGCTCATTCTTTAGTGTTAGGCCTTCGCCATGGTGTGAACACAGGATTCACAAGCGGACCGTGCCATGGACCATGACTAATCCACGGTTTTGGCACAAGATTTCTGTAGCTGGTGGAATTGCATTTCTTGTCTTGTCATTAACTTTTCCCCCTTTTTCATTGTGTTTAGTTTGAATTCAACCCCGAACTATATCAGCCATATGAGTGGATGTCTCTGAAAAGTCTCCCAGACTAAGGGCTTATTTTCCCTGGTGGGGAGGTGGCCCTCAATCTCCCCTTGCCTCGCAGAGTTGCCTTGTGCCTCCGGGCTGGTAGGACAAGTCCTGCATCCATGGCCTGCACTTGAATCCTGTTTGACAGAGGGTGGCATCTGCTGCTTGCTGGGATGGGGGCACAGGAGGCCAGATACAGAACTGTGCCCCTGCTGTAGGTTGATCATTTGGCTGGGGACAGAGTTTCCTTCAGAGTGCTGCTTGAGTGCTGCATTGGGCCATCAGATGCAGCCTCACTACTGATCCTCTGTGTGAGGTTTACTGTCCTTCCCGGGATGCTCTGGAGAGCTCTCTGGCCCTGGTGTCCTGAAGATGTCATAAAACTGTGCTTGACTGTTGATCTCTTTTCCATCTCCAGGACTGGGCACTGGCAGATCTTTGTCAGCTGGAGATCTAGTCTTAGAACTCTAGGGAGTTCTCATGAATTGGTTTATTGTGGTTTCCTTCTTGCTGGGTTCACATCATCAGCTGCTGGGCCTCCTGGAACAGTTGCCTGATTCTCATAACATCTCTCCTGTTTGGGCTTTGCTTCCTGAGCCTTCTCCTCAACCTTCTTGTGCAGCCTTGGCATTGAACTCTTCATTTCAGCTCTCACATATATTTAATTTGAAGACACTCCCTTTTTTATTTTTATTTTTCTTTCTTTCTTTTTTTTTTTTTTTGGTACCAGGTATTGGTACCAAAAACCCTCTGAACTCTGAATTCAAGTGCACTTAAACACTGAGCCACATCCCCAGCCCTATTTTGTATTTTATTTATTTAGAAATAAAGAAATAAAAAAATAAAAGAAAAAAATTCTTTTTATTGGTTCTTTTTAGTTATACATAGAAATAGAATATACTGGCATAATTTTAAAAGCATGGAATATAATTTGTTCTAATTCATCCCCAGTATTTTTCTTTACCTTAATTTCCTCCCATTCCCTGTTCCCTTCCCTCTACTCTACTGATCATTTTGCTATTTACTTAAGAGTTTTTTAAAATTAGTTTCTTGTGGATATACATGATGGTGAGATTCACTGTGGTATATTCATGGTATATACACACAGGTATATAGGAAATTTAGGTTGCATTCATTCCACTGACTTTTCCTATCCCTTCTCTCCTCCCTTATATTCTTTCATCTTTGTCTACTCTTCTGATCTTACTTTTATTATTTTTAATGACCCCCCCCCTGATTTTGGATTACTTTCCACATATCAGACATAATATTCAACCTTTAACTTTTGGACTGTGGCTTATTTAACTTATGATAGTCTCCATTTTCACTCATTAACCAAAAAAATACCATAAAACCATTTTTCTTTATAACTGAGTAATTGTAACACTCCATTGTGTACATTTACCACATTTTTGAGAGAGAGAGAGAGAGAGAGAGAGAGAGAGAGAGATTTTTTTTTGTAGATGGACACAACACAATGCCTTTATTTTATTTTTTTATATGGTGCTGAGAATCGAACCTGGTCCCACCCGTGCTAGGGGAGTGCTCTACCGCTGAGCTACAATCCCAGCCCCCCACATTTTCTTTATTCATTTGTCCAAGGGCACTGAGGTTGGCTCCATTGCTTATCTATTGTGAATTGAGCTACTATAAACATAGATGTGGTTGAATCACTGTAGTATGCTGATTTTTTTTTTTTGAGATTGCATTTTGTTGGTTCTTTTTAGTTACACATGAGAGTAGAATTCACTTTGATGTAATTGTATAAGCATGGATTATATCTTTTATTGGTGGGCTGAGTAATTTCTTTTTTATTATTATATTCATTTTTTTATTCTACTTAGTTATATATGGTAGCAGAATGCATTTCAATTTATCATACACAACTGGAGTACAACATTTCAATTCTCTGGTTGTATATTTTGTAGAGATGCATCATTTGTGCAATCATACATGTACATAGGGTAATGATGCCCATCTCATTCTACCGTCTTTTCTACCCTCATAACCTCTCCCCAGCCTCCCCTTTGCCCAATCCAAAGATCCTTCATTCTTCCCACGCCCCCCCCCATCATAGATCAGCATCCTCTAAAGGGAGAAAACATTCCACCTTCAGTTTTTTGGGATTGGCTTACTTTGCTTAGCATTATATTCTCCAACTCCATCCATTTACCTACAAATGCTACAATTTTATTCTCTTTTGATGCTGAGTAATATTCCATTGTGTGTGTGTGTGCATGTGTGTGTGTGTGTGTGTGTGTGTATGTGTATACCACAGTTTCTTTATTCATTCATCTTTTGATGGGCCTCTAGGTTGGTTCCACAGTTTAGCTATTGGGAATTCAGCTGCTATAAACATTTTTGTGGCTATGTCACTATACTATGCTGATTCTAAGTCCTTTGGGTGTAGACTGAGGAATAGAATAGCTGGATCAAATGGTGATTCCATTCCAAATTTTCAGAGGAATCTCCTTACTGCTTTCCAAAGTGGATACACCAATTTGCAGTCCCACCAGCAATGTATGAGTGTACCTTTTTCCCCACATCCTTGCCAACACTCATTATTGCTTATATTCTTGATAACTGTCATTTTGATTGGGGTAAGATGAAATCTTAGAGTAGTTTTGATTTGCATTTTTCTAATTACTAAAGATGTTGAACAGTTTTTTTTTATATATTTGTTGATCGATTGTATATCTTCTTCTGAGAAGTGTCTGTTCAGTTCCTTATCCCATTAATTGACTGGGTTGTTTAGGTTTTCTTTCTTTCTTTTTTTCTTTTCTTTCTTTCTTTTTTTTTTTTTGGTATTGAGGTTTTTGAATTATTTCTATATCTTGGAAATTAGTGTTCTATCTGGCATGTGTGTGGTAAAATTCTGCTCCCATACCTCACTGATTGTTTCTTTTGCTGAGAACAAGTTTTTGAGTTTGAATCCATTCCATTTATTGATTCTTGATTTTATTTCTCATGCCTTAAGAGTCTTGTTAAGGAAGTCGGGGCCTAATCTGACATGATGATTTGGGCCTACTTTTTTGTCTGTTAGGTACAGTGTCTCTGGTATAATTCCTAGGTCCTTGATACACTTTGAGTTGAGTTTTATGCATGGTAAGAAATAGAAGTTTAATTTCATTTTGCTACAGAGGATTTCCAGCTTTCCCAGCACCATTTGTTGAAGAGGCTATCCTTTCTGCAGTGTATGTCTTTGGTACCTTTGTCTAGCATGAGAAACCTGTATTTATATGGGTTGGTCTATGTATCTTCTATTCTGTACCATTGGTCTACATGTCTATTTTGGTGCCAATACTAACCTGTTTTTGTTATTATTTTTCTGCAGTATGGTTTAAGGTCTGGTATTGTGATGCCCCCTGCTTCACTTTTCTTGCTAAGGATTGCTTTGGCTATTCTGGGTCTCTTATTTTTTCAAGTGAATTTCATGATTGCTTTTTCTACTTCTATGAAGAATGTCATTGGGATTTTAATAGGAATTGCATTAAAACTATGTAACAGTTTGAGTAGTATGCCCTTTTGACAATATTAACTCTGCCTATCCAAGAGCATGGGAGATCTATCCATCTTCTAAGGTCTTCTCCAATTTCCTTCTTTAGTGTTCTGTAGTTTTCAGGTCTTTCACCTCTTTTGTTAGGTTGATTCACAAGTATTTTGTATTTTTTGAGGCTATTTTGAATGGGGTAGTTTTTCTAATTTCTCTTTAAGTGGATTAATCACTTATGTATAGAAATGCATTTGATTTATGGGTATTGATTTTATATTCTGCTACTTTGCTGAATTAATTTATTAGTTCTCGGAGTTTTCTGGTGGAATTTTTTGGATCTTCTATATATAGAATCATGTTGTTGGGGAAATAGTTTGCGTTTTTCTTTTCTTATGCATATCCCTTTAATTACTTCTGTTTTTTCTGATTGTTCTGCCTAGAATTTCAAGGACTATGTTAAATAGAAGTGGTAAAAGAGGGCATCCCTGTCCTGTTCCAGTTTTTAGAGGGAATGCTTTTATTTATTTATTTATTTTCATTTAGAATGATGCTGGCCTTGGGCTAAACATAGATAGCTTTTACAATGTTGAGGTATGATCCTAATATTCCCAGTTTTTCTAGTGTTTTGAACATGAAAGTGTGCTGTATTTTGTCAAATGCTTTTTCTGCATCTATCGAGATGATCATATGATTCTTGTCCTTAAGTTTATTTATGTGATGTGTTACATTTACTGATTCCATATGTTGAACCAACCTTGCGTCCCTGGGGTGAACCCCATTTGATCATGGTGCACTATATTTTTAATATGTTTTTGTATGAGATTGGGCAGGATTTTATTGAGAATTTTTGTATCTGTTCATCAGGGATATCGGTCTGAAGTTTTCTTTCCTTGATGTGTCTTTGTCTGGTTTTGGTATTAGGGTGATGTTAGCCTCATAGAATGAGTTTGGAAGGGTTTCCTCCCTTTCTGTTTCATGGAATAATTTGAGGAGCACTAATATTATTTCTTCTTAGAAGGTCTTGTAGAACTCGACTGAAAATTCATCTGGTCCTGGGCTTTTCTTGATTGGTAGGCTTTTGATGGTGTTTTCTATTTCCTTGCTTGAAATTGATCTATTTAAATTGTGTATGTCCTCCCGATTCAGATAGAATAGATCATATGTTTCTAGAAATTTTTTGGTGTCATCAAGATCTTCTATTTTATTGGAGTATAAATTTCAAAATAGTTTCTAATAATCTTCTGTATTTCAATAATGTCCATCATGATATTTCCTTTTTCATCAGGAATTTTAGTAAATTGAATTTTCTTTCTCTTTGTTATCCTGGCTAAGGGTTTATTAATTTCATTTATATTTTAGAAGAACCAGCATTTCATTTTGTCAACTTTTTGAATTCTCTCTTCTGTTTTAATTTCATTGTTTTCAGCTCTGATTTTAATTATTTCATGTCTTCTACTACTTTGGGTGTTGAATTGTTCTTCTTTTTCAAGGGCTTTGAGATGTAATGTTAGGTCATTTATTTGTTGACTTTTTATTCTTTTAATGAATGAGCTTACTGCAATCAACTTTCCTCTTAGCACTGCCTTCATAGTGTCCGAAAGATTTTGATATGATGTGTTGATATTCTCATTTACCTCTAAGAATTTTTTTAACTGATCTTTGATGTCTTCTGCTACCCATTTATCTTCTAATATCATATTATTTAGTCTCCAAGTGTTGGAGTAGCTTTTATTTTTTATTTTATTATTGATTTCTGCTTTCATTTCCTTATGATATGATAGAATACAGAGTAGTATCTGTATTTTTTTTTTTTTGCATTTGCTGAGAGTTGCTTTGTGGCCTAATATATGGTCTATATTAGAGATGGGTCTGTGTGCTTCTGAGAAGAAGATGTATTTACTCGATGATTGATGAAATACTCTATATATGTCTGTTATATATAAATCATTTAATTGTATTATTGAGTTCTGTAGTTTCTTTGTTTAGTTTTTGTTTGGAATATCTATCCAGAGGTGAGACAGGTGTGCTAAAGTCACCCAGTATGATTGTGTTGTGATCAATTTCTTCTTGAAATTGAGAAGGGTTTGTTTGATATACATAGAACTTCCATTGTTTGTGGCATAGACATTTATGATTGTTATGTTTTGTTGATATATGGTCCCCTTAAGCTGTGTCAAATGTCCTTCTTCACCTCTTCTGACTACCTTTGGTTTCATGTCCACTTTATCCTTTATTAGAATGGAAACCCCTGCTTGTTTACATGGCCTATGTGAGTGGTATGTTTTTTCCCCATCCTTTCACCTTTCACCTGTGAATGTCTTTTCCTATGAGATGAGTCTCTTGAAATCAGGATGGTTTTGGATTTTTTAATCCAATCTGTAAATCTATGTCTTTTGATTGATGAGTTTAGACCATTCACATTCAGGATTATTATTGAGATATGGTTTGTATTCCTGGTCATTTTGGTTTATTTTTGGTTTTTAAGTTGACTTGGTTTCTCCTTTGATTGGATTTTCCTTTAGTGTGGTTCCTCCTTTTACTGATTTTTATTGTTATTTTTCATTTCTTCCTCATGGAACATTTTGTCAAGAATATTCTGTAGTGTAGGCTTTCTCATTGTAAATTCTTTTAATTTTTATCATGGAAGATTTTTATTCCATCATCAAATCTGAAGCTTAATTTTGCTGGGTAGAAGATTCTTGGTTGGCATCCATTTTCTTTCAGAGCTTGATATACGTTGTTCCAGGATCTCCTAGCTTTGAAGGTCTCAGCTGAGATATCTGCTGAGATCCAAATTGTTTTCCCCCTATATGTAATCTGAAACTTTAATCTTGTGGCTTTTAAAATTCTATCCTTTTTCTATATGCTAGGCATTTTCATTATAATGTGCCTTGGTGTGGATCTGTTGTAATTTTGTATATTTGCTGTCCTGTAAGCCTCTTGTTTTTGATTTTTCCAATTCATTCTTCATGCTTGGGAGATTTCCTGTTATTACTTCATTGAAGAGATTGTGCATTCCTTTGGTTTGTATCTCAGTGCCTTCCCCTATCCCAGTAATTCTTATATTTGGCCTTTTCATGTTTTCCCATAATTCTTGAAGGTTCTCTTTACAGTTTCTCACCATCATCACTATATGGTCAACTTTATTTTCAAGATTATATATTTTGTCTTCATTGCCTAAGGTTCTGTCTTCCAAGTGATTTAGTCTACTGGTGCTTTCTATTAAATTTTTTATTTGGTTTATTGTTTTCCTTCATTTCAAGGATTTCCGTTTTTTTTTTTTCACAGTCTCTATGATTTTCTTGAAGTAACTTTTTGTTACCTGTATTTCCTCTCAATCTCTTTGGTGGAGCAGTCAATTGTTGCTTGTATTTGCTCTTTTAATTCATTCTTTGCTCTGCAGATCATTTTAATTATGTACATTTGGAATGGAATGTCAATGGAATCTATTATTGTATCAGCTTGGTGTGTTTCAAGCACTTTCTTCCCTTGTTTCTTCATGTCGTCCATGTGTCTTCCTCTCTAGCATTGCGGATTCGAGGTATTATAATTTCTAACTTATAATCTTGTAGTGATTACCAATTCCTTGCCTGCAGGAACCTGAAATATGGTCTTGTTGGTCCTGCCTGTTGTCACTAAATGGAAGCCAGGGGAAAAGCCACTGCATGCATCAGCAGATGGAGACATAGCATGGTCGCTCTCCTCCTACCATAGAGTGGGCTGGGGTCGCTGTTGTCTGCTCCACTTCCTTCTGTGTGGCAGAAAGGCTGAGGTCGCTGTCATCTGCTCCTTGTATTTTATTCAGAGACAGAGTCTCACTGAGTTGCTTTGCATCTCGCTTTTGTTGAAGCTGGGTTTGAACTCATGATCCTCCCGCCTCAGCCTCTCAAGCTGCTGGAATTACAGGCATATGCCACCACACCAGCACTTTTTTTTTCTAATTTTTTTTAGTTGTAAACGAACACAGTAAAGGTACTTTATCTTTATGTATTGCTGAGGTTCAAATCAAGTGCCTCACGCACTAGGTGAGCTTTCTACCACTGAGCCACAACTGCAGCCCCTCCCTTTTTTCTTTAAAGATCCATTTATATACTATGCTGTTGTCATGGATCATGGTTGAAGTATCTTATCTTTTGGAGATTATTGGTATTTTTAAAGATTTTTCTTTTCCTTGCATAGTTTTCCACTTCATTCAATTTGCTTCTCTCTGTTGGTTTTTCCCCCTTTCTTTTCTTTATTGCATGCTGAGGATGAAACAAACCTAGCCTTTTCTTTTCTTTTTTTTTATTTGGCACTGAGCATCAAACTCCATGCCTCACACATGCTAGAATACTAGGCAAGCATTCTACCACTGAGCTACATCAGCCCTATTGGGTTTTTGGTATGTTCCCCCTGTTAAAGCTTTTTCTATTCTGGCTGGAGATTTTTGTTTGTCTATGTCTATAAAGACAGTCACCACAAGTGGATTGACAGGCTAAGGGCTTCTGGGCCATGGCCCCTGAGGCTCTGTGGCTGCCCTTGAATTGACTTGGTCCTTGAGGGCTTCTCTTGTGGGCTGGTCACTTTTGCAGCCCCCTGCCTGCTGCCATGTTTCTGGATCCAAGAGGGAGTGTAGGAGGGTGAGCTCCTCTACTCCAGTTCTCCTGCCCTGGTGGCTGTGTGGTCCTCTTGGTTCTTAAATTGAATACTCCCTGTCCTTTGTAACTGCCCAAGACAGGTGTGTGTCTAGAAGTGGCCTCCAGGCCTGAGAGCCCTGCAGGTGGTCCTTCCTGTCCCTTGCCAGGCAGAGGGCAGCCTCCATGGTGGGGATGGACTCTTACCAACTGCTTCTTAAACAGACTTTGAACTCACTTCCTGTTCCCTCTCTGCCTCCTCCAGTCTAGGGTGACCTTAGAAACTAGTGTCCTTGCCTACCAGGAGCTTGTGCTTGGCCTGGCTGAGCTCATGTCTACTGTGGCCTCAGGGTCTGTGTTTTCAGGCCCCAGGAGTATCATTTGGTGTGGTCATCTTTCTACTTCCCAGTGTATGTTGCTATTGGGCTCCTTTTCTACTCTCCTCATTCCTGGTGGTTATGATCTTTGAAAAAGCAATTTCTAATCTGTCACTGGAGACAGATTTGGGAGGAAAGGAGATGGATATGTGTTTCCAATTGTCCTTTCCACACAAGAGCTTACAATCTGTTATTTATCTTGAAAACTGATGAATGAGCCACAGCAGGGTGGAGGGGAGGAGGGATGAATTCTTCCTGTGACAAAAATCCCAGCAATGGTGTTCACTTAGTTTTCTTAAGGCAGTGATTAGAAATACTGGGAAAGTAAAATAAGATGCTACCATGACTAGCAGTTTAACTTCCATGTTTCCTTGTGGTTTCCAAAGTGGATTTTGGAGAGATTGAAGCAAGACACATGGAAGACCTGAATTGCAAAAGACTGAATGAAATCATGAGTTTGAGCCAGCCATTGTCTTCGGCCTGTAAGCAGATGACACACTACAACCTAGGCCCCAAGATCCAGAAAATGGCTGAAAGGATAGACTTACTGACAGACAGCCACATCTTCCAGATCTTCTGGGAAGAAGCAGCAGAGTCATTGAACGATCCCAAAGGGGAATATAAAAGTCAACCCCTTGCACTTACAGAGGCCTATCAGTACTTGTACTCGCCTTGTTACCAAAGGTTCATGAAACTATATGAGGATCTGAAGTCAGGAGATGTCACCTTTGCAGAAATTGATGTCATCTTCAAAGACTTTGTAGATAAATACAATGACCTGACTTTGGACCTCCAGATCATGTGTGAAGTAGACCCCCAGGCCCAGAGGGGCTGGATCTCAGAGCGTGTTGAGCAGATCAAGGAGTACCATAGCCTGCACCAGGCAATCAGCTCAGCCAAAGTCATCTGCAAGGTCAAAAAGGATTTTGGATTGACTGGTGACTTCAGTGTTCTTTACACTTTAATAAACTTTGTAAGTTATTTTCTGGGGACTCCTGTGAGGTGGGGGCCTACCTCAGACTCCTTGGAAGCCCCAGGGATTCTGGGACGGGCAGTGTGGCAGCCCCCCTGAAAGGCTCTGTCTGGGCTGCACTGAGGCTGGAACATTCCATGGCCTGCATTTTTACCTTTGCTTGAGATAGTGTGACTGTTCCTTAGCTAGTGAGTTTTCTTGGGTCGATCTGAGAACCAAAAATTCAGGATAGAGAAACCATACTCTTTCCAGAGGAATCTTATTTCATTAGGTTATAAAAGCACAAAAGGAAATATTTTGTCAATTGTCCAGGTACCTTTCCTAGTTCCAGCAGGAAGTACCAAATGATACATTACTCCTGTCGTAGGTCAGGCCTGAGTTTCTCCTTCCTGTTTTTAGCCTCACATTTTTAAAGTGTGTGTGGCCTATGTTTCAATAGAGACAGGCATGATAGTGCTTAAAATTTAGCTGAGTGTGGAATTGTCTATACCTAATCTTGAAACTTTTAGCACATCTGTTACTCTCACAAACAGAGAAGCCCAGAACTGGCAGGGCTGCTGTGCAGAACAGGTTTCAAAGTCCTTGAAGGCTTCCTCATGGCACTGGGTAACTGTGGACAGTAGCTTCTGCAGTGTAGCAAAGAGGGCCATGGAGGTCATACTATTTTTGGTGCACGAGTGTGTCACACTCTTGCTGTAGCGTCTTCTTGTCCAGGCATGTGGGAAGGCAGGCATGGGTGGTCTCTGGTATAGCCCTCAGCAGAGCTTCATCTTTCAGACTGATGACTTCGAGGCCACCCGTCATGAGAGACTGGACCAGATCAGCCCACAGCTCATCCAGGCCAAGAAGCTGCTACAGGATATCAGTGAGCCCCACTGCCAGTGTCTAGAAGAGCTGGCCCTGCAGAAGGAGCTGGTCAGCTGGCTGCACGAGGCTCTGGGAGGTATGCGGGTAGCTTGGTTTCAAGTGTTTGCCAAGTTTTGTTCCTGAACTTGAGGACATCCTGCCTCAATCACTTGCCTGTGTTAGGTGGGGGGCAGCGTCTGCTTCCAGGAGTTTGCATCAGGGCGGCTTTTCAGAGTTCTGGTTAAAACTGTTTTCTTTTCTGCTCTCTCCATCTTTGGATGCTGGTGTCATTTTCTTCAGTATCTTGACTCCTTTTGTGCCTTCCAACTCATTCTGCTAGAGGACTAGGCAAGCTCTTGCACATAAGGGGATGTTGCTGCAGCAAGCTTGCCGAAGCTGTGCATTTCTCTCCAAGTCTAGGGCTGGGCAGCCTATGTGGTTGTACAGATTAGATAGAGGGTGGGGGAGGGGAGATAAGAAAGGCCAAGTAGATGGAGCAGGAGCAGCACTGGTGCACCACAGAGGCCTGGCAGGACACCTCCTGATAGCATCCAGAACTGTACTGCTTGTACTCCTGAGTCTCCTTTGATGTACAATCTTTGATTGGTAATTAACTCAAGAGAATTATCTCAATTTTTTAAAATAATTAATCATCTACATATTTTTTACCAACTGAACCTGTTTTTGTTTAAGTGATGATGTTTGTGGATTAAAGGAAATAAGGTACACACAAGCCTAGTACAGTGCCTGGGAATTGTTTGGTAAAGGTTAGATGTTGGTCAGCGGTGTCATCATATCCTACAAAAGAAAAGGTATCCTGGAGTCCTAACTGAAGGCAGGAAGTGGAGCAGGCCCTAGATGTTTACTTAGTGTCTATTGATGGCCTCACTAAGGATCATGCCCCAGGTATGAGTTGTGCAGCTTCGTGGAGTTGTTCTGTGCTAGCCCCGTTTCTGTCTCAGGCATCACCGAGCTCCAGGTGTTTGTGGACCTCGCCTCCATCTTGGCTGGAGAAAATGACATTGATGTGGACCGGGTGGCCTGCTTCCATGATGCTGTGCAGGGCTATGCGTCCCTGCTGTATAAGCTGGACAAGAAGGCAGGCTTCAGCGAGTTCATGGAACTGCTGAAAGAACTCTGGAAGGCTCTGCAAAACGACCCTCACCTGCCCAGTAAGCTGGTGAGTCTTGTTCCCGGTTCCAAGGCATGGTGATCTTGCAGCCCCAGGGAACTGCTCTGCTTTGAGGGCACATGGGCAGCCATTTAAACTGATGTTGAAAACCAGGTTTTCTTCATAAATGGAAATGCCTTTTTTGTCTTGGGTTTGAAGAGAGCTATGGAACTGCATGTCAAGAGTACTCTCCACCCTACAAGACAGGAGTGGAAAGGGCACAATAGGAAGTGTAAAAGAGAGTGTACAGTGGTTTTCTCTGAATGGTAGTAATTGTCCTTTATTTTATTACTTTTGGGTATTTTTCGCAATTGATATTGATTAATTTTTTATCAGAAAAAATAAACATTTAAGTAAATTGCCTGTACCAGAGTCTTAGTTAACCAGCACTACACAACTCACCCAATGAGCAGAGATGTCCAGAGGCCTACACCCTACTCAGGACAGCTGGTCCTACATGTGATTGGAGGGTGGGGAGATAGACAGTTTTCCTGCTAGAAGCTCACATTCTCTTAAAATTTTCCTAAGTTGTTCTGGCCATGCTCAGGGTCCATGGCAGGACATTAAGAACTTAGGGCTCCTGTTCAGTCAGGCATCTTTCCTCAGAGGGCCTTTGTTCTGAGAACACAGCAGGATGGTGGCCTCCCACCTGGCTGCATGTCCTGTGGCCATCCACCCAATCACCCATAAGTGCAGGCCACGTGCACTCCATGTGTCAGCTAGGAACCAGGCACCAGTGCATCTACACTGAGTGGCCAGGGTCCTTGGGGACCAAGCAGGGTCCTGAGGGATCAGGCAGAGGCACCTGACAGCCTTAGGCATTGGGTGAGCAGCTACACCCAGAGCCCTGGAGGAGAGTGGCTGGAGTTTGCCCAGCAAGGGCAGAGGCAGGAGGAGGACATCCAGGAAGATAGTCATTCGAACCCTGGCCCATGTTCTCTACTTTTGTCCCAATAGCGAGATTCTGCCAGGAACTTGGAGTGGCTGAAGACAGTGAAGGAAAGCCATGGATCCATTGAGCTCTCGTCCCTGTCCTTGGCCACAGCAATCAACAGCAGAGGCATCTATGAGATCAGGGCACCCACAGGTGACCAGAAGGTGAGCCCTCCCAGATTCCAGGTGCACTGTTGGTGGCACGCACTGGCCTGCTGCAGAGTCAGGGTTTCAGCCACTAGAAAATGACCTCTAAACATGTTGTGCCTCCCAGATCTCCCCAGATGCCATCTTGCACCTGATCCTCCCTGGGGGTCACAGTGGCCTAGAGCCAGATCGCTCCTACACTTTGGAAGAGCTGAGGGATCTTTTAAACAAGCTGATGCTGATGTCTGGCAAGAAAGACCACAAGAGTATGGAAGTGGAGAGGTTTTCTGAGGTGAGCAGGTGCCCTGTTGCCTCAGGCTGGGCATGCAAACGGAAATAGGCAGGGGTTGGCCTCTGGTGGACAGAGTGGTTCCAGAGAGTGGAGCTTGTGGGTCTGCAGGGTGCACCTTGCGTGGAGTCACATCTGAGATGGGACAGGCCCTGGGGCCATCAGCTCCTCCAAAAGAGCTGATGGATTAACCATCTGTCACCAACCAGTGGTGACAGATGGTTAATCCACTGCATTTAACAGGAGGTGACCAGGTAGATAGTTCTTAGGAAGAAGTATGAATGGCTTCATTTACTTTGTAAACTGGCAAAATCAAAAATCTCAAGATTCTAATGGGCACTCTTCATCAAAACTAAAGTAACCAGGGCTGGGATTGTGGCTCAGCGGTAGAGCGTTGGCCTAGCACGGGCGGAACCCCGGTGCGATTCTCAACACCACATAAAAATAAAGGCATTGTGTTGTGTCCATCTACACCTAAAAAATAAATATTAAAAAAAAAGTAATCAAGCCAGGTGTGGTGGCACATGCTTGTAACACCAGTGACTCAGGAGGTTGACACAGGAGGATTGCAAGTTAAAAGCCAGCCTCAGCAGCTTAGTGAGATCTTGTCTCAAAATAAAAAGGGCTGGGGACATAGCTCAGTGGTAGACTACCCTGGATTCAATCCCCAGTACTGAAAAAAATCTGAAGTAATTGTTGACACAGGTTATTGATTTATATAATAGTCTCTCTCATGTAAAGTTTCTTTTCTTACAGTTTATTTGTACTTCACAATTGACATTTTTTTTTTCCCCAGTGCTGGATACAGGGCCAGGGCCTGGCACATACTAGGCAAGTGCTCTACCACTGAGCACAGCCCGGCCCACAGTGGACATTCTTATCTGCCACTTGATCACTTCCCAAAGATGGGAGCCCACTCCTTAGGCTGATCGTGTTTCCCAGTGACCCTAAGGGAGGAGTGAACCCAAGCCCCTTCAATTAGAACCTGTGTGTGTCTAGATCGGCACATCCCCCTCCAGTAGTTCACTGTGACATCTGCCTTATGCCCCTGTTTCCCCCAGTTATTCTGCCACGTGCAGCGGCTTGTGCAAGCCTTCCTGAACCTGTACTCTGCGGGAAACATGCTGTTCCGGACCTGGACTGCCGAGGTCTACTGCTGCCCCAGGAATGGCGTCTCCATCTGCATGGACTTCCACTTGGAGTTGGTAAGCCAGCTGACAGAGAGTGGGGACGTCACCCAGCTCCTGGAAGCCCTCTGCAGGCAGATGGAGCACTTCTTGGATGACTGGAAGGAGTTCGTGAGCAGTAAGCGCAGAGAGCACTTCTACCTCAACTTCTACACAGCCGAGCAGCTGGTCCTCCTGAGCACCGAGCTCAGGAAGCAGAGTCCCAGCGAAGCTGCCCTCATGATGCTGTCCTTCATCAAAGACAATTGCACCCCAGCTGACATCTTAAGGGTCACCGAGGGGTTCAATGAGGCCCCCAGACACCACATGAGGACAGTGATGGAAGAATTACCACCATTGCAATCCGCTGAGATCAGCCTGGTGACCAAGCTGAGGGTCATCATGAAACAGTCCCTGGAGTGCATGAGTGTCTTTCTGCCTGGCTGCCTGGACCTGGAGGCTTTGGGCCATTGTCTGGCTCACCTGGCCAGGATGGGCGGGCCTCCTGTGGAGCGGTCTCTTCCTGTGGGCCTGCAGGCTGGCCAGCCCAACCTGGTCATATGTGGCCACTCTGAGGTGCTGTTGGCTGCCCTGGCTATCTACATGCAGGCCCCAGGCCAGCCCCTGCCCACCTTCGATGAGGTGCTACTCTGTACCCCAGGGACCACGGTTGAGGAGGTGGCCCTGCTCTTGCACCACTGCCTGGCCCCGGTTTCCCAGGGGCACAAGGTCTACAGCCTGCTGTTTGCGGACCAGCTGAGCTATGAGGTGGCCTGCCAGGCAGAGGCCCTCTTCCACAGCCTGTGCACACAGTGTCCCCGGGAGGACTACCAGCTAGTACTGGTCTGTGATGCAGCACGGGAGTGCTGTTACCTGCCCTCAGCCTTCAGCCAACACAAAGTCCACGTCATCCCCCAGGCGCCCCTCCATGCCATCCAGGCCTACTTGGCACATCACTACCGGGTCCCAGCACAGACCTTGTCAGCGGCAGCTGTGTTCAGAGACCGGATGTGTGTGGGGATCGTGGCCTCAGAGAGAGCAGGACTTGGTAATGAGAGTGCTGGGATGGGCAGGCAGTCCCTGAGGGCTTCCTAGTGTCCCCTTTCTCTGTAGCAGAGGGCACCTCAGCTGACAACCCTCTGCAGGTGGGAAAGTGAGTCTCAGGAGGGTCTGACTCCCTGTGGTCAGTGCTTCCCCTAGAAGGAGCCCCCTTTCCATCCAGGTTGCAGTTCCTGGAAGCCCTGATCCTCTCCTTGCATGGACTTCTCTGCAGGTCACTTTTTTCCTGCATAACCTCCTTTGACCTATTCCGGGTTGTGTTGGTGTGAGCAGAAGAGGCACAGCTGCTCTAGCTCCAGGAGAAGAGTGCCTTTGCACCTTCCCTTTAGTCACTGTCATGTTTCCTTGGAAAGAGGTGGTGACTTCAATTCTGTTGACTTCAACCTGTGAGCATCACTGTGCCCTGTCCAGATACAACCTGTTCTCTCCCCCACTGGGGGACATGCCTCTGCTTTTACTTTATTACACTTCCACCATTGTCATCATGGGGAATTTGAGGATGCTGGGTGGGTGACAGCTAGGGACTCTGACTTCATGGTGGAGTTGTGCTCTAATATGATGTTCCGTTGCATCAGTTTTGAATTTTATATAGAGAAGTAACTTTTTAATTTTTTTTAGCTGGGGATTTACCCCAAGGGTGCCCTACCCCAGCATTTTTCATTTTTAATTTTGAGATATGGTCTCACTAAGTTGTTTAGGGCCTTACTAGGTTACTGAGGCTGACCTTGAACTTACAATCATCCTATCTTGGCCTTCCAAGCTCCTGGGATTATAGGCATGTGCCACTGCTCCTGGCTGAGAAGTAATTTCTAATCTCTCTGGAATCTGTTCCTCTTGATCCATAGGCTTAGGATCTAATTTCCTTGTTTTAACGTTCTAGGAAAATCTCTCTATGTGAAGAGATTGCATGAAAAATTGAAAAAGAAGTTAAACAGTGAAGAGGTGCCTTTAAAGATTGTTCGGTTGACTGACGCTCAGGTGGATGAGGGCCAGATCCTGGGCTCCCTCCTGTCTTTCTGGGATGTTCAGTATTGGAAAACGCCCATGATATTCCACTTTGATGTGACTGCTTCGGTAAGTGCCCACATGGCAACTGAATGGCCACATCAGAAGGCTCACATTCCCAGGGCCCCATCTGCTTCTCCTTGAATGAAGAGTCCCTTCCTTCTATACTTGCCTGTAGTCAGTACTCTTCTCCCAAGGAAGAAGTCAGGAGGGTCCTGTGGGTTGGGAGGAATGGTTGGCAATTGTGTATTTTCAAACCCATGCTTCTCTGTCTTTAGGTACAGACTGGAACTTGGGTCTTTCTTTTCAAGATCCTCATTTTACAATACCTAATGGATATAAGTGGGAAAATGTGGCTTCGGAACCCATGCCATTTATATATCATTGAAATTACAGAAGGAAATTCAGTACTGCCAAAGAGGTCTACAAAGCTGGTATGTACCCAGGGCATTTTCAGGTGGTCATGGCACACCTTTGATTCTGTGGCTTGAAGCCTGGTTGACACATCTTGGTTGTTTTGCACTTTCACCTTAGGGTAGCTGTGAGTACATGTTAGGGGAAATACATGCTTGGACTTAGATCTTAATGATGTCTAGAATGAGAATACTCTCATGTTGATTGGTAGCATCTTGGATTCATCTGGATATGTCAGATTGGTTCCTATATCTGGGGTTGAATTCCAGGGGTGCTGAGTGTGGAGCATTTCTCTGTTGATGGCCACTGTCTCCCTTACTGCCAGTGAAGAAGACAGTGAGACGTCATTCATGGAAACCTGTTAGCTGGTGGGGGTTCTATTGTTACAAATGTGTTCATGCTTGGCGAAGAGATCAAGTCACAGGACTGGATATAGCTTTATGGTTCATAATGCAGATGCCATAGTTGAGCTTCTGTAATGCTCTAACATGCAGATGCCAGCCTCTGTGAACAAGAGGCTGCAGAAAGCCACATGCATTCAAGTGATTGTTTTCATAAAGGTCTATCCACAGGAGACCACGTGGAAGGTTAACACATATGGGCATCTTTCAGGAAATCAAATTCTAACTTCTATTTATGTCTCTTCTTTGCAGAATCCACATGCCCCCCAGTTTAGTTTTCTTGACATCTTCCCCAGAGTCACCTGCAGACCTCCAAAAGAAGTGATAGCCATGGAGCTGAGCCCTGAGAGGAGCTTCATAGAGCCTGGAATGGATAAGAGAGAGTTCTGCAGTGCTACTTTCCAAAGACCTTACCAATATTTAAAAAGATTCCATAAAAAACAAAACCTAGACACATTTCAATACCAAGCAGGCTCTGTTGAAGGTACCCCAGGGGAGTGCATCCAACACCTCCTCATATATTGTGGGGTCATCAACCCCTCCTGGTCTGAGCTCCAGAACTTTGCTCGGTTCCTCAACTCTCAGCTCAAGGACTGTGAGGCCTCTGTGTTCTGCAATCCAGACTTTACTGGAGATATACTACAGGGCTTCAAGAACTTCGTGGTCACCTTCATGATTGTCATGGCAAGAGACTTTGCCACACCAACACTTCATACCTCTGACCAAAGAGAAGGGAAGCACATGGTCACCATGGATGGGGTTGATGAGGCAGAGCTCGCCCCCTTCACTCTCCGGAGGAGGTGGGAGTCAGAGCCTCACCCATATGTGTTCTTCAATGGTGACCGTGAGACCATGACATTCATAGGCTTCCATCTCCAGCCCAATGAGAATGGCAGCATTGATGCCATCAACCATCTCAATGGGGAGATAATCAGGAAAGATGTCATGACAGAAGAACTGTACAGGGGGCTATTGCTTCAAGGCGTGCCCTTCAATGTTGACTTTGATAACCTGCCCAGACACGAGAAACTCTTGAGACTCTGCCAGCCACTAGGAATTCCTCAGGCCTTTGACCCTGATGAAACATATGAGCTTACAATGGACAACATGCTCAAGATTCTGGCCATTGAAATGCGGTTCAGGTGTGGGATCCCAGTTATCATCATGGGAGAAACAGGCTGTGGGAAAACCAGGCTCATTAAATTCCTTAGTGATCTGCGGCGTGCTGGTACCCAGGCTGAGACCATGAAGTTGGTCAAGGTTCATGGAGGAACAACCACAGCCATGATTCACTCCAAAGTCTTAGAGACTGAGAAAACTGCCTTATCCAATAAGGACTCACACCAGTTGGACACCATCTTGTTTTTTGATGAAGCCAACACAACAGAAGCCATAAGCTGTATTAAGGAAGTCTTGTGTGACCAGACCGTGGATGGCCAGCCCCTGGAGGAGGACTCAGGCTTGCACATCATAGCTGCCTGCAACCCTTACAGGAAGCACTCCCAGGAGACCATCTGCCATTTGGAGTCAGCTGGTTTGGGGTACAGGGTCAGTGCAGAGGAGACAGCAGACAGGCTGGGCTCCATTCCCCTCAGGCAGCTGGTGTACCGTGTCCATGCCCTGCCCCCGAGCCTGATTCCTCTGGTGTGGGACTTTGGGCAACTGAACGACACTACTGAAAAGCTCTACATCCAGCAGATTGTGCAGAGACTGGTGGACCATGTCAGGATCAGCGAGGACGAGACTCATGTAATCACAGAAGTGCTCTCTGCCTCTCAGAGGTTCATGAGGAACACTGAAAGTGAGTGCAGTTTCGTCAGCCTCCGGGATGTGGAGCGCTGTGTGAAGGTGTTCACATGGTTTCATGGCCGCAGTGAGATGCTCTTGGTGAAGCTGAACACTTTTCTCTGCGAGACCAGTGTCAGCAAAAATAACTTCAGGAGAGACCCCGTCCTCTGGTCCCTGGTACTAGCTGTGGGGGTCTGTTACCATGCCTCCCTAAAAGACAAGGAGTCCTACCGCAGAGCCATTTGCAGGTATTTCCCAGAACCATATGACAACAGCGGGGTCATCCTGGACGAGATCACACACGCACAGGATCTTTTCCTGAGTGGGGTGCCTCTGAGGAAAACCATAGCCAGGAACTTGGCTCTGAAGGAGAATGTCTTCATGATGATCATCTGCATTGAGCTAAAGATACCCCTCTTCCTGGTAGGAAAGCCTGGCAGCTCCAAATCTCTTGCCAAGACCATCGTGGCAGATGCCATGCAAGGCCAGGCTGCACATTCCGCTCTCTTCCGCAGCCTGAAGCAAGTCCACCTGGTGTCATTCCAGTGTAGCCCCCACTGCACCCCACAGGGCATCATAAACACCTTCAAGCAGTGTGCTCGCTTCCAGCAGGGGAAGGACCTGCAGCAGTACGTGTCTGTGGTGGTGTTGGATGAGGTCGGCTTGGCAGAAGATTCCCCCAAAATGCCCCTGAAGGCTCTGCACCCACTGCTAGAAGATGGGTGCATTGAAGGTGATCCTGCCCCCCACCAAAAAGTCGGCTTCATAGGTATTTCCAACTGGGCCCTCGACCCTGCCAAGATGAATAGGGGCATCTTTGTGTCCCGCGGCAGCCCCAGTGAGAAGGAGCTCATAGAGAGTGCCAGAGGGATCTGTTCTTCAGACAGCCTGGTGCAGGACAGGGTCCAAGGGTACTTCGCTCCTTTTGCCAAGGCCTATGAAACAGTGTGCAGCAGGCAGAACAAGGAATTCTTCGGGCTTCGCGACTACTATAGCCTCATCAAGATGGTCTTCGCCACCGCCAGAGCATCTAACAAGAAGCCTTCTCCACAGGATATTGCACAGGCAGTCCTTCGGAACTTCAGTGGCAAAGATGACATCCCCGCTTTGGACATCTTCATGGCCAATTTACCTGAGGCCGGGTGTGTGGAAGAGGTCAGCACCCTGGAGCTCATCAAGCAGAACATTTGTGGGAGTATGCAGAACATACTCCCAGCAGTGGGGGAACTGGAAGAAGCTGAATCCCGCTACTTGCTCATACTGACCAAAAACTACATGGCCCTGCAGATCCTGCAGCAGTCATTCTTCAGTGAGGACCAGCAGCCTGAGATCATCTTTGGTTCCAGTTTTCCCCGGGACCAGGAGTACACCCAGATCTGCAGAAACATCAATCGGGTGAAGATCTGCATGGAGACCGGCAAGATGGTGGTGCTGCTGAACCTGCAGCACCTATATGAGAGCCTGTACGATGCGCTCAACCAGTACTACGTCTACCTCGGGGGCCAGAAGTACGTGGACCTCGGGCTCGGCACCCATCGAGTCAAGTGTCGGGTCCACCCTGACTTCCGCCTGATTGTCATCGAGGAGAAAAATGTGGTATATGAGCAGTTCCCTGTGCCCCTCATTAACCGGCTAGAGAAGCACTACCTGGACATCAGCTCGGTGCTACAGGGGTGGCAGAAGAGCATTGTGCAGGAGCTCATGCAGTGGGCAGAGCAGTTTGCTGACGTGAAGGCCCATCAGTTCCTGGCTGGGCACAAGTACAGCCCTGCTGATGTCTTCATCGGCTACCACTCTGACACCTGTGCCTCTGTGGTGCTGCAGGCTGTGGAGAGGCAGGGCCCCGGGGACCTGACAGAGGAGCTATACCACAGGGTGTCTGAGGAAGCCAAGCTGATCCTGCTGGACTGTGCCACACCAGATGCTGTGGTGCGGCTGAGCAACTCTGCACTGGGCTCATTTGCTGCGCAGGTGCTGTCGCAGGAATACTGGTACAAGCAGCAGCATCAGTCCTTTGCAGATTTCCTCCAGGCCCAACTTCGCAATGGGGACTCGGAGTGCCATGCCATCTTCACAGAGGTGACTGCCCCACAGACTTTCCCTTTCCTCTTTCACCCAAGAGCCCTGGTCCCTGGGGCCCAGAGGTTTTGACTCTCTTCAAGATAGTGTGCAGTCTAGGAAACGGGTGTGTTTCATACAGGCACAAGGAGGACAAGTTCAGTGAGGCCTCTTTTTGACTGTGAGTAGAGCTCTGCTCTGAGAGCAGCATTGGGCACAACATTCAGGTCCCAGAGTGCTGGGTCCACCTGGGATGTAAGTGAATTGGTCTGCTTCCCATCCTTTGACAGAGTAAGAGTAATGGATGAGAATGTCTCCCATGCAGGTGCCCTTAGTGTGTGTCATAGGTGAAAGGTGCACTCCAGGTAGGGACATGGATCTTAGGTGGTTCTCCTTAAGAGAGGCTTTTTGCACTGAAAGAGAGGGCTGGCTGGGACAGTGTCAGAGGCAGAGGCCTCTGTGGGACACAGGTGTTGAGTCTGAATCTGCATCTGTGCAAGAGACCTGGAGGAGATCACTGACAGACGGTAAAGTTCAAGCTTTGAGTGCTGGGTCTCACAGGGATGGAATAGGTGGAGAGACATGTGGAGGGCCTTGTCAGCAGCCTTGAGCTTTGTCTTGCCTGCACAGAGAGGAGCTATGAAGCAATATGTATGTGGACATACCCCACTGCCCCAGTGATGGGAATACAGTGGAGCAAGAGACTGACATTGAGAGGATAGAGCTGTCAGGAGGCTGCTGGCATGGTGCAAACTGCAGAAAGTTAGCAGGCAGTAAGGGGAGGAAGGAGGTGGAAGACACCCTTCCTGAGCTCACTGCAGCTTTGTGCAATCACCATGGAGAATTCAGGAATAGCAGTGGGTTTGGCAGCTAGTGGTGGTGACATCCGTTTGGGATACGTTTGGATGTCTGCTCTATGGTTGGATGTGGGAACCTGAAGCCTATTCATAAGGACAGGCCCAGAGAAGGGGTCTGGAACTGAGTGCAATAGCTACCACTCCGATGCCTGTGCCTCTGTGGTGCTGCAGGCTGTGGAGAGGCCTATAATCCCAGTGGCTTGGGAGGCTGTGGCAGGAGGATGGGAAGTTCAAAGCCAGCCAGCCTCAGCAACTTATGGAGGCCCTAAATTACTTAGTGGGACTCTGTCTCAAAATGAAAATTAAAAGGGCTAAAGGGGTTGGCTTGTAGCACAGTGGTAGAATGCTAGCATGTGTGAGACTCTGGGTTCGACCCTCAGCACCACATAAAAATAAATAAAAAATAAAGGTCCATTAACAACTAAAACATTAATAAATTTTAAAAAAGGGCTGGGGTTGTTGTTCAGTGGTTAAACACCCCTACATCTCATCTCTGGTACTAAAAAAAAAAAAAAATAGAAGGGGTCTGGAGAGCTGAGGTCGTACAGGCCTAGGAACATCTGGGTTTGCAGCATGGGATGTGGTCCATGGCAGAGACTTGGGAACTACTGAGGGAGGAAGAGTTGCCAGTGGCTAACTCCATCTGATAGCAGGAAGCCAGATTACAAGAAGAAATGGCATTGTGCTGAGCCCTAAAGGATCAGGAGGCTCTCAGGTAGGGACCAAAATAGGAAAAGAGACATTGGCTTCTCAGAAGGCATCCAAGGCATCTTCTGGCCGGGGCAAGTCTTCTCTCTGTCATCTGTTGACCCTGGAGGTTCTGCTTGCCTCAGCCATTCCTTGTATGTAAAACCTGCTCGGGGTCGGGCTTCTTTTTGTCCCAGTGCCCCCTGGTCCTGGGTTCTAACCCACCATTCTGTGCCCCCGCTTGAATTCTGGCTGATGGCTTGCGCACCCACATTGCAGGTCACCACCTTCTCCAGACTGCTGACGAGCCGTGATTGCGAGGCCCTAGGGGAGGAAGTGAAGGGCTTGGCCCCGAAGCCCATGATCCTGTCACTGCAGCAGTTCGACACTGAGTACTCATTCCTCAAGGAAGTCCGGTGAGGTGTCCTGCCTGCCCATCACCCTCAGCCCCCATCCTAGGTATATGGTATCCCATACTGGGGCATGGTAGCCACTCGAAAGGAACTCTGAGCACTGGACACTGTGAGAAGGTCATTGCTCAGCCTCATGGTATGCCCTTCCAGCCCCTGTCATAAGTGGCCTTCTCCACAGCTGTGTCATCTGTCTCTTGATATTTGTGTAGCCCTTTCCTTCTCCAGTGGATTGCCTCTTCACCTTGTGGAAGGAGACCCTACTGGATGCTGGATTATTCTGCATGGCCTGTGTTTCCCTTCACTTTGTGGAGTGTTGTGATCCATGTTTATGTTTTGTTTTGTTTCACTTATGCTAGGAACTGAACTCATGGCTGCTCTACCACTGAGCCACATCTCCAGCCCTTTTATTATTATTATTATTAATTTGCAGACAGGGTCTTGATGAGTTGCTGAGGCTAGCCTGGAACTTGTGACCCTTGTGCCTCAGCCTACGGAGCCATGGCTGCCTGTGTTTTAGGACAGAGGATTCACTTGGGTGATTCAATTTTTCTTTCAGAAGCAGCTTAATGAAGACAGCCAGACGTAAAATCCTCATTGTCCAGTTGGATTTTGATGATGGCGCTCACAGTACTCAGCTCATTGCATCAGCTAAGTATGTTCTTAGTATTTTTTCTCAGGAAACACAGGAAGCCAAAATCTACCCAGGACCTCCTGAAGAATTTATTTCCTGAAAGCAGTGTGAAAATAAGAATGACTCTCCCTCCCAGCTCCTGACATGGGCTAGGGAAGCTAGAGAGGAAAGGATGAAGGAAAAGGCCAGTAATGGCACAGAATTGGTGAAATGCAAGAAGTGTCAATAATGGAATATTTGTAGTGTGTAGAAGAATGTGTTAAAGCTATGTTTGCAGTCATTTTTTGGTCATTTTAATTTTTAATCACACAATTAGGATTAAAGTTTAGTCTGGGATGTAGCCTTGTGGTACAGCACTTACCTAGCATGTCTGAGGCCCTGGGTTTAATCCGCAGCACTGCATAAAAAGAAAAAAAAAGTACTTATCATAAGTTTAAGGGCAGTAAAACTATGTAAATAAATTAATATTTATTGGACATTTTTTATGATGACTATAAATCTGTTGCTTTCATAATTGCTGTGTTCTATTACTCATGTAATGTAAGAGTGACTTCTGCCCCTTTAAAGTACTGGGAGCCTAGTACAAAGTTAAGGCTAGCCAGATCCTGCTAGGAGGTGGTCTGACGCCACTGGGGGTGCAAGGGGTGCAAGGGGCACTGTACCTCACTGTACTCTCTCAAAATGGGAAGGCCAACAAGCCCCACCCTCTGGCATGTGAGGGCCCTGAGACATGCCGAGTGGGAGTTCTGATCAGCAGTGAGAGGTAGAAAGTGACCCCACCAAGAAGAAGCCATCCTCCTCTCACAAGAGATGTGGTGGACCCTGGCATTGTGTGGAATGTGGTAAAGCCCCTGACAGCTCCAGGGACACCCAGCAGCCATCTCACACCTTGGCTCTTGCTCAATTGTTTGCTTTGTTTTGATTTTTGTTTTCTAAATAGATACTCTGCTATCAATGAAATCAACAAAATACAAGGAACTCAGGGCTGCATCTTTGTCTATTTCATCACAAAACTGTCCCGGATGGGGAGCAGAGCATCCTATGTGGGATTTCATGGAGGTAGGGCCAAAGATAAGTGACTGTCTTTAAGTATGTCTGGGTTGATTCTCAGGGGTCCCATGCTGCCTGCATGTCTAAGTCAGACACCAACTCCAGCTGTCTCTGGGCTTCTTTGGCTCACTGTTCACAGCCATCGCCCTGGGACTTGCTGCTGCTCTGTCAGCATGGCCTGGGCTATCTCAGGCGTGCACAGGATAAGCTCCTGCTCCAACTTTTCATTGTACAAATGACTCAGAGATCTTCTCCTTGCAACCAGCCCTAGTGCTGACTCCTTGTGCCTGACTCCTTGATTTGCCTTCAAATCAGCCCAACTTTTTTTCTGTGGAATGATCACAAACTGGATTATGTAAGACAACTGGTATTCTGAGAAGAGGGAAATAAGTTTAATAATTTCACAGATGGAAAGACAACCTGTCAGTATCTTGAAGCACTTTCTAACTAAGTGACAGTATGTATGCTAAGATGCATGTAAAGAACCATAGACAGGATCCAGGTAGCCTTTGCACACCAGTTAATCAGTCTCAACACACAGGTTGATGGTGAGCATGCTGATATGATGTAGTGGAACTGATGGGTTTTGGTGTGTTCAGGGACATAGACTTTGAGGTACTGATCATTCCTCTGTCAGTAGTGTGATTAAACATCTGGACACAGGTGTGTCCCTGCTCATGGCTGCAAGAAGAAAGTGAAAAGACTTGAGAAGATGTGGTAGCTTTGTTCTTCACAGGGCTATGGCGGTCTGTGCACATCGATGACCTCCGGAGGTTCCCAGTCATGTCCTCTGATGTGACTAAGCTGCAGAGTGTTACCATCAGCCAGCTGTTCATGCCAGGAGACAGCCCTGAGCGTGAGTTGCAAGGTTTCAGTCTGGGAAAGTGGGTGCAGAGAGGCAGATGGAAGGTGTCAAGTTAGACAGCTTCCTGTGGGGCTGGAGTCAGGGTTGCCACACTTGAGTTACCTTTGAGTCTCGGCACCTGGCCTCAGCCGGAACTCAGGATGTGACACTGAACTGCCTGGCTCATGGTCAAGATCACCAGGGCCATGGGAAGGCCAAGGAGCAACACCCAGTGTATCAACTGGTGTGCTGTGGGTCATGTGCCCCAGGCTCTGGGACACCTGAACAGTAGATTTTGTGCTAAACTGGGTGACAAATGCCCCATGACTGGGGCTACCACTGAAGCTTGGGACAGGAAACCTTGGTGAAGCTCTCAGCCTAGGCACAGACTTGGTGCCACCCCATCCTTTTCCTTCTCCAAGTAGTGACTTGATTGTGTTCCCTTTGCTTGCATCAAAAGGCAACCAGGAGGAGGCGATGGAGGCAGAGACTAGCATGACAGGGGAGGTGGCAGAAATGGAAATGGAAGAGGAAGGTCCTGAGGAGATGGAATGGGAGGCCGTGGACCTGAGGGGCGGTGATGTGAGTTCTCTGTTCCCCTGTTGGCTGCAGGTGGCTGAGCTGGAGGAGCCCAGGCAGCTGTGCCAGGGTCAGGCTGAGCCCTGCCTTCTCTTTATGCTGGAAGTATGAGGGACTTACCAGGACAAGATCTGTCATTCCCTTCTTTATGAAGACTCCTAGTTAGCTCTGCCCTGTCCCCCAACCACTGACCAAATCCCTGATGTCAGCCACAACCTTGCCAGTGGTCCTCAGGGTGGTTGGGCAGCACACAGGGATCAGCTGGGAGAGGTCTGTAGGTCAGCTTCACCATGGAGACTGGCCACTGATGCTTTGGGCACATGGACACGAGGCCACCTTCTTGTGTGGGTAGCGTAGCTTTCACCCACCCTGGACATGACAGCAGCAGATGACGTGCTGTCTCCCTTGGCAGGCACAAGTCCTGGACACCACCAGACTGCTGAGGAGCTGTGTGCAAAGTGCCGTGGGGATGCTCAGGGACCAGGAGAGCAGCACACGCAACATGAGGAGAGTCACCATCCTCCTCAGCCTCTTGAATGGGGACAGTGTGTGCAGTGGTATGAGTCATGTCCTTGCTTCTCATCAGGGAATCAGGTGGCTGAGTGTGGCGAGCTGCCCTTCTGGGTTTCTGTGGCTTGGCAGAGGCAGCTGGCATAGTGGGAATCTAAGGACATCTCTAGAATTCTTCTCTAGAGTTGGCCTGGCCAGAGGACCTGTGGCTTCCCTCTGTGGGGGAACTGGTCAAGCAGCACAGTGGAGTCTCCAACTTGGTGCTCACAGGTGGACCAAATTATGTCCCTTCTGCCTTTTCACAGCCGCGTTCTTGCGGATATCCAAGATGCGCCTCTCAGTCCTTCTAAAGAAGCAAGAAGAGAACCAGCTCTGCAGTCTGAAGGAGTGGGTGGGGCGAGAGGCTGCGAACCAGGATGCGCTCCAGGAGGCCGGCACTTTCAGGTACTGTGAGCAGCAGGCAGCGCAGGGACCTGCTATACTGTCCCAGGGGAAGGAGCACACCAGGTGTTTCTTTCTCTACCTCTGAGGAGGGCAGAACTATGTTTTTGCTCCCTGGATGGTCTTCCTTTCCTAGCACATGTCCAAGCCATGTTCCCATTGCCCCTCTGCCATTGTTGCTCTGTCCTTGCTGGGTTTGCCAGCCTCCCTTTTCACTACCCCATGGTCTCCACAGTACTCGGGACCAGTTTTTTCCCCATGGTCACAAGCAACACCCAGGAACAACTGGACCTGCTTGCACTGCACCCTCAGTGCACATTTCTGGGGCTAGCAGAGCCTTAGGATCCTGCTGGATGTTATGACTCTTCACTAACACTGTGTGTCTGGGACTTAACATCACATATCCTTGGGGCTAGACAGCCAGCCTCCTTGAAGTCCTTTACACCAGAAGTCCTCTGCTTTTTAGTTAACTGTGTTAAGTAGCCTTGTCTTAATATTCTTTTTGATTCTCAAGTTGTTTAAATTTGGTCTCTTGGAACCCCTTTGAGGTGACTGCATTACTCCGAGAGCACTTCCCAGGGCTCTCAGCTCCTCCAGCCCAGAACCTCTTTCACGACCACCCCTTCCCCATCCTCTGTGCATGTTCTAGTTTGGGGTCTTAAGTCAAGTGATGTCCTTGACTAGTGGGATGTTTGTTTTCTCAGTAGATGTTTTTAAGTTCTCTCTAGAATCCTGTGTACTATATAGTCAGGAAAAAAAATTCATACAAAAGGCCTTACTTTATTTTCCAACACAATTACCTAGTAATTCTTGTCCTTTACCATAAGAAATTATAGAATTTTTGTTATTATGTAAAAAACATCTTTGCAACATGAAAGTGAGATGTAGTTAATTCAACCAATTAAGCGCTGTCACTCTAAAGTACTCAGGGTTATTTACAGAAACACTCACAATGAAAGCTGAATTCTAGATGAACATGTTTTCTTACTTAACTTCATCTAGATCAAATTTACGTTCATCTCTTCATCTTTATTATATGGTATCCACAGCTGATTTTTTTTTCTTGCAAAGTTTATTTATTTAGTGAAGTTCATTATTATTTGATTTGTGTATAGAACCTAGTTGGCTTGTTCTAAAAAAACATTATATACAAAAACAGCAAATATTTCTTCATCTTTTCAAGGCACTAGTTGCTGTTACTAGATGTAGAATTAAGTTCCATCCAGTCCTGCTTCTAATCTAAGACAATCACATTTGTGAGTCTCTTACACTTAAAAGTGATGAAAACTTCAATTTGTGGCCCTGGCTTGTAGGCTAGAAGGCTTGTTGACACAGAGGAAGGAGGCATCAAGATCATAGTACTGACTGTGGTGCTGAGCCATTGTCCCCTGTCCTCTGTCCCACCCCTGCTGCAGGCATACCCTTTGGAAGCGGGTCCAAAGCGTAGTCACTCCTCTGCTGGCCAGCATGATCTCCCTCATCGACAGAGATGGCAACCTCGAGCTTCTGATCAGACCAGACTCACCAGCCTGGGCCCGGGACCTGTGGATGTTCATTTTTAGTAACACTAAGTTGCTGAACATTCCGCTTATGATGAATAACATAAGGTGAATGAAAATCCTCACAGCACCCTCAGTAGCTCTCCTGGGCTTGAGAATGTAGGCTCTGCTTTCCAAGGAATGTTTCTCCAGCTTCTTCTATAGCCTAGCGGTCATGGCATCCTGGCAGGTCTTTGTTCCATTTCCTTTTTCCTCATTTTCTTCTCTGAGGGCATCTGTGATAGTTCAGAAAGCCAGGCTGGATTCTGTGTGCAGTGGGGACATTGCCCTTTGGAGAGACTATGTCCTTATTCATGCTTATGTTCCCTTATGCTGTTCCCCTGTTCTGTCAGGGAACCTCCCCAAGTTTTCTGTTCAGATTACAGGGACTTCAGTTCTGGAATGTAGGCCAATAAGATGCAGGAGAGGGGCAGGCACAGGCACTGGAGACTTGGTCCTGCCTGAAGCTTTGGGCCCTTTCTAGGCCCTGCACAGGTGGCCTGCTTTCATTCTGCCTGTAAACAAGGGTTATGAGGTAGCCCTCCAGTTTCTGTGCACTGGGAGCCCTGGCCAGGAAGGCAGACAGCAGCTGTCTATGCAGCCTCAGCACCTTGTCTTGTTTTGATGGTGTGGGGGATGGAACCTGAGGCCTCACACTTGCCAGGGAAGCACTCTACCGCACAGCTACCCCCTCACCCCTGACCCACAGCACCTTCTGAGAATTGTGGCACATGTCCTCTGGTGTTTGGAGCACCATCTCAGGAACTGATTCTCACTAACCTCACCTCACTGCAGATCCAAGAGTGAGATATCCTTTATCGTGGTACAGAACCATATGAGCCTTCCTGAGGGTGCTTTCAACAGTGTCCCCTTCAGCTGGAGAATCAGGGACTATCTGGAAGACCTCTGGGTCCAGGCCCAGTACATCACAGATGCAAAAGGTGAGTCCTACTCAAGATGGGCCCGATGCAGCCCTGGTGAAGCAGCCTTTACCCACAAAGACACTGCCTGACCATCAGCGGGAAGACAGCAGCTAGCACCTGGTAAATTCTGGGACTTGTAGTTCTCAAACTTTGCATGTGGAATAGACTCAAGTTCATGTCTTACTTTCATTTTGAAATGTTTGCTGAAGAAATGAGAGTCTCCAGGAGATCAGAAGCCTTTAAGTCATGCCGTGAAGGGAGCCTGTGAGGTGATTTCTAGTGGCTCACTGGCTGGCAGTCTGGTGAACTAGAGCATGTTCCAGCAGGGATGAAGCTTACTTCCTGCTGCAAGTTGACCATTCCTGTTCTGAGGCTTAGACCCAGGAAACAGCCCCTTTAAGCTTTCTCAGCAAATGCTAGCAATGAAAGGAACATGGCCCTTTTCCCCATGCTGAGCCATTGTTTCCTCCTGAGTCATAGCTGGGGGCTGAGTTTGGCCATAGTCAATTCAGAAAAGCCAGTGGCAGTGCTATGTTTTTTGAAAAGTCACTTTTCAGATACATGTGAAATCATCTTTTCAACATGTACTTAGAGAACCAGTATGCTCAATGTGAACTTGCTTTCCTGGGCTTGCATTCTGCCACTTGTCCTAAACCAAAGTGAAGTAGTTGGTCTCCTGCTGAGAGAGTGTTTCTTCCCCTGGGGGAATGCCCTGCCTGGACCTGCTTGTCCAGCTGAGTGTGAAGTAGGTAGCCAACTCCCCATCTGCTGGAAGGCAAATCTGTCTGATTGGTGTAGTCTCTGACCCCAGCCCTAAAAAGAAGCCCACTCAGTCGTGATTCCCTGGGAACTTACTTGGGCCCATTACACTGAACAGACTTGCAGCACAAAACTCAGGCTACCTCATATGTTTTTTCCTGTTGGAGTTAGTGTGGATTTTGTGACCTAAATTGAATGTTGATCCTGCCTTCCTTTCTATGTCACCTAGGCTACACATCCACCATACTCTATTCCCATAATGGAACTTTGTCTTTGAAATGCCCCAGGGTGCTACACTAGCCTGTGGCTCCTTACTGGGGAGCAAGTTTCTCTCAGCTGTGGCTTCACTTGTCTCAAGCCGCTCTGGCTTCCTCCCTGCAGGACGGTCAGAGAAGTTAGTGGAAATCTTCCAGCAGACTCCCCTGGGCGTGTTTCTTGCCAAGCTCCCTGGAGATCACCAGCAGGAGCTGGTTCAGTGCTACTTGAGAGACTTCCTGCTCTTAACCATGAAAGTGTCCACCTGGGAGGAGATGAAGGTAGGTATCCACTCAAGGTCAAGTGTGAAAATTGCATGGTATAGACTGGGGACAAACACAGGAACTCAACTTCTGAGAGCTGGTGCTGCCATGTGGGGGAACAAAATGAAGCCCCACAGGATGCTAGGCTGAGAATGTCCCCCAAGGTGCTCAGAACACAGGGCCAGTCCTCATCACTCCCCAAGGCCTCCTGGAATGGGATGTTCTAGTACCTTGAGAAGCTCTCCAGGTTCCTTGTAGCACCCTCTTGAAATTGTTGAGTCAAATTTAAGATAAATAGGTAACTGATGTCTTACGGTAAGAATAATAAGTGAAATTCAATGGGAAAGTTGATACTTTTTTGTTTCTGGAGCTGGGGAGAAAATCAAGAGCCTCAGGCATGCTAGGCAAGTGCTGACTGCAGAGTAGAAGCCCAGCCCAAGATGGAAACTTAAAGAACATTGAAGAATATACTCTAGCCAGCATGAGGGAAGGTTAGCGAGATCTTTTGGGGAATGAGCAGAATTATCCTGATTTCAAAAATGGGTATAATTTATAAGCCAGCTACACAGGGCATAATTGTGCAGGAATCTAGAAAGCTTTGCTCACATGCTCAGCCCCACCAGGCAGTCAAAAGAAGATAAACAGTCTCCAGATGCCAGTTGTACCTGCTCATCTGGAAAAACTGAGTTTTCAAAAAGAAGGGCAGGCTCACAGGCTTCCTGGGCAGGTACTGAGCAGTGGTCACATGGCAGGGTGGTTGGACAGTGCTCACAGCAAGGCTTTCCAGCTTTGTTTCTGATCACAAAGAATTAAAAACAATTTAAGTGTTCAAATAAATGAAGGAGGGACAAATTAAAGTAGGACCATTTTAAAATAGTTGTTTGCAACCATTGAAAACAATATTTTCACAGATAATGAGTGGTAGAGGAATTCTTATAACCTAATCTTGAGTGGAAAAAATCAGGAACACAGTGATTCTGATTTGAGGATGATTCTGAGGAAAGGAACAGTTAGGAAAATGGCTAGAGACTCTACTAAAAAGCAGTCAGGAAATAGGAAGTCTGGTTTGTAATTTTATTTTTTTTTTTGTGGTTTTTGAATAATTCTGAATTCCTACAGGAAAACATCTCTTTATGATTCAAAAATACATACTGAAAACCCTTGAAAACCCCAGTTTCTGCAGATGGCCCTGTGGTCCTGTGTCTGTGAGCTGCAAGCAGCCTCAGGGAGTCCTGTGGATGGGCTCTGCCTGCCGTGGGTGCACCTGGCCTATCAGCATTTCAGGACCCGGCTGCACAACTTCTCCAGAATCTTGACCATCCACCCACAGGTTCTGCAGAGCCTCACTGAAGCTGCACAAAAGCACGACATGGCTGGCAGTGAGATGGTACAACCCTTCGGGAGGCTCAGGCCCTTGGCCTGTCCCTGGGAGCAGAAGGAGAAACCCTTTAGGGGTGTGTGAATCAGCATAGCCCAGAGGTTTTGGGAACAGCTGTGCTTCCTGTATCCCGAGACCCAAAGGAGCAGGTTAAGAGCCTGGAATACAAGGATACACTGCCTCTGCTGGGACCTCTGGCCTAAGGAAGCCTCAGCCAAAGAAGAGGGTGGGTGGAAGGGCAGGGGCCCTATGGGGTCATGTGACTGTTCTCCTCTTCCCAGACACTGGATGCATTTGCTGCAATGGCCTGTGCTGAAATGCTGACAAGAGACATCTTGAAGCCAAGTCCCCAGGCCTGGCTGCAGCTGGTGAAGAAGCTGTCCATACCGCTGGAGCTCGTCTGCTCTGATGGGTACTTTCGAGGCAGTGGGAGCACAGCCAGAGCTGTCACTGCAGAGGTCAGGTGAGATCCAGAGTCGGCTCTCCCTGGCATGCTCAGCCTGTGCTCACCAGTGGACTCCAGGTCCTGGAACACCTGGCAGCAGGGAGAGCAGGTGCTCCTGCCATGGGAGGGGCTCTTTGTGCACTCAGTCTGCCCTCGATGAACCCTGTCAAGTGCCAGGCATCTCGTTAGACGCTGGAAAAAGAGGAAAACCACATGCAGTGAGGCCATGGTGCCCCAGAGCCACAGAAAGGCAGGCAGGTTATTAAGCTGCACCTTGAGAACCACTGTGGTGGCAGGGAGCCATCAGAAAGGACAAGGTTGGGCAGGGCAAGCAGAGGGGCAGGCCTTCAGTGTTGGGGAGAGTCCCAATCCATGCTGGGCTGTGAGAGTCAAGAGGGATTTACTGTATGCAGGATTGTCAGAGAGTAGGCACAGTGGCAGTGCATGCTGAGGTAGCAAAGTGAGACTCCAAGTCCTGCCTGCACAGAGCACTGGGGGAGTGCTGAGGGCAGGGCTGGTGGATAACCCCTCCTGTCAGCTCACCTTCCCATGCTGCCTTACATCCGCCCTCTCGTCCCCTCCTCCTGTCTCAGAGTCCTCTGTTAGAGCTGAGTGTGTAACACCCTCTTTTGACAGAACCCAGTGGAATCGTGTTTTCCCCATTGCACTCTTTGTGGAGCACGTGCTCCTGGGGACTGAGAGCCAGATTCCTGAGCTGTGTCAGCTGGTGACCAAGTACGTCTTTTCACTAGACAAGGTGAGCACTGGGCACTTCTCTTGGTCAAATGCAGAGTTTGGGAGCCCACTCTGCCCTCATCTGCAGGTCAATGCTGGGCTCTCACCCAGTCGCACAGGGGAATGTGGCTCCTCAGCCAGCCATTGCATGGATAAGCTCAGTTGTTCAAGAGTTTGCCCTCCCTGATTGCCGAGTTGGGGCATGTCACTTAGGAATGATTGTACAGAATTGGACTTCTTCAGGGAACTTGCTTGTGGATGCTTTGCAAGAGCTGAATGGTTAGGTTCTACCCACCTCTAGGATGACCTAGAGCAGGCCAGCAGCCTAGCCCTTAGGGGCAAATTCACCACCATCCTCAGCAGGATGATAGCAATGCAGGAGAATGCCACTGGAGGTGGGACTTCAAAATACATGATGTCCATGGGACCATGGGAACAGGAAACCATTGAGCCTCTGCCCCCAACACCAGATAAAGCTGATGATGTCGCAACCAGTACCCCTCAGAGAAAGCCACCATCTCTGTGGCTTTCCACCAAAAACAGCCACTCAGCACAACACGGTTCCTACCTGTGTCACCCTGTGACCTTGGGCTATGGTAACTAGCTCATGAGCACATCCTGTGGGTGTACAGCCATTGGCCTCCAGTGTACCCACTGTCAGGGTGTCTGAGAAAGACCACTTAGGTGTGCAGTCTTTGAAATGCAGGTAGGTGCACCAGAAGGAGATTGGCATAGATGCCAGGTGCCAGCGTATTCAGACTTAATCAGAATGTCACAGGACTTGTGCAGGATGGCCTATAAGGGCCAGAGCTTGCTAACACTCCTAAGGTGCCAGGGGCCCACACTGCTTCTCGCTTACTCTTCTGTCCTCCTCAGCAGCTACCTTCCAGCTACTTGTCTTCAAAGTCTATTCCTGCTGTCATAGCCTGGGGAGCAAAAGAAGGGAGTGGCAGTGCCAGGGATGGAACCAGGGCCTCACATATGCTAGGCTGGAATCCTGCCACTGAGCCACACCCCAGCCCCTGCACACAGTGCCTTTAAGAACACAGCCCAGGCTGGGCATGGAAGCACCTGCCTGTAACCCTAGCAGCCCGGGAGGCTGAGGCAGGAGGATTGTGAATACAAAATCAGCCTTAGCAACAGCAAGGCACTGAGCAACTCAGTAAGACTGTCTCTTAATAAAATACAAAATAGGGCTGGGGATGAGGTTTAGTAGTTAAGTGCCCCTGAGTTTAATTCCCAGTACCAAAAATTTTTAAAAAAGAACACAGCCCAGGACACACACACACACACACACACACACACACACACACACACACACAGTACAGCTCATATTTCATTGCCCTAAACTAAGTCCCTTGGCCTCATCTAGGTGAAAGAAGATGGGAAACCTTTCTCAGAGTATGCTTATGTGCCATGTAACTTAGAGGGTTTTTTAAATATTTTTTTTTGGCTTTTTGTTGTTGTTTTGAGAAAAAGGAAAAAGAAATTTTATTGCCTGGCTAGCAAAGGAGAAACACAAGGGACTCCTGTCCCAGAGGCTGTGATTCCTCTATCAGGGGGAACAGAGAGTTTTTAAAGAGGCTATTCAAAGGAATTCTGTTTTCCAGGATTAGGAAGGAGATATTAGGTAGATCAGGGAGGAGAGAAAAACAGGTATACTTTAGAGCAGCAAAGCTATGTTCAAAGTATGAACTGGACCACTATTGTGGAGGTTCTTAAAGGAAAAGTAGAGAAAAAATGGTGAGAAGGAGCATGTATCTGCCCTATGGCCACAGGCATCCTGGACCACCTTCCCACATGGCCTGGACACAGCTCTCTCCAAGTCTTTCCTGTACCATCCAGGACCCTCAAACCCTGGGGATGCACTGGGTACTCAGCCAGGTCCAGTGTGGTCTCTGGTGGTCAGGTAGCCTGCTAGCTGAGAGATGGGTTTTCTGGCCCTGAGAGCTGGCATGCACCTGTTCATGGGAGACTTTTTCCCCAATGTAATGACCTCAAAAACTTCACAGGTTTCTGGTTCATTTCCTTCTAATCAGATCCCTGTGCAACTAACCATAGCCACAGATGCTACCCAGTTAGTTCCCGAGCTTGAAGCCTGTGTTGTACACTGGTCTGTGCTCTGTGTATTTCCTCCAGCTACAGGGAATCCCTACAGCTCCATTCATTGGCTACCTGAGCCTGGAAAGGGTGCTGCCCTGGATTGATGTTTGCTGTTCTCCTCCTATGGTTAGAAGTTTAAGTGAAACTGTGGGGGATGTCTGGGGCCTGAGTCTTACCTCCTGCAGACTGCCACTTCAGAGCTGACTCCTACACCCCTGGATATTGGTAAAAGCTGAAAGTAGCCAGCACATGATGGGTATTCGAGTCTTGTCCATCAGCTCTGACAGGAGGGTTAGACATGGCAGACAGAGTTAGGTCTTAGGTGGGTAGGTAGTCTGCAGAGAAAGATGCAAGGGAGATCAATTCTCATGGCTCATGTCTGTAATGCATATTTTTCCACAAGTTTCAGGAAACTGGGTTTCCCTTCTGCCCTAACATTAGTCTCCCCAACCAGCACCCCACCACTGGGCCACTGCTGCTTTTTTTTAAGTGTGCTAAAATATACACAGAATGCACCATGTAAACACTTTTAAACATATAGTCAGAGACATCAAGCACAGGGTGTTGCGCTGCCACCAGATCATGCTCCAGAGTGTCCTTACCTCCCTCCACACACACATGGACTCCCCAGCCATGTAGATCCCTGATCTACTTTCTATCTGTCACTCTGATTACCACAGGTAACTCACATAAGTGGAGTTGTTCAGCATTTGTCTTTGGTTTCTGGTTTGTGTCACCTAGCATGATGTTTTCAAGGTTCATCTGTATGGTGGCATGTTTCAGCATTCAACCTTCTTAGGGCTGGATAATGAATGCCACTGTATGGGTGGACACTGAATCTGTCCACTCATCTGTTAATGGGCACTCAGGCTGTTTCCACCTTCTGGCTGTTGTGATTGCTGTGAACTTATTTGAGGCCTGCTTTTACTTCTTTTGGATGTGTACCTAGAAGGGGACTTACTGTGTCAATTTATTACATTTCTCTCTAGCTAGGGATGCTCCACCACTAAACTACATCTCAGCCTATTGTTTTACTTTAGGACAGAATCTGGCTTAGTTGCTAAGGCTAACCTTAAATATGTGATCCTTCTGCCTCAGCCTCTGACCTCACTAGGTATATACTACTGTGCCCAGCTCAGAGAGTTTTGATGTGCATTGCCATGATAATTAATGATGCTGAACATTTTTTCATGTTCTTCTCAGGTATGTATGCATCTTTGGAGAAATGTCTAAGTCCTTTGCCCTTTGCTGAGTGGGTTGTTAATTAACGAATCAAATTTATCAGGATATTAAACACACATCATTTCCAAGTATTATCAACCCTGGGAATTCAAGGATGGCTCAAAAAATATCTACAAATGTCATCAGTTATATAAATGAAAAAATAAACTCTAAATGATAATTTCAAAAGGTAGAGAGAACATTTGACAAAAATTTATGATTTAGAAAAAAATGCCCTAGGCAAAGTAGAAATAGGGAACTGTCCTTACTTGTATAATGCAGAGTGGACATTTGTGCTAACATCTGTACTAACATTTATGCCTGACTACAAACTTTCAGAAACAGCATTAAATCACTAAATTCACTATCCTGTTCAGGTCCTTGGCCCATTTATTGATTGGGTTGCTTGTCTTTTTGGTGCTTAGCTTTTTGAGTTCTTTATATACCCTAGAGATTAATGATGTGTGAGTGGTAAAGATTTGTTCCCAAGATGTAGGCTCTCTATTCACCGCACAGATTGTTTCATTTGCTGAGAAGAAACTTTTTAGTTTGACTCCATCCCATTTATTGATTCTTGATTTTAATTCTTGCACCAAAGGAATCTTATTAAGGAAGTTGGGGCCTAATTCCACATGATGCAGATTAGGGCCTACTTTTTCTTCTGTTAGACACAGGGTCTCTGGTTTCATTCCTAGGTCCTTGATCCATTTGGGGTTGAGTTTTGTGCATGGTGAGAAATACGAGTTTAATTTCATTTTGTTGCATATGGATTTCCAGTTTTCCCAGAACCATTTGTTGAAGAGGCTATCTTTTCTCCAACACATGTTTTTGGTGCCTTTGTCTAATATAAGATAATTGTAATTTTGTGGGTTAGTCTCTGTTCCTCTATTCTGTACCATTGGTCTACCAGTCTGTTTTGGTGCTGATACCATTCTTTTTTTTTTTTTTTTTTTTTTTTTTTTTGTTACTGTCGCTCTATAGTATAGTTTAAGTTGTGGTATAATGATGCCACCTGCTTCACTCTTCCTGCTAAAAATTGCTTAGACACTTCTTAGACGATGATATACAATCAATCAAAAAATATATGGAAAATGTTCATCATCATTAGCAATTAGAGAAATGCAAACCAAAACTACTCTAAGATTTCATCTCACTCCAGTCAGAATGGCAGCTATTATAAATACAAACAATAAGTGTTGGCGATGATGTAAGAAAAAAGGTACATTCATACACTGCTGGTGGGGCTGCAAATTGGTGCAGCCATTATGGAAAGCAGTATGGAGATTTATTGGAAAATTGGGAATGGAACTACCATTTGACCCAGCTATCCCTCTCCTCAGTCTATATCCAAACGACTTAAAAACAGCATATTACAGGGACACAGCCATATCAATGTTTATAGCAGCACAATTCACAATAGCTAAACTGTGGAAACAACCTAGATGCCCTTCAGTAGATGAATGGATAAAAAAAAATGTGGCATATATACACAATGGAATATTACTCATCAATAAAAGAGAATAAAATCATGGCATTTGCAGCTAAATGGATGGAGTTAGAGAAGATAATGCTAAGTGAAGTTAGCCAATCCCAAAAAATCAAATGTCAAATGTTTCCTCTGATATAAGAAGGCTGGTTCATAGTGAGGTAGGGATGGGGAATGTGGGAGGAATAGATTAACTCTAGATAGGGCAGAGGGGTGGAAGGGAAAGGGAGAAGGTATGGTATTAGAAATGATTGTGGAATGTGATGGACATTATTGTCCAAAGGACAAAGACAAGAATTGGTGTGAATATACTTTATATACAGTGAGAGATATGAAAACTTGTCCTCTATTTGTGTAATAAGAATTGTAATGCATTCCACTGTCATATATACATAGAAAAATTAATTAAAAATAAAATAATTTGAGAAAAAATAAATTCTCCATGAATTGCTGGAGATGTGCATTTCTATGGTGCTCTGGTGGAACTCAGGGCCTCACGCATGCCAGAAAAGTGTTGTACCACCCAGATGCTTCCCAGCCCAACCTTTTGTTTTTACTGAAGCAGACATATGCTAGATTGTTTGTACAGGACTGTTCAGAATCACAAAAACTCAAGTACACACTAAATACTGGTTACTGGAAACAGGTATCTGGAAGAATATTCATTTGGACTGCTATACAGTGGTTAAAGCAGCTGAGCTGTTTACCTGGAAGTCACTGAAGGGGCCTGCAGTGAGGCCTCCCAGGCCTGAGGGCAGAATGGTGCAGGACAATGGCAGGGTGTTTACACAGGTGCACACAAGTCCTCAGAGAAGCTTAGGAATGTGGGGAGGGGACTTGACCAAAAAGGGTTGCCCATGTTGCCACAACTGGATGTATATATGTTGTTCCTGTAAAATATGATCTAGCCAGCGGTGGTGGTACACCCCTATAGTCCCAGCTCCTTGGGAGGCTGAGGCAAATGGACTGCTTGAGTTCAGGAATTTGAGAGCAGCTTGGACAACATAGTAATACCCTCTCTCTAAGTAAATAAAGAAAACAAGATCTAAAGCAAATATTCAAAAAATGCTCAAGTTTCTTAGAGCTTAATGGTGTGTACACAATGGTCATTACATTATCATCATTTAAAGTTTGAAATACCTCATGATGAGGAAAGGGGGTAGACCTGAAAAGGAGGAGGAAGATGGAAAATGACATTGGGAATTCAGTCCTTCTCTTCAAAAAGCAGTGGGGCCACAAGGATTTGAAAGGATGGGAAACTGCTAAGAATTCCCCAGGCCTTGGGCTGCCCCAGGGCACAGCTGATCCCTGTCCCTCCTGGATGGGTGCCACCCCTCAACAGGCCTTTCCCCTCCAGTGTCTTCAAGAAAACTCTGACCTCAAGACCCACAGGCCTTTTGTGGCTGTGATGACCACTCTCTGTGAATGCAAGGAGCAAGCCAGCAAGAGTCTGGCCAGGTGAGAGGGGTCTGGGAGGAGGGAGCACTGGGAGGAGGGAGTGCTGCCCCTGGGGTGCACTGGCACCTCCAAACCAGTGTCTGCCTTGAACCCCATCACCTGCTTGGATTCCAGGTGTGGAGTGCAGCTGTGCCCCACCTGCCTGGGAGACGCTCATGATCCTGTGTGTCTGCCCTGTGACCATGTGTACTGCCTGATGTGCATCAAGAGCTGGCTTGTCCCTGGGCAGATGATTTGCCCCTCCTGTTTAACTGACCTGCCAGATAATTTCTCTGTGACAGTTTCCCAAGAGCACAGGTAAAACACTCTTTTTCTTTAAAAGTCTTCCTCTTTTCTCTTTTTTTCCAAATATAATATTCAGAAATTTAATTTCTATTAACCTTTGTGTGATTAAAGCCTGGCTTCAGAGAACTGTCTGAAGTAAGACTTGGGCACTTCTTAGATGATGGGTGTCTCTGAATTCCTCTCTCCCCAACACACACACACCTGACAAGATTTTGAGACTGCAAAATTCAGAAATAAATGAAGCCCTTGAAAGAGATCCAAGAAACTTAGATACAGCTTCTCCATCCTCCTTTTCGCATAGGTGGCAGGTGCAGGGGTGAATCCCATGCCTTTTGCATAGGCAAGCAAACCCTCTACCATTGAGCCACACACCAGCTCTCTCCCAGCCTCTGGGAGGTCAGGAAGGGGAGCTGTGGGCTTCAGACAATGGTCATGCTTCATCAGTGGTTGCTTTTTCTTCTGTTTCCTCCCAATGGAGAGGATCTATGACAAGCTTAGGCAGGTAAAATGATTGAGGTGTTCCTGGAAGAGATGTGTGTAGATGCTGCTGCAGTTTTTAAGACCAGCTAATCAACAAAAGTAGATATTTGAATCTCTTGATGTAAAACAACATGCTGTCCAAATCTCAAATCATTCTTCTTGCAGGGATTTGGGAACACGGTCTCTGAGTCTTCTGACTGGGTTTTCGCTGTTTCCTTAGGGTGGCCATTGGGAAACACGCCCAGTTCCGGCAGATGTGCAACAGTTTCTTCATGGACCTGATTTCTACCATGTGCTTCAAAGACAATAACCCTCCTGAGAAGAAGGTGATTGATGGGCTTCTGTCTCTACTCTTCGTGCAGAAGGAGCTCTTGAGAGATGCTCCCCAACGTGAGTTGCTTTTTTCTTTCAAATCTTGATTCAGTTCCTCTCTGTTTTGTGCCATGATATGAGCAATAGCACCTTTCTCTTTCTGGCTAAGGATACCAGGAACACACGAAGTCTCTCTCACCATTTGATGATGCTGTGGATAAGACTCCTGTCGTCCGCTCTGTGGTGCTGAAGCTGCTCCTGAAATACAGGTAGGAGCAGCTCCCTGAAGGCACACTTCTCTGAGGCCTTGGCTTCTCTGGCCTGTGTTGTGCTTAGTCTTTGTGCCAACACATATCCTTATGCATAATTGGGGAAAGTTTCTTCAGTGTGTTTAGACATGTCTCTGTGGGCATATTGTTATGCTCGAATTCGGGACCCCTAAAAGACCACCAGAGACCAAGATCGATGTAAGAAGCAAAGAGGTGTTTATTGCAAGCTAGCTCAGTCCTCTGCGCACACAGCAACTTGTGGCACTGAGAGGCCCCAAGCCCAGGGGTTGCAGCAGTTTTATACACTCTTTGGGGAAGACAGGGACTTCACATACATCATAGCATCTCTTAGCAAATCATCACACACTGCGGGAAAATCAAACAACAACTCTTAACATTGATTAGCACATTCACTGGTGGGAACAAGTGGGGTAAGGGTGATTGGTTAGTACCAGAGGGGAATTCATTTGAATGGATTCATTTAAGCCACAAGGAGTGTACATGCTGAACTACATGGTTTCCCAACATGTTATCAACCACCATAAACTACCAGAAGGGTCATCTGGCATCCCAGGTATTTTTCCTGTCTCATGCTGATTGGTGGTTGCTAGGGGGTTGCTATGGGTCCTCACCTAGCCTGACTGAGTCAGGGACACCTGGCATAGCAGATCTCTCCTGTTATTTGTAGATAAACAACTCAGCAGGGTGGGTATGTGCCTAGGAGTACTCTGTGGGTCTTTCCAAGGCCAAGGGTCACACCCCCTTCCTTGGACAGGCTTTGCTCTGAGGTAGAGGCTGAAGGCATGGGTATGAAGTGAAAATACAGAGTTCTGGGAAAGGACCCTTGGTGTGGTGATGCATGCAGAACCCAGGAATGGTTGTTCTCACCCTAGCTCCATGGCCACCCCAGAGTGTGATTTTTGGTGTGGTAATTCAGAGTCTCCCTCACCCTCAATGTCCTCCAAGTCCAGATTCCACAACATGTGGACTCTGTGTTTTCTCGAATTAGATAGTCAGTGATGTCCAAGCATGGTGTCCTCTGGCTGATCCTTGTATTCATTGAGCTTCAGTTCTCAGAGTGCTGGCAAGGACCCTTTGGTGGGGAGTTGGTTCCTGAACTCTGAATTTTTAAAAATAATACTGAGATAGTAATTTGCCTGTTCAAAGTGTCCATATTGGCAATAATATTGCCAAAGCTTTTCTGCATGAAGGAAATAGCAACCACAGTTATGGTATTCTTCTCCACTGTGCATATGTACTTTTTAAAGTGCCAGTTTCACTATGAGCTTTACTAAATCTCAACCATTGAGTTTGAAATTTAAAAAAAAATGTTTTAGTTATAGTTGGACACAATATCTTTATTTTGTTTATTTATTTTTATGTGGTGCTGAGGATTGAACCCAGTGTCTCACACCTAAGGGGCAAGCGATCCACCATTGAGCTACAACCTCAGCCCGAGGTTGTGATTTTTAACGTTGTATAGAAGCAAGAAATTGACCCAGAACACTGCAAAACATAAGACAGTGCTTATCTCAAAGAATGCTTCTCCTAAAAGTCTCCAGATAACAACTGGCTGCTTGTCTCAGGCCTCGCCATTTTGCCTGAACCAGTGACCACCAGACTACAGATCTGTGGTGATGTTAATGCATGTAAGTAGGTATCTACAACAAGAGATTGCAGACTAAAAGGATGCCAACATCTCAAGATTTGCCTTGCTCAGAAAACCAAGGCTTTTCCAAATGACCAATGCCTAATGTCACAGAATCATGTGTGTCAAAAAATGATCCAGTGGCTGGAGATGCAGCTCAGTGGTAGAGGTTTTGACTATCACACAGTGAGGCCCTGAGTTTGATCCATAGCACTGGGAAAAATCCATAACAGAGTAGACTATGTGATTGTAATATACTTGATGAAAACAACTGACATGGTATCAGGTTCTATAACCAGTCTTCAGAAATGATCACTTTAAAAGTGTTGTTACGGTATTGAAAAAGAATAACCCCCAATATATGCAAGAACTATTAAAGATTTCTCCCTTTTCCAACTATATCATGTGTAAGGCCAGATTTTCTTCAAATGCTTCAAAGTAGTATCAGAAGCAGATGTAGGAAGTCAGCTGACTTCTGTTAAACAGGCTTCCAAGAATTATAGGAAAGCCACTCTTCTAAACATCATTAACACATGTGGGTTTATTCTGTTTATCTTAAATGAACTGATACACTCTTGAAACTTTTCAGTTTCTAATACTATAAGCATTGATAGATTTGACCCACATAAACAAATCAATAAGTTTTAAGACTGTAAAAGGGCCTGAATCCAAAATGTTTGAGAACAACTGGTCTGCAATATGGAACTTAATATTCCTTCAAGCCTCTGCAAACATATTTTTAATAAAAAGCTGTTAAGGAATCTCTATATTGCTTTCTAGATTAGTGGCACCAATTTGCAGTCCCACCAGCAATGTATGAGTAAGTGTGCCTTTCCCCCCGTATCCTCAACAAAACTTGTTGTTTGTATTCTTACAAGCTGCCATTCTGATTGGAATGAGATGAAATATTAGATTAGTTTTGATTTACATTTCTCTAATTGCTAGAGATGTTGAACATTTTTTCATATATTGTTGATTGATTGTATATCATCTTCTGAGAAGTTCTGTTCATTTCCTTGGCCCATTTTTTGATTGGGTTATTTGTTGTTTCTTTTTTTTTTTTTTTGGTGTCAAGTTTTTGAGTTCTTTATATATCCTAGAAATTAGTGCTCTGATGTCCATGTGGTAAAAATTTACTTCCATCCTGTAGGCTCTCTCTGTACCTCACTGATTGTTTCTTTTGCTGAGAAAAAGCTTTTGAGTTTGAATCCATTCCATTTATTTATTCTTTTTTTTTAATTAGTTACACATGACTGTACAATGATCTTGACATGTCATACATTTGAATTAAATGGGACATAATTTCTTATTTTTCTGAGTGTACAGGTTGCAGAATTACATTGGTCATGCAGTCACATATATATCCACAGCAAAATAATAATAATTTTATTCTTAAAAAATAAATTTATTCTTAATTTTATTTCTTGTGCTATAGGAGTCTTGTTAAGAAATTGGGACCTAATCTGATATGATGAAGATTTAGGCCTATATTTTCTTCTATTAAGCACAGGGTCTCTGGTCTAATTCCTAGGTCCTTGATCCATTTTGAGTTGAGTTTTGTGCATGGTGAGACATAGGGGCTTAATTTCATTTTGGTGGATATGGGTTTCCAGTTTTCCCAGCACCATTTGTTGAAGAGGCTATCTTTTCTCCAATATATGTTTTTGACACCTTTGTCTAGTATGAGATAACTGTATTTTGTGGGTTGGTCTCTGTGTCTCTGTACTATTGGTCTACAAGTCTAATTTGGTGCCAATACCATGGTTTTTTTGGTTACTATTGCTCTGTAGTATAGTTTAAAGTCTGGCACACTGATGCCACCTGCTTCACTGTTCTATCCAACTCCTTGGTTTATACCCAAAGGACTTAAAATCAGCAGACTACAGTGACACATCCACATCAATGTGTATAGCAGCACAATTAGCAATAGCTAAATTGTACAACCAATCTAGATGCCCTTCAATAGATAAATGGATAAAGAAACTATGGTGTGTGTGTGTATATATATATATATATATATATATATATATATATATATACACACACACACACACACACACACACACAGACACAAAGTGGAATATTACTCATCATTAAAAGAGAATAAAACCATGACATTTTCAGGTAAATGGATGGAGTTGGAGAATATCATGCTAAATGAAAAAAGCCAAATCCTAAAAAACCAAAGTCTGAATGTTTTCTCTGATATGTGGATGCTGATCCAGAATGGAGGTCGGGGGGAGCATGGAAGGAATGGAGGAATTTTAGATAGGGCAAAGGGGAGGGAGGGAATGGGAGGGTGCATGGGGATAGGAAAGATGGTAGAATGAGATGGACATCATTACACTAAGTACATGTATGAAGACACAAATGGTGTGACACTACTTTGTGTACCACCAGAAACATGAAAAAATTGTACTCTGTATGTGTACTATGAATTGAAATGCACTCTGCTGTCATGTATAACAAATTAGATTGAATGAATTAATTAAAAGAGCTGTCAAATCTATCTATCTATCTATCTATTTATATGTATTATACCTTTATACACACAGAGAAATAGATGGGAAGATGATTGGTTAATAGATGCTCTTTTGTATAAGGTGATTCTGCCATTCTAATGTCATGAGGAATAATATTTATCTTTCCACAGCTTCCATGCAGTGAAAGATTACATCCAGGCCTACTTGTCCCTATTAGAGAAGAAGGCATTCATCATTAAAGATAAGACTGAACCCTACATGCTCTTCATCAACTGCCTGGAAGTAAGCCAGCTGCCACTTTGTTGCTTTTCTTCTACAAACTCTCTGAACCATATGGTTTACACAGTAGCAGAGTTTCTGAAAAGTGAAAAAATGCAGCTTTATTCAGTACAATTAATAGAGGCTTCTTTTCCATGTGAAAAAAGAAAAAAGTTTCAAAGACTTTGCTCTGCTCTTAGATGTCCCACACACAGTCACGAGTCACTTGGTGATGTTTCCATCACTGCGGTTCTGATGTTGGTCTCGTGAGATCCTCACCTAGCATCTGAAAATGTCTGATGTTTGCACAGCAGTGAAATCCCCTTCAGATGCGTTTTTTGAAAGTGTCCCTGTTGTTAAGCAGTGTATAGAGTACAAATGAAATGCTAAATGAAAAAAGCCAATCCTAAAAAACGAAAGTCTGAATGTTTTCTCTGATATGTGGATGCTGATCCAGAATGGAGGTCTCGGGGAGCATGGAAGGAATAGAGGAACTTTACATAGGGCGAAGGGGAGGGAGTCATGTGCATGTGTGTGCAAAGCAGAAGAAACCACAGCCTGGATGAGTTACACAACAGGTTTAGCAATGGTCATCCCCACCTGGCGAGATCCTGAATCCTTTTTATTTTTATTGTCTTCATATTTTTTATACCCAAAACTTGTATAATGCTTATTATAAAAAATAGATTATACACTTTTTTCCTTATCAGTTTGCTTTTTCTGGTTGTTTTCTATAATTTTAGAAGGTTGGGGAGTTGCCTGTTGAAAAGTATAATATTCTTTTCTTTCTTGTTCTTTGCTCCTTAGGATTCAATTCAGGAGAAGACCAGTGCTTACTGTACAAGGAGTGAACTCGACTGCCTGAGGGAGGAAGGCCATTTCCTACAGACCTGCTCCTTAGGGAGACAAGGCCAAGGACCTGCCACTACAGTGTCTGTTGAGTACCTTCAGGAGGTGGCCAGGACCCGCTTGTGTCTCGACAGGGCTTCTGATCTCCTTTTGGAGCTTCAGGAGGGCTCAGGCAGGTCTTCTTTACCTTGGTGAAATTAGCTACAAGTTCAGAAGAACAGGAACTGTCCTTAGGGTCTTGCTGGCCCTTACCATGGTCCCCTCTTCTGGATGTTTTTTTTTACTGAGTTCCCCAGAAACAGGCCCTCAGTCCCCAGTCACTGACCAGCTTTCTCCTTGCACTGTCAGAACTGGCTGTGGAGGAGCAGTACTACCTGCGATGTGTCAAGCAGTTCTGCACCCAGGCAGGGAACGACTGGCACCGCGTGTATCTGGTCCGGAGGCTCGCGAGCCTGCGAGGGATGGAATTTGTGCAGAGCCTCTCCAGGCAGGGCCATCGATGCCAGTGGGTGTTTCCCAAGGGAGTCATTGCACAGCAGGTGAGACGCAGGTCCCTGGCAGAGCAGGAAAGCTGTGGGAACCACTCCTCACTCTCCCTTCCCTCACAATAGGCAGGACACAGGCAGGTATCTGGTCCTTGGTCTCTGCTTCAGGGTGGGTTTAGGCCACCTGCCATAGAGCAAAGGTAGGTATGGGCATGTTTGGTGTGCACATTTGTGTGTGTTTCTGGTTTGAAGTTCACCTGCATTTTATCGAGGCTTAATTTCTAATTGAATTCTACACAGGAAAAGTGAATGAATGTTTCTTTTAATATTTGCTTCCATCAAAGTAAAAGGTTACTCAGCTTGCAAGCTGTGTCTTGTGCTCTCTGCCAGGCAGAGGTGGGTAAGAATTGAGAGACAGTGCAATGAGTTTGGCTTTCAGGCTTCTCCACTCCCAGTGCTCAGAAATTGTTAAATTCTTAGTGTCCTGGGGTTAAAAAATGGCACTGAAACCTTGGCATCTTTAAGATGACTATCTGGGACTCAAAGATGACATGTTTTTGTCACTTTACTTGGTGTGTTGCTGTGTGTAGAAAAAGCAAGAAGCTCCAGGGTCAGCCTCCCTTCTCCCCAGGCTCTCCATCTCTGTGGAGGCCATGCTCCTGAAGACCTCCAGGATTGTCATGGCTGGAACTCACAGGGAGTTCCAGCTGAGTTGCCTCTCACCTCCAACAGTGTCTACTGTCTTTCTTTGCCTATGGAGAAGGGTCTTTGCAGAACACCCTACCCTGCCCCACCATGACTAACCCTCTTCTCCTGGGCTGCAGAAGGACCACACGGGCCAGATGGACCAATACCTGGTGCATGGGGATGAATACAAGGCACTTCGTGATGCAGTGGGCAAAGCTATGCTTGAGGGCATGGCTCGAGACTGCTCCGGCCTCGAGACTGCTCTGATGGTAGGATGGGCTCGCAGCTTCTCCCTGATTCCGGGTGGTATCCCTCACACCTGCATCTTCCCTGTCAAAAGATGCAGATGTAATGGAGAAGGTCTCTGAACAGCCCCAAGAGTGACACTAATGCCAGGAGGCAGATGCCTATTGTCTTCATATTGAGTAAGAGATATTAACAATTAGCAAAATCCATTGCTATGTAGATTCATAGTCCACATACATACTATGTGTCTATTTTGATGTTGATACAGGGTTTTAGGGTTCTAATAATTTAAAAAATATTTTGAGTTGTAGAGGAACACAATGCTTTAATTAATTAATTAATTAATTTTTTATGTGGTTCTGAGGATTGACATCCAGTGCCTCACATATACTAAGCAAGCATTCTACCACTGAGCTACAACCCCAGCCCCAGGATTCTAATCTTTAAATTGTTCTGGTCTTGCATCTTTTTTGAGTCCCTGTTTATCCTTGCCTTACACCAGGAAGAGGAAGTAGAAAATCCTGTCTCTTCCCAGGACACATTTCTAAGACCAGTAAAGTAGTCACAGGAGAACAGGTGCTGACTTCTGTTTCTCCATCATGACTGCCTGTGCACTGAGGTTAACCTGAGCTTGTCTCATGACCTTATAGCCCCAGTAATGTGCATGGAGGCCCATAGTGCATAGCCCAGGGAAAGTTGCTCTGGGGAGTGCTGTATCTTCTGAATACTTGCTCCACACCCCACCCACAGTCCTTCAAGAGCCCCAGAGCTCAACAGGCAGTCTACCTGCTGCTGGCGCTCTTCCGAGAAGTGGCTGCTCTCCACTGTTCCCAAAATGCAGACCTCCGCCCTAAGCCAGAGGTGAGTGACACGCTGGGGCTTTCATTCAGCCTTATGATTGGGAAGGACTTTCTAAGCACAGAACTCACAAATTTTATTTCCTATTTACGGTAATAGGAATTATGACCTTCCATAATTTTCTACATAGGATAGAGGGTGTACCCTTATTATGTGGAAGGATTATTTTGTTTAATCCAAACCTTACAGACTCAGGAACCTTACTTAATGTTTACCAAAACAGAGTACTGAGATCTGTACTGAAGAATGTGGTTGCTGTGTTTCTATATGAAAATTCTCTTTCCTGAAGCATTTCCCCTCCATTGGTGATCATTTAACTATGTTTACCTAGATATTTGATGTGTACTCAGTATCATAATGTGTGACTTTCAAAGAGGTAACCCTAAATTCACAGTATTCCTTTTTGAAATATCCTAACATGAAAAACATCTTTCGTGCCAGCAATGCGAGGCTGTGAGCAGGTTCGTTGAAAACAGCAGGATCCTGTCTCCGACGGGGGTCAGGCCTTTCGCAGCATCCCTCGTGGCCAACACTCTGCCTTTGCTGAGCACGGGCCCTGGTGCCGACAGTCTTGAAAGAACAGTGACAGAAATGGCCATTCACACTGCAGCTGTCCTTCTGTGTGGACAGAGTGAAGTCTTGGTGCCCCTGAGGAACTTAGCTTTCTCTCCCGCCAGCATGTCGGTAAGCTGCATGATGATAACTTTGATTTTACAGTGAAACTTCAGTGTATTTTTTTCATGTTGAGACCTGGCCAGTGGCGTTGGGAACTCTCAAACCTGTCCACCTTTTAGATTCTCTGCCCCGTTGACCCACTTGATCCTTCAGCACAGTGCTGGTGAAAACATGCTCTGCCCTTTGCAGGTTCACACAGAGCTGTTGTACATCCTCTGTAAACAGCTCTGGAGCTGAGAAGAAACTGCCTCACTCTGTGACTCTTGCTGGGCAGCAGCTGCAGCCCAGAGGCCCTCTCAGCAGGGCCATTTCTGCTCCTGGTCTTTCAGAATGCTTTTCTTCCAACAATGCCTGAAGACCTGCTGGCTCAAGCCCAGAAGTGGGAGGGTCTGGAAGGCGTCCAATGGTATAGTGAGTACCAGTGTATGGGGAGGGGTCACACTCTTCTCAGCTTGTAAGGTCAGCCTGCGGCCATGCCATACCTGAGGCTGGACCTGGGCTTCACTAGGTTCTGCTGAAAGCCCATGTTACTTGCCTCCTCCTGCCTTTGGCTTGAGGGCCACAGAGTTAATTCACCAGATGACCAAATAATTTCCCTGTGTAGTCATGGGATAAGAGCCATTGGGCTACACTGGTGCTCTCTAGAAATGTCACTTGGAAGAAGGGGGGCCTGGAGACCACACTGAGGCTCAATCAAAGGCCAGTCACAATCCAGAGGTTTTTGACCCAGAGAGAGCTTCCCGCAGCCTACACCTGGGAGACAGCCACATAACCCATGACTTTTATGAGTTGTGCTGTTGCCTTAAGTAAATAATCTTCTAAAACTAGTTTTTAAAGTTGTACTGAAACATGCTTTTGCCAAAAAAGTAAAAATCCAAGAGAACAGAAAGATATATATACAGTGCTACCACCAAGTTACCCCTGGTTTGTGTCTGGAATCCAACTTCTCTCTGCTGTGTAAACCAGACTATTTTCATGGGTGATATGTGTTCACTGAGCTCCAGGAACACGCAAGTAATTTAGCTGATGGCATGGCTCGAGGCTTCTGGTGAGGTGCTTAGGACATGGGCTCTGTGTCCTGTTGGTCAGGGCCAGAGAGGAGGGCAGCAACTTCCCCTTCCCACATTTGGTAATTTGATGGAGACTTGCTAACATGTGTCCTGTTGTTCTTTGAACAGTTTGTCCCAATGGTCATCCGTGCACTGTAGGAGAGGTGAGTCTTGGTGTTTGGGGGAGGCTCAAAATGTGCATTCCCATCTGGGGTGGTGGGGAAAGACTTGGGAATAAGGGTCTTCACCTTCTGGGAGGCACAGGTGCATTCTGAGGACTACTCAGTGTGTTCCAACTGAGTCTCATTTAGAGATACCAAGGACATGATTCTTTCCTGCAGGTCATCTGTGCATTGTAGGATATTTAGCAGCATACCTAGCCTCAGCTCACTGGGTGCCAGTAGCAGTACCCCCCAGCCCAGTGTGATGTCCAAGAATGTCTGCAGGCATCACCCAAGTCTCCTGGGATGCCATAATGCTGCTGGCTGAGAGCACTGTAGCAGGGCTCAGCCACACAGACCCTCAGCTGGATCACTAGCCAGAGAGAAATGTGGGCTGAATACCAGAGAACAGGAGAGGACAAGAAAGACTCATGGCTAATGAGCCCTGGGGGACAAGCAGATGCTGCTCATCTGGGACTCTGAGGCATCTCCCTGGTTGTTCACAACATCTGCACTTGCTGAGCAACAGGCTGCTGGACTAGACCTATGCATGCTTCTCCATAAAGTGAATAGGAGACAGGGATGGAGCCCTGATGTGACACTTCACCTTCCTGAATCCCACTTGCTTCCTTGTCCATGAAGTGAAATAGGAACAGATTCTAGGGCCCCTCTTAGTGCTGAGTTCTGTGGTCTGAATGCCTGTAGCTGTAGGGGCCTGGTGTGGCTGTGATTCATAGCATGCAGTGGGATGCCATTTGACTTGAAAACCTGGGCCCATCAGTGATGGCAAATCTTATGGTTGGGTTTTTGTTTTTGTCCAGTGGGTGTTAGAAGGTCTATTTGGAAGCTATTAACACCATAATTCCTGGTGTTAGATAATGAAGCTCTAGAGGCTGGCATGCCAGTCACAGGGATGGAGGAGGCAGTGAATATGAGAAAGGAAGATGGGGCTGTACACACTTGTCACTCTACATGAGAGTAAAAAAACCTTACATTGGGAAAATAAAGCCACCTTTGCTCATGGACGGCACACTTGATTAAGTGACTACTCTGTCCCCAGAGCTCCTGCTGCTTACTGATGCACGCATGCACCAGATGCAGTCCGTGGCACATGCCACCTCCTATGCAAGGTGGCTTCTCCACATGTAGAAATGCTGGCTGCAGTGCTGACTGTGGGTCCCCTCTTTGTCCCAGTGTGGCAAGCCGATGGAGCTGAGTTCCTGTGTTGACTCTGGTGCTGTAATTGGAGGTGTCAACCATAGACCTCAAGACGGCTTCCAAAGCATCGGGTATGTGGGCTCAGCTTCTTTCCCTTGTTGCCTGGGGTTCCAGGCTGTCTATTCCCGCAGATGAATCATACCAACTATAGGATCACTAACACCACAGCTGTACATCTGGACCTGTGTCATGTTGGGGACCCACATCAAACACACCTGTAGTCATGTGGCACTGAAACTTTTTGGTTGTTGTTGTTTTGCTTTGTTTTGTTTTTGTGGTGCTGGGGATGGAACCTGGGCCTCACACATGCTAGGCAAGTGCTCTGCCATTGGGCTGCCCCCCAGCCCTCTTTTTTTTTTTTTTTAATATGAGAAAAGTGAAAGATACATATAATCAGTCTTATCAAGTACATCCATCCCTCCATATCTGCAGGGACTGTTCCCAGGACACTGCCCTCCACAGATACTCAGATTCAGATGTTCTGTTCTTTTATATGTCATGAAACAATCTTGTTTGTGACCTACAAATAGGTAGGTCACAAAATTTTAATATTATTATTAAAAAATAATAAAAATTATTTTAAAAAATATCTTTTCCTTTTGGTGAGGATTGAGCATAGGGGTCACATCCCCATCACCAGCCCATTTTTATCTATTTTTTAGAGACAGGGTCTGGATAAGTTGCTTAGGGTCTTGCTAAGTTGCTGAGGCTGAATTTGAAACTGCAATTTTCCTGCCTTAGCCTACCAAGGCACTGGAATTACAGGTGTGCACTACTGTACCCAGCCTTCCATGGACTTTTAAAAAATTATCTCTAGGTTTCTCATGCAATGTAAATGCTACAAAAATATTTATTTATCATATTTTTTAGGAAATAGTGACAAGAAAAAAGCTGCTATTCAATATAGATGCAGTTATTTCTGAATATTTTTATTCCACAGTTGCTTGAATCCACAGGTGCAGAACTGCAGATACAGAAGGCCCAATGTATCAGATTCAGAAACCAGATAAAAATTTGGCCTCCAGCTAGACACAGTACATTCCTATAATCCCAGCTACTTGGGAGGCAGGAGGATGGAAAGTTTGAAGCCAGCCTGGGAAACTTTGTGAGACCATCTCAAAATAAAAATAGAAAGGATAGGGGGCATAGTTCAGAGGTAGGGTGCTTTCTTAGCATATGTGAGGCCCCAGCTCAATTCCCAAAACTGAAAATATAAATAAAAATAAAAATCTGATCTCACAGTCCCATGCTTGATTCTAAGATAAGTGTGGCTGTCAGTGTTCCCTTAAGATGAAAGGCAGGACTTTCTACCATCATCATACATCTGGTTATTCTGTTACAAAATTTAAAATTGTGTAGCCTGTTATCTCCATAAACTATCAATGTCATTAAATCTTAAAAATTTTTTGCCAGACTGTGTATCTCAGTTTTTAATTTGGGAATATTGAGAAAAACATGGACAAACCCCATGAGGATGCAAAAATGCTCCAAACTTACTGTCCTGATGCAGGTGTTGGCCTCCATCCCGACACCCTGCACTAATGGCCACATTAATGATCTGTAATGATCAGATCATAAAGTCTACTTGGCCCACTGCAGCCACTTAACACTGGGAATGTTGCAGGGTTTGGCCAGTCAGCAGGGTGGGTCTAAAGAGAAGGACTTGGAGGCAGGTGGTCTAGGCTCGGAATAACCAGTACTTTTAGAGTTTTCCTCAAAACTGGGTATGGTGGTGCACACCTATAATCCCAGTGACTCAGTAGGCTGAGGCAGGATAATCAAAGCCAGCTTCAGCAACTTAGCAAGACTGTCTCAAAATAAAAACTAAAAAAGTGGGGGTTGAGAATGTAGCTCAGTGGTTGAGCCCCTGGGTTCAATCCCCAATACCAAAACAAAAAGAAAACAAAACAAAACAAAACAAATTAAAAAAAAAAAAAAACTGGGAACATAGTCATTAAGGTGTGAGACCCTGGCTGAGGAGAAACAGACATCTCCAATCTTCACCCTGTTTCCTCTCATCCTTTCCAGAGCCAGCACAGATAGAACCAAGACTGGCCATGTGCTGGGCCACCCGCAACCCAGAGATGTCATAGTGGTGTCTGACCGAGAGCTGTCCCCAGTCGTCTTCATTCTCATCCGGCTACTCACTCATTTGGCTATGCTTTTGGGAGCCACTCAAAATCCTCAGGTATAAGATGCTACCGCTAGACTCTCTTATGTTGCCATAGGAAGAACCTGCTGTGTTTGCATCCAGTCCTTTTGTCTACAAAGTCCTAGACACCTAGGGATTTTACCTAGTCACAGGGTAATACAAAAGTTATAGATCCTGCTTTTTCCACTGTGACATATGATGCAATGGGGTAACTATTCATCAGATTATGGAAAATCCTCTTCATCTTTTAATTTTAAAATCTGTTTTAACTGACACAAAGCAATTACACATACAGTGTGACATCTTAGCATGTGTATACAAGGTGTAATAATCAGCTCATAAAGTCTACTTGGCATGTACAACTCTTGTCCTCAGCCCAAACCTGGGCATGGGGAGGTGGTAGGACCCTGTCACCCTCTCATGGTGGTGGCTATTTGAGGTATAGGGAAGCATTCCCTGCTGCACCAGGATGACATGAGAGCCAGCAGTCTCTGGCTCCAACCACCTGCCTCCCTTCCTCTGCTGCCTGCATCATGAGATGCATGTGATTCCATCTGCTGCCTGAGAGCACCCTGACCTCACCTAGAAACCACCTTCTCCCCAGCGCAGGTGCTTTGCTTCCTTGGCCTCTCATTGTGTCCTCTACACACAGATCCCACTGCACATCTTATTTTCTTGCTCTCTCAGGATTTGATAAACATCATCAAGCCTCCAGTGAGTGACCCAAAAAGATTCCTGCAGCAGCACATCCACAGAGACTTGGAGCAGTTAACAAAGATGCTGGGGAAGAGTGCCGACGAGACCACCCATGTGGTCCACCTCATGCTGCGCTGCCTTCTCAAAGAGCAGCACCTACTCCCTAACCAGAGTAAGGGGGGTGAGGGCTGCACATGACTGCCAAGAGGTCAGGCTCCCTCAGCTCCTGGTGAATGGCATGACAAGAGTGGGAGCAAGCACTCTGCTCTCCTTGCTGGGGCTGCTGCACTCCTCCACATATCACCTGCCTGGCAGGGGCCTGCAGCACTGATACCTGTTGCTTGTTCATGCAGCATTAACCTGTACCCTAAGACCACATGGCACCCCACCAGGTGATATGTGTTCCACTTCTGCTTTCCAGAGATGTCACACTTGTACCCTGACTTAATATGTGCATATCCACATTACCCGAACAAAGGAGGCTGCAGAACACTGTCTGCCAAGCTAACTCTTCTACTCTTTAACATTTAAACCATGCCAAAAGCAAAGGTCTGTGAGGGGACTCTGTAAGTGGTTATCTGAGTGGCCTTAGGAGGGATTTCGGTTTCTTTTTGCTTACCTGCAAAAATCTTTTAAAATGACCATTGCAGAACAATGTTATTTAAAAGCATACAGATAATACAATAGCAATGAAAAGTCTGTTCCCACAACCAAAGAATCCCTTTCCCTTCAGGGATATCTTTGCCAGAAACCAACATTAACATGTGCTTCCCATTTTATCAAGACTGATTTTGCCGAATGCCTCTTGTTCTGGTGTGGTTTCCACAGCACACGGACTCAGGAGCCCAACAGGCAGCAGTGAGGTGGCTCTGGGTAGCTGTCAGCATCTCTGTGTCCCTAGGCTTTTGAGTTCATGTCCTGTCCTTAACCATTTGTTTAGAATGCCTTTAAGACCACAGCTTTGGGTTGGAAGGTTGTCAGAGACTCAAGTATCTTCACAAGGTCTGGAGGCTGGTGTTGGCAGTACCTGGCTAACTTAGGAAGTTATCACCTCAAAAGGAGGACTATCTTTATTAACATTCTTCAGTGTTTTCTGTATGGAGATTGCCGTTTTTTGTTTGTTGGATAACACACAAACGTTTTGGTTTTCTTTGTAGGGCATTTAAATTTTGATGTAAAATTGTCAACCAAAGGACAGAGAAACAATTGGGAAAAACATGTTGAAGCTCTTCTTCTACCTGAACTGGAGGTAAGTGGTGAGTGGTGACTACTCCTTAGCCCTGTGTCTAGGAGGGGGTCCCGTTCATCTGTAGAGCACTGTTGGACCACTGTACTCAGGAAGGTCATTAGAGGCCTCACCTGGAGAAACCGCTCCTTCTGCTATCCCCAGGTGTCCCTCCTATACTGCTCATAAGTTAGGCCAACGATTATCAGGAGTTCTCACAGGGCAGGTGGCCGCTTGTTCGCTATTGCTTTTTACAGCAGAATGTGAAAGTAAGAGGCAGAGACCCTCCAGAAATACATCAATATCTGTATTCATGACTGCTCTGGTGAGAACATCACAGAGCTGACTATCCACAGCAGGTCAGGAAAGTCAGGAAGCAAAAGGGAGGTGAAATAAAGGCCCCTAAAATAGTTTGCTCTGTTTGGGGAGGCAAAAACCCTATAAACAAAGAACCCCCCAATCACCGTGAAAGACAGCAAAATCATGCATCCAGTGTGTGCAGGCAGATTCCTAAAGAGCCACTGGGGGGCCATGAGCTGCCCGATTGTCTGTGACAATGTCTCACTTGCAGAATGCTGTGTCATTTCTTTATCCAGCATCTAGATAAGACCCTGCTGACTGTGAGCACACTCATAAGCCAGGATGAGCGCATCAGCTCTAGCCCTGTGGCCAAAATCATATATGGTGACCCTGCAAGCTTCTTGCCCCAGCTGCCCCAGAAAAGTGTGGTTCATTGCTCAAAGATTTGGAGCTGCAGGAAGAAGATCACAGCCGAGTACCTCCAGCATGTCGTGGAGCAGAAGAACAGCAAGGAGGTGGTGCCCGTGCTCTGGCAGTTCCTGCAGAAGGTATGTCTGCTTCATGGGCTGCCCCCTTTTCCTGGAATACTTCTGCTGAGGACTGGGAGGCTCTGTGCCTGGGTTCAGAGTCATCATTCCTAGAGGCAGAACCCTAACCAACCCCATCAGCACTGTGATTCTGAATGCAAGACCTGTAGCACCAGTCTCAGGGAGAGCACAAAGGTCTTAAGACACATCTGCTGAAGTCAAAGATGAAATATGCACATGAATGGGGTTAGCAGTGATCTCTAAGGAACTTGAAGGCCAGGAGGGACCACCCTGGTCACTCAACTGTGACACCTTGTCTTCATCCCCAGAAGTTGAGCAGGTGGTTACCAGCAAGTACCTGGTGAACAGTCAAGAATGCACACTAAAACCAAACCAGAGCCCTCCCTGTGCCCTGCAGGCAGGAGGCAGTGTGCTGAATGATGGGGCTGTGGGATCTGCCAGGCCCAGAAACCATCCCCAGCTTTTACCCACTTGAGCTCTCCTGGGCCACAGTAGAAGTTCTCACCACCTCCCTCATGGACCAGTACCATGGCAGGGAGCAGAATGATTTGGAAATATCTGGTGCTCACACTAGAAAGAATTTTATGGTAGTGTTGTGATCTCTTTTTAAGACACAGTTTTATTTGACTGAGGATGCTGGATTCTGGTTCTTCAGAACAAAATCCAGGAATCACACCAGCTACCATTGCCCCAGGCCTTGGTCTTTCCTTCCAGCAGCATCACACCCAACAGTGGGCCCAAGAGTCAGGTTTTAAAATTTTTTTCCAAATTATTTACTTTTATAAATTCATTAGTTATACACATTAATGGGAATTGGTATGATATTTCCGTGTATGCCTATAGCATGCACTGATCTTGTCTCTAGGTCTGGCTTCACTTAAAATAACATCCTCCAGTTCTATCCATTTTTCTGAAAATGATAGGAGTTCATTCTTCCTACAGCTAAAATCATATTCTATTATGTATGTAAACCACATCTTTATCCATTCATCTGCTGATGGGCTTCTAGGCTGATTCCATGTCTTAGTTATTGTAAAAGGTGCCACATAAACATGGGTGTGCATTACCTCTTTGATACGCTAATTTTCTTTCAAGTGGGATAGTTGAGTCACATGGTAGGTTTTTTTTTTTTAGTTTGAGGAACCTCCATACTATTCTCCATTATGAGGTACTAATTACATTTCCACTAGAAGTATATTAGATTTCGTTTTTCTCTTCATCTTTGTGAGCATTTGTTATTTTATGTTTGGGTTCATTTATTTTATAGGGTGGGATACTAGTGGCAATTGAAACCAGGGCCTTCTTGGGCTTGCTAGGTAAGAAATGCTCTACTACTGAGCTAAAGTCCCCATCCCCAGCTCCCCCCAATATGACAAGGTCTCACTAACTTGCCCAGACTGGCCTAGAACTTGCTGAGGCTGGCCTTGAACTTGTGATCTTCCTGCCTCAGGCTCCTGAGTAGTTGGTATTACAGATGCCACCATGGCTATCTTATTTTTTTTTTATAACAGCCATTCTAACTGTGGTGGTATAGCGTCTCATTGTAGTTTTGATTTGCATTTCCTTGATGGCTACTGATATTGAGCATTTTTTCCCATATATTTGTTAACCACTTGTATTTCTTCTTTTAAGAAGTGTCTATTCAGATCATTTGCTTATTTTTAAATTGGATTGCTTTGATATTTTTGTTGTTAATTTTTTTGAGTTATATAGTCTGGCCCTGTCACCTGACCCCAGCCCGACCTTCCAGCTGTCTCCAGGCCCTTCCTTTCTTACTGCATCAGACCCTGTGACCTGCCTTCTGACTCCCTGAGCACAATGGCACTTCCACATTGTCCCTTCCAGTGGCTGCCCTCATCCTTCCAGGTCCAGTTAGGTGTTATACTAGGATGTATTTATTCCCTCATTGCCTGCAATTAGGCTGTCAGGTAAAGGTGGTTTTGGTGTCCTATCCAGAAAACCATTGCCTGTGCCAATGTCTTGGAGTGTTTCCTCTATTTTTCTGCTGACAGCTTCAAATGTCAAGTCTTACATCTGGGTCTTTGGTCATCTAGAGTTGATTCTTGTCAAACTGAGAGATGGTGGCCCAGCTTAGCCCTTGAGGAAGCTTTTCATTGGAGGAAGGAGGGGACTTGGTCTTGTTCATCCTACATCTGTCGTGTGCAGGGCATGTCTAACATATTGGTGAGAGGATGGGCTTGCCCCTTTCCGATTTGCAAGTTTCAGGGTATAATCTGTAAAACAACCCACTGACCACACAAACCACACAGAAAGTCCCCGCCTGCCCCCAAATCTATACACCTCATGTTGTTTCTCAGTTAAATAGAGAAAGTGTTACTGAGCTGTTTTCCCTTTTCCAGGAGGCAGAACTAAGACTGGTGAAATTCTTACCTGAGATTTTGGCCCTGCAAAGGGATCTAGTGAAACGATTCCAGAATGTTCCAGAAGATGAATACTGTTCCATCAGGAGTTTTATTAGCAGTCACAGTTCAGGTACGACTGCTGCCTGCTCCAACAAAAGATCAGGACCATCCATGTGTCGTGGTTCAAAAGGATCATTCAGGTTGGGGCATGAGGGTGGGGCTCAGATTCTAAGCTAGAACATGAGGCAAATGATGCCAAATCCCAGAGACATGCCTTGAGCCACTGCTGTGGCTAGAAAGCCCTCACCTTCTCCAGCTCTCACACAACCTCAAACTTGAAATGTGGCATGCTAGTGAACGTGAAGAAGGTGCAGGGTCAGGTTCTTGGGAGCACACCTTGTGGTTTCTTGTCAGGGTAGTGCTAGGGGTTGTTTCCATGGGGATCTTACCAGGTGTTTTGTTCAACAGAGGGGCTGAGGCAGCTATTCCACAACAGGATCACCATCTTCCTGTCCACGTGGAATGCACTGAGGCGGTCACTGGAGACCAATGGTAAGTGTCCTCCTCCATGTGGCTCTGCCAGCACCCTGCTGTGTGTGTGTGGCAATTGCAACCTATTGATGGAGGTGCTGGGATACATGAATCAATCTCCAGAGTAATCCTCAGTCCTCTTGAATCTATAAATATGGAATAAGAATAGAGTTGAGAGCACTTGAAACTTAACAGCCAGGGACCAGCTCTATGGAAATGGCTGCCCCAGGCTGTGACCCAAATGCCTGGAGCAGAATCCCTCTGCTTAGGAATGATCCTGTCTTTTAAAGGTGAAATCAAGTTACCTAAAGACTACTGCAGCTCTGACCTGGATCTGGACACAGATTTTGAGGTCATCCTACCCCGGCGTCGGGGCCTGGGTCTATGCTCAACTGCGTTAGTCAGCTACTTGATTAACCTTCACAATGAAATCATCCACATGGTGGAGAAGTTCTCCAAGGAAAACAACAGGTACTACAGAAGCCCACCATCCCTGCCACCAGGCTTGGCTGCAGACTCTGTCAGCAACAGCTCTTGTCCCCACTCTCTCAGCCTTCCTCAACAAAGCCCCGTGTTTACACATGGTTTTCACTTGCTCACACTATGAAGGCAGAAGCAGGAGCATATGTACCAAAGCCTTAGGCCCCATACACCTGCCCTGGACCCCAAGAATTGTATCTTGTGTCCCTCAGCTATTCCGTGGATGCCTCAGAGGTCACTGACCTGCATGTTATCAGTTACGAAGTGGAACGAGACCTGATTCCACTGATTATCTCCAACTGCCAGTATCAAGTGGAGCAAGGTGGGGAGACATTGCAGGAGTTTGACCTGGAGAAGATCCAGCGGCAGATTAGCAGCCGCTTCCTTCAGGGAAAGCCCCGGCTCACCCTCAAGGTAGGCTGGGCCCTCTGCCAATGATTTGCTTGTGTCAGTCAGCCCTGTGGGTTTCAGGGTAAACAGACTTAAGTGACACCCAGGCTCTCGTCTGCGTTATCTCCTCCCCACTGGTGGTCTGTGGTCCCTATGCCTTCTTTGGGCTGGGAAGTGTCCCCAGCTCTCTTCCATATCACCATCACCATTTGCACCTGTCCCCCAGGGCAGCCTCAAGTCTCAGTGGACTGGGTTTCCACTACAGTTAATGGTACCACCAAGAAAACCCATCACTGCTGCCACCCCTTCAGTTGCATATGTAGTTGGTGCCCAGAAACCACTGTGCAGACCTCCCCATTCCATCATCCTCGAATTGCCATGGCCGAGGCTTCACATCAGAGTGTTTAGCCTTTGGTCCAGCTACCCAGTGCCAGCAGCACCACTTCATCTTAGTTTCCTACCAGAATGCCACCATGTAGGAAGTATCAGTGCAGGCACCCCTGGAAAGGGGCAGTCAGGAACCCCCACCCCCAGCCAGTCCACAGCATGTAGACAGCATTACATGGCCTCCACCACACTCCCCCATCTGTCACAGAGGCCCTGTCACCTGACCCCAGCCCGACCTTCCAGCTGTCTCCAGGCCCTTCCTTTCTTACTGCATCAAACCCTGTGACCTGCCTTCTGACTCCCTGAGCACAATGGCACTTCCACACTGTCCCTTCCAGTGGCTGCCCTCATCCTTCCAGGTCCAGTTAGGTGTTATACTAGGATGTATTTATTCCCTCATTGCCTGCAATTAGGCTGTCAGTTGCTTAAGCCCAAAGCCATTTTTAATTCATCCTGAGAGTGGCTGCCTTGTGCACAGTCTCTGCTCAGTGTCACAAGATAGATCACAAATGTGCACATTCCCATTCCTGTTCCTCTAGTGCTCTTCCTCTCTTGTGGTCCTCAGACACATTATTCTGCAGGGCAATATCTGCAAGGCCACTGTAGCCAGGCTGGATTTCTTGTGTTACTGTGTCCAAAGAGTGGGGGTGGAACAGAGTCATCAGGAGACAACAAAGCTACATTCCTTGCCCAGGAATATACTGTCCAGTTTGGTACTTAGTCACTGAGTCACTGCTGAAGAATATATCTGTCATCAGATGGAAACCTCCACTATAGATTTAATTTCCAAAAACTTTTTTTTTCCTTTCTCACCTTAGGGAATACCCATGCTGGTATACAGACATGACTGGAACTTTGAACATCTCTTTATGGACATCAAGAACAAAATGGCACAGGTGGTCATAATAAACCCTCACTTGCAAGGTGGTTTCATTCACATATACAAGGACAGTCCAGTCCCATCTGGTGTGTGCTGTGAGCACCAGGCTCTCTGGCTCTCTAAGAACCCCAGGAGCTCCTTAAGAGCCCAGTGCTTTCTGGAGAAGCAAGCGGGATGGCCGATCACCAAACTTTCTTTTGAGTACAGACCAACCACTTGGGGGTTATTTTCTTAATGATGATATCATGACCATGGTGCTACAAGTTGAGAACTCAATTCTTCCTGCTCCTTAGGTTCTGCTACTGACAGATGGAGAAGCTGTTGTGCCTTTCCATGTACTCATGGGTCATGTGGAGGATTCAGTTAGCTCGGGCCCATTTCTGTGCAAAGTCTGAAACGCTGCTACACTCAGCATCAGCTCAAGCACAAGCATCAGTTCTTACCACAAGTGTTGGATAGCTGGTCCTGCTGGCAGCTCACAGTTAGGCTCTTAACAAGTAGGAGAAGTAATAGCCTGACCCAAGCCTCTGCTTTTGGTTTCAGTGCCTTCTCCCCAATTCGGCCATGGGTGCCATCAGTGGAGAGCTTCAGTCCTACAGCGATGTCTGTGAAGCCCTGTCTGTTATAGAGGTTACTCTGGGCTTTCTAGGCACAGCTGGTGGGGATCCAAATATGCATCTGAATGTGTATGTCCAAGACATCCTGCGAATGGGTGACCAAATGACTCCAATTTTAAAGGTGGGTCCCATATGCCTTTCAAGGAGAATCAGTATCACCTCATCTTAATTTCCTGACAGAATGCCACCAAACAGGGAGAATCAATGCAGGCACCCCTGGAAAGGGGCAGTCACGAACCCCACCCCTAGCCAGTCCACAGAATAGCAGCACACACTGGGGACAGGAGAGGAAGGGACACTCAGTGCTGACCACCTAGTAGAGTGGGATGCACAAGTGACTGAGGACATTGGCTACCTGTATGTTTGTTGCATGATGCTCACAGACACTGAGCTGCTGCAGGAGAAGTAATAGAAGTAATAGACTTGTGTGTTTGCAAGATGAGACAGGTAGACTCTTAGATGGAACAGAGGTGGCCTCAAGACAGGAAATGGAGGAAACAGGGAGGAGTGCCCTGGGGTAGCACCCAGAGTCATTGGTGTGCACTAAGGGAGGGTGTGAGCCTTTGCATTCTACTTGGGACTCTCTTCCTCTTCCAGGCCTTAAACAGATGTCAGTTAAAACACGCCATTGCTCTCTGGCAATTCCTCTCTGCTCTTAAGTCGGAACAGCTACTGGGACTGAAGAAAGTGAGTCTGCCCTGCCTCTGCCCAGACTAAGGGAGATGCACCCTCTTCCCAGGCTTTGATGTTGCATTTGTTTATCTTTTTTAGGATCCCTTTAGGGAAATCAGTTCTAAGTACAAAGCAGACCTCAGCCCAGAAAGTGCTAAGCTACTCAGCGCCTTCCTGAATTACACAGACCTGGATGCTTTCCTCCTAGAGCTTCATGAAATGATGGTGTTGAAACTAAGAAACACTCAGACCCAGGACAGCTTCAACCCTGAATGGAGGTATGGTGTGCATACCTGCTGGCAGGCAGGTGTGCAGAATATTTGCTTTTTTCCCCTTGACGTGAAGGTAGTTCCACTTGTTAGACTGACCCTCTGTCTAACAAGTAGACATAACTATGTCAAAGAGATAAACATTTTAGATTAGGTACAAAAAGCCACACTAATGTGTGAAATCTAAGATATTCAAAACTATCTTAATTTTACATTTGTGTCAATTTAATGGCCAAAAAATGGTATCTTATTTTCACTTGTTTCCCCACCTACTTTTGTGGTTGGGCACATTTTTAAATTTATCACCACTTTTATCATCCTCTGAATTATCTCTTGGTAGCTTTCGGTTATTGGACAGGGCAGTTGATCTCTTTTTTCCTTTTGGTACCAGGAACTGAACCCATGGGTGCTTAACTACTGAGCTGTATCCTCAGCTCTTTATTTTTTGAGATAAGACCTCATTATTGTTGAGGCTAGCCTCAACTCTGCAATCCTCCTGCTTCAGCTTCCTTAGATGCTGGGATTATAGGCATATGCCACCACACCCAACCAGTTTCTCTTTCTTAATGATTTTTAAAAGATCTTTATATAGAACAGATTAATCTGATGTACACATTACAAATGCACTAGAAGTCAATTGATGGGATTTTTTCATAAAGTCGTTGTGGGGCCAGATGCAGTGGTACATGCCTGCAATCCCAGGAGCTCTAGAGGCTGAATCAGGAGGATCATGAGTTCAAAGCCACCCTCAGCAACTTAGTGAGGCTCTAAGCAACTCAGCAAGGTCCTATCTCTAAATAGAATATTAAAAAGGACTAAGGATGTGGCTCAATGGCTAAGCACCCCTGGGTTCAATCCTCAGTACCACCCCCCCCCAAAAAAAAAGCCACCATGGGGACATACACTAAAGGCCTTCCTTATCACATCGCAGGGTGCCAAAATATCCTCATGTTTTCTCCTGCTGCTTTTATAGTTCTATATTGCACATTTCTTTCATTAGTTCACTTTTATATGTGGTAAGAGGGAGACATTTCACTTGACTTGGTTTTCTGGATGGTCAGACTACACTTGCTATTTCTGATCTCAGGCCATATGGCACATGCCTGTGAGCAATTAAATTCCCCTTCCTAGAGAATTTACAACCTTCGGTAAGATAAACCCTGAAAGGGAATACCTGCCTGTTCTGAATGGCAAAGCTTTGCTTCTGATGCAGCCAGGCAGGCCCGTCAGTGGAGTGCCTGAAGTGGCCTAGCTGAGCATCATCGAGGAAGCTCCATCCTCTAGATGCCTTGAGCCTGGGACTCCAGGTCTAGCTCAGGAACTGGGCAGCTGGCTGACCTTTTAAGCTGGCGCTCAGTGTTTCCCATCTTATTTAGCACCTCAGTCCTGTCAATGCCTGGAAAGAGTGAGAGCTGATAGGCTCCTGATGCTCTAAACACTATCTCTTGCGCTTGATTTTACAGCCTGAGGGACACTCTAATGAGTTACATGGAAACCAAAGAGAATGAAGTTCTTCTGGAAGTGGAATCCCAGTTCCCAGAAGAGATACTGCTGTCCAACTGTGTCTCTGTGTGGAAAGTGGCAGCTATACGGAAACAGGACAGGCAAGCAAAATAGGATTCTCCACTCCATCTCTTGATGTGCTGCAGACACAGCTCCCCTCCCCTCCACTGTGCCTCTGGGAGCACCTGGAAGGAAAGTGTTGGCACAGCACTGAATTCAAGGCCAGCAGTTACTGTGCCAGCTGACAGCTTTTTTGAAAGTTAAGCTGTTTCTGGAATACATGCAGATGCCAGAACTTCCATGTTACATTATGAATAGCAAGTGGTGAGAATGGCAGTTACTTGAAACTGGAAATCAACCACCATCCTGTGCATTCAAGGAGCAACAGGAAGAGTCATAATTGGGGTCACACCCAGCAATGACCTGTGTCGGGCCTGCAGCCTGTTCCTCATGCTTCCTAATGTTGCCACACAGAGGCAGAATGTAGGGTTACTGGTCTTTTTTTTTTCCCCCTATGCTATTCTGCATACGCAGAAGATAATCTGGTTTTCTTCTCTTTCCCAGTCCCTTAAATTCTGAGTATTATACTCATATTTCTTGGGTTCCAAGATGTGAAAAAAGTACCACACTCTTTTTGTCTTCTCACTAATGGAAAGCCAGGGTGTCTGCACATGCCTTAATGCCACGAGAACAAAGCCAACCCAGACCCCACTCTAAGTCACTGCCAGATGCCAAAGAGAGCCAACAACTCTGTGAAGAGCATGGGACTTGGGACACTGCTAGGGTTTTGGTTTCCTGTGAATAAAATGGAGTGGATTGATAGCCAAAGTGCCTTCCAGTTCTCATATCTTGAGATTCTAAAGAAAATTCGACAGCATCAGCATGGATCAGAGCAGGCTCTTGGCAATGCCATGGGGAGTTTTTGGTTGCCAGGTATTATTATACTACATAAGCATGCAATCTTGGTGTGATCTCAGCTTCCCTGAGTATGTGCATTCCTTTCTTTCAGTCTCAACCATACCATAAAAACTGAGTCTCAGAGAGAGTACAAAACCAGTTCCATTTCTGAAAAAGGGAAATTAACTTGCCTCGATCTTGTGCTGTGTTTGTCATTGTAAGTTTTGTCTCTTTTTGAAACCTAGTTTGATGTCCTGGACCTCCGGATAAATTCCTTTTCTTCACAGCTCAGAACCTGTTTGCCATAAGAGCCATCCACACATTGGAGACCTATTTTTCATGTACATTAAAGATCAACTTGAAATCAGGCCTGTGAACTTTTCAGCTACATAAATGCAAAATGGGGGCAAAGGGCACACAGCTCAGTAGTAAAGTGCTTGCCATAGGTTCAACAAGGCCATAGGTTCAACCCACAGCACTGCAAAAACGAAACCAAAAAAAAAGGTAAGCTGGCACAGGCCCTGTGCACACCTGCAAAGGTAGGTACAGAAGGAACACTGCACTCCATTTCCATGTATCATTCTCACAGCTTCTGATGAAGGAAGTGCAGTGACAGACCTCAGGTAGTAGCTCCTTTCACAACATGCACTTGCATTTAGTGAGCTGTGATGAACCTTCCAGACTATGTAGAGCCACCTCCTCCTCCCACCAGATGCCTGCCACCTGAGAGAAGAAGCACCTTGGCCTTAGATGCCTGGGAGTCAGGGTGCAGCTTGCCAGGGCCAGCAGGTGGCACTCAGACTCAACCTGTTCCTCACTGCCACACCTTCACAGGTAGAATCAGGTATCAAGTCCTTGATATGAAGACCCTTATTTTCCCTTTGGCCTGGGTATTTTTTTCACTATTATGAATTGTTTCTAATTAAGATATTTTATTTTGTATGCTATGCTTTCAAAGCCTTAACTGTCTTATCTAGCACAATTTACACAAAAATACACCAAGCTAGTACAAGTAAATGTCATTATACTTGTAATGCTGTTTTGATAAATGTGAGTTCTGCTGCTAAAGGATCCCTCTCTTTGGGAGCATGCTACTGTATATGCCATGTAGACCTCAGCTAGACTGTGGGAATGGTTATGGGTTTTTGTGGAAATGTCCTTGAAAGTATTCATGAAGTAGATGGTTCAGAAGTGAAGAGCACACTCTAGAATGTGAGATGGTAAACTTCCACTGGACAGAACAACAACAGAACAGCTTGTCCACAGTAGATAAAGCTTAAGTCTCAGTGGGGAAGGGGGGTGTCTTCTTCTTAAAGGGACATCACTGAAACAGCAAAGCCCCAGCTACTAAGGAGTAAGAATGAAAACTACCTAACTCAGTGAGGCAGGCTATGCATGGAGAAGACATCCTGGTAACAGAAAATAAAGGCAGTGAAAGAAATAGAACTTCAAGTCTTTGCCCTCAAACCTTTTCCATACCATCCCTAATGCTTATGAAATTTTGCCACTTGTTAAGGGAGACATACAGGGATTATTTCAGCTTTCCTAGATGTTAAGCTAATTTCAACTCAAAAACAACCTTCCACTGATAATCACTGTGAGCAAAATATCAGTTCAAAGGGACCAGCCAAACTTACCCATGTTCTGGCATGCCCACGAGCACCAGTGTGCCAATGGAAAGCATCTCTGATGTGATGCCAGAAGCACCAAGTGAGGTTGCATGTCACAGTGCCAGCAGAGTGCTCCATGGGACAGCAGCTCTGAGGCCTGGAGCTGGGTACCAGCAATTGGCAGCAATTGGCACTCACATTGTGTTCTGCAATGTTCTGACCCCTTCAAGTTCACTAAGCCTATGCTTAGAATCCCAGGTCCAGTTGGAAAAACAAGCACAAGTGCTTTCTCCAGAGAGAAAATGCTAGCAAAACTCATACCTTCCCTATAGGGACATGAAGCCTGCTTCCTTCTCAGCTGGTGGAGTGCTTCAGAGAACCAACTGGGGAGGGCCCTGCACATGCAGCAGCCCCCTCTGCTGTGGAGGCTGCTTCTGCTTGGGGGCTCCACAGTCTGCAATGTGCTGCCTTTCCCTTCCCATGGCCCCACCAAGGTCAGTATTCCTTCCTCTTTAAGTCAGTAGCTGCAAAAGCATTTTCTCACTTCATTTTGAAGATCATATTTCTTTCATTTAAAAAAACTACTCCTGAAGACTTAAAGTCTTTTAAGAAAGACTTAAATCATTTACTCAAAGAAGGGGCAAAAAGTCAGGAGATGAAACCTGAGATATTCCTATTAGTTTTACATAACTTACTTTAAATTGGAATTGATTCAGTAGTTCAAATAAAATCTTAGGTTTAGGCCCAAAGATGAACTCTTTGGTATACACCCTCCCCATACAAGATAAAAGAGTCTTTAAAAAGTGAAAGACTCTTACTCTTCTGATTTCTCAAATTAAAAGCACACACATACATCAATTAAGTGCCAACATAAAAATGCCATAATGGTTACACTTAAAATGAAAAACCCTGAACTCATCCTATGATATTTAAGTAAAGCTATAATTGATAGCATTGGATATAATTTCAGAAAATAAATTAATTTCCTAACACTAATGTTTTAATATCACCCTGTAAGTAAGCATTATGTATTTAACAAGAGCTGCAAGGAATATCAAAAAGTGATTTTCAAAAGTAATAAGTATATGTTTTTATCCAACTTGTAAACATAAGTCTGAAAACAAAAAGTTATAATTGTCCACACTAATTAGGTTGCTTTGATTATTGGAAATTATTCCTTCAAAAGTAAATATGTATCAGACTTTTGAAAAACATAAAGTTTACACAAGTGATTATCCTTACTATAAATAAGGCCCTTATTAAACTCAACTAAAAAGCTGTGTTAACTACATTTTACCATAGGGACACTTGAGCCCAGGTATAGTGTGGGCCAAATTTCTCGAATTGCTTTGGGAACTGCTGCTTGCTTAATCAAACACTGAAGTGCAGATTCACCTTTCTAAAAAGACTGAAAGCAAAACGCCAAATTTCACTATCCTGTTTTCCAAAACGAATTATAGTTTGGGATTTCATGTTATCAAGGTGCCATCGCCCTCCTGAGGTATTTAATTACAATACCTTCTCTGTTTTCATTCAGCCACCTCAATTAGATTTCGATTAGAATCGGGCATATAAAAAGTTGGTTCCATGGCCTTGCTGACAATGTCCTCTGGATGTAAACCTTAGGATCCTGCATACATTATGGCTCTCAGAGCAAAGGGAAACAGAAAAAATGTTAGACAATGTGGTGAAATTACCTTGCCTGTCTTGTGATCCAACCAGAGGAAAGCATGGTTCCTTGTCAGTACTTTGCAATCAAAGACGGCATTATTCTGTGCTGGTTGACAACATGCCATTGAGTGGTGAATTTTGATGGGCTCATCCAGGTAGACATGATGCTCCTGAAACAGGTGCAAATTCACAAAGCAAGTGAAGATGACCAAGGTAGATGGCATGGAGGATAGACTAGGGGTGTCTCTCCTACCAGGGACAGCAAAGAGTTCCTCCAGATTCAGAATGCTCTTCATAAGCCTATACCCCTATCCCCTACAACAACAAAAATAAATAAATTTAAATTAAAACAAATTGCATACTGTCTAAGCATAAGCAGTGAACATCAAGAACTCTTCACTTGGGTGGGAAGACAAACAAGCGTGACTCCCTTCACCTCCTTCAAAACACAGCAGTGCCCAGATCACAAACAATCAACAACCGGCATCTTTCAATCCATCTACCCTGGAAAGAAAAGGCTCAAACATCCGGCAGCTTTGGCCAAGAAAACCCCTGGAAGGCAGTTTGGGGACTGAAGGTACCCAAGCAGATGAGTCACACACCAATTCCTGGGTTTTGTTTGAGATATTGTCACTTCTCCCCTTGGTGGAGGAAATGTTGCAGCACTGCAGCAAAGGAAGGGGTGGTTTGGTGTGGCCAGAAAGGTCCTTCAAGAAAGGTAGCCAAGCACCTCTGGGCGGCCACCACTGGTGCTCAAGGGCCTCTGTGGTGGAGAGGTAAAGGCAACAGGGAGGGGATCTAGAGGGCCAGCGGGACAGTCTGCATTGCTACTGTTGTGTGGAGGCCAGTAGTGGGCAGGGGTCCCCAGCCAGGCACTAGCCAAAGTAGCGGTAATCAGTACGAAGAAGGGGCTTGGGCAGCAGCCAAGTCAGGACTCTTGAGCACCTGGAAGATGTCTCCACAGCCAGTGTGACCAATGCAAGGATTCAGCTCCACAGGTAGGTGCAAACCCAGCAATGCCCTACCCCAGGGAGGCTTGGGCGACCTGAAGGGTGTGAAGTCATTTCTTGGACACCTGGGATCCTAGCACTAATCTCTAGGGTATATAAAGAACTCAAAAAGCTAAACACCAAATAAATAAATAAATAAATAACCCTATCAATTAATGGGCCAAGAATATGAACAGACACTTCTCAGAAGAGGATATTCAATCAATCAACAAATACATGAAAAAATGTCCATCATCTCTAGCAATTAGAGAAATACAAATCAAAACTACTTAAGATATCATCTCACTCCAGTCAGAATGGCAGCTATTATGAAGACAAACAATAATAAGTGTTGGCTAAGATGTGGGAAAAAAGGCACACTCATACATTGCTGGTGGGACTGCAAATTGGTGCAGCCAATATGGAAAGCAGTGTGCAGATTCCTTGGAAAACTTGGAACGGAACCCCCATTTGACCCAGCTATCCCTCTCCTCAGTCTATACCCAAAGGACTTAAAAATAGCATACTACAGGGACACAGCCATATCAATGTTTATAGCAGCACAATTCACAATAGCTAAACTGTGGAACCAACCTAGATGCCCTTCAGTAGACAAATGGATTTAAAAAAATGTGGCATATATACACAATAGGATATTACTCAGCAATAAAAGACAATAAAATCATGGCATTTGCAGGTAAGTGGATGGCTTTGGAGAAGATAATGGTAAATGAAGTTAGCCAATCCCCCAAAAAACAAATGGTGAATGTTTTCTCTGATATAAGGTGACTGACTCATAGTAGGGTAGGGAGAGGGGAGCATTGGAGGAATAGATGAACTCTAGATAGGGCAAAGGAGTGGGAGGGGAAGGGAAGGGTCAGGGATTAGCAATGATGGTAAAATGTGATGGACATCATTATCCAAAGTACATGTATGAAAACATGAATTGGTGTGAACATACTTTACATAAAAACAGATATATGAAACATTGTGTTCTATATGTGTAATAAGAATCGTGATGCATTCTGTGTCATGTATTTAAAAAATAAAAGCAATTAAAAAAATACATCTTAGTAATCAAAGACTTTAAATAAAGAAAACTAATTTAAACTTTTGGCAATAAAATCCATGAGACTATGTAGATTCTGTGGTTTTGGAGGCATTCAAAAGTAGGACTAAACACTTCAAAGTTATGAAGAAATATATAGGTATATGTCTATATATTCATAAATAAATAAATAATCATAAATACTCAATATATCCTAAAATATTAAATGTAAAATTGATAAATCTGAAAAAGTAAGCTTATCAATGAAATATAATGCTCTATTATAAATTGAGAAGAAAATACAAAAACAAATGTAAAAATAAAAATGAACAATGATCAAAAGTGCTAATCCAAATTGACAATAAACGTAGAGGAAGATTAATTTGCCAATAGTTAAATAACCGTGAACAAGAAAGAGACAATCCTTCAGTCCATTAAGCTGGAAAAGTCTACATGGTGCTTAACACATGTGCCTGGCTGGGACATGATAGACAGGCATTGCCACACTCTGCAGGTAAATTATATTCTTCCTGGGAAAAGCAATGGGACATTTATTCAATGTAAACTATGAAAAACCTATTGGCTAAGAAATTCTACTCTGGAAACTTTATCTCATCAAAATAAAAGCCTCAATATCAGGAAACACATGTAAAAATGTTTGCAGTGGGAAAAAGTAGAGATAAGGTAAATACCCTCTGTAAGAAAAAGAAGAAAACAATGGTGTGCTACCATAATAGAATGTTACATAGCCATTATAAAATAAAACTATATCAGGAAACTCAAAACAATTCCCACAAGGTGTTACTGAGTCCGAAGATAAAGAAAAACTTATTTGTAAATACTGCCAAATTCAGACAGGTGTGTGTGAATGTGAGCCTGTGACAGATCTACATGGGATCTGATTATGCTGAATGCAACAAGGTAGACAAATTAGCCCAGTAACATGACAGTGTTGGGAGGAAATGCAGCTCCACAGGGAGAAAGCAGAAGGAAAGCAAAAGAAGCCAAGAAGAAAGAAAAACTAGGAGGTGAACTCAGAGAAATGGTATGGGAAGATCTGGCCTTTCCCTCCTAAAAGGACACACAGATTCAAAGACACAAATCCCTTGTGAACAATCAAAAACTAGATTTTGTGAGAAGCACAAAACTTCACATTGAAGCTGGTAGCAAAATCTATAAAACCCTCACAACATAAGCCTTTTCCCAGCACAGCACCAGAGGAGCACTAAGAAAGTGCAGCACCAGCTTCTTCCTGGGGAGAAAAGGAAAGGTCTGAACTATATATCCAATGTCCTGACTTTCCTTAGGGCTACCCAAGGGACTGGTTTAATTCTTGCTTTAATCTGAGCCATGACAGGAGGGGTCCCTGGGTGGGAGTCCCTGTGAACAAAAAGAGCAATATGAAGGATATCAAGGAATATTCCTGATAGCCCTTCTCCATGGCTCAGCAAAGAGTGCCTTGCTGAAACCCCCAAATCCCAGGTTCTTCATGGGGAGAGAATGAGATGGACTGTGTGTCCAAAATTCCAAATTCTCTAGGTACTGGCTTCTTCCCAAGGGATTGGTTCCTTCTCACCAATTTTGAAGCAAGTTAGAATCTGGCATGTTATAGGCATCTGGGAGAAACTGAGAACAAAGATGGCTGCTTGGACTAGCAAGTAAGCACCTGCCACAGCCCCTCAACTTCAGTAGAGAAGAAAAGCAAAAACTTCCCAACTTCCAATTTCTGGGAAGGAAAATGACTGAAGTATATGTACAAGTTTCCAACCTTTTCTGGGGTTGCCAGAGAGACTGGCTTCTGTCTTTTTTGTCTTTGAGCAAGGATGGGACCTGGCACATTTTAGATACTTGTGAGCCACTGGAGGAAAGGGTAGCATTTTGGACTATAATGTAAGAACTTATTATAGCCTGTCTTTATTGTTGTAAAGTGGGTAAAGGAATCACAAAATCTCAGCTTTTCTCTGGAAGGAGAGAGCTGGGTCAAGTGTGCAATGTTCCAACATTTTCAGAGGCTCATCTGTCTTAGAACACTGATGGGACCCAGCATATTCTAAATGCACGAAGGGCCACTGAGAATAAAGGCAAAGGTTGGACTACCACACAGTCACCTGCCAGAGCCCCTCTTCTGGCATAGCAAATCAATGAGAATCCCAGAGCCTGGCTCATCTCTGGGAAGAAGAAAGAAGAAAGAAATATATGCCAAACATTCAGAACTGGCTTTGGCCTCAACATTTTCAGAGCATGGATGAGACCTGGTATAATCTAGAGGTCTGTGTGCCTCTGAGAACTCATGGTGTGCTGCTGCCTCAGAAAACCATTGGTACTGACACAGGTACCAGAAGCTACAGGAGAGAGAGAGAGAGAGAGAGAGAGAGAGAGAGAGAGAGAGAGAGAGAGAGAGAGGAAAGAAAGAAAGAAAGAAAGAATGAAAAAAAAAGAAAGAAAGAAAGAGAAAGAAAAGAAAGCAAGAAAGCCAAGCAACAATAAAATGAAACAGGAAAATCCTCTAACTGGAAATTTACACAAGTAAATCCAGCAAAAACACACAAACAGAATTTGAAAGCTCCCCGACAATGCTTCCTATTGAGGATCTTGTTCTATACAAATTTTGCTCACAAAGAGTGGAAAAGGTAGTCATTTTTTTCTAATGTGCAGGTACTAACACTAAGAGACAAGGAAAAGGAACAAATAGGAAAACATGCCTCTCCGAAAGGAACAAGATGAAACTTCAAAACCCCAATTTTACTGACATGTAATATACGAATTAGCTGGTAAAGTACTCAAAATGAACTTGGGAGAAAAATGCATGAATAAAATTAAAATTTTAGCAAAGATACATATGAGCTAAGAGAAGTCTTGTCTCTAAAGAAAAAATAACTAAAATGAAAAATTCAACGGAGAAATCAGTCTACATCAAAACATCATACTAGATCAAGCAGAAGAATCACTGAACTTGAAGACAGGTCATTTGATTTATCTTAGCCAGTCAATGGCATAAAAAGAAAACAAAAAGTGAAAAAAAAAAAATGAAGAAAGCTTGGTGACTTATAGGACACTATTGAGAAGACCAATGTATACAATTATGAATGTCCAAGAAAAGACAGAGCCAAAATACTTACTCAAAGAAATAATGGGGAAAAACTTCTGAAATCTGAGGGAAAAAAAAGGAAGATCTAGGAAATTTAGGAAATCCAAAAAATTCCAAATAAGATGAACCCAAAGATTTCCACAGTGAGAGACATTATAATTGAATTGTAAAATATCAGACACAAAGAGAACTGTGAGAGCAGCCAGGAAAAAGTGACAAATCACATTTAAGGGAACTTGTCCAAGATAGTCAATGGATTTTTTCAGAGAAATGTTGCAAGCAAAAAGGCAATGGGATATTTTCAAAATGCAGAAAGGTAAAACTGCCAATCAAGAATATAATACCTGGCCAGAGAAGTCTTGTCCTTTAAATTGAAGAAGACATAAAGATATTCCCAGACAAAGCTGAAGTAGTCTATCATTACAAGACTAGTCTTACAAGAAATGTTAAAGAGAAACAAACCAAAGCTAAATAATCAATGCATATATAAGTATAAAACTTGCTGTTAAATGTAAATGCATAGAAAAATACAGAATAATATAACACCGCAACAGAACTGTGGAAATTGGTTTTCAATTCTAGTACAAAAGACAAAATTTTTAAAACAATTATATAAAATACGTGCATTTTTATATAATGTAAAATGATGTAAATTGTGACGTTAATAATATAAAGTCCATGGAGAGGATTAATAACATAGTTTTTATATGCAATTGAGGTTGTTGATGTAAACTGTAATAACTATACAATATCTTATGTAAGTCTGATTGTAATCACAATGAAGATATATAAAGAAATAAAGCATGTCACTATAAATATCAATAAAATATAAAGAAAGAAAGTATAAAAGGAAAACAGGAACAAAAGATGTATAAGATAGGCAGCAAACCTTTAACAAAATGCTAGTAATGTATTTCTGTCATACAATTAACAATAAACATTTGGTATTTCTACTGAATTTCTGACACATAGCTCCCATAACTCTTAAAATCTCCAGAGGTCTAAGTGCCTTCTGTATGCTCAAGAGAAGACTGGAGACTGAGTGCCACCTCTATGTACTTATTAAATGGGAGCTGTTGCCAGAAAAAACAAAGAATCATTAGAGGCATGGAAATTTCCACTGCATTCTTAAAATCCAGGAAGGCAAGAAAGGATGAAGGTTGAACTTAATCCAAGGGCTAATGGCTTACTCTATTTACCTATATCCAAAACATTCATAAAAATCACTAAACAAAAAGAGCATGCAAGCATCCATGTGTTAGGAGTGTGGTATGTTCCAAACCATGATGTCAAAGGCTTTTGTGTTTAGGACTCTTATCCTATATACCTCATGTGGTTGCTTATTAGTAGTTTTTAAAATAAATTGGTGATAGCAAGTAAAGTGTCTTCCAGAGTTTGTGAGCTTTTGTAGCAAATTAGTGAACCCAACCTGGGGGTGCTGTGATGACTCTGTAGGCAACTCTGACAAAAGTATGCGTAACACAGAGACCTGATGCTAGCAAATGCCATCTTAAGAAAGGACAATCTTATAAGACTATTCCTTACGAGTGTGGAATATGGCATTAATTCAGGGTACTGAGTACCAGAATTGCTCTGAATTGTAGGACATACAACTGGTGTTCAAGAGTTGGAGAAAATGGTGTTAGAAAAGGCAACATAAATTTGGCATCAGAAGGAAAAATACCACACAAGTTTGGTGGTAAAAATGTTGTAAGCATAAATATTCACCTTCCTCATTAATTATTACTTTACTATGAATAAACTAAATTCCTCAACCAAAAGATACAGAGTGATTGAACAGATTAAAAATCAAGATCCACCTATGTGTTGTCTACAGGAGATTCAGGTTTACATATAAGGACAGATATGGACTGAGTTAAGTAATGCAACAAAATAGCCCATGCAAATTATAACCAAAATACAGCAGGGGTGGCTAAACATGTCAGACAAAATGAATTTTGAGTCAAAAACTGTCACAAGACACAAAATTTGAACAATGTCAAAGGATAATAAAAGGATTAATTCACCAGGAAAATATTATAATTATAAAAATAAATGTACTAATATCAGAGACCTTAAATATATAAAACAAACACTGACAAAACTGAAGCAATTCAACAATAGTAGGATACTTCAATACCCAACTTCCAATAAAGGATAGAACATCTGCACAAAAAATCAATAAACAAACAGCATAACTGAACAACAATGTAGACCAAATAGATAAATTCAAATGATTCTACTCAACAACAGAAGAATACATTCTTCTCAAGCACACATGAAATGCTCTCCAGGGTAGATCACATGCTAGATCACAAAACAAGTCATACAATTTAAGAAGATTGACCTCTTATAAAAGTTCTTTTCTGATCACCATGGAACAAAACTGGAATCAACAGGTGAAGGAAGACTGGAAAATTCACAAATATGTAAAAATTAAACAGTATGTCTTTTTCTATTTGTTTGTTTTTTTGGTTTTTAAAATCCAGGGTACCGGGGCTGGGGATGTGGCTCAAGAGGTAGCGCGCTCACCTGGCGCGCTCGCCTGGCGTGCGTGCGGCCCAGGTTCGATCCTCAGTACCACATACCAACAAAGATGTTGTATCCGCCAAGAACTAAAAAATAAATATTAAAAATTCTCTCTCTCCTCTCTCACTCTCTCTTAAAAAAAAAAAAAAAAAAAAATCCAGGGTACCATCTATGTAAGGCAAGCATTTTACCACTAAGCTACTTTTTTTTTTTTTTTTTTGAGACAGGGTCTTGCTAACTTTCCCAGGCTGGCCTTGATTTTCTGATCTTCCTGACCCAGCCTTCTGAGGATCTAGACTTAAAGCTTATACTGCCCTACTCCTGGCTGTAAACAACAATCTCTGGAACAATCAGGTGCATCAAAGAAGACATTTAGGGGAATTAGAAAACATCATGGGACAAATGAAAATGAGAACACTCTGTGCCAAAACTTATAGAATACAGCATAACAATATGTGCCTACTCTGAAATGAAGGAAGATCTGAAACAAACACCTAACTTTATACCTCAAAGATCTAGACAAACAAACAAAGCTCACCCACCATCATCAAAAAAAAAAAAAAAAAAGGAAATCATAAAGATGAGAAGAGAAATAAATGAAGTCGGGAAGAGAAAAATCAATGAAATTGAGCTAGATTTTTGAAAAAAAATTGAGAAAATTCATAAAATTTTAGCTACCCAAGAAAAAGAAATACTGAAATAAATAAAATCAGATATGAAAGGAAAAACATTACAACTGATGACATGCAAATAAAAAGAATCCTAGGAGACTGATAAAGCCAAATAAATGCCAACAAATTGGAGAGCATAGAAGAAATGCATAAATTCCCACAAAAATATAACCTATTAATATCAAGTAATGAAGAAAGAGACAATCTTAGTAGACCTGTAACTAGAATAGTAAAAATATTGAATTAGTATTTTAAATCTCCTACTAAAGAATATTTAAAGAATTTAAAAATGATATTTTAAAAATATTTAACGAATTGAAGCCAATTATTCTCCAACTCTTCTAAAAACATACAAGAGAACATTTCTAAACTCATGCTGAGAGCAGCAAAATTAAAGATGACTGAAAAAGCAAAACAACAAAACAATACTTTTGATGAACATAGAAGCAAAAATCTATAACAAAATACCAGAGAACTGAATTCAACAACACAATTTAAGGGATAACACATCATAACTAAGTGAGATTTATTCTTGGGAAACAAGGGTGTATCAATATATGAAAACCAATTAATATGATAAATAAACAAAACAAGGACTAAAAATCACTTAATTATCTTAATAGACGCAGAGAAGGCATTTGAGAAAATTCAACACCATTTCATGATAAAAACTCCAACAACTAAAAATAGAAGGATATTACCTCCACATAATAAAAATCATCTATGGAAAGCTAATATGTTCAATGGTAAAAAAATAAAAGTTTTTCCTTGAAGATCAAGAACAAATCAAGGGAGTCTTCCCCAGCCCCTGGGGGCAGTGCTGCAGATACCAGTCCTGGTCCCTTGGCAGCAGCACCAGGTTAGGTGTGTTTCTTTCACTCCTGCTTCCCAACCCCCTGGATGGTGCATCTAATTAGATATGGCTAGCTCCTGTTGAGAGGAAGGCACAGGCCAGGAGGAGGAGAGTTTTCTGTACTTCACCTTGGCAGCAACTTAATGAAGGAGATGAGCCACCTCAAAACCCCTCACCCACCTTTCTGCTTCATGGACCACCTGCAGAATTTTAAGCTTGACTTTGGTAATTTCCAAGGCAAAAGAAGTCAGAGGTGGCATGGAGGCAAGATGGGGTTAAAAGTGGAATGTATGTTGTAATAGAAATGAAAGTTTCAACTCAAGAAAGGAAAGAATCTGTTGAAGCTATCTGATGACAAATTAGAAACACACTTACCCATCCCCACTATATAAAAAGTTTATTTGCGTAAGTGCAAAAGAAAATGGTTTGCCACTGGAACATCAAGAGAGACTAAAAGCAATAGAAACAGTGGGGCACAGGGGCATATGCCTGTAATTCCCTTGGCTCCAGAGACTGAGAAAGGGGGATCATGAGTTCAAAGTCTGCCTCAGCAAAACGGAGGCACTAAGCAACTCAGTAAGACCCTGTCTCTGAATTAAAAAAATACAAAACAGATCTGGGGATGTGACTCGGTTATTGAGTGCTCCTGAGTTTAATCCCTGGTACCCCTTCCAAAAAAAAAAAAAAAGGCAATAGAATGGCTACAAAGGAAAGGTCTCAGAAGAAATGAAAGACATTATCAAAAAGGGGGAACAAAAGCTCTTTAGAAGATAACAGAATATATTGAAGAATAAAGAATATTCTATATACTAAATATAAAATATTTTTAACATTTAATAACAGGGATCTGTGATATCTCCATGTTTGATCTGTTTACAACCATGTTCTGAAGGGGAACCTCACTTGAGTGATTCCATAATTTCAAACTATAAAAAGCAGCTGGGTGAAGAGTTAGACATTTAAAAGGGACTGTGCAGTCCTGGAGTGACAAGTGGATGTGGGTACTCCTGTGGACACTTAAAGCTATTTTCTTGGGTTGATCTTAAATGACCTCTTGCTCTATGATAAGGATAAATTCGCAGTTTACTTGATGATGGTGCTGGTAAATTGCTTGGCTCTGTCTGGACTTTTTTTAAAAATTAGTTTAATAAGAGAAAGGGAACTACTGACACAATTGATAATAAAATTTTAAAAACTGGAAAAAAAAAGAACAAAGATAGCATGCCCACTCTTACCATTTGTAGCCAACATGGTAATAAAAACTGTAGTCAGCAATTAGGCAAGATAAAGAAATAAAAGCATCCAAATTTAAAGGAAGAAGTAAAATTATCTCTTCTTCCAGATGACATCTTAGATATAAAAAATACTAAATATTTTAAAAAATTGGAATTAATGAAAAAAAAAATAATGTGAAGTTGCAAAATAAAAAAAAATCAACACAAAAAAATCTGTTGTGTTTCTAAGGAAACTGTGACAAAATACCAGAGATAATCAATTCATAAGAAGGAATGATTTATTTGGGCTCACAGTTTTAAGGTTTCAGTCTGTGGTTGCTTGGCTCTGTTGCTTTGGGCCTGTAGTGAGAAACTACATCATGATAGAAGCACATGACCAAGGAAGCCTGTTTACCTGAGGGCAGCTGGAAGCAAAGACAGAGACAGAGGATGCTGGAGTCTCAATGCCCCCTTAATGTGCCCCCAATGACCTAGCTTAGTTTCAATAAGCCATACCTTCTAAAGTATGGCTTAACCACTGCCTCCCATTACCACCACAGGCTGGGGATCAAGCCTTCAACATACTGGCAGTTGGGGGATGTTCAAGATCCAACCAATAGCAAGCTATACCTCCTGAAGTATGGCTTAACCATTGCCTCCCATTAGTGCCACAGGCTGGGGATTAAGCCTTCAACACATTGGCCCTTGGGGGACATTCAAGATCCAACCAAAAGCATTCAAAAAAATTGAAACCTTTTACCCTCAAAGGATCATGTGTTAGAAGCCTGGTTCTCAGCCTGTGGTACTACTGACTGGGGGTGCAACTTTTGGAAGGTGGGGACTAGTAGAGGAAAGTTGAGTCACTGGGTATGTATTTTAGGTATATTGGGACCCTGGCCCCCTCTTTTCTAACTAGCTACAATGAGGCAAAGAGGCTTCCTCTGCCATACCATCCTGCGGGATATACTTTGCTTCCGCAGACCAAAGCAACAAGGTCCAGTGACCAGAGACTGAAACTTGTGAAACTATGAGCCAAAATAAACCTTTCCTCCTTATAAATTGACTATCATAGGTATATTGTCAAGTAACAGAAAGCAGACAAAGAAATTAATAAAGTACTTTCATTTGCAGTAGCATCAAAAGGAATAAAATACTGAGCATGAATTTAACTAAAGAGGTTAAAAAAATTGGATTATATAGAAAACATCAAAACACAGATAAAAGAAATAAGACACAAATACATGTCATGTTCATGGATGATATAACAATACTGTTAAAATGGCAATATAATCCAAAGTAACATACAGACTTAATCCACTCTTTACCAAAATACCCATGGCATTTTTTTATTGAAATAGAAAATAACCTTAAATTTCATATAGAATGACATAAAATCCTATATAGCCAAAGCAATCTTGAGAAGGAAGAAGATAGCAGGAAGAATCATGTCTTTTTTTCCAAAATATATTATAAAGTTACAGAAATTGAAAAAGAATGGTATTGGATAAAGATAGAAACAGAATAAAGACCAGAAATAAATCCACATATATGCAGGCAACAGATGTTTCAGAGGAGTGCCCAGAATATACAAAAGGAAAAGGATAGTCCCTTCAACAAATGGTATGGGGAAAACTGTATATTCACAGGTAAAAGAACACAATTGTACTCTTTTGGGAAATAAGGATCTTAAAAGACTTCACTCCCATGTTTACTGTATCATTATCCACAAGAGCCAAAATGCATTAACAATTTAACATCCATTGATAGGTGAGTGGATATAAAACAGACACACACACATAAACCTTTAAAAAGGAAATCCTGTCATATGCAGAAACATAGATGAACCAGGGGAACCATATGCTAACTGAAGTAAGACATTTGCAGAAGGACAAACATTGCATGATTCCACTTAGATCAGGTATCTAAAACAGTCAAACTCATAGAAGCATAGAATAAGATGGTAGTTACTAGGGCTTGAGAGCAAAGAAAATGGAGAGCTGCCATGTAACTCATGTAAAATTTCAGTTACTAGAGATAAATAAGTTCTAGAAATCTGCTTTACAACACTGACCTAATTAATTTGTTATTGCAAACTTACAATTTGTTAAGAAGGTGTACTCATGTACAGTGTTCTTATCACCACAAAAAGTGTATTAAAAGCTATTATATGATCATGCTTCATGATTCTGTAACATGCATCCATTTCAAACATGTATAAAAATTATATCAAACAAAATTATGAATGATTTATACTTTAGAAGAACTATATTTTAAAACTAAATCAATGAAACAAATTGCACCTCTTGTCTCTATTAAGTATACATTAGGAATTTCTTACCATGATAAGTATCTCTTGATTTGTGTTTCTTGGACAAATCAATGATATCCACTCCATTATAACAGAGATTTTTCAAAACACTTGTGGAAGCTTTTATGTGGCAACACCATTGATTTTCCATGTCCAGGAATCCCTCCAAAGCTGTTGTTCAAAAGGAAAAAATAATATAAATAATATAAATTATTTTTTGATTATCTGCCCCAAATATTAATGATTTACAGATACAATGATAATTATCTTCAAATTTGATTTGCATATTATATTGCCATCTTAATTCCAAATGGAGTTTTAAGATGCAGATTGATCATTGTCTTCATTATAGAGAGACACAATCCCCTTATTACAAGTTCTAGTGATATGAAGCCTTCTCATTATTTTAGATGAGAATATTGTATCATTATTTCCATGGTGATCTGTATAATAGCTTATCAAAGTGTATCAACCCTAAAGAAAAGGGGAACAGTAAAACTCCATGTCCCTGAATGCCCTCTTTCTGTTCCCAAAAACCTTGCCAAGTTAAGGGAACACTGAGAACAAGCCTGGGCTGGAAAGTCCACAAATGTATTATCTTAAAGGACTTGGGCTTTCTCTTATGCACAATGGAAACCAAGGCTAGTTGGTGCTATCTGTAGAAAGCTACTTTCTTACATGTACACCAGGACAGTTGCTCCTTAGGATGCTGGTCAGAGAAGCTAACTAATCAGTTAATGCTGATGATGTCACTACTTCTGCAGTCTAAGATATAAAACCCCTCTGAGTAGGGACCTGCACAGGCTGAGGGCACCATGGAAAGGATATGTGTCAACAATCCAGCTGGCCACTACTGGACAAAGTGGTGAATGTAACAAAGTGGTGAACAAAGTTAAGAATATAATTAGTCAAGTTCAAATGAAGTTCTTTAGCTTATTTGATAGCAATATAATAATGAAACCCTGATAATGAAGAATTTAAATGATTTCCCATTTTAGCAGTACATATTCCTATGTATGTCACTGGCAGCATTAAAAATAACTAAGGCTTGCTTTGCAATTAGCCAACAAGGACATATTTGTTCTCTACATGATTTTGCCAAGATTATTTTGGTCAAAAGGATTTTACCCTCATCCTCACTGTTGCCACTATGGTTCTGCAAAGTTAAATGATTAAAGCATCAGAATCTACTGGAGCATTTGCTGCACAAAGATTGCTGAGCTGGGCCCTGATTTTCTGACTGAACAGATCTAAGGTAGAAGCTGAGAATTTGCATTTCAAACAAATTCCCTCCTGGTGTCCCTGTGCTAGCTGGTGATCATACTTTGAGATCCACAGCTTAAAACCGCCAAATTTATATTTCTTGGAAGATTCTCCTCAGGCAAAATGGAGAAGTGAAAATTTTATTGAGTAACTGAGACATAAAATAATGATTTTAAAACTCTTTTGTCCTAATGCTTTGAGTTATTTCCTAATGTGATGTCTAACACTATCCAGAACAATTACCATATGTTAATCACCAAACTATCTAATAAGGTAAATCTAAAATGTATGTTGATAAATATTTTTAAGCTTACTGACTGACCAAGTTAGCAGACAGACACGTGGCAAAGTGGGTGTAACAAAAGGACTTAATCACAGAGATCCCTGCAGCAGCCCTAGTAATTTAAAATCTTAAAGAATAACAAACTTAACCTCAATTTCAGGGGTTTAAAAATGACAATGTACAACCGCTCGCAGCTCCTCCGGCGCCCCACCCCCACCAGCGCCCCCACCCCCACCAGCGCCCCCACCCCCACCAGCGCCGCCACCCCAACCGCGCTCCCACCCCCCACCCCACCCCCCACCGCGTGCCCACGACTCACCGGGCTGGGGTTTTTCGCCACCATTTCCAGTGTTCAGCGCGCCTTTGGATTCCATGCCCCAAATCCCCCAGCCGAGAAGGCAGGCTCACCTCTGCAGCAACAGCGATCCGCGGAGGCGCCCTAGGTTCCCAAGAGACACTGCTGTGCAGAAGCAAGAAGCGGAGAGAAGGCAGAGGATGCCCCGGTCTTGGGGCCACTGGCACCGCTGGCCTCCTCTGGGCACTACTCCTGTGGCTCTAGGCTCTGCAGGCCACAGCGTACCTCCTGCCTCCAGGAAGGAGCGGCGGCACTCTGCAAGACCCCAGCCCCGCTGAGAAATTAAACTCTGAGCGGGATTCCCCCACTCAGGCCGCCCCGCCTCCTCGGCGCCGCGCAGGCGCCCATTGGACGGCGCCAACTCCTCACCTCAGGGATCCGGTTCTTGCAGAGCTGAGGAGCGAAGGGGAAGGACTGGGCTGCTGCTCTTCCCCACTTGCTGCGGCCCAGCAGCGGTCCTCAATGTTCCACACTTGGCAGCCCCCTCAGATTCAGGTAAATGAAAGGGATTCTAGACTTTCATCTTTGTGCCTTCTAGCCAAACCTGACTCCTGGGGCCTGAGAGGCACCAGGTGCCTCTGTGACCAATGGCCTTTGTTCCTCACACTTTCTCTAGCAAAGCCTCTCAGGTGGGATGGCCTTCAGAGGCCAGGAGCGCTGTGAAAATTACGGTCCCAGAGCTGAGGAGGGGGCCAGTGCAACTTTGACCCAGTTAAGTGACTGGCGGGGCGGGGGAGCAGATGCAAAGGCCTTAAGGCAGAATCAACTTGGGGTATTCAAGGAACCACCAGAAGAGCACTAAGCTGGGGTTAAGGTTAGTAGTTGTTACAGTTTGAATATGAGGTGTCCTCCAAAAGGTCAGATTCTGACACAGGAGGTGTGTGATTACACTTTGAGAGCTGTAGCCTAATCAGGGGATTATTGGGTGGCAACTGCAGGCACATCCTGTATGGTTGCAGGAGGTGGGTCACCAGGGGTGTGCTTGGGAGCTGTATGTTATGTCCCTGACTCCTTGTGCTGTCTGTTTCTGCATCACTATGAGATGAGTGGCTTTTCTCTGCCACATTCTTCTCCTATCATATTCTGCCTCATCTCAGGCCCAGAGCAATATTCAGCCACCACAGACAGAACCTCTGAAACTAGGAACTAAAGTAAACTTTTCTTCCTCTACATTGTTCTCATCAGGTATTTGGGTCACAGTGACAAAAAAGCCAACTAACACATTAGTCAAGTGTACAGAGGTCCTTGGCCTTGGAGGCCAGTGCAAGGAATTCGCATTTGTTCTGCTGAGATAAGTAGTAGCTCCTAGAAAAGGGTAACACTGAGAAGAGACATGGGGCTAGTCTGGGTTTGCAAGAAGCAGACACCAAGAGGGAATTAAATATGTAAGGGTTTATTAGGGGAAGTGCTTTATTGAAATAAAATGGAGCTGGGCAAGATAAGATCTGATTCCTAGTGGTCACTCAGTAAGCTTAAAAATATCTGTCAAATACATTTTAGATGGGTGGTCCCTGGTGGCCATGCAGTCTGAGGAAGATTCTACAAAGCCCTGGGGCATCTTTGAGCTGTCCAGGTGATTCTGTATCCTCCAGAAATGGGCCTGTCTTAGTATCCTGCCTTTTTCAGACTCTGGCTAGGGCTGGCCCCTGGGACACATGGCCTCTTATAAATGCAGGTGGCTTTCAGATCCACACAGCCACAGCCCTCAGTGCACTGGGCACCCAGGTTGCTGGTCCTCATGTTGCCCACCTGGCTGGTATGGTAGATGTGCCCTTGGGCTGTTTCAAGATTAGCTGAGAAGGTGAGCAAGAGGCATGATGATGACCACAGAAGGTTCCAGCTCCAGAACCCCACCCAGGGTTCCCAGATGGAACTCAGTGGGGGCCAGATAGAAGTATGTGCCTGCTAGGGAGTCAGGCACTCTCTGGCTCCATCCCTGCCACCCAGCCTCCTGACACCCAGCAAATCCCCTGTCTCCCTAAAGGAAGTCAGGACTGTATCCTGGCTTCTGGCTTTTGTGCCATTTTTATAGCATGGACTTGATTTAGGTGTTAGGGTCTTGCTAAGAATATGCCCTGACACTTGAAAGAAACTTTTTTATTATTCTAATTTGTGAAGAACTGGTTGTTGGTTTTTTCTTTATTTCTTTCCCTTCTCCCCTTTCTTCTCTTCAGAGACAGGCTGGAGCTAGGTCATTGTTGTTAATTTTAGATCTGAAACTATATCTGACATGGACTGGTGTCCTCACACTTTCACTTCTTAAAACAGGAATGAAGGCCCCAGCTGGAGAACTTGGGAGACACAAGAAACTGCTCAGGGCAGTGTTGCAGTGGAAATCATTAAATATACCTAGGAAGCACCAGATTCAGAGAGAGTTTTTGTGTGGTTAAATTAAAAAATCCCCCTGTCCCTCACCATCTGAGGGCCAGGTCTACACCTACCATGGGTTAGAGAGTAGGAGGTAAGACCTGAATGTGTGAGTTCAAATCCCAGCTCTGCCACTTTCTAGCCTACCTGGTTCTTCTCTGCCTCAGTTTCCTCATCTGTTAAATGGGTGATATGATCTATTTTGGCTGGTAGGGGATTAATGAAGGTAGCCTATGTAGTTTTCACTGGAGTGTCTGAGGCAGGCATTGCCTTCATATGTGTTAGCTGTTAGGACAGGTTGAGCTTTCCCATTCTGAAAACCTAAAATTAGAAAAATCCAACATGTTTTGGGTAACAACACAAGGCCCCAAATGGAAAATTTTATACCATAAAATTCTGTTTCATGCACAAAATTATTAAATATATGATATAAAATTGCCTTCAGTCTCTATGTTTAAGGTACATATAAAAATGAAGAAATTTTATGATTAGACTTGAGTCTCATCCCTAGGATTTCTTATTATGTCTATGCAGATATTCCAAAATCTGGGGGAAAAAAAAAATCCAAAATTTAAAGTGCTGCTAGTCCCAGGCATTTTGAATACAATTAATTTCTTTTTTCTTTTTCTCAAATTCAAGACCATAAATCCTGTGGGGTAGAATGAAGGGTTTGGGGCCAGACCTTGCTGGATTCTCCCCAGCCTTGTTTTCTGATCTCTGACTCACCTATTTTTTTTTCTTATGTAAAATGGGATCATAACTGCACTTACTCCAGGGATTTTTACAACACATAATTAGTGGTGTATTCAGGTCAAAGCATATTAGATAGGAGCTGATCTTGCACATCAGTATTGTTTGCTGAGGCAACACTTTCCCGGAGATTACTCCACAGTTCCTGTGAGGACTGGCTGGTGCTGGCTTCAGTGGAGCACTTAGTAAATGCTAACAGGTAGCACTCCCTCAAATCCAGGTATGCTGGTGATGGCTCTGCCCAGTGCTGCCCCCTCTTCCCTTCTTGCTCACAGTGTGAGCATTCCCCGCAGAACCCCTTACTTGCTGGGTCAGTATCTTCTTTTCCCTTCAGTGGGTCTTGAGCATACAGTCCTAGGCTGTTGGGAAATTTCCTTTGGATTCCAGCTTCAGGGAGCCAGCCCAATGCCCAGCAAGGTCTGGCCCCAAACCCTTTATTCTACCCCACAGGATTTATGATCTTGAATTTGAGATAAAGAAAAAAGAAATTAATTGAGGTGGGAGTGGGGACATGCCTGGAGTTACTTGAGACATTTAAAAACCAATTTATAAAATGACTCAGTTAAAAATTGCTGCAGGCCAAGTGGGTACTTGCTGCTGCTCAGATTGTGTATGTTTTGAGCAAGAAGCAGGGAGACCATCAATTTCATTTTGACTGTCACGGTGTGTCAGTTTTGAAGGATCACTAGTGTTACCGTGACCTCCTTGTTTGCAGTGAAGGGGATTCTTTGCTTCTCAGTCCTCAACGTGATGAGAAAATGGTGCTATTTGCTGGCATGCAAGAAGCCAGGGCAAGCACCCTAAGCCTCACCACAATGCAGGAGTCAGAGGCTTTGCTGGTTTGAAAAGTTAGAGTTGCTGAAATTTAAGTTTTGATTTATTTTGTTCACCCATCATGTTTGGCCTTTGTTTTTAATTTGAAGAAAATTTGAAATTGCTTTATCTTGCACTTTTAACATCTCCACCAAATTGGCAAAAGAGGGAGAAATGTTCCGTTTGCTTTTTAAATGTTAATGATGATGTTAATAAAGCCTTTCCTGACACATTTGAGGAGCTCCTCTATCTCCAGGGGCTTCTTAGGAGTTGTGCAGTGATGGGTTTAGTTCTGAATGGATGAAGAGTTCCTGAGAGATATCGTTTGTAATTAGAACCATTACTTGGTATCTGTGCCTTATTTGATCTGTGGTTCTACGTGCCTTGGATGTGCATGCACCATGACGGTTTCATAGGTATGAACGCACACTCAGGCCCAGTCGCTTCGGTTGGTAGTACAGATTGTGAGAAAAAAAAAAAAAATGGAGGCATCATTAAGGAGGAGAAAGTGTTTGCCTTTAGTTCCTGCATTACCCTGTACAGGGGCTCTTGAGCTTTGGAAGCCTGTTCCCAGTACAGGAGAACAAGTCCCCTGTTTGCAGGAGACTTCGGTGCACAATGACAACACTGGAGTTCAAGAGGAAACCAGCAATGCTGCACCATAGGATTCATACACCATGGTTGTTTGCCAATTTTAAACATAACTAGTTGCAGATGAAGACCTCCTTGAAATGCAGGCTTGTTGGGCTTGTTAAGAATTTTAAGCTTGAATGGAAGAGCCCTAGTGCTGTCTGTTTCCATGCAGGATGATGATTACTAGGCAACAGGTGATTATCAACCAAGGATGCCATGGTTATACTCTGCAAGGTTGTGTTCCAGTGGTAAACAGCTGTATCTCTTGTAAACAAGATCTACTGACAAAACTCTCTAGCCAACTTTGGAATCTGGCTTTATTATCCAACAAGTAAAAGCTGAGTTATAATTGGCAGACTGGCACTTGTTTACTTGTTTCTATAGAAGCTGATTTGGAAGTCAGAGCTGCACAAAGGGAAAGGGTAAGTTTCTTTTAATTCCATATTTATAAACCCATATATTATTAACTGAGGCATGGTGTCATTTTCCACATAAAGATATACATAAGTGAAATAGATCTCAAATATGAAGTACATATTTCACTTGTGTGGAAACTGATATCAAGTCATTAAATATTAAAAAGGGTTTAAATATGGATTTTTTTTCTTGTGACTCTGACTTCACATTTCTTCAAAGAATGAACAATTTAATTCTCACTTTCAGTTATTTTTAATTTGGGAGGTCATAAAACTGATTTTTATCCTTTTAGATCTGATTTTATTCTACTTTTCTGATAAGTGAAAGTTGGTATAAAATATGTACAGAGGACATTTTAAAAGTCTGCAAGAATTATTAAAAAAAAAAAAAACAACCTGCTGCACAAGAGAAGGAAATGAGGATTTCAGGGCCTGAGTGAAGGGGGCCAGGCTCTTGAGATTGCAGGGAAGGGAGTCTAATGGTGACTATTCTGCTTTTTCTTAGGCAACCTCTATCTTGGTGGACCTGCAAGCAGCCTACCCAGTAGATTGGCCCATGCTTTCTTGTTGTCAGCTCTTCAGGTGTCCATGCTGTTAAACACCTAAGCAGGTCTCAGTAGTGGTACTCTGTTTCATCACCTATAGTCTTTCTCAGTCCCCATGGTGGAAAATCCTTGCGATACTTGCTACACTGACTTGAAGCTGGCATGTTTCCCTGTGGCTTCCAATGTGGGTGCCTGTCTTTCTGATTCCCTCTTTTTACCCCAGATGTGCACTTCAGGCCTTGAGGACTATGTGAGGGGGACTTTCAGTTCTGATGTTGACATCATTAATTCCCAGGTAGGCCCCTGTGTGGATGATTCTAGATTCTTAGGCTACACTTGAATTAACATGACCCTGGACTTATGCAAACTTTTCTAAAAGTTCCCAGGTAGATTTTTAAAAAGATGACAGTAATTTGGCACTAGAGAAAGACAAAATGCACCCAGGCCCTCTGAATGTATTAGTATCTTAAGGATACTGTAACAAAACACCACAAACTGGATGGCATAAAACAACAGAAACAAATTTGCTAAGGCTGTCTTTGAACTTGGAATTCTCCTGTCTCAGCCTCCCCAACTGCTGGGAATACAAGTATGCACCACTGCACCCAGCCAGGAATGCAGATCTTTCAGTTGTAAATGCAACACTCAGTCTGAACGATGGCACAAGTGCCACCCTGAGCTGCTGTAAGAACATTCAAGGTAAGAACACTGAGGCCATTTGGTGTTGTAAAACAGCTTGTTTTCATGAGTACCATGTCTGCATTAAGGAAAAAGAAATGCCTTTCTCAGTGTCACTGAAAGCTTTTTCAATATAGTTGGCTAAACCTTCCATGTACCACATTTATATCCTCTAGACCAATTTTTGGGATAAACTGTGAAGCTAAATGATCATACCAGTGAAAAACAGTCCCCATCTATGCTTGAGACTGGGGATGTTTGCAGATTGACTTATTTTTTGTGTCTACCTCCTTGCATTCTTAGGTACCCAACAGTACATTTTTCCATCCAGCCTGGAGGAACCCAGAGCCATAAGTTAGTCCCACATATCCACTGATTCCCTTTGGGGGCTGGCCATCTAATTTCAGGTCTCAAGAACCAACTAGTCCCAAACCAGTCATAAGGCTATAAAATCACAATATGTTGACATCAGGATTTTGAGGTCTATCCTGACTTCTAAATCAAACTAGGCCATGTATCCTAAGTGTGGTTATGTTTTTTTGCAACAGATTGAGGTCAAACTTTCTCATAAGTAAAAAATAAAGTAAGACTCAAACAAAGAGCCTTCTCATGAGAGTGAGTCATCTGCCAACAGAGAATAACAAATGAAATAGTGCTGTTTGTAAATGTACTGCTGTTTTATGGTTGCCTTGATAACTGGGGTCCACCTTCAGCACTCTTTACCAATCAGGGTGTTCAGCTCCTTCATGTCAGGTGGTAGAGTTTTTCATCCTCATTGGTCCTCCCCAGAACTGTCATAGTGGCCATCATATTAAAGGGGGTGGTTATTTACAAGTCAGTCCTATGTTAATGTGATTTTTGGGGTCAGTGACTAATCAGAATTTACTTTTGTTCTCCTGAATTACTAAGAAAATTTCTGTTCAGGAATATTTTTAGGCACCTATGGTCATAAGAATGTATATGTGAATATAAAATTCTATTTTCAGAAGATCCCATTGTCTAACTTTACAGTGACACCAGCTGACCCTGTCAAGAGTTAGTAATTAAACTAATCTTACTTGATATATTTCTTAATTGCCTCCTTTTTTGTGTGTTTATTTATATACCTGTTTTTTTCTGCATTTTCTGATTACCCATTAGCCTTAAAAAATAATTTAAAGAACACCTTAAAGTAACTTAAAGAAAACCCATGATATTGCCCTGTTATTGCTTTGCATTTCACTGTTTATTATTCACTACTACTTGATGTCTCCCACCCACTGAGAGAACTAACAATGACTACCTTTGGTTTGGGCAGGTACAGGTCAGAGGAGGGTCCCTTTGCCTTGGAGCCGGCAAGCTGCATGGCAGATGAACAACATTCCCCCTGCCACCCTCAGGGACCATACAGGAAAGCAAGTAGAGTGTGGGGGTTAGTCACAGAGCCAGCTTTGGCATGATGCCCCTCCGCACACTGAACCAGCCAGACTTTGTTAAATGATGAATTTTCTCACTGATCTCCAACAGTTCCATGGGAAAATTGGACAAAAATCCTCCCAGATGAGAAATTAAAGCAGAGCACAACAGTCAAGTTTTCCCCAAGATAGACAAGTAAGGGGACTGTGCCGTAGTCCGGCTGCAGCAAAATAACCGGGGGTGGGGGTGGTAATGAACAACTTGTGTACATTGATACAGCAGGAGTGGGAGCCGTTTATTGTAGGACAGGAGGGGTATATATACATTACACACAGCTTATATTAATTAACATAAACTAGATACAGCAGTCAACCAATAAGGAATCTCCACACTCAATGGCTCGCTGGCGTTACTTCACAAACCACTCCCTCTCGCAAAATGCCAGGTGCCATCTTGACTTGTTTACAGACTCTAACAGGACTGGAATGCAGGCTCCACCACCCTGGGTCAGAGCACTATCTACTGGGTGGCAAAGAACTAGGCACAATTGGGCACTTGCCTGGGCAGGCACAAAATTGTGGCTTCACCAGACTGAGGTTCTGATGGAGTTGGTATCTGCTGCAACCCTCCAATTAAACATATTAGCTTTAAAAACAGGAAACCATAAATTCTAATCATTGAAATATTCCCTTTGCTAATAATATTACGGTATAAAATTTGGATGTCTTTTTCAGGTTTAAAAATGTAATGACATCATTAAATATAGTTACAGCATAATATTAGAAACAACAAAAAGGCAAACATGGCATTCAGATTTCTCACAAAACACATTTTTCCTCCAGATTAAATTTTTTTATTCGGATATATCATTTGTATATCTTTATGGGGTGAATCACAGCAATTCAATACATGTATACAAGTTTTATCATGCAATATTAACTTTACTTCCAGAGGTCACTAGAATGTAATCTCCCTTTAGTCTTTTGTGATTAATGACTTTGAGTAGAATTCATACTGTGGCAGAGTTGAGAGAGACTGTCTCTATGTACCCTTCAAGAATGGGGACATTCTAGCATTTCAAACAGGCTTTGATGCAGGACAGATGAGGATTATCAACTGTGGAATTTTGGGGAAGCAGTCTTATTTAAGGTGCAGCAATCCAGAGGGACTAATGCCAAAAAATCTCTGGACCCCGGGTATAAAAATTCTCTGAGATTTATACTCAATTGGTGATTACACAATAACAGGGTGGTTAACATAACAGTTACTTTTTCTTCAATGTTCTTAGGTTAAACAGAGATTTCACAAGTTTTTACTAAGAAAACAGAAACAGTAACTTTTGTACATCAAAAAGCTTGATTGCTTTTTTTCAGGTATAGATGGGCAAAATACCTTTATTTTTTATTTATTTTTATATGGTACTGAGAATCAAAAGCAGTGACCCACACATGCTAGGCAAGTGCTTTACTACTGAGACACAACCCCAGCCCTACCGACCTAACATTTACAAGAAAGAGAAACCTGACCTTTACAACAAAGAGGAGCTCAAACCACAATGAGCTCTCTGGAAATCCTGTTAACTTTTTAAAAAATATCTTCTTCGCTAGGAGAGAAGCTTATATGTTACAATTGGTGTGGGTCTTTTGGGGACTATACCATTACTCCCTTTGATGCTCATTATTTAATCTTTTAAATCAAAGGCCATCATTATCTTCTTGGTTTAAAGCTTTATGTGATATCATATCTTAGTTTCTCTCTCTCTCTCTCTCTCTCTCTCTCTCTCTCTCTCTCTCTCTCTCTCTCTCACACACACACACACACACACACACACATCTTCTTATAGAGTAGACCTAATAGTTTTTTTAAAAAAATATTTTATTTTTTTAATTTTAGGTGGACACAATATCTTTATTTTCTTTTATGTGGTGCTGAGGATTGAACCCAGTGCCTCACACATGTCAGGTGAGTGCACTACCACCTGAGCCACATCCCGAGCCCAGATATAATAGTTTTAATGTAAAGGGAAGACAAACATGGAAGAAATAAACAAGTTAATAGCATAAACTCTACTATGTCAATTATGATTTTGAATCCACCAAGAATAGAAAACCATCCTCCAAGTAGTGAGCTTGGATCCTAATCCTTAATGCCCTTTGAGATTTAAACTGGTACATGTACTCGTTTTCTGATATTTTCAGCTATGTGTTTTATTGTTATCAATCCTGAAGTAAGCACCAAGGAAATGACTATATCCATGACAGAAGTAATGAATCATAGTATAAGAGCCATCTCAGCAGATGCAACAGTTCATTTGTCCTGCTGGTTAGTTTTATTTCCCACCCTCCATTGATCAGCCAGCCCCCAAGTGGCTGAAGCAGGGCTGATGTTTCCTCAAGCAGGTGTGCGCAGGCTAGTCAGGTTCCAGAGTGACTAGAGCAGGGATGGTGTTCTTCTGATCCTCAAGCTTGTCTGCTGTTTCCTTCTTCCTGATGGTCAGGGGAAGGGATGCAATTAAGGTGGGAAAGCTGCTAAAGAATGTGTATGATGATATAAGATTATATTTCAAAAAGTCCCCAGACAGGTCAAAAGGAACAAAATATTACAAAATGTGTATCTGTGTATATGTATATACATATGTTGATATATTTGGTGACACTGTAAAGAAAAATATGGAATTGTGGACAGTGCTCCATGTATGTGTGGTAGAGCTGGGGGATATCCCAGGAGGCTTAAACTACATAGATTTATCTGAATGTAACTTTAAACAAATTTGAAAACAGCCTATAATTTTATGAGCCTGACCCAACATTTCATGCTTTAGCTTATGATCTCCCATAGATTATTATTTCATCTAAAAACATGAAGTAAATTTAAATTTCCTACCTCAGAGGTCAGTTTTCTTCCAAAAGTGCATTTCTAAGTGTGTCGCATTTAATCTCAGCATATATTTCTTCAGGGAAATAATGCCGAATGCCTTCCTGGCTCCCAAATTGAGGTAGTGCTCAACAGCTTAATTTACCCCTGGCTTATCATTCTCACCATCTTTATTCTACAAGATGCAAAACCAAGGTTGTACTTAGTTCTGTACTCTGGTCAAAATCACCCAGTTAAGAGGGATTTGGGTCCAGCTGTACCAACTCTGAAAACTTTGCCTTTCCTCACACTACCCTTTAGCAAGACAAAACTTATTAACTTATATTTTTCCTTTCTTGATAAATCTTTTGGAAGTAGCTCATGTTAGGCTAAATTTGATAGATCTAAAGATCTAGGGGAGTATTTTCCCAAGAGACTGCTTTTCCCCAATCCAGGTTTATGGAGTCTGGTCAGTCAGGCTGTCCCCCAACTGCTGCAATGTACCTAGGCTTCTCACTACTACCCATAGGCCCATTGCCCATCAGCCCTGTCTCCAGTACCCAGAGTTCTGTTCAGGAACGAGTGGGGGGTGTGTGGGAGAAGGGGCAAGGGTGGAAAATTCAGGAGAAAGGACAAGAGGGTTCTCCCAGAGCAGCCAGAGATCCCTTCCCAGCTTGCCCCACAGGGTCAAGGTCCAGACCTGGCCCCTCACCAGCTGGCTGAACCCACCTAGCCCAGCATACTGCCTGCTTCAAGGACTGCAACCTTTATTTAAAGTACTTACTTGTTTTCCTTGGATGAATTCTCTGAGTTAGCACCACAATTCTTCAAGGGTCCAGAAGGACTGGTGGCTAGTTCTAGGGGAGGAAAGGCAGGTGTCATGCGGTAGATGCTAGCGAGGCCACTGTCATGTAGAATGCCCAGCTTCCCCAGCTTCTGCTATCTTGGGCAACACAGCAGCAGACTTGGGGCTGAGTTGCTGTAGCAGCAGCAGCAGCATCACCAAATGGTGGCCTCTGGTGACAGTAATAAGCAGTTGCTTCCTGCATAGGGAATTGAGCATTGGCGTTGGGGCATCTGTGGAGGCATCAGCTGGATGGTTTGGGAGTGTGTTTGCAAAGTGGTCCGGTGGTAGTATCAGTGAAAGAGTCCAGAAGTGTGGTGGGGGCAACAGAGGCTTCCAGCCATAAGCGGTTTTGTCCTGCATTACTGACAGGAGTCCTGCTGCAGTTGCAATAAAGTTCAGCATCCAGTACGAGTATCAATGTCTGGCATCCATGTTGGAGTCTGGTGGCAGAAGCGTGGAGCTTCAGAGTCTGGTGTGGCAGTAGCAACATGCAGCTGCATCAGGGTCTGGTGTCAAGTATAGGACCTCGGGGGTGTCATCATGGAGTGAAGTGCATTGACATTGGGGTATAGGTGGGCAGCAAAGGTGTCCAGCTGGGGTTTGGGAGTTCAGTTTATGTGTGATGGTGGTGGCACCAGAGAGTCCGGAAGCTGGTGCAGTGGCAACAGAGGCATCCAGCCCTGAGTGTCTTCATCCTGCAGCAGTGACAGGAGTCTGGCTGCAGTGGCAGTGAAGGCAGCATTTAGCAGCCATGTGGGGAGTCCAGTGGCTATGGTGAGGAGCTCCAGGCTGGCAGCAGCAGTGAGGGCTTGGGACAGTGAGTGTCAGAGTCAGATGGCAACTAGTAGTTGGGATGGCTTCCATGGTGACTGCTCCAGGACCTTGGTGTTGCTTCTGTCAGAGCCGGCCTACTCAGGAAGCAGGACATAGGAGGTGGTGGTACCCAGACAGTCTCTGAGGACTTTATGCTGCCCACACCTGCCCTGCCTGGCACTGGCTATATCCTACTGGTCCGCTGCTGCTCGCCCCATCCCCCATTATGGCCTCTGCAGAGGAACTAGGTCATCTGCCAAGTGGGGCAGCCTTGGGAGATGACACCTGTTGACATAACCATAGCCATCTTCCTTACCCCTTGCCCACTTTATGAATACTATTCTTATTCTCAAAAGATAAAAACATGAGTGTCTCTGTTCTCTCCTGGAGAGATAAAAAGTTGCTCTTCTCTATTCTTAAGAAACAGTAACTTAGGGGCTGGTATTGTGGCTCAGCGGTAGAGTGCTCGCCTAGCACGGGTGGGACCCGGGTTCGATCCACAGCACCACATAAAAATAAAGGCATTGTGTTGTGTCCATCTACAAAAAAAAAAAAGAAAGAAAGAAAAAGAAAAAGAAAAAAAATTCTCTCTCTCTCTCTCTCTCTCTCTCTCTGGAAAAAAAAAAGAAATAAAAGAAAAAGAAACAGTAACTTAGTCAGGGGTGGTGGCACATGCCTGTAATCCCAGCAGCTTAGGAAGTTAAGGAAAGAGGATTGGGAGTTCAAAGCCAGCCTCAGCAAAAGTAAAGCACTAAGCAACTCAGTCATACCCTGTCTCTAAAATAAAGTACAAAAAAGGCTGAGGATGTGACTCAGTGGTTGAGTGCCCCTGTGTTCATCCCTGGTACCAAAAAGAAAAAGAAAAAAGAAAGAAAGAAATTGCTATTAAGAGAAAAGAAAAGAAACAGTGATCTTACCTTCTCCAAAAATCAGGTGATACCAGTCACAAAGGCTAAACCTGCCCCTAAAAGGTGTAATACCAGATACGTGGGACCCCAGTAGACCTCCAGGAACTGAATCTGATGCAATGACACAAGAATCTTTATTGCAAGCTAGAGCTTGGACTCACAACTATTTCTAATGCAGCAGTCCCGAGGAATGAGCCCCGGTCCTTTGTTCAGTGAGGTTTTGGAGATACTCTATGTGTCACAAGATCACACAGTGAATCATTTCATACCACGGGAAAAATCAAACAACAACTCTTAACATTGATTAGAACATTTATTGACAGGAACAAGTTGGGTAGGGGTGATTGGTTGGTACAAGAGGGGGATTCATTTGAACTGATTGGTTTAAGCCATGAGGGGTGTACGTGCTAAACTACATGGTCTCCCAACATGTTATCAATCACTGAGACTACTGGGGGAGTCATCTGGAATCCCAGGTTTTTTCCCTGGCTCATGCTGATTGGTGGTTGATAGGGGTTGCTATGGGTCCTCACCTAGGTAACTGAGTCAGGGACACCTGGCACTGCAGATCTCTCCTGTTATTTACAGACAAAGAACTCAGCAAGGTGGCTATGTGCCTAGGAAAGCTCTATGGATTTTCCCAAGGACAAAGGTCATGCCCCCTACCTCTGGACAGGCCTTGAGGTAGAAGCTGGTTTCTCAAAAAATAGAGTCACATCAGTTTCTCACAGGCAGCCATGATTCTGGCTTGTAAAAGATAATGCTCAAGGGGGAGTTGCTGCTGCTCTCACTTTCCTTTGCTTTCCCCCACTTGTTGCTGCTCTCCCTCTCTTGTTGTTCTCTCTGTGCAAGACAGCCATTGTCAGGTTCCTGACAATAAGTCTTCTTATGCCTCTGTAGTTGGTGTTCCTGTGTGGTCAGTCCTGCACCACTTTTCTTTCATTGATGCCAGTGACTTGGATATAGGCTCTGAGACAAACTCTCCTCTTGACCTTGCTCTCCCCTTTGGGGATTTGAGCTGCTTCAGGATTCTGGGATGAAGGCATAGGACACTTCCTTCCATTCACCGAGGGCTCTTTCTGTCTCCCCACACCAGCCTTATTTGGATTAGTGACCTTGCCCTTTACCTCCCATCCTTCTCACAAGTCTCCACTCTGGAGACTCACTAAACTTAAGTCTTGGCTCAGCACCAAGACTCACTACAAGTGACCTACTTTCCCATTTCCTCCCCCTTGGCGAGTTTCTACTCCAGTCTTGGCTCTATTCTATTTGGGCCTACATGGCTATCTGGGAGAGCTACAAAAACACTGGTACCAGGCACCAAGACTCTTGACAGGCTTCACAAGCCTGGGACTAGTGAAGTACTGGGTGATGATCCCCTTCTCTCAGTCCCAGAAAGGGTTTAGCCCTGGGTCAGTGAATCATGTGTTGACAACCCCTCTTCACTCTTGTCCCTTCTTATTCTTCTGTGGTTTGTCCTAGAGCCAGGGACGCCTGCTTCTAGCCACTCCAACACTCCAACTTGCCATGGGTAACTCTCAATCCCAAACCCCATCTGACTCACCTATCAGCTGCCTCCTCACCCCCTCCATTTGGCTCCAGATCTAAAGGCCCATCAACTGATTCAATTTTCCACAAAGTCATGGCCTTTCTATGACTTGGACAATGGATACAAATGGCCACCTAATTGCACCTTCATTCTTAACATTTTTTGGTATCTTTACAACTTTTGTGAGTCTTTGTATAAATGGAAGGAAAACCCTTGCATGCAAGCATTCTCTTTTCCATTCTAAACATTCCCTCTATTCTTCTTACTCTCTCTGTCAATCCTGCTGCCCTACATAGGTTCTCCTTGCTCACTCTCCCTTAACCCTTTCCCCCTCCCAATCCTACCAGGTTTTCCCCTTTTTAACCCACAAGATAACTTTTCACTTTCTCAGCTTCCACTCTATATTGCTGTGCTGCCCCACCCAGCCACACTTCATCACCTTACTCAGATGCACCTTCACCACATAGGGAGTCTACCTTTCTCCTGACCTCAACACCACATCTCCTACTCCCACCTCTTCTTCTCCCTCTTTCTTCCCTCCTCATACTCCCCACCTGACAACTTCAACAGCTCCCCTCACTCTCTTAATGGTACCACTCACTCTTCCTCATCTCCACTAATAAAGTTTCTTAATTTTTTACATCCAAATATGCCCTAATTACTGACTGGGAAATAGAGTAAGGTTAAAAAGCCATAGGCAGCAATCTCCCTGGCAAGGATACACTGAAGCTAATATTGAAATACAAAGTCAGACTCAGCAGGCTTGATAAGAGGCCTAAGACTAAAGAAAAAAAAGTCAATTTAATTTTTTCCTTAGCTGCAACACAGAAAAATGACTTCAAAGTCACTCTTTCTCTCTCTCACTCTCTGTCTCATTCTCTCATATTGCTTTAATAAAATAATTAATGACCATAACATTTTTTCTAGGACTCTTCTTTTTTAAAAAATTCTATATTATTGAACTCATAATTTTGATCCTGCATACCTAAATTATAATTTATGTTCAGACCTATTTTATGCAACTATGAAAGTTTTTTTTTCTACTTTGCTTTGCTCAGAGGCCAATTTACAAAGGTTGATTCTTAATCTAATAAATTTTAAAAGTTATAAGGCCTTTACTTGTTTGTTCTGTGTACTGTCTTGTCTATATGTGTGTCCACCAGAACCAATATACAGAGCACTCATAAACTAAAATTCAAAAAATGGATCTAAATACCTTTGATTCATGATTTAAAGTTCAACTTAAATTGGATAAACAAAAAAGGTAATGATGTCTTCAAAATCACTTATGCAGATGATCAGACAATGGAAAATCTCATTTTCTATTTAATGTTTTAAATATAATGCCCATTGCTTCTGATGTCCATTGCTTCTTATAGGATTTTTCCTTAGTAAAAACAAAAAAAAATGCCTTAGAATGTTAGCTAAACTTGGTTTTCATGGGTAACCTAATTTAAAATGAATGAACCAGATTTAACATAAATAAGATAAACATTATAAATGTGATTTTTATAAATTGTTGTTCAATAAAAAGTTTAAGATCTCTTTATTTCTGGTCTTACTAAAACCAAGATGATTAAAGGTTAAAATTCTACATTCATACATGTTCTAAAAACTCACAAGATGATAAAATACTGTGTTATTTTAACCAAGTGACACCAGACTTTAGACCCTTCAAGGTCAACACTCGTGGACTCTGGACTCTGAGAATCATGCCAGCAATGAGGGGGAAGAAGCCTCTGAGCCAGCTGTAATGGGTTCCACTCTTCCACCTGCCCTGCATCCTTCACCATTCTCTGCTCTAAGCTTTTCCTTTGCCCTTCTTGCTCTCCTGCCCAGCTGTTACTTGCCACAAAGGTCTTCCAGAGACCCTATTCCTATACAAACAAGGGACCCAAACCCTCCTTTCAACCCCACTGATGAGCCTCCCCCTTACTGAGTTCCAATAAGCCCACCTTCTCCCTCCACACCACCATTCCAAACACCCTTCACCCCTCCCATCACCCAATCTCACACAGCTATTTGAGAGCCCGCCCTTTTACTCTCTCTTCAGGAAGTGCTGGATCTGAAGAGGTAGGCAGAGTTCATGTGCCCTTCTCTCTAGGTGATCTCTTCCAAATCAAGAGACACCTAGGATCATTTGCCTCCAATCCTAACACATCTACCAAGGAGTTACAGTACATAACATAGGCCAAAATCTCAGCTTTCTTAATATGAACGTGATCCTATCCAACACCCTCCTCTCGGAGGAGTACAGATAAGTCTGGAAACAAGTCTGAAATTATGAAGTCCACCAATTGAGACTAAAAAATTTCCTTGGGGGCCAAACAAGAAGGGACCAATTTATTACCTGCTTACTGACAGGTTTAAAAGGGAAGCTCATAAAGCCATCAATTATGATAGACTCCAAGAGGTCATCCAAGATAAAAATGAAAACCTCTCTTCCTTTTTAAACCACCTGAATCAGGCCCTACTCCAATACACCAATTTGATCCCAAGTCACTTGATGGTCAGAACTTACTCATGACCTAACTTCCCAACATTAAAGCTAAACTTAAAAAAGTTAGAGCAAGGTCTCCTTAACCCATAGGCTCAAGTGCGTGAGGTGGCCTTCAAGGTGTACAATGGCAGAAAAGAAAAGGTGCACGCACGAGGCTAAATATCAAATGCTAACCAAAACATTTCAACAATCTTCCACTACAATCACTACCCCTATAACCCACAGAAGACCCCCTGGATCATGCTATAGCTATGGTCAGTTGGGCCATTGAGCCAAATCTTATTCCAGTCCTTGCCAACCTCCTAGTCACTGTACTAAATGCTACCAGGTGGGCCATTGAGCTGTTGATTGCCCTTTTGCCCAGTGAGGTAGGAGATCACACAGCCCCACCACAACACAAGCAGAACCTCTGAGACTAGATGAGGACTGGGATACCAACATTGAACTAATGCCAGAACCCAGGTAACCATTGTAGTAGGAGGTAGGCTCATCACTTTCCTTTTGGACGGCAGGCTACATTCTCAGTACTTGTCCACCTCTACTTCTATGACCTCCATTGTCGTGGTGGGAGGCAAATCATATCAACCACTAAGAATGCCACCTCTTACATGCTCATTCACGAGATCCCTTTCTCCCACTCGTTCCTCATTATTCCCCAATGCCCCACTCACTCCCTTACTAGGTCTAGATAGATCTCTTAAGTAACTATAGCTCATCCATTTCATTTAATCTTCCATGCTGTACTCTCTCCAAGACGTATCCCCATTCCAACTCCTACTCCTCCTATCACTTACAATAACTCCCTCATCAATACTCTTGCCCCCATCCTTGGTCAATCCCCAGATATGGGACATACACAACCCCTCTGTAACCACACACCAAGAGACCATCCACATCACACTCAAAAACCCATCTCTTTCCATTCCAATCCCAATAACCACTAAAATAGCCTTAGGGGACCCATCAATTCTCACCTCCTAGTCAAAGGCCTATATCCTGCAGACTCCCCTCACAACACACCCATTCTCACCATCAAGAAAACCCTCAGGTGCCTTCCATTTGGTCCAAGACTTTGCATCCATCAACATAGCAGTAGTCCCTTTACACCCCATTGTTACAAATCCAAACACTGTCTTGTCCTCCACCCCTGCCTCCACAACACACTTTTCTGTTCTAGACTTTAAGGATGCCTCTTTACCCATTCCCTTACAAAAAGATTCTAAAGCCCTCTTTGCTTTTACCGAACTGACCTAGACACCCAGGTATCCATTCAACTTACATGGACAGTTCTTCCTCCGGGTTTTAGAGATAGCCTCCACATTTTTGGACAAGCCTTGGCTTGAGACCTCACCTACCTATATTTGTCACCATCATTCCTCCTCTAATACATGGATGACCTTCTTGTAGATGCCCTTCTGTATACCATAGTAAAACCTACACAGCCAAATTATTAAAATTCTTGGCCTAGCAAGAATATCTCATCTCCCCCTCTAAGGTTCACCTTTCTCTTCCCACAGTCACTTACTTGGGCTTCCAAATAAACCTGCCCACAAGGCCATCACAGTGGATCACAAAATCTTATTTCTCACCTTCCTGTTTCTACTACCATGGCTGAAGTACTCCCATCGTTCTTGGGACTAACAGGATACTTTAAGACATGGATACCCAGTTACTCTTTGCTGGCCCGACCCCTTCTCAATGCCACAAAGTCTCCCTTAAGAGCTCCTCATCATACCCATCAACACTTCCTTTTGGGCCCTCCACCAAGCACTCCTACAGGCCTCAGCCCTTCACTTACCCAACATTGGGTAAGCAGTGGCATTTCTCTCAAAGGCCTTTGAATAGCAATGGCATTTCTCTTAAAGTGCCTTGACCCAACAATACAACAATACACCTTGCTTTGGGGTAATAGCCTCCTCAGTCATTTTAATCCAGGAGTCAAAAAAAAAAAAAAAACCTAGCATTGGGTCACCTCTAATAGTCCTCTCCCTTCAACACTTAACTGAATTACTCTCCTATAAGGGTTCTCAGACTCTGCCCCCTTCCCATATTTTTTCCCCTTCAGATCTCACTGATTGAGGACCTCACTCTAACCTTCAAAACATGCCCACCACTCAGTCACTTTACTCTACTTTCTCCTCCTAATGACTTTAATCTTCATCAACCTCTCCATTCCAGTTACTCCCCTATCCCTCCCATATTCAGGAAGAACCCCTGCGAACTCCCTCATACACTTGGTTCATGGATGGGTGTTCCTTTTCTCATGATCACCACAGCTTTAGAAGTGATAGAGTGTAACTCCCTACCCCCCAGCACCACCAATCAACAAGCAAACTTAATAGCTCCAACCCAAGCATTCACCCAAGCTAAGAGTTAATCTTTGATCATTTATACAGATTCTAAATATTGCTTTCATATATTATTAGCTCATGCAGCAATATGGAAAGAGTAAGTACTCATGACTACCAAAGGCTCCTCCATCATCAACACTTCATACATCAATGCCCTCCTAGAAGTCTCCCTTCTCCCTTCTATAGGCATAGTACTTTGCAAAACCATCAGTGAGATAATTCCATTATTACAGCAGGTAGCAACCTGGCAAATCAAATGGCCCACAGGCAGCTCTATACCCACTCCCCAACAATGAATCCAACACCATTCCCCTTTCTACACCCCAGACACTTCCCAAAACACATCTGCACCTCAATACCACCCAAGATACCTATCACAGCCTCACCTATCTATACCACTTACTTCACCCTAAATTCTCTTCTTTAAGAGACTTTATCAAACAATTTCTAATTGTCACCACAGACCATATCAAATTCATCCTGGACCTCTCTTCATTCTGAGAGATATGTAAAAACAAAACAAACAAACAAAAAACTAATCCTTCCTCTAACATTTCATCCTCCCAGCCCAATGCAGTTACTCCACCTAATGGCTTGTCCCCTAAATGGATGGGACCATATGAAGTTACTCTTACCACCTCAACTGCCGTCAATCTTAAGGGGTTCCCCAACTGGATACACAGTTCAGCTCTCAAAACCTGCCCTCACCTTCACTTCACTGCAATGCCCACAGGGCCACACACCTTGTGGCTCAAACAGACAAAAGCCTCCAAACTTCACCTGGTATCAGAACAACTCAAAGACCATACAACCGCAGATAAGTGACTCCCTCTTCCCTTCTCATTACTATCAATTTCTTCTCATCCTATGGACAGAGCTGGCCTCTGACCCAGGACTTCCAAGGCCTATGACTCCCACTTTCCTCTTCCAGCTCCTTCAGGACTTACATTTTTAGGGATCCTTTTCCAACTTCACCCCAACTAAAATTTACCTCATTTCTAAATGCCATTCTCTGCCTAGCCTTTTGTTGCCATGTGTTTTCAAGTTTTTACAGATAACCATCATGGAAAGGACTAAGACCTACACCAATGAAGTGATCAATAAGATGCTTCTGGGATAATATACTCACTTGAAAGAAGAAACCTCCCTCTAGGACCTGTCTCTGCCCCATCACCACCACTATGCCAGTAGGAATTAGCCATAAGAAGAAGAGACCTCCATCCATAAGCCACCCTAAGCCCTAGTATTTAAAAAAGGGAGGAATATTGACATAACTACAGCCATTTTCCTTTTCCCACTCCCACTCTATGAACACTGTTCTTTTTCTCAAGAGATAAAGACCAGCAGGTCTCTGTTCTCTCCTTGAGAGAGAAAATATTTCTCTTCTCTGTTCTAAAGAAACAGTAACTTGCCTTCTGAAAAATCAGGTGATGCTTGCTATGCCAGTCACAAAGGCTATACTCACCCCTAACAGGTGGCCATGATTCTGGCCTATAAAAGGTAATGCTCAAGGGGGAGTTGCTGCTGCTCTCCCTCTCCTGCTGCTTTCTCTCACTCATGTCACTCCCCTCTCTGCATGAGACAGACTTGTCAGGTGCCTGACAATAATTCTTCTTATGCCTCTATAATTGGTATTCCTATGGTCAGTCCTGCGCAACTTTTCTTTCACTCCCACCATCCCCAGCCACATCCCACATGGGCTGTGGGGCAGAGAGCAGATGACCTAGAACATCTTCATTCTCAAAGCACATTTCTGTGGGTGAAGGCAACAGAAGACCAAGACTGAGGGCTCTGCACCTTCAGGCTCCCTCTGCTGCCTATGCCCTCCACACTCCTCCCACCACAGGGATGTGCTTTCTGGGGGAGGATGTGCTAGCCCTCACCCTTCCAAAGCTCTCTCCCCCCACAATCCATGGAAAATGTGTCTGGGGAAGGGGGTTCATCTACAAATTCTGCCTCAGCTGACAGCTGGCCTACTCCCCTTGCAGAGGCCAAAACCCAGGGAGGAACAGGGCAAACTGGGGGTGGGGGCAATCAGACACCCAGTGGGCTCAAGGACAGTAGCAGGCAGGGAAGGCGTGGGCAGAATGTGGTTCTCAGAGGCTATCTGGGTATCACCACCTCCCATGTTCTACTTCCTGAGCAGGCAGGCCCTGCCAGGAGCAAGACCAGTTGCCTGGAGCAGCCACTGCAGCCTACCAGCCTCCAGTTGCCCTCTGGCTCTGAGGCCCACTTGCCCCAAGCTGTCGCTGTTGCTGTAGCCAGAGCTCCATGCTGCAGCAACTGGAGTTTCAACATGGCCACCAGCAATGCCATCCTCACTGCCACTGCACAGTAACCAGACTCTCACCACCACCAAAGGATGAGGAAGCTCCTACCTGGATGCCTTGCTTGCCGCTACCACTTCCAGACCCCTCAGTTGCCTTTGCCACCACTGCCATAACCAAACTTCAGACACTGAAGCCTCCACAAATGCCCAATGCCAAGGCTGGACTTCCCATTGCTGCTGCCACCCATACAACTGGACTCCCCAAACCGCCTTTGGACACCTAGCCTTGCTGATGCCTTCCTCGCAGATAGATGGCCCTGGTGCCAGATCCTGGAACTACCCCTTGTTGTTGGGCACCTCAAATGTGGAACACTGTTGTGGAACACTGAGGAAGGTGCTATACACTTTTGAGTCTCTGCAACCAGTCTTCTTTCACAGCCACCAGATGCCTCCACAGGTGCTGTCTACACCTCCAGACTTAGAGAGAGTGGAAGGCATCCCCTTCCATGCCTCTGGCCTTTTCATCCCTGCCAGAGGATTAATTCCCTGACCAGTTAAGGCTCTCATAACTGAATAATTTCAACTCTAAACTTTCTTGCATTATGAGTTTTTTGGGGAAACCTAGTAACTAATCCATAATACATCTTCATTTCAAATAGCTTAGCAAGATATTGATAACTTGCTGTAGCTTCTACATCAGCACTTGCTGCTTCAACTTGAACTTTTATTTTATGGAGATGGGCTTCTTGCACCTTCAAACTTCTTCTGGAGCTTTCTCATTTCTCTTGGCATTAGAACAATCTAGATATGGATTTGACTTAAGAGAATGTTGCTTGTTTCATCTGTTCTCCAGAAGATGAAAACTTTTTCTGTATTAGAAATAAGGCTGTTTTGCTTTCTTATGATTCACATATGCCCTGCAGCAGCACCTTAATTTCCTTCAAGAACATTTCCTTTGTATCCTTAGTGTTATTAACCAGTGCAAGAGTTACAGATTTTTATTTAGAGTGCAAAACATGAGACTCTTCCTTTTATTTAAACAGTATAGGCCATTACTGAGTTATTAACTGGTCTAGCTTGTGTCTTAGGGAATAAGAGGATTGTTAGATATAATCCATAGAGCAATAATAACACACATATTAATTTTGCTATCTTATATGAACAAGATTTATAGTACCACAAGACAATTAAAATAGTGAATATCACAGATCACATAAGACATATAATGGCCTGAAATGCTCACCACATTTTAGGCAGTTACCTCTTCCCCATACATAGGGGCCTCTATTTCACCTCCTCCAGGATGGGCTGTGGGTGACAACCTCCGAAGGACTCATGTTCTCTATGGGGGCTCCATCTTTACCTACATATTGTTGGTGGTAGCACAGCCTGATGAATGGATTGAGCAGTGTTATATCAACATAAAATTTTGTGGCTATAATTACTGACAGTGTCATCATAAACAATAAAAAATTACCATCACAAAAAATAAAACAGGCAATTTCACGGAAGAGTGGGCCTTCTCCATGATTAGCTTTCAATACACCAATGTCATTGTCATGGTTGCACACACCTGTGATCGTAGAGGCTCAGGAGGCTGAAAAGAAGGATTGTGAGTTCAAAGCCAGCCTCAGAAACTTAGCAAGGCCCTATCTCTAAATAAAATATTTAAAAAGGTCTGGGTATGTGATTCAGTGGTTAAACATCCCTGTGTCCAATTCCTGGTACCAAAATAAAAAGTACACCAGTATCTTGCATGCCATCTGTGCATATTTCCCTGGGTCTCTCCGAAACATGCCACATTACCCTAGTGCAGCTGGACTATAGACCAAACAGAAAGGCAGCAGGGAAAGTGACTCGGCCACATGCTTGGGGTGATGGGCTCCTGCTGACCTGAGAGACAGCCCAACATATCCTGACTAGAAGCAGCCCAGCTGCCAGGCTACTCACTCAAGCCAGTGTGTACTGAGTGTTGAGGACCCCCTTGGGGTGGGTCTACAGAAGCTTCTGAGAAAGCTGACTACCAGCTCTCACTTAGAACATGTTTTCCTCAGCAGGTTTGGTGGGCATTATATGTGCAAATACCGATGAAGTCTCTTAGACATGCAGGAAATTCACAGTAAGTGAAGTGTGGATGAGCAGGAGTCTAGTCCCAGGCTGGGCCAGGAACAAGATGGTGGGCAGAGGGCTTGCAACTGCCCACTGAGCACCTGTGCATGGGTCAGCTTCCTAGCCAGGCCCCCTGGTGGAATTCTTTCAAGGGTGTGAAGAGAACAGGGCTATAATGGAAGCACCTCGAGCTGTTCCCCTAAAATTTTATGTCACTTCCCCAGGCAGACCTGAGCAAAGTTCTCCAGGGGACACATGACTGCCACAGGCTTGGGCAGGCACTGCACACATGGAGAGCTAGGGAAAGGGTGGCATTCTCACCCAAGCTCAGGAGTAGACACACCTTTGAGCACCCCTTTCCACTAGGGATGGGAGACATTTGCCTGTCCCTTAAGGAGAGAGGGCACCTAAGTTGGCAGCAGAGGGAGCAGAGCCAGATGGGGAGGTATAGGGGCTCCAGGGGACCTGAGCAGGGAGCAACTAGTTGCAAAAGACACCAGCATTGTCCAGATTCCTGTCTGTCTCCCCTCCGGGTTCTCATGAGAAAGCTGCCACCTCATTCCACCCACCTGCTGGGGTGGGCTGGAGCTGGTGCCCAAGACCCCTGCCAGAGTGCCCCGGGTATCAGGGTCCCCAGAAGGCACAACCCTGGCCAGTTGCCTACCACACCCCACACAAACTTCACAGACACACACACACAGACACACACACACACACACACACACACACACACACACACTGTCCCTCCCATAGAAGCCCAGACTGGAAAGCTTGCAGGTGGCCCCAGAAGCTGCCCTCCTAACTTTTTCCAGATTTGGACAGACCTCCATCAGGACCATGGGTCAGGGAAATTGGAAGAACAGGGTTGAAGCTGAGAATAGCTGGCAGGGATCTGATGGCTTCTCTCTAATAAACTGGGCACAACTCAGACATCAGGTGGGAATGATTACTGTCTCACCTTCCCTGGGACTGAAAAGAATCCAGGAGGGGAGGAATCTAAGGGTTGGCTCAGGCCTGAAACATGGTGACCAACAGTGAGGAAGGCTGTTTGGAGAAGCAGGGCTCACAGAGGCCACAGGTGTTGGCCTTCTAGCTAGCAGGCCACAGGTGGGAACTGTAGGGCAGACCATTCCCCTGGGGCTGTGGGAGCAGCACTCAGGGGTCTAAGTTCTTTGCTACAGAGCCTTATAGGCCACCATGAGCTAAGTGGTTTTAGGGGCTAAGAATATTATTGAAACTCTTATTAATTCAAGTCAGATCCAAATAGACTTGGCAGTTCACCTGCTGGCCTCTGTGCTTCTTCCCAGTCCCCCAACCTGCCTAGGAACTGGGAGGGGGTGACTTCCAGCAGTGGATTGGCTGGCTTCTGGGTTTCACCTAGAACCCCTCAGGGCTCTTCTATGACCTCAGGAACTCCAGCCAGAGCTGGAGTGGCCTGTATGATCTGCCCAAGGCCAGCTTCAGTCTACACCACCCCCAGACACTGGGCTGCTTGAGAGGGTCAAGCTGGGTCCCTTGGCCTCTTCCTCAACATCTCACTAGAGCCATGGGCCTCCTGGAGCCAACCATGCAGGGCCTTAGAGCCAGCTCAGGTTGCAGGGAATGAATCTTCCCCTTATATCCCAGAAGAGTGCCTGAAGGGCTTTGCTTGGAGCTCTGTGTCCTGGTAGGGACAGCTGTGTGCAGGTTATAATTCAGGCTTCTGTTCTGTGTGCTGGGATAAGTTACTTCACCTCTATGTGCCTCTTTCCAAATCAGTGGGATGGTAGGATCAGTATCTCCAGAATAAGCTGTGTGTTTGGGGGGCAAGAGGGGGTGTCTCCACTTTCCCCTACAGGCACAGTGCCCCCACTGCAGACACCTCTCTCTTGCCCAAGGAAGCCCATTCTCTAGTCCCTCAGAAAGGTGAGGAAATTGGGGCACCACCAGAGGCCTGTGTAGGGTGTGGGCTCACTGACCTGGCCCACCTGCCCCAGCAGCAACCCAAGCAGCCCAGTGGTTCCCACTGCACTCCCCTGGCCAGGCACCTGGTGGAGTTTGTCAATTACTAATGACAGAAGAGGTGGCCTCACTGGCATGTGGGTGAGTGGCAGGTGGGTAGTGGGCAAGGAGTGTGGAAGGATGGCACAGCCTGCTCCCTGCCTCCCAGCCAGGGGACCAAGCCCCTCAGCTTCTGACACCAGAGGCCAGTGTGGGCTGGTGGTGAGGTCCTGCTTGCCTAGCTGGCTTCCTCCCTTTCTTAGGCTCCTCCCCACCTTGCAGAGGGCAGCCTAGATAGTGGCAGGCCTGGGGAGCAAGCTGAGGGCCAGGACAGAGCAGAGAGACCAAGGGCACCTGCAGGAAGGGAGGAGGACATTGGGGAGCTCAGGCCCAGGAAAAGGCCTGGCTGTCTGCGCTCCTGCCCAGGCTGCAGGGAGCTGGGCATGGAAGGCAGCTTGGGTGCTTTGGGTTTTGTTTTTGGTGATTTAAATTTCCTTTGTGTTTTGTTCTAAACAAAGTGATAAATGTGCACAATTTGGATGATCAGATAGTTCTGTAGGGCTTGGGATGGAACCCATCTTCTCTTCTGTAGCTCCCTACTTTCTCCATCCTCCTCCTGGTATTTAGACTGGTTCTTTTAATATTTACTTCTCAATAGCAATGTTGCTTCTGCTTTTTCAATTTCTTTTCAGATTTAGAAATTACCCATCAATATCCTGCTATGGAGGGTCAAAGTTTGTTCTCTCATGGAGGCCAGATGCACACACATGTGTGCACATACACAGTACAGTCTTCCTGATTCCTCCCATCCTCATGAATCAGGATTCAGTGTGTAGGAGATGTTTCTTTGCAAACATTGGTCACTGCTGAGTAATGTGTTGTAATTAATCTCTGTACAACTTCTTTTTTTTCCTTAATAATTGGGGGGGGGTGTTATTCTCTATGTGTACGTTACTTATTTATCCCCAAACCCTGCCATGGAATATGAATCTTTTTTTGTACTGAAAATATCAGGCCATCTATGCGCTTATTTTTTTCCTGGAGCCTGTGATAGCCAGCCTCCAAGATGGCCCAGTGATCTGCCCTTCAGTAACTTGTGTCCCTGTCCTTCTGCATGGCACAGGGTGCATCTATATGACCAACAGAGGATGGCAGAAGCCATGGCTCTCTCCCTGGCTCCAGGTTTAGGTTACACAGCATACTGTATCTCTTGTCTTGTTGGTGGTCATATTCTCTCTCTCTCTCTCTCTCTCTCTCTCTCTCTCTCTCTCTCTCTCTCTCTCTCTCTCCTATCTCTCTCCTCTTTATTTCCCTCTCCCATTCTCTCCCTGTCTCCATTTCTCCCTCTCTTTTTCTCCCCAACTTTCCTCTTCCTCTCTGCTTTTCTCTCTCTCCCTCTCCTCTTTTACTTTCTTTCTTTCTCTCCCTCTTTCTCTCTCCTTCTCCCTCTCTTTAGCTACCTCTCCCTTTTTCTGTCTCTCCCCTCTTCCTCTCTGACTCCTTCTCTCGCTCTTGTCATTGTTTTGAGGGAGGTCCCCTGCCCCATCATGAGCCACAATGTGAATGAGTCCACTTGGCTAGGATTGTAAGCATCCTGCCATTAGCCATGCTAGGATACTGTTTTGGAAGTGGTCTTTCAGCCCCCATCAAGACTTGGGAGGACTGTGCCCCAGCCATCCTCTTGACTGCAAGCAACCCCATGACACCCAGAGCCAGAATCCTCCACCATTCTGCTTCTGTCCCCCCCAAAACTGTGCAATAGTAAACCTTTGTTCTGGGATAACTTATTACACAGCAAAAGATAAGCAACACAGAGCCATTTGTCCTCAGGCACCCATATGTCTTGGTCACCTTCACTCCTGCTGCACCAGCAGGGACTTCTCTCCACTGCAGCCTAGTAAGTTCTTCCATCAGCTTCTGGGTGGCATCCCCTCCTTCCCATATCTCACACAGCCCTATATTTTGGACAGCTCTCTGGTTTTATCCTGAGTGGCAAGAGTGCCAGCCCACCATGATCTGCCTCAGAGCCAGCACCCCAGGCCTGATCTTCCAGCAGGAAGGCCTGGAAGTGGAGCTATTTTGTTAACTTCCATGAGTTCCTAAAGCACATGGACACATGACTTCAGGTGTCTGTCAACAGCCTTGATACGAACTGCACAGTTGCATGTTGAAAACCCAGCTGCCTGGAGGGCCTGCTGGTTCCTACTCTGGGCCCACAGTTCTATGTGGGTTGAGGCCACCTGTGCTAGACAGCTTTCTATTATTGTGATAAAATAACTGAGAAAATCACCTTAAAAAGAGGGAAGGTTCATGTTTCCAGAGGTTTCAGTTCATGATCATCTGTTCCCATTACTTTTGGGCCTGTGGCAGGTCAGCACATCATGGCAAGAATGACACTGCTCACCTCATGGTAGACAGAAAGAAAAAACAGGAAGAGACCAGGGGCACACTTTCTCCTGGAGAGCACACCCCTGGCATCCTAGGACTGCCCACTAGGCCCACCTTCTACAGGTTCTACCACCTCTGGATAGGGCCATGGGCTGGGGACCAAGCCTAACACATGGGCCTCTCAGGGACACTCAACGTCCAAACAATGGCACCACTGGGCTGGGCTGTCTGCCTGGGCTGCCTGCCTGGGCTGCGAGGTGCTGGGGAACCTCCTGCAGCTTCACTAATTATCAGTTTCTGTTAGCTTCCCCTGTCCATGGCCTCTAGCATGGGCAGTGGACCCCTGAACACAGAATGGAGCCATCCTCAAGCACACTCTGCTCCAGGCCTAGCCTTTGACCAGGTTGTCATCCTCCCTGGGGACTCCTCACAGGCTCTCATGTGGGTGAATCCTTGAGCAAGAGTGTGCAGGTGTACACTCCAAGTCATCCTGTGTGTGATCAGAACTCCAGGTCACGTGTGAAAGAAACTACCTGAAGCAAAAGTGACTCCTATGCGTTGACTCCAGGGTGAGCCAGACCCTGCAGGGCCTGGCTGCCTCTTGGCTCTGCACCAGCCCTGCCCCATGGGGGCTCAGCAGCAACTCCAGATTTCCTCCTTCCTGCATCTAGGGACCCCACGCATGGGGATGTTGTAGCTGAGTGGCTCCAGCTAAAGCCACAGATAGTGCACATGTCACTGTGGCTTGGGGCCAGAGTCAGGGGCAGAGCCAGCCTCTACCCACCCATGGAGATGTGGTTTCTCAGTGTAAAATCAAGGCTCTGTTGCCAGAGGAAAAACACCAGGTGGGGAAACTGAGGCTGGGGCCTTCTGCAGAAGTGTAGAAGCTCAAGGGACTCATGAAGCTTTATTCCAAAGCCCTAGTAAAGCACCGTCTCCTCCCACCAGCACCGTGTTCCATCTCCTAGTAATTCTCTTCCAATGCCAGCAGGGAACAGTGTGATTAGGGCCACATTATTAACTTGCCAATTTCATTTCTGGGGCACAAATGCTAAAGGCTTAGGCAACCCACTGGTAATTTGTCTCCAGGACAAATTACTTGGGTATCTATTAAATATCTGGGGAAATGTCAGGCAGGACCTGTCATGCTCCTAGAAAGAGAAAGCCAATCAACTGGAGCATCAATTGGATCTGGAATCAGCCTCCAGCAAGGCCAAGAAGGAGACCTCACTGCTCCCTCTACTGGAACCAGGAGCACTTGGCATGCGCTCTGGTCTCTGCTACCTCATTAATTCCTTAGTCACCTGCCCAAATGAGTCCTGGCTGAAAGAGGGGAACAGAGCAGTGCTGAGGAGGGACAAATGCTCAGGCAGATGGGCAGAGACCAACTGCCAGGCTAGCTCTTGTCTCTTTGGCAAGCAACACTCATGTGCTCTGGGTGCCTGATAGGTGTCCCCCAGATGAGTACCAATGACCACATACTCACAAGCCCTACCCATGGCTTTGTCCATGGTGTAGCCCCAGCACCCCCTCTGGTGCAGTAGATTACCCCACCCTGGTCTACTCAGCAAGTGATTGAGAGCTGCCAATTCCCAGCCCCCAGCCTTATGTCTATTCATGACACTGACATATGGTACCTCCACAGGGGTGGAGTGGTCCAAGGAAGCTGCTAATTGAGACAGTGAAGCATGTACTCATTTGAGCCCTGCTGAAGTAGAACAAATGTAAGATGCTAGGGAGCAGAGGGCAGCCTAGGGGTACTGTGTGTCTGCATGCAGCACTGCAGAGGCGTGGGAGGAGGGAAGGGGGGACATGGGCAGGCTGAGGGGCTTGGCAGTGGGTTCTGGTCCTAAGGAACTGGGCTGGCCATCCTGGCCCAGGAAGGCTGGCTTGTAGCAAGAGCTCAGCTGGCAGCAGGTCCCATCTTCTCCCCTCCTCTCACACCAAAGGAATGCTAAGCCAGTGACCATAGATGCACCAGAGGCTCATCAGCTCAGCAAATAGGCCCTAAAATGTTCTAGTTCTTTCTGCAACAAAGACGTTCTATCTCACATTGAAGCAAAGTTTTGAGAGTTCTGAGCCAATGTCTTCTGTTTTTATTGGCCCATGTCAGTGATTAGGGTAATGCTGCCCACCAGTGCTTTCCCCACCAAGCCCCTGCTACATGCTGGGCTCCCTCTCCAGTGCCCAGCTGAGGATCAACCACCAAAAAGCCCTACTCCTGGGACTGGAGAGGGCAGAGATGAGCCAAAGGCCAGGATCCCAGGGTCCTCAGCAGCCTTTCCTCCCCACCTAGGTCTGGAGCTTGCTGCCTGGAAACAGGCTTCTTTACCAACTGGCCACATGCATCCTAGATGACCAGTGGGTGTGAGATCTATGGCCACCACCTCCCAGGAGGTGCAGGTTCATGATCCTCTGACCCAGTATGACCACCTGCCCCTGCAGTGATAGAAGTCAGAGGAGTTGGAGATGGGATCCAGGACAGGAAAGGCTAGGATACTCAGGCTGTCTAGGGGGAGAGCTGGGGGTGGGGCTTGCCCTTGGCTCCAGCTGAGCTTCTGAGCCTCTGGGACACTAGAAAGTTCTGGATGCCCTTCCATTGGCCTGAGCTTGCTCTCTGTGCAGTGGCAGCCTCATGGGGAATGACTGTGGGGTCCACCTGCTCCTTCTTGGCAGGGGTAGGTCTGGGACCTGGAACTAGTACCCCAACACTGTGGGCTTTTCCAGGGAGTGAAGCAGTGGCAGTCTTATCCATCAAGGGCACAGCCTGCTAGAGAGGGGCCCCCATCAACTCCCTCAGGCAGCTGGACTGAGGGGCTACTGCCAGGGCAGCTCTGACTCCAGGTCCAGCAACACCCTTATTTCAGCCCTGTTGGGCCATTTGGGTATTCTGACCTGCCCAGCCTCACTATGGACAAGGAGCTTCTGTCTCAATGGAATGTTTGGGGCGGGGGGTCTCTGCCCCTGGCCCTGACCTTGGCTGGCAGTGTTCACATCTGCTGCAGGTACGGGGCTGATTGCATGTCAGGCACTGATGTGCAATAAGGCATCTGCTGCCACCATCTTGGGGCAGATGACTGACAGTGAGCTAAGTGTGTATGAGGGAAGGAATGCCCTAGAAACTCCTTCCTGCAGGGAGTATAGGGTGAGAGAGGAAGGCACCTGCTGGTGGAGGGAGCAGGGACCACATCTGAGGGAGAGTGCTGGGATCACATGGGCTCTAAGGTTGGGGTGGGGCCCAGGAGCCAGATCCTGGACACAGGTAGCTTGGACCCAGCCTTAGAGAGGGTGCAGGACCTTGCAGGACAGGATTGGCATGCCCCTGTCATGCCTGGGCAGGTGGTCTTAGGCAAACCCCTTCCTTCTCAGTTCTTCAGGGCCTGAAGGAGAGTGTTTGGTGTCTTTTCATGCTTTCATTTCCTGATCCCTGAGCTCGGCAAGATAGGGGCTTCCTCAGCACACAGAAGCCTGCCATCAGCAGGGTCGTCCAGCCAGGAGGTAATAGGGCCCCAGCACACCCTATCAGACTCCCCTCAGGGTGTAAAGGAAGGGTCTCTACCCTGAACTCAGAGACTGAGCCTCCCACAGAGCTTGGAGTGGCTGTCATTGAGGTCCCCATTCTGAGCAAGATCCTTTGTCAGCGTGGGTCAGGACAACAAAGGGACACTGTCCATGTTACACCTCCAACAACCTTGCACAGAGCCAAGTACTCAGCTCTGGTGCCCTGAAGTTTACAGAAATTCTTTTTCTTGTTATCTATAACCATTAATGATCATTTTGATGCTCCCTATGAGAACTCACTTCCCCAAAGGATCTGTCTGGGTCAAGAGCTGCACAAAGCCATAGCAGACACCAGCCCATCCTTGAGGTCCCATCTACACTATAGATTTTAGCAGACTTAAAGTATGAAAAAAAAAAACATGCAAACATGAGAGATTTATTTCTCTCTCTTATTTAATGCATAGGACAAAATGCCCAGTGTAGCTGGGTATTAGTTTGCTATAAAAAAATAGCACAATCTAGATGGCTTAAACTACAGATCAAGGTGTGGGCAAGGTTGATATCCTCTGAGGCTGGAAGGGAGAATCTGCCCCAGTCCTCTCTCCAGCTTCTGGAGGTTTCCATCAGTCTTGTATTCTTTGGCTTGTAGAAGTATTACTGCACCTCTGCCTACATCTCACATGGTGCTCTCCCTGTGTACCTGTGTCCCAATGTCCCCTTTTCATAAGGACACAGTCATATTGGATCAGGGTCTGTGATAATGGTCCAGTTGAGGCCACTTTTATAAGGGACATAATTCAACTTCTAATGAGCTGTCTTAGTTTCTTTTCAGGGCCAAGATAATTTTGAGGGTTTCTACCTCACAACTTTATTTACCATGAGCATGGAACGATTGATATTTCATACATAAGCCTCTGCATAAGGCCACTGCAGAGTGTGTGTGCACCCTGTGACGTATCCCTTGAGCAATAAGCAGGACATGTGTGCAGATAGAGAGAATCCTTTTTGACTCAACCTGCTTTCCTCAAAATAAACTCTCCTTAATGAACCATTAGTTGGCTGTGATTTCTGTAACCAGAGAGGCAGAAAAAGAGGCCAATATTTATTTGACACATAAATAAGAACACTTGTAAACATGAAAAACACATTACAGGGCTGAATTTAATTGATGTCTTTCAAACATGTGACTGTTCAAGACCATGTGATTTCTACCAAAAAGCTTTCAAAACAATGTGCAGGAGACAGTATTTCTGTCTACACACTGATTGTGTTAACTGGATGTGTTCTATAAGCTGCCCTTAAAAAGGTGACCAATACAATTCTGTATTTGCTTGACAAAGTTGATTACAGTAGCATTGGTTTGCTTATTAATATCTCAAGTAATAATTTCAGTAAAGCAATGATCTCCAAAGTGCAACCTTCTAGTTTCAAATATAAAATTTATAAACTATTCATCTGAACTGACTTGTCTTACACTCTCTGCCTTTGATATCCTTAAAGAGTCAAAGCCAGAGCCAGCAGCACTACACAAGGCCTGCCCTTCCTCAGGCCCAAGGTCTAAAAAACCACCCCACCACTCATATCCTTATGTTAAGATATTTCTATGCACTTAAAAATTATTTTGTTGATTTTGAAGTTTTTCTCTGAAAAATTCCTGGTTTAAGAAATAAGCTAGTATCAGAAAGTCAAGGATCCATTGTTTTATTTCTTATGTAAACACTAGAACAAAAAAAAAAAAAGAAAAGAAAAAGGAGAGATAAATTCTATGGAAATAGGAGGGATATCAGTGGAGTCCAGAAAGGAGCTGGGGGCTAGGGATGGGGAAAGGGAGGAACTGCAGAATTAAATTGATCAAGTTATGCTGTGGACATGTATGAATACACCACAGTGAATTTCATTTTGTGTTTATCTCTACAGCACAAATAAGAAGACCAATATAGAGGAAGGGGAACTGGGGAGGGAGGAGGAGAGGGGAAAGAGGAATTACTTATTCCTGTATGGAGCAAATTACAGTTCATCCATACATGACTGTGTCAAAAAGAACCCCATTATTATGTATAACTATAATGAACTAATAAAAACCCTTAAAATATGAACATTAGTAACTCAAGTCTATTAAGCATCTTATCATCAGGAATTATTTTATTTGCAGATATTTCTAGGAAAGGACAGTAATTAAAGTGACTGTGATCTTTCTTAAAAAATAGCAAACTCATGAGTTTGTCTTAAATGAATTATAACTTCAAAAATGAATTAATAATAATGTCCCTTTCTTTTCATTCTTATTTCTGTGGAGTGGAGATATGAAATTAAGATGGATTCCTATAAAATCCTCACAAAGTTAAGTGATTTTTCTCTTTAGTATTAACTATTTCTTGGTCATAATCTGAGCTTCTGATAATGCTTGTTAGTTAGGGTTTTATCATTGTGACCAAAATACTTGACAAAAGCAACTTAGAGGAGGAAAAGTTACCTTGGGCTCATGGTTTTAGATGTTCAAGTTTATGGTCAGTTTGATAGCTCTGAGCCCAAGATGAAGCAGAGCATCAGGGCAGAAGGACATGGCAGAGAAAAGCTGCTCAACACATAGCAGCCAGGGAGCAGAGAGAGAATAAAGCAACAGGGACAAAATACAAATATCCAGAGACACACCTCCAGTGACCTGCTTCCTCTAGCTCCTCCCCACCTGCCTACAATTATGCCCCAGTTGATCCATTCAAATTGTTAATTCAGAGAATGGATGAATTTACTGGTTTGGTCATGGCTCATAATCTAGTTCTTTAACCCCTAAGAATTCCTGCATTAACATAGGAGCTTTAGGGGGACACCTCACATACAAACCATAACAATGCTAATAGTAGTGCTTTCTGACCATAAGAAATCCTCATAGTTCTGGGTTGTAGGTTGTTATGGTTTGGATGTGGTTTGTTCCTTAAAGTTTCATATGTTGGAATTTGGTCCTCAGTGGGAGGTAGTGGGACTTTAAGAGGTGGGGCCTAGTGATAGTGATAGATAATCAGGATATGGGAGTTCACCCTTGGAAGGGATTTATGCTATCTCTCAGGAATGGGTCAGGTCTGATAAAAGTGGATTTGTTCATAGGACAGCAGGTTGTTCTACAAGAGAGAGCCGTATCCTGTCCAATCTCTTGATTCTTGGTCTTGTTATGCCACCTCCTCTGTCAGTGCTCCCACCTTTATGAATCCATCTGCCATGAGCACCTCACTAAAGCAAGTAGAAGCCAGCACCATGCCCTTGGCCTATGAGCTAAATAAGCCTCTCTTCTTTTAAAAAAGTACATAGTCTCAGGTATTTTATTATAGCAACACAGATTCAAGCAGAGTTTCATAGACAGATTTCTGTGGATATGTACTTCTTCTCTTGACATAGGGAAGGTGGGAGGGTTCTTTGACTCTCCCACCAAAGAAGGCACCAAGGAGGGTGTTGTGGGCCAAGGAATGGAGGGAAGGGCACTCCCCTTATCCCCTTCTTCTCAGGATGGCTCCACTACTCTTTCCTTATCCCCTTCTTCCCTGGATGGTTCCACTACTCTTTCCTTGCCGTGATAGGGTAGCAGCATATGGTATTGGTGCCGCCCAAGTGGGCACATCATAATAGAAAAGGAATTTGGATAAAGTGGTCCTAGAGAAATTGAGGCTTTATCTGAGGTGATTCAGTGATTCTGTAGGGTATTTGGAGCCAGAAGCATCATTATCTCCTGGCAAGGTGTTAATAATCACACCAGAAATTCACAGAAGGAGCTCCTGATCTGTTTCCACCAGACTCTAGAGAATGTGTATGCAGGTTGCAGTATGTAAGCCATTATCCATCTGGGATAATAGAGATGTCTTTAGTGCAATATGGGCCTTTCTAATCATTTAAATCTTGTTTGGGGCAGTGGTTCTCAACTGTTTTTTTTCCAGTTAGGGTCATTTGCAGGGTCTGGTGACCTGTTTTGGTTGCCATGATTTCTAAGGGTGGGCAGAGGTCAGAGATCTCCAGCCACAAAGATGTGAAGGATCCACAACACTAGATGTCAATAACAACAAGATCTAGAATTATGTGGGTATTGGGTCCTATATAGAGCAAATTAGTTCTTATTTGCAGCAATTTAGGACTACATTATACCTTTACGATGTTTTTGTTCACAGCAGTTGATGCCTTATTCTGTGGATTAGAGCAGTAGTGAAATTCAGTGTTTATTTAAGGACATTTATTCTTAAGGGAACTTCACAAGGAGGAAACCATGTCTGGTCCTAGGCCCTCTGAGAGGACTGCACAGTTTTCTTTTGCTACAGGCCCTTTCTGTAGGATGAGGCTTCAACAGAGGATATTACCACCACCTTGTGGCCATCATGTGCAATTGCGATGCATAGGCTGGGTCTCCTATAAATTATTAATGATTTATTATGATTGATAAGACATAACTCAACCTTTATAGAATCCATTTACTTCCTGGCATAAATTTTATACAGAGTTGTTTTTCTTATTAAGTAAAATCTCAAGGTGAATTAGAGATTTTCTTTAAATGAATAAGTTCCTCACTCTCTTTTAAATTTGAAATATTAATTATGATGATAAAACATTAAAGTGTTTTGTTAAGGCAAGTATTCATTGTTAAAGATTTGGTAAGAGACACAAAATGATAACAAAGATCTGAACATTGTTTTTATAAATTCCTAGTGCTTGCAAGAACAATTTAATAATGAAAACAATAACATCAAATCATTTAAAAATACCCTTTGTCTTGGAAATATTTACTGAAAAGAATTCATATAAAATAGATATCATTTTAGCTGTTATTTTATTTATTATGACAAAACTGTGACATAATTTTCATAAACTGTTGAAGTTTTTTCTGAACAATTTCAATACACCTGTTCAAAATGTTCACTTAGTTTTGACCAATAAAACCATATAGCTATGAAACCACTGAACATTTTCACTGCCCCAAAGTTCCTTCCTACCTTTAAGAAGCCATTCTCCCCATCCTGGCACCAGAAGACCACAGGTCTTATTTCTATCACTAGATGGCTTTTGTCTCTTTAGAATTTAACACGAATGGGGTCATTAGTATGCATTCTGTTGTATCTGACTTATTTTGTTTGGAGTAATGGTTTTGAATTTCCTACCTTTTGCTTCTTTTTACTGTTGAGTAGGATTTTGTTGTATGGAAACACTAAAATTTGTTTTGCTTTTTACTTATTTTTTAAAATATATTTTTGTTTTACTTGTAGATGGACACAATGCCTTTATTTTTTATTTATTTATTTTTATGAGGTGCCAGGGATCAAACCCAGTGCCTCACGCATGCTAGGCAAGCGCTCTACCACAACCTCATCTCATGCTTTTTACTTATTGATGGACACTTGAGATGTTTTCAGTTTGGGGCTGTTATGAATAAATATGATATGAACATTTTTGATATAAGTATTTATGTAGATATATATTTTCATTTCTCTTGAGTAATTACTTATGAATACACTTTCAGGTCATGTGTTAAGTATATGTTTGTTTAATTACATGGGAAACTTCCACATGACTACTAATTTACACCAGAAATGTGTGATAGTTCCAATTAAATACACATGCTTGCCAATATTTGTCATTTCCTGAGAATTTTCTCATGTGTAAATAAATACAGGTATTTTAATGAGTATGTAGTGATATATTAGCAAGGCTTTAATTCACATTTCCAGGGAACTGTGTAATGACGTGAAATCTTTTCATATGCTCTTTGGTCTTCTTTATTTTCTTTTGTGAAACATTTCTTCCAATCTTCTGCCTACTTTGCTAAAATTAAAATTGTATTGATAACTATAGATTGTCATTATAGTTGGCATAGAGAAAAGTGATTGTAACTGTTGTTTGACTGATTTATACTTTCATTTATCTTCAAGGAAAAATATAACTTCATATCTAATCAGATACCAGTTGCTAGACCTTGTCTCTTTTATATATATTTGTACTAGAGACTGAAACTGGGGCCTTTATATACTATACAATTGCTCTAATTATGCTTTAGTTATATTCTCAGACATTCTGAAATTTATTTGAGACATGGTCTCACCAAGTTGCCCATTCTGGCTTTGAACTTGTGATCCTCCTGCCTAATGCTTTCTGAAAAAGAAAAAAAAAAAACTTTGGTAAAAGAGACAACATAAAACTTATGCTATCAGGTGTTTTTAAGTATACATTTCAGTTGTGTTAAATAGTTAAATATATTATGCAGTGATTGATATTTGTTTGTTGGCCTTGTGTTCTGCAACCATATTAGAGGTTATTTCTGCAACATTGGCATTTTTACATGATTCACTGCTTGGTTATGGCCCCATGTATAATAGATGTCCACTAGATCATCCCAGTTCTAAATTATTCAGTGGATGAATGATATAAATAAAAACTTTTAAACAGATTCAGAAATGGTACATTTCACAACACAACTGATCTCATCCTTCAAAAATCAATGTAAATTCCCCAACAAAGAAATAAAAACACAAACAGAAAGGAGCACCAAAATGGTAAAATGTACATAAATATAAAATACTCTTGTCTTTTGTTTTAAAAATTCTTGACAAAATAATTTACTATTTAATTAAAAGCAATAACAAGAGTGCCATGGGGTTTCTAACATATACAGAAATAATATGTGTGAATACATGGACATACCCAAACAATGGGAGAAGGAAATTAATATATTGATATGTAATTTAAAAAAAAATTTAGTTGCTGAGGGACCTTTATTTAATTTATTTATATGTGGTGCTGAGAATCGAACTCAGTGCCTCACACATTCTTGGCAAGTGCTCTATCACTGAGCTATAACCCCCAGCCCTTATTATGTGATCTTTACAATATACATTAATTGATATCACATTTGAAGATAAACGGTGATAAGTTGAAGGTGAATAATATAAACTGGAAAGTAAACACACAAAAAAAACCTTGAAAAGAGATACTGAGTAAAATCTAATAGTGAAAAAAATGCAAGTGATTTACACAAATAATTTTAAATGTGTAATAAAAAGGAGAAAACCAAATGACAAACAAAAATGAATGGTGCCTTTGAACCTAGGCATGCCAATATTTACATCAAATGTAAATGCTCAAAAATAATTTAATGAGAAGGCAGATATTTTAAGACCTAATGAACAGCAAGACCCAACTCTATAACATACATGTAAAAAGTGCACTTCAAATCTAAATAAACGTATAGATTAAAAGGATGAAAATGGTATGTGATGCAAAAGTTAAGGAAGGAAAGCAGGGAGAACTATAGCAATAGCAGATCAAAGAGATTCCTACACCCAAGTATTGCTGTGGAGAAAGAGGAAATTTCCATAATGACAGCAATATCAATTAAACAACAACAACAAAAAGCTATACTAAGTCTCTGTGAATACAATAAGAAAGCTTCCAAAAACATGAATCCAAGATTACTTGTTATAAAAAAGAAAAATAGGAGAATCTTCAATCATACTGAAAGATTTTACCCTTTGTTTCTCAAGAGGATTTGAAAATCTTGACAACCAACTTGTCTTAGTTGAATTATCTGACAAAAAATACTCCAACAATGACATCAAAATACACATTCTTTTCAAAAGCCAACACAAATTATGTTCTGGGTCATAAATTTAGTCTCAACACAATTTAAAGGACTCAAATTATGCAGAATGTGTTCTCTGAACATAATGCAATTATACAGAGGAAAATGTTTATAACAGAAAGATATTATGGAAATCCTAGAATATTGGGAAGTTAAATAATGCTCCTCTAAAATGGTCATTGACCAAAGAAAAATAAAAAGGTAAATCTTAAGCTTTTTTGAAATTGAATGATTAGGAAAACATAGCATACCAAATTTGTGAGGTTCAGCTGAAGCAAGCCAAAAAAGTTATTTACAGTTTTAAATGTATTAAAAAAGAAAAATAATTATAAAACAAAAGCAAATAGATTCAAAGTAAATAGAAGATTCTTATAAGGGCTAAACCAGCATGATAGATAAAAAGGAGAACTATGGAAGATCAATGAAATAAAAATTTAAATCTTCAAAAATATCAATGAAACTTACAAATCTTTATCTATACGCATTAAGGGAAAAAAAGAGAATATCAAAAATAAAATAAAAGACATCACTATATATCCTAAAAATACTGAATGTAATTGAATATATATTGAAAGGGTAATAATTAAATATTATAAAACACTTTGCTAAAAAATTAAATAACATAGATCAAATAAAAAACTCCTTGAAGACATAATACATAAATAACACAAGAAGAAAAAAATTACATGGCCATCCCATATGTATTTTAAAAGTTGACTTTGTAATAAGAAATTTCCCATGAACAAAACTCCAGACCCAGAAGACTTCACTGGTTAATACTGTCTAATATATATATATATATATATATATATATATATATATATATATATATATTTCATAAATGCTTTCAGAAAATTAAGGAGGAAGGAACATTTTGCAAATTATTTTATGAGACCAGAAGTGTCATGAGTCCACAAAGATTATGAAACAAGAAAAAGTATGACTAAAATGTCATGAAAATCGAAACAAGATCTAGGCACAATAGTAGCAATTCAAAACAAGCAATATAGAAAATTGACAATGCATCAGGGTACAGAACACTTGCCCCAGAAATACTAAATTGAAGAACTAATTATTGTAATACACCATTTTAGAATAAAGGGCAAAAAATATGATCATCTCAAAAGATGCTATGGTAACTTTTCATCACTATAAATTCATACATTAAAAAAAGTCTGTTTCTGGATCACAATCTTGGAAATTCCAGTCCATGTTCTGTTGGCATCATTGATTTGGGCCTGCCTGATGTGAGGTAGCACATCATGATGGAGGTGCCTGGTGAAGTAAAACCACTCCCCTCAAGGCCAGGGAGCAAAAGAGAGAAAGAGGAGGGTCTAGTCCCACTATCATCTTTGAAGGCACATCTCCCACTGACCTAAAGACATCCTACTAGTCCCCGCTCTTGAGGGTTTCACTATCTCTGAATAGTGTCACCCTGGGGACCAAACCTTTAACAATCCATGAACCTTTAAGGGGACACTTATTCCAACTGCAGCAGATGTAGACTAAATATTTTAAAACTCCAATAACCATATGTAATTCAACCTCATAGTAAATTTAAGTGGGAAGAAATTTCCCCAATGTGACAATGGGTGGCAAGGAAAATCCATTGGAAATATAATACTAAATCTTGTGCCTTAATTTCTTCTTCTATAATCTAGGACAAGGTTCTCACTTCTCCCATTCAAGATTTCATTGGATATTCAAGCCAGTCCAGTAAATTAAGACCAAAAAAAAAAAAAAAAAGAATAATCTACAGATTTTAAAGGAAGAAGTAAATATGTGTTTATTTGAAACAATGTTCTTATGGAAATAGAAAAGTCTACGGAATCTAGAAAAAAGTACGAGACCAGGTAAGTTGAAGTTAACAAAGACAAGATAAAAGGTCATTTATACAAAAATAAATTTTTATTTCTATTAATTGGCAACCTACAATATAAGAATAAAAATGTAAAAGCCACAATACCACTGACAATACCACGTTAGAGGTATTTCTAACTATAAAGACAAAGATCATGAATTTGAAAGTGAAAAGACTAACCAGAGAGGGGACAAATACGTTTTCAGATGAGAAAGAATTGAAATGTGGAATGCAATACTTTCAATGTGTACAATCCACAAATGACTGTCATTGATAACAGAAAGAATCATTTTTAGGTGTCACTTTAGTGTGGCCATCCATGATCACTAGCCTTAAAATTCAAGTGTATGAAAATATACGATGAGGGGCCACTTGTGAAAGACTGGAAGCAGAGTTAGCTGGCACTGTGACTTGGGAAGCAGTTTGGCATTATTCTTATTGTCAGATGTGCATGCTCCCAGTGACCCAGAAACTCCACTCCCAAGCTGATAAATTCTAGAAACACTTTTGTCCACTTTCATAATGAAGATTATATACAATGGTATCATGTATAAGAACAAAATAATTAAATAAAAAATAAATTGCAGTAGAGTCATGCAGTGGTGTATATGATGAAGTGCTTGCAATAACAAGGATTAATGCAAGTTTCTCAACTTTGACATTGGAATTTTGGGCTGGCTAACACTTTGTTGTAGAGGGCTGTCCTGTGTATTGGGGGGTTAATCAGCATCTCCACCTTCTCAGGGAAAGGCCAGCAGCATCCTCACATAGATACAGTTGAAAACATAGATGTTGCCAAATGTCTCTGGGGAGGCAAAGACACCTCTGCTTGAGAACCTCTGATGCAAAGTGAAAAATCAACCATAGAAATCTATAAAGTAGAATAATACTGTACTAATAATGCATAGAAAAAATAAAAAGTAAAATTGTCCTGTTGTCCCAACATGTCACAATTGTGTAAATTGTACATGCACACATGTGTTTGTGTATGTTTGATATGTATATACATATCAAATACATACCTTCTCAGGACAGGCATACTTAAAATCAAGAGAATTATGAGCTCCACATTTGGATGGGTGCTCACTTGGGGTTGGGAGGAAATGCAGGAGGATGAACAGGTGGGGTGTACTCAGAATTAGTGTTCTGGTCATGATCTTTGGCAAATTGTAGCTTTGGGGACTTGGCTTTGCTTGGTTGTTCTTCTGGTGGTCCTTCTCAGATAATGTGGTGACTCTGGGGATTGAACTGGAAACACAATCATCTATGCTGGCCTTACACCTGTCCAGGCTGGAATAGAGGGTCTTCCTATGTTAGGCTTTTCATTTCTGACTTCATCAGAGAGTGGTGTTTTCATATTTTTAAAAGGTAAGCACTAATGTGCACATGTTTATGAAGCTTCTGCTTCTGCCATATTTGCCAGTATCACCTTGGACAAAGGGCAATATTTCAGTAAGTATTTTCTTTTTCTTTTTCCACTGAAACCAAAATACCTGAAAAGAACAATTAGAGGAGGAAAAGTTTATTTTGAGATTCATGGTTTCAGAGTTCTCAGTCCATAAATGGCCAACTCTGTGGCAGAACATCATGGCAGAAAGGTGTGGAGGAGGAAAGCAGCTCAGATCATGAAACTCAGAAAGAAGAGGGAGAGAGCCCTGCTCTCCAGGAACAAAATATATACCCCAAAGTCATACCCATTGTGACCTACCTTCTCCAGCCAACACTCCCTGCCTACAGCTATCACCCAGTTAATACTTTCAGGTGGATTAATGCACTGATTAGGGTAAGGCTCCCACAACCCAAATCATTTAACCTCTAAACTTTCTTTCATTGTCTCCCATGTGAGCTTTTGTGAGACACATCATAGTAAATCATAACAGAAGCCCCTTGGCTAGGTCAGAATCAGTATATGAGGGGCTCACACAAGGTTGTGTATCTTGGGTGTTATGGATAACTGAGGGCCATTAATGTGGCAGTTTATCAAAATAATCTTGAGGAACTTTGGCTCAGCTGCACTGTAATCATTTATGGTAATAGCTTTTTCATATTTGATATGGCAGAAAAATAGAAGTAAAATTGCATCTCACACATTGCCTTTCTTCATCATTAGTTATAACAAACAAGAGGTAGCATTAGATATTTAAATATTTGTTGCATCCTTTCTTTTTGATCTCTCCATAATTCATACAGAAGCTTCTAAAGATCAAGTGGAGCCAGAGTGACAATATATCAGAAATCAAAAGGTCTCCACTGTACAGTTTTCTAAAGGGCCTATTTGACCCAAGAGATGTGTGCTAAGTTCAGATGTATGTAGGAGGTTCAGGAGCCTGGCTTTCAATCTTGAAATCTGAGCAAATATTCCTATAATTTTGTACTGCTTTGGCTCCAAGGAACCACTTTGGAGGAGACCCTGGTTCAACCACAATACCAGGCTTCCTCTTTATAATTTTGTCTCACATTGAAACTGTGCAAGTTAGGAGACTGAAGAAACTTGAAGTGGGAATCTTAAGTACAGAATTGGTCTTAGGTAGTACGTCAAGGCTGAGGACATGACTGTAATTCAGACAGGGAGCCTACATCTGAGGATGAAGGTGGCAAAGGTACACTGAATCTAACAGCTCAGCCTAATTTTCTTGATTTCTTAATGGGACTGAAATAATAGCCTTATCATTTATTTATTAAAGAGAGGAGCAGAGAAGCCATCTCTTGTGGGTTATCATACTATCTGGAACATTTGAAGGCTTTTAATATACAATATCTAATAATAACCATACATGAGTGAGACAAAAAATGATGATAGATAGCAAGAGGGAAAGAAATACAGGCAGATCTCCAAGGGGCCCTGATATTGAAATTGTTCTTTAACATGACCATGGTTAATGTGTTGAAGATGGTAGATGAAAACATAGTCAGAGGAGGTAGAATGACCTACAATGTCATTAGGAAATTTAAGTCCATGTTAAAAATCAAGAGAATATTATAGAATGGACATATAATATGTAGGAAATCAAGAATTAAGAAAATGAGTTTTAATCGCTGATTTGATATAGCAGAGCTTAGAATTACTGAAGTAGAAGACAAATCAATAGCAAATATCCAAACTGAAATAAAGAGAAAATCCATTTAGCTACATAAAAGTTAACATTCAAAAGTTAACATGCAAAATTTGAGTCCTAAAAAAGTGAAATAGAAATGGCAAAGATAACATTAAAAGAGAATGATCAAAAATTTCAATAAATTGATGAAAGGCATTAACCCAGAGATTCAGAAAATTCTGCAAAATCCACACCTAAGCACATACTAGTAAAATTACTTATAACCAAAGCTTCAAGGGAAATATTGAGAGTAGACAGTGAGAAAAGGCACAGTACACTGAAAGAACACAGTGACAACTAACTGCTGACAACTTACAAATCCAGGAGTCAATGGAATAACATTTTTTTAAGTGTTAGGGTTTTATATCCACCAAAATTTCTCCCAAAGCAAAGGTGAAATAAATGATTGCTGACAAAAAGAAACTCAAGAAATTGATTGCTATCATTCTTATACTAAAATAAATACTGAAGAGAATTCTTGGGACAGGAATAATGGGTGTCTGAGGTTGGGCCCTGCTTACAAGTTCCCTCTGTCAAGTGCAAGGCCTTTGGGTCAAAGACAAAAGCAGCCAGAGGAATATGTAGTGCTTCCAAGAGACCCAGTTCCCCCAGGACAATGCAATAAGTACTGAAGACAGTGCAGTGCTGGTAGGATCACTGCTGGTATAGATTGATGGAAAGGGAGAGTCCAGAGGAACCCTTTATATTTATGGTCTGTTGATATTTAACAACATTGCCAAGACAATTCACTAGAGGAAAAAAAGAATCTTTTCCACAGATGGTGCTGTGACAATAGTTATCCATGTTCACAAATACAGAGTTGGACTCCTTCTCACAACAGGTACAAATATTAACTCAAAATGGATCAAATACTTAAATTTAAATATTAAAAAATCTTTTTTTTACACTGAGTTAGGCAATGCCTTGATGGTGGCACAGCCTTTTCCCCCTGCAGCAGGAGTCACCTTCATCCCTCAGTTGTGAAAAGCCAAGTGCAGCCCCAGGGGAGGGTGCTTCTGGGACCAAGGGTTCAAAGCTTCCAGTTTCTGTTGCCCTGCCAGACCTTGTGATACACAGATGATACACAGTCCAGCAGCCTAATGGTCTGTGGAGCAAAGTGAAGCATTTAAGATTCAGCTTAGCTATTGCTGAGTGATCACCCAAGTGCTGTTTGAGACTGACATCCCACAGTAGGAGCACAAAATGTTGGAGAAATGGAAACAGTCTATTTCAAAAAGCCAGGCACATCCTGATCTCAGTATTGTGTGGTCTGTCCCTGTATGTCTGTTTGTGATAAAACATTCTTTATCAAAAGCTATTCTTGCAGTGTTTTTTTCTGTTAATAAAAATGATACACATTCTAAAAGAAATTTTTAGAAAATATGAATAGAAAAATTACCTCATAATCTTACTGCTCAATAATACACATTTCTAAGATTTTGGGTGCATTTCTTCATATGTATATGGGGAGATAAATATATGTATTTTACCATTTAATATTTCAAATACACAATTTGTTTATTATTTTTTTAATAAAGAACACCTTTATTGATTTCCTGATCAGGATACCTTGAATCTCCCTGTCTAATCCATCCTGACATTTTCTCCCAGAATATAACCACTAACCTGAATTTAATCTTCGTTATTCCTGTATTTCCCTTTAGACTCTATTGTGTATGTATGCATTCCTAAACAGTCCAGAGACTTATTTTGTGTATTTTAACAATTTATAAATAGGGTTATAATGTCCACAGCCCAGTTGTGCCAGGGCAGTGGAATAGGTTGCTGAACAACCAGGAAGAGACCTACAGATGGTGAGTGAGATGTAGGGAAAATGCTTTGGAGGAAGGTCCAGTGGTGACAGGCTGAATGGGAGGCTTTACTAGAGTCCAGTAGTGAAGGCTGGACCTTCTTCCCTCATAGTGCTTCACCAAGGAGCACCTCCTGTCCCTCACAATGCCACCCCAGAAAAGAATGTCTCCTATTCCTATGGCGTTTGTCTGGTGGTGGTCAGCTGAATGAAATACACCTATCCTTTCTGCAGTGCCCTCAGTTCAGCACCAGTCACTGTATGGAGGGAGGTTTTGCAGGTTAGGCTGCAGAAGCAGTGACATCGTTGATACCTGCTTCCCCGCATGTAGAAGTTTGAACATTAGAGAGCCATGCTGAGGCAAGCATACAAAGCAGGGTTTATTTAAAAAGGGGTAACATAGACTTCTCCTGGGAAGAAGAAGGGGGCCATAGCTGGTATCATGGTATCCCAAGAAGCGAGGTGTTCTGCCCTTTTTATATGTCCTAGGATTCCTTTGTTCTCCTGCCTTTCCCCCCTTGTCCTTCTCCTTTCTGTGTATGTGACTAGGCTCAGGAATGCTGGAGGGATGGCCAAAAGGTGGGAAACAGGTGGGATGAAGGGGGAATGGCAGGGTGGAGTAGCCAAGGACACATTAACAACCTTATATCTCCCTGTAGGGACAGGTTACCTTGGCAACAGGTTGGAACAGGGGGTGAAGGTTCTTGACAGGATCCCTCAGGGGACAGTCTCCAACTTCCCAGACTCACTCAAAATTGGCCTCCTAGATCTGACCTGACTCAATTTCCCTATCTACACTGACTGCCTGTCTAATTCTGACTTCATCATCAGTATTAGCTTGCATTGTTCTTTATATGACCAACATCCCAAGGAGAAGTTGTCCTGTCATGCCTGCAAAAAAAGTGGCTTTCTACAGATAATACTAACATGTCCCAGTTCCCAGCATACATGAGAGAATGTCAGTGTCCTTCAAAATAGTGCTCTCTGGACATTCTGACTCACGCCTGCTCTCCATGTTCCCTTAACTTAGCTTGGTTCCTGGGACCTTAAAGGAGCGTTCCAAGGATGTGGTGTTTATCATCCTCTTTTTCTTAAAGGATGTTGCAGGTGCAGTGTGTGTATGCTTCTGCAAGTTGCTCATTCTAGTCAATAAAATTTTGGGTTACATTTGCCCTTGTTGAGACAATGTGGCTTATTATTTTTAACTTTCATTGAGTATTCCACTAAATGGATATACCAACATGTAATTTAGTCAAGTTCAATTTGCATCTGAGTTTTTTTGCTAGTTGAAATAGTGCTGCTGCAGACGCAACTTTTATATCTTTTTGTGTACCTGGGCACCAGAGTAGATGTCTTGCTGAATCACAGTGTAAGTAATCCATTCCAGTCCCTCCTTTAAGTGATGTGAGAAAGAATACAGCCTTCATCCAGCTGGGCCAAAGATTTGTCATTGCTCCAGTTCTTCAGCAATAATTATTGGTTTGACAGTCTGTGTCTCTCATCTTGCAGTCACACCTATGAAACCCTGTGCACACTTAGTTTATATTTCTCATAATTTATAAGTAAACACAAAAAATTGTCTTAATTGAGACTCAGTGTATTGGGGAGGGTGTGCTCCTGTGCACATGTGCACATGTGTATGTGTCTAAGGGAAAAAAGTTGAGTAAATTGTAATCTTAAAAGTAAAGGTAGAAATTTTCCTAGAAAAGTTTGATTTCCTATTTTGTGTAATGAGTAGTATGCTGCATAGTACCCAAATTTTGTTTAAAAAATATTTCCATTAACTATTTTCATTTAAAATGAACATTTGAAAAAAAATAAAATGAGCATTTGAGAGAAATTACCAGGGCAGCTCTTTTCCTTAGAAATAACCTATTCATCTTTGAAATAACAACTGGGAATTTTTTTCTTTCCCAGTAAATTCTAGTGGTGACTTTGCATTAAAAAATTAAGTACATAAGATTGAGCCCTGGGGGGGTTGACATTACCAAAGGCTACAAAAATAATTTAGATTAATTTTATATGTTATGTTTTATGACAAAGAACTCATTGGTTCTGTTCTGTTTTGTTTTTTTAACGAATGCATGTTTTCTTGAAAGGTGTTTAATATTTCCCCCTCACTGCTGATCCTTGGACGGAAACTATTCTTTATATTTGATGAACTGTTTTCAAAAAACTCTCTTAACAACAAGTGTAGAGTAGTTATCTAAAATTGTACATTTAGAATGGAGTAGTGAGTGTAAAATCTTAGTCTCAAACGTCTGAAAAACAGCAAAAAAGACTGAATTTACAAAGTATGGTCTGGAATTGCTTGTGAGATTCTAAAGTAATGAAAATAAATGTTTCAGCTTTGCATTATAAAACTCCATTTATGATTTTTAAAAGTATACTTTAAATAAAAATGATTAAACTAAAACAAAACAAAAAACAGTGCAACAGCCAAACCTATTCACATTACACAAATTAAGTTAGAAAAGGGAAATAGAGAAACCAGAAACTGATGGGAAACAAATAATAAGTAGCTATATCCAAATAGATCAATGATTTTATTAAATGCAAATGCCTAAGCACAGTAGTCAAAACACAGACTGGTAGATTGCTTTTAAATACAATAGAAGGGAGACCAGTACAGTAGAGGAAAGGGAGCAGGAGGAGGGGATGGAAAGGGGAAATGCTGGGAAATAAAATTGATCAAACAGATACATAGCAATGAAATCCACTATTATGTTTAATTATAACACATCAAAAAAAAAATGAAGTTCCTAGAATTAGAATTGTTGGCCAAAGAAAAACACAAAAAAATTTAAAAAACAACAAAAACTGCCTAAGCAAAAATAAAATATACACAATAAAAAACCCACAAAGATGGGACTGGGGCTGTAGCTCAGTGGTAAAGCGCTTGCCTCGCAAGTGTGAGACACTAGGTTCGATCCTCAGCACCACATAAAAAAACAAAGATACTATATGTGCTCATCTACAATTCAATAAATACTTTTAAAAAAACACAAAAACTATATATTGTTGCTTTACTATAGTAACAGTGAGAACCTAACTCTACATATAGAGAATATCCATGTACAAAGAATGTCAGAATTACTTTTAAGAATAACAATTTTAAATGCTCTAGAAGAAGCTGGAAGAAAACATACCATGCAAACACTAATGAAAAGAAAACTGAACCATCTATATGAATGGCACACACACAGACATCAGAACAAAGAACACCACCAGGGAGAATGAGGGGCATTCCATGATGAGGTAAGAGTCATTTTATGAGAAGACACAATAATCCTAAATGTGCAATGTCAGAGCTTGAAAATCAGGAAGAGAAAATTGAAAGAACTTGAAGAAGAATGTGACAAATTCATAAGAGAAAATGAAGATTTTGATCCTGTTCTCCAAGTCATCAATCAAACTGATAGAAAATCATCAAGGGTAGTGACCAGAACAATACCAGGAGCCAAGTGCACACAGTGGACTTTCATAGACCCTCCACCCAATGCACAGGGTACATGTCTTTGCCAAGTGAACCAGGACAGATCACATCTTGCATTTCAGATCAAATCTTAGTAGGTTTAAATAAATGAAAGTCACATAAAACACTTTATATGGTTTGATATTAATGTAGAAATCACTAAGAGAAAGATAACAATGAATTCTTTAAACACATATTGACCAGCTCAATTCTAAATGGTCCATGGAATTCTCATGGAAATTTAGAAAATATTTTCAACTAAACAAAATATCAAACTCTGGATTACAGATAAAGGCAGTGATTAGAAGGAAATGTATAGTACTGAAATGCCCACATTATGAAAAAGATAACTCAATTAATTAATAAAATCTCAAAAATGATAACTCAACTAACTCTTTGCTCTGACCAAAAATTAAACCCAAAGACCAAAAATTAAACCCAAAGCAAGTAGGAAGAAAGAAACATTAAAGATAATAACAGCAATAAAATTAAAAAACAGCAAAGAAAGATCAATGACACCAAAAGGTAGTTCTTTAAAAATATCAATACACTGATAAATCTCTGGAAGATTTATCAGTGCAAGAAACAAATAACCACAGAGCAGTGACCCTCACCAACTGTGTGCACCCACACCTTCTACAGAGCCAAAGAGAACATACAGGGATGGGACTCCACATTTTGGGATATAGCTTCATAGCATGATTGTACTAAAAAAGAAACCCACACATTTAGATGTTTGAAAAACATTCTCTGACAAGATTGGAAAACTCTCTGAACCTTCATGGAGACAAAAGGTGTAAGCTCAAGAAACCACCTGTACTCTGCCACCAGGAATTCGCACCCCTGCAAGACCCAAGCAGTTACTTCCCAGAGAGGGACAGGGCCACAGACTTTCACAAGTGTCAGGACCCACTAGTTTGAAATGGAGTCATGTCTTCATAAGTTCACAAGTCCCTGGCAATCCCTGGTGTCCATGCCTCCTCAGGCACACAGCCTGGCTGAAGCTGCCCCTTGGTGAAGCTCTCAGGGAATCAGTTCCTCAGGGACCCGACATCCCATCTCTTCTTCATTTTGAGACCCTTGTAATGACATTGGACCCACCAGAATAATTGATAAATTATGAATAACGTTTATATTTGATGAATGGAAAAGAAACATATGATTTGAAAATATGGCCATTAATACCTCTAAACCATGATTCTGTCCATGGGTGGTTATAACAATAACTAAAGGATTGTGACAGCTGGCCCACCTGATGTGCCTCTCCTCAAATTCATATGTTGAAGTCTTAGCCTCCAGGCCCTCAGAATGCAATGATATATGGAGACAGAACCTTTAAAGAGGGAAGTTGAAGCTCTTTCAGTGGTCCCTAATCCAGTCTGGCTGGTATCACTTTAAGAAGAGATTAGGACGCAGACACTCACAGAGAGACCACCATGTGAGCACCTAGGAAGAAGACAGCATCTGCAAGCCATGGAGAGAGGCCTCAGGAGAAACCATGCTGCTGACACCTGGATCTCAGATTTGCAACATCTAGAGTTGTGAAGCAATAAACTTCTGCTGTTTGAGTCACTCAATCTCTGGTGCTTTGTTACAGGCAGCCCTAACAAACTACAATAGCACCCATTTCTAGAAACCTGATCCCTGTTCTAAGAGCAGCCTATATTCTTTTTTGCCCATCCCCATCAGGGAATGGCAGGGAGTTTCATAAGAAGAAAATCTCCAGTCACCAAGCCCAGCCTCACTTGTTCTTAGAGGTCACCATGCTGTTCCCTCTAGATGTGTGAAGGGGGAAAAAAGGGTGGGACTAAGGTGACACCTTCCCCGGAGGACAGACTTGGGATGGCCAGTCCTTCCTCTGGAATCTCCTACTCCAGCTAGCGAATGAAGGATTCCATCTCTCTGGGTCTTAGAATGTGGGTATTTGAGGCAAGAGTGTGCATCAGGAGTCCTCTCCTCTTCATCCTGGAGTGGGAAGAGATTACTTCTAAGGTGCTTCCAGTCATCAGAGAAGTGTAGACTGCTGCTCAATTTTTGACAGATTCTCATTCTGCATCATAAGTCATATGTTTCAGTACTCAAATTTCAGGGTGGCTAAGATAACAGAGAAGCATCCAGCAGGTGGGATACAGTGGTGCTTTTGGTCAAGGCACCTCCATGACCATGACCTGGCTCCCAGACCTGCAGGCTGGTGCAGTTGTATGCTCTGAGCCTGGAGCCAGTGAGACCATCATTAAGTCAATAGATGCCCCTAGCAGATCCTTGGCCAGAGCAGGAAGGTGGGCTCCCATCAAATGGCTGCCCAGAAATGCAGCAGGGCTTCCTGCCCACTGCACTGCCCACAATAATTTCAGGGTTTAAGTGTGAGGCTTTGATCCCAGCTCTGTATCTGTCCTTATTCAGCACAATGACCAAGTTGATGACTTTATAGCAGAGTAGCTTGGTTGGCCTAGGTCATCCTGTGAATCAAGGTTTGTGTTTGTCCCTTCACTGCAGAGAGGAAAAGACCCATGCAAGCCCTGGCTTCACTCCTTTCTCTTCTGCTCCCTGGGGGTCAGTTTCCTGATAAAAAAAGGTTTGCTCTTGATTTATTTTCCTTCTTCTCATTATATTTCAGGTTACTTCTCCCATGTGCACTTATATAAAGATGCCAGCTTTGTTTTAGGAGGAATACAATGGTCCCCCTCCCCATCTGCAATGATGTACTTCAAGACCATTTGTGGATGTCTGAAACTGCAGGTAATACTATCTTCCACATATACTGTGTTTGTTCCTCCACATACACACCTAGGTGTCCAGAGCTAGAAGAAGATATTGCACAAGTAGATGAGCCTCAATTAACCTATTCCTGGTGCTCTACTTTGCCCTTTGTTTATCTTGAAGAAGTTTTTCTCTTACAATAAATCTCTGTGATGTGCTTTCCTATAAATAAAAGGTGTTGGGCTTTTCTTCTTTGTTAAGAGATCAGACTCTTAAGATCTGATCCACCTACCATGCTCCCACTGTTAAACTATTTTCATGTTTTTGTTTTTATTTCTAAACATTTCTTTAGACCTTTAATTTTCTCAACCAGTTCACACTTCCATTTGGTTTACTGATCCCTTGCTGTGTGGGACACAGCAAACTTTTCCTAGGGTAAAGTTTAATTTGTAAATGAGACACAGTCAGAGAGAAACAATGCTAATAAAATAGAACAATTATAATAGCACACAGTAATAAGAGTTATGCAAACTATATGAATTATTTATTTCTGGAATTATCCATATACTATATTTGGACTATAGTTGACTGGGTATACTTGTAACCACAGAAAGCAAAACCAAGGATAAGGGAGAACTACTTGATATAAATTGAATCCTATTCCTATACAAAATGTTCAACTCGTCTTGAATCATTTTAGTTCATAAAGCAGTTTTCTGTTATGAAATCAGTGAAAGTTTATTGTTCTAAAAATTATTTGTAGCTCCTCCAACCAGCCTCCAACCTTTTTATTTGTATAGTGTATTGTCTCTGTAACCCTTTCCTCTTTTACATCTGAAAAACAGCTACTAGTCCTTCCTGGCTCTGCACAGACACCCTCTCCTCTGAAGCCCCCACAGCTTGCACCCAGCAGCCCTGGTTCCACCTTGTCCTCTCCTTCCACTTTCTTCACATTCCACTTCTGCCCTGGCCACTGACCCAGGCTTTGTTTTGTAGCTGTATCTCCAGAGGATGTGATGAAAAACATTTTCTGTAAGGATAGTATGATATTTGTACTTTGTTAATGTCTGTGAGAACCTTGGGGGAGAAGAGACACATGTGGATTCTCTGCCTTCCAGGTTAAGGCCAATCAAACTCCCTCAGCACACAGCAAGAACCAAGGACAAACATGAGGGGCTGACACACCAGGATGTCTCCTCCTATCTTGTAGTTCCACGAAGGCAGGAGACTGTCCCATGTATCCAAAAACCATCTTGCAAAGAAGAAGGAAAAGCACTAAGAAATCTGAGCATTCAACCCTCCAGAAGAGGCAACTGAGTCCAGCAGAGCCTGGATTCTGGGAGTGATTCTATGATTTGGCATAGTTGTTAGACAAACATCACACCCAACACTGCTTCCCTGAAGGTTGCTGACAACACTAAAAACAAATATGGCTGGTTATTTATGTTTGTCTCATATGTTAACTTTGGTTTAATGGAGAATATGGAGGCTCTGAAGCTAGTGAAGGAGCTGGAAAGAACAGGAGCATTTCCCTTTCATGCTATATCTCCAGGACATTCTGCCCAAACTTTGTTGTTTCAGAGCTTTACCCCCAGGTGCTACTCTATCGCTTTTCATAAAAACTGACGAAATAAAGTTACATGGCTTCCAAGAGAGGCCTCTGTGCATCAGCACATGGACATATTTAACATACACGCTTTTAACCTTTAGCCTGTCCACAGCACTTCACACATGTAGTGCATCTGAAGGGTTTAAATTTTTTTTTTCAGGAAAAAAAATGGTAGCTTCAAATAGAACATTACTTGGCCCTCATAGGTCTAAAATTTTTAGGAAGAACAAATAAATGAAATTAAGTATTTGATATACAAAAACAAAAATTTCCCTGTATTTTATTTGCCTTTATACAAATCTGGTTTGCAAGTCCCTTTACCGTGATTTGAATTGACCCATTGGATGGAACACAGGCCAATTCCACCAGACTCCTGCCTATGCCTAACAATGGAATTACAAAAAAACCCAAAAAACAAAAACAAAAACAAAAAAACCAAATAAACAAACCAAAAAACAAAAACCTAGATTCTGTGGGAAAAAAATGTAAGGGAAAGATTTGCATTGAACATCTATGATGATATTGCTGATTTATAGCAGGAGTTTAGATATTTTAAATTATTTATTTCAAGTTTTTAAAAAACATTTCTTGAATTCAGTGAATTTTATATAATATACTATTTGAGAAATTTCAGAGTTCACATAATCAGAGTCCCATGTTGTAAGAAGCCATGTGATACCTTAAGGACAAATCTAAACATTTCTCCCAATCTAATCACTTTTATTTATTTATCTTGCTGATGCCTATAATATAAATTTATACTAATAACTATATGAGAATGAGAGACAAGTATCTTAATGCTAAAATAATTACATATTAAAAGTATTAGGCAAAAATTATTTCCTGGTTCCAACAACAGATGAGGACAATCTTCATGATCTGAGGAAATATGCTCGATGGCTCAGTGCTGAAAAGGCTGAGAATTACAGAGAAAAAAAAATAAACAATTCAATTAGTTCCATTTGTCTCCATCTACTTTATGTTGTGTCATAAATAATGTGTTTTTTTTTTTGAACTGGGAATTGAATTTAGGTGCACTCAACCACTGAGACACATCCCCAGCCCTATTTTGTACTTTATTTGGAAATAGAGTCTCAGTGAGTTGCTTAGCACCTTGCTTTTGCTGAGGCTGCTTTGAACTTGAGATCCTCTTGCCTCAGCCTCCCAAACCACTGGGATTACAGGCATGTACCGTCACACCCACCCATGATGATACTGTATTTTAAATGCTACTTTATAGAGTTACAATCAAAGTAGTTGACAATTTCCACTGTCTCTAGGGAGGTCTCCCCTGCAGGTGAGCACTTTTGGCTTTAGAGACCATGATTTCACCACCTGAGTTAAGAACAGAGCAGTCCATGCCTGTAACAGAGCATTTATGCAAGCATTTGGTGGTACGGAACAGTAAAAAAACTCTCAATATAATTCTTCTAATTGATTTCAACCACCTCTGCCAAAACTATGGCTCTCTTCACCAACCTGAACTCTCAGGCACCATGACTGATGGGATAAGAAAATGGCACTGAAGGTTTGAAGGTAGCAGCATCTGGAATGCTCTGAACCAGATGGATCCAGGATCCCTAGAGCAACAATAACCACAGAAAAAGGAACTTCCTGCACAAGCAAAATGTGGAGTGAAAGTCTCAAATGGCTACTTTTGGAGATATTTTTCTGGGCACTTGATTTTTTACTTTTGTCTGTATAAATTTCGAATACAAGTTTTCTTAAGGAGGTTTTGGGTTTGTTTTTCTTATTGTTTGTTTGTTTGTACTGGGGAATGAACCCAGAAGCCCTTAAATTCTCAGCCATATTCTCAATCCCTTTTTAATTTTTTTAAACAGGGACTTGCTAAGTTACTTAAGGCCTCACTAAGCTGATGAGGTTGACTGAACTCTCATTCTTTCTACATAAGCCTCCAGAGCTGGTGGGATCAGAGGCAGGTGCCACCATGCCTGGCTTAAGGAGGTTATGAAGGAAAAACTAAATATTATAGCATGTTCTTATTTAGAATGCATAAATTTCAGCAATCTTCTTTTGTATGAGACATATTAAATATTTTTTTTAATTTTAGGAAATATCAATTTAATTTTGATGGAAGCAAAGTGAACAGTCAAAATCATTTTTTTTGGAAAGTTACATTTATATCTAATGACATCAATTTTATTAGGTAATTGTAAGTTTTACTTCTTAAAATCTAACAGTTTTAAATTTTTTTAGTTTACCATTGTGTGTGTGTGTGTGTGTGTGTGTGTGTGTGTGTGTGTGTATGTGTGTGGTGCTGGGGATTGAACTCAGGATCTCAGACATGCTAGGCAACCATTTTACCACTGAGCTATACCCCTAGCCCTAGTTCAACCATTTTGAGATGGTAACATTTTAAAATGTATGTTTCTTGGCATAAAAAGATAAGGCATATTTTGTCAGAAGAATCACATTAAGGTTTTTTTTTCTTTTCTGCTTCCCCAAATGCTTGCATAAACCAAAAGAGCATTTAATTCTATATTGAATGACAATATTAATCCATTACTGTCTCTACAATAACCAGCTCTTCCATTAGGGAACTTGTAAAATACACTGGCTCAAGGGTGGCCACAAAATCACTGGCCATGATGCTCAGCCCTTTGGGAGCTGCCTATCTGCCCTTGGTACCTGGAGACACCTGAACTTTCCAAAATTCTCTACTCAGCCCTCTTAGTACCCTTCATAAGACCCCTTTCCTCTTTTGTCACAAATGTGTTGCTAAGAAATATTTTATTACTTTTCATAAATCAATAGAATGCAATATAAATAAATAAATGAGTAAAAACACAAAATTATATAAATAAAACACATAGATAATCCTTCAGAAGAAATATTGATATATTGAGCTTTGTAAATCACACTTCAGGAATGAGCATAAAGTCTGGTAGCAATACCAGGAATATTTATTGAAGCACACATTACATGCAATCAGAGTAGCAATCCTAAACATTAAACCTCATCAGCTAATTGCTACTGTCTTACAAAACAACTAATTTAAATATGCAAAGAAAGTAGTCTGAATACACAAGTTAAATTTTGTACTACCATTTCATAATGACTGCTTATCATATTCTGAGCTGATAACTTTTAAAAATTGAATACAATGGAAATAAGTGGATCCTAAACTAGGAGATTTTTTTTTTTTACAACCTTCACAGTACTCACTGTAGGGGAGGCTAAATCATAATGGGTTTCTGTCTCTGCATATCAGAAACATAACATGCAAAGCCCTTGGGCTTCTTTAAAATTATTAAAGTGTTTACTTGGTTATTATAATCTTTACAACTACTGGGAAGTTTAGATGTTAAGTTGGTATGAAAAAAAGATCACCCATGAACAGCCAGGTAAAGGGTCTTGAGGGAAGGAAAAGAGTAAAAGAGACTGGGAAATCAAAGTTCTGACCCCAGCTACTCAGACCCACAAGGACAGTTTCATAACAGCCCCTAGACATGACCAATCATAAAAGGTACTTGTGTTGTCCAAAAAGACCCTCACCCCCACCCTTGTGCTAACAAAGGCTTAGAAATCACTTATCTCCAGATGTGAAGAATAAGACAGAACAAAGAAAGTTGACTGGCCATTTCTGAACTCTATAATTCCACCAATCAACTACAGGGACAGATCAAGCCCAAGAAAACACCTAGACAACAGACACCTCTTCATCTTTGTGAGTTCTGCTTTATTTATGTTAGTCTAATAAATCCTGTTACTTTTCTCTCACCCTTGTGTTCATGGATTTCATTCTTCAACTTGGCAAGATAAAGAACCCACCTGATATTCATGCTCCTTGTTACAATACTAAAGTAATCACCAGACCAAAAATAGCAATTTGATAACATACAGTTAGCTAAAAATCTGGCTTCAGTGAGAATAGATCTTTATTGGCATGCTAGAAATGATTAAACGATACTTTAAACATAAACCTCAAGCCAAAAATGTTACTTTATGGCAAAAACTGATGAGAGTGGATAATGAAGGGCATGCTCTCCAATCCCTTGTGTCAACCCTTTCCTGCCAATCTATTTGACCACTTACTAAGTACCATGCTTGATTTATAAGGGATAAAATTAAACCCAAGCCATACTTGAGCCCACATCTTTGGAATGCTACATAAAGGGAGAAAATACTCAACTCCAAGGCTACATCACCAATATTTACTTATCTCCAGATGTGTTGAAGAAAACAAAACAAAGAGAGTTGGCTGGCCATTTTTGAACTCTATCATTTACAATATTTACAAACACTCACTTAGAGGAGACAGATAGTTTTAAACTCTACTGCTTGAATGAATTAGCTCACTTTTCACAGAAAAATTAGTCTGCCTCTTCAGAAGGTTGTAGAGCACTTTATTTTTAATTGTATTCACTGATGTAATCCTCTGAACTACTACTTATCCAACAGAAAAGGTAATTTACTCAATGACACTGGAGTGTTGTGATGGAAAGAAACATCTCCACAAAGCAAGCCTGCAGCTTCCTTTACATTACCTAGGGAAAGAATTCCTACTGTCAGCACAGCCTTCCCCTGGCCTCCTCCCATGTGATGTCCTGGGATGGTGGTCAAATCCCATCAGCAACCATGGACTCTTCCAGTCACACAGACATTGTGTGCCGACCTGTTGACTAACCCCAGTGGCACTGACATTGGCTCATTTATGTACTTACATATTTGAGTTTTTCATGATAAGCTAACTTGACTAGTAACATTTCTGTGGCCTCTTCTAGATGATATAATTGGAAAAAATGTAGAGCCCCTAATAATTCCCTCTGACTTAATTTTTATGAGCATTTACTGGCAACCAATAAGGAAGAAATCTATCTAAAAATAAAATAAATGAAAATAAATTTATAATAAAAAGAAAGCAAACAGAAAATAACATAAAAATACAATTTCTTCAAATTCATTAAAATGCAAATAATTAATTTTTGACTATAGTAATGAAAAATAACTAAAGATGCAAGCTCTCTCTGAGGAAGGAGCAGAGACAGCAGCTGACTCACCATCTCTTGGATTTACACTTGCAAACCCAAGGCCATGGCTGCTGGGCAGGTCTGATGAGCCACTGAAGGACCCCAGGCAAGGCAGAGGATAACAGAGCATCATGTTGTCTGCAGAGAAAAGCAACACGTTCAGGTAAGCACACTGGGAGAAGCTCTCCTCTCTCCTCTTCCTTCCTTCTCTCCTTTCTTTTTGTAGTTAATGGGCTAGAACTTGTAGCAGTCTTGATCATAAGCACATAATTGTATGTCTAACAACAGGCTAATAAGGAAAATCAAAGCCCAGGCTTCCAGCCTCTGTCATTGCCTGGGTATAACTGTTTCCAACATGGTCAAGTCAAAGCCCTCAGTGTGATGTTCCTGAACCCAGGGCTGGGAAGGCATGCAGTCACCCACAACACAACATTTCCACCATGCATGCAGAAGACATATAAACAGCCTGAAGAGCAGGGGTAACAGCAAGACTGCACAAAAGAAGCAGTGAGAGATGAGTTTTGATAATTGATTACCCATATTTTTTATAAGTACAAATAACACTTTATTTTATCCCTGAAAATGAAAACAAGAAACCAAAATGTCTACATCTCACCAGAGAGACCAATTATTCCAAACTTCACCTGGAAATGGTATACAATTAATTTGTTCACATAAAGGTACAGAAAAGACAGTTTGGAAATCACTTTTATGGAACAATATTTTCAAACACTTATTTTAACAAAACTTATAATTATTGCTGCTATTTATGGTAGCATATGATAATAATAAATATAATATCTAAAACTAAATTCAATGTAGCCTAAATCTAGAAGCTAGCTGCACTTCAGCAGGTATTACAGAGAATAAATACTATGACATATAGGGCACCATATAGTGATTAGATTTGCTACAAGGAAAATTAAATAAAGGTGTATTTCATTCTACACTAGAATTATCCAAGATTGAGATTTCTTTTCCTATGTACAGTAGCTGTTTTAGTGAAAGGATAGGCAATCTTTATAACTTAAATTATATCTCAAATGTTTTAAATTATTTTAAGTGGTCATTATATAAAAAGAAAGCCTAATCAGAAAAATTCATAAATCTTAATACTCAAATAACATCAAGTAATGCATTTTCTAAACAATTTTATGCAGCACAAACTCCTTTATTATGCATATCTGGTTAAAATCCTCAAGTATCCCCTCTTTTCCACCAACATAACAAAAGCAAAATCATCTCAATGAAGAAATAATATGCATTCTACATCTCACAAATTCTCAAGAGGTTAAATGCTTTTTGTTTTGTTTTGTTTAGACAGGGTCTCATTATGTTGCCCAGGCTGGCCTTATACTCTTGATCCTCCAGCCTCAGCCTCCCAAGCAGCTGGGACTTCAGTTATGGGACAATGCACCCAGCTAAGAGGTTGAACTTTTAAAGCAACACTCATGTATGTGAAAAATCATGAATACTTTAGTTACTTTTAATTTTATCATAAAAAATCTCTCATTTTTTAGAATACATTCTAGAAATTTTTAACTATGAGATTAAAGAATATTAGTTTAATGTTGTTATTAAATTTCCCCAGTGTTAAGAATAGCTTATGAACAGTGACTGCTACCCATTTCAAGACTATACTCTTACAAATGTAATTTTTAAAACTATAGAATAATTAACCTTCAATTATTTTGAATGATAGTACACATAAAGACATTCTTTGAGTCATGATTTCAAAACATTATTTTTAACATTATACTTCCTTTCTCTGCTCATAATCTTAGTAACAAAATATACTACTGGAAGTAAGCACATTTTCTAATAGTTTTAGTCAAATAGTTACATCTATTGAGAACAAGTGATAGAATGATTCAATAACAATATTCTCCAATTGTCTAAAAAATAAGTAATATACTTAAATAAATAATCTATAGAAATGAATGTCTTTTAGTGTTTTTATTCCAGATTGATCGCAAACACAAAAGATTTATATAAGATCATCAACCTCCTTATTACTACATTAACCATGTTATCTAATTCCCTTTAAGAATATAATACTTGCCTGACAGTAAAATAATAACATATAAAAATTTTATATACAGATTTAAGAGTTCCATGAATCCAGAACCTTCCTTGAAAATGCATGGAGCTTATAAAAAGTATTATTTTTGTCCTAGCCAGCAATTAAAAAGCCCTTTTGCCATAGGATAAAATCCATAGTCTATGCAGAAGCTCAGGGTGATCTTCAACTGCTATCTAATGGTGCCTGATGCATTTATCCTTTTGTTTGTGGTTACTGGCACCAAATTCCCACTAGTTCCATTGTTTATGCTGGTGGAGAAGCCATTAAAACAATATAGCCAACTTTGTTCTCCAGCTTCACCAAGCATTGCAAAATATCATCTAAAAGGACAGGGATTGGTCTTTAATCCCATATCCTGCCACAGAAGCACCAGTCTCAATTTCCACTGTGTTCTTACTTTCCTCTGCTAGAGCTTCGAAATATATTTTGCTTAAATCTGGTATATTGACACTGCTTTGATGTCTGGGTTGTTGAAAAGTGTAGTTCAGTTACATCAATCCTCAAATGAGTCCAAGTAACAGTAAACTCAATTTCTAGGATATTGTAAAACACATTTCTGATGAAGCAAACAGATTTGATTGAAAAGTGGTAATTGAAGACAATCTGCCAGTCAAGACTTTTGAAAGAAAAAAAAAACTCTTCTAATATTATGTAATATTCATCTTCAGCAAAGTTGCTTCAACTCTTATATTAACTCTGTAAAACAGTATCCAGGAGATGAATCTCAAAGAGCAAGTTTAAAAAGGGCATTGACTTCCTCTCTCTCCCAAAGTAGAACAGAACTGAGCTGGCAAAAGTTCACCCATTTACCAGTAATCCAGTATTTTTTCCCAAAGGTCCAATTTATGTTTTACTTCCAATTTCTGTTAAGACAATTTATACATTGACTTATTGGTCCCATTTGTGAACAGTCTCTTAATTGTAGGGTAGGGAAAAAATATTTTGTCAGTTAAGATTGTTGTTCTAGGGCTGGGGATGAAGCTCAGTTGGTAGAGTACCTGTTTTGTGTGCACAAGGCCCTGGGTTCAATCACTAGCACCACCAAAAAAAAAAAAAAAAAAAAAAAAAAAAAAAAAAAAAAAAAAAAAAAAAAAGATCATTGTTCCAAGTTAGATTTTTATCATCCTAATTGAGAATTGACCCAAAGCATCAGCTCACAGGTGAGCACTTTAAGACAGTTCAAACAACCAAATTCTAGAGTAGAATTAGTATTAATTAACTAACTCTGCTTAACCTCTCTGGTCCAGTCTTCTCATTTGAAAAAAAAAAAAAGATAATAGCAGTTCCTTTTACAACCAGAATGAAATAATTGATAGGTATGAAAAACTGGTTACAAGTCTTGGTCCAAGACCAGAAGTTCAATGATAATAAGTAATTGAAGAAAGTGTGCAGATTCTTAGCCATATTCTCTTCAGATTTGAGACCTTCTCACCCATATAGAAATGCAGCATGAATGCAGTGGAAGATGGTGATACAGTAAGCATAATAAGAGCAATGCTAACATGTCTATATTCTCAGGCACAGAGCCCCCAAACCTCTGAATGCTATCTCACATGGAAAAATGCTCTGCAGATTAGTTTAAGGCTTTCAGGTTGGAGAGGTTTCCCTGGATTATCCATATGGGAACAATATAATCACAAGGGTCCTTATAATAGGGAGGCAAGGGCATCAGTTTCAGAGATGCGATGAGGGGAGCTGAAGTGGGAATGATGTGATCAAGAGCCCAGGAATGCAGGTGTCCTCTAGAAACTGAAGAAGAAAGGTAAAGATTCTCCCCTAGAGCTTCCAGAAGAAATGCAAACCTGCCAACATCTTGATTTTAGTCTCATAAGACTCTTTATGGGTTCTTGACCACCAGAACTAAAATGTGATATTTTAAGAAAAAAAAAAAAACAAACAGAACAAGAAGTAAGAAATATGGCTGTCTGGCTCCCCCATTCTAGCAACACTGGACTGAGCCCCCACTGGGCTCACACATGTAGAGACACCCTGGCTTCTCTGCTCACCCAGTTGCAGCAGAAACATCCAAGGGAAGAGGGAAGGGAGGGTCTTGGCCAAAAGGAAGAGACAAAGAGCTTCCCCTGCACAGCAGGGATTGCTGGCCCATCCTGAAGCCATTGCAGTGGCAGAGGCCCTGGGGTGGGATCCCTACCTGTGGCACCTACCTTATTTTTAATATGTTTGGCTTAGTTGCACATTTGTGTACCTTAATTTTAAATAATGGCTGTATTTTAACACTAGCTTACAAAATTCATGAAAATTTAGTGGTTAGCTCTTCTAGCTGCTAAAAATTGATACCAGCACATGACTCAATGGGGACATATTAGAAGGATTTCCTTTAAATTCAGGAAGAAGACTCACAGGCATCACTACTTCTGTTAACACTGCACTGAGGGTTCTATAAGTTTATAGGAGAAAATTTAAAAATGAAGCACATAGGAACTGAAAAGATCCAAAAGCAACTGTCAGCACTTTCCGAATATGTGGCCATGTAGGTAAAAGATACAAAACTGGTTGCTTAGCTATTAGCTCAAAAACTGATGCTATATTTAAACACTAGCCATACTTAGAAGATAAGAGAGAACATCAAATGGCAACAAAATATAATGGTTTCTAAGATTGCATCTGACAAAATGATGCAAGGTATTTATGGAGATCATTATAAAAACTGTTGAAAATAGGAAAAAACAACTACATAAATGCAGTCTGCAAGAAACACTAGCAGAAAGACTCCATATTTTCAAGGTATAATTGTTCCTAACTTGAGCTAAAGATTCATTAGAAGGCCAATCAAAAGCCCAGGAGGTTGTCCATAGTACTTAAAGGAGTACCCCATGTGGCTCAGGCAAGATTCTTAACACAGGGGACAGATACCATTTAGGGGCTCTGAAAACATGGGTAAAAACCAATTACATCTTTATTTTCACTCACTTCTAACTAAACTCAACATTTATTTTAATCATGAAAGTAGACAGGCCATACAGGTTCAGCATGTCCTGTGCATTGTTATCCTCATAAATTGCAGATATTTTTATATCAATCACCATGTGGTTGGAAATATTGTTTGTGTCTCTCATATAGTCAAAATAACATTAGTTATTAAGCTCCCCACCATATTTGTTATTTTACATGCTAATTAATAACCAAGGATGCCTACCATATTAAAATTTCTAGTACCCTCATTACTGCACTACAATAATTGCTTTTCTCTGTAATGCCAGTTGCAGGTGTTCAGTATATGCAAGCATTACTCTGAGAAGATGCTCATAGGCTTCAGCAAACTGCAGAATGTATTTGTTCTTGGCACACAAAAAGGGTTAAGAAACTCCAAAGGAGTTGGGATGTTTCTGGGACATTAAGTTACTGGGCATCATGGGTATTTCAATGAATTCTGGAAAGTTATATGCAAGCCGTGCTACCTTGAGTGTTACTGTGGCAATTTCTCAAATACAACAAATTTAGCAGACCAGCCAGAGTCATTCCTATTGCATGCAAAGTGGTCCCTCCAATGGGAACCACACTGTTGGTCTGAGGCAAGTGAGGATTATCCCATAAGCTGCTTAAGATAAAAAGCCTGTTCCCTTTCCCAGCCTGAGCCACAGCAGGCCTTTCTTAATTTTTTTTAAAGAGAGAGAGAGAGAGAGAGAGAGAGAGAGAGAGAGAAGAGAAGAGAAGAGAAGAGAAGAGAAGAGAAGAGAAGAGAAGAGAGAGAATTTTTAATATTTATTTTACTTTTTTTTTTTAGTGGACACAACATCTTTGTATGTGGTGCTGAGGATTGAACCCGGGCCGCATGCATGCCAGGCGAGCGCTCTACCGCTTGAGCCACATTACCAGCCCAGGCCTTTCTTTATAAATGTCCCCTGATTACCTTGATTACCTTGCCCTAAATCTCCCCTGTATTCCTCTGCTCAAACATTTTTCTTCTCACCACTTTGGTTAACTCCCCTCTCCCCACAATCATAATTACCTTGTTAAGGACCAAACACAGATTTCAGAAGCAGATCACACAGGGTATGAGTGGGGAGCACTTCCCAGTTGATAGATCTTGTGATGTCTCTCAGCCTGCCTCAGCCTCAGCTTTCACATCTATACAATGGGGATAATAAGGTCATACAACCAACAGGGTTTTGTGAGAATGAAAAGCATTTGCTTTGCTTAGTTTCATTACAGTGCAACAAGTCATCACATATTAAGACCCTACAAATGATTCTGTGAGGACATTTTTCCTAGGTATCGAGTGCATATCATTTTATGTTGCTTCCACATCCACTTTTAAGTATAACTTTCATACAAGAAGCAGGGCTTGGTCACCCTAACTGTTCCCAGTACCATAAGGCACCCCATGGCTCCTGCTGATGGCTTCAGATTACAACTCTGAAGGCTTCCTTCTACTTTCCAGCTACTTCCCTTCAAGGGAAAAATTAGACATGGCCCAGGAGCTTAGGTGACCCCTCTCAGTCACATCATGATTTCCTGGAATTACTGCCTGCTTTCTTCAAACCACCAGTCAAAGCTCCCCTGGGGAACCTATCTGGATCACAAGCTCAGCCCAGTAAGTGTGTAGGCCCAGAAGTTCCTCTCTTCCTCTCTGCTGTGCTCTCTGACCTAAGTATGGCCTCCATATGTGCTATGCACTCCCCTCAGGGAGTCTGTAAGTCCTACAGACTCTTTAGCTTTCACACTGTGATTCTGTGCCTGCAATCTGAGCCCTGATGGTGAAGCCTCCAGAAGGGCCCCATGCAGGTGGGTCTTCTCTCTGTAGCTACCAGCTGAGTTGATAGAGATACTGAGAAACTCCAGGAGTTTCATCCAAAAGGAGAGAAAATAATAGATTCATTCCCCAAAATAAGGTATACAAAGCTTAGTCTAGGAAAAAAAAAAGAGAATGACTTTTGCAGTGTAGTCTTTCCTGAGGAAGAATAATTGATACATGATCAAAATATGATCATTTTAAAATGTTCATATTCTATATAACACTAACTTTGAGACCTTATAAACAACAATTCTGATATGCCCTTAATATTGAGTTTTAAAGATTTAAACTCTATGTAGATCATCAGCTGGAGAGCACCTTGATTGTATACAATTTATATACAATTTCAAAGATCACAATCTGTTAGTCTAAATGCAAATGTTATTGGACTTCATAAAATCCCCAAATTCCACATTTAAATTGCTAAAAAAGAGTTCAAGCATAAAATTGAAAACAAGTTTTGTCCACATACTTGTTCACATTAATTACCAAAGTTTTGTAACTGTCAAAAATTCTGTTAATTATTTACAATAGTAGAAACCCAAATGCATGTCAAAAGTGCATATTTATTTGAGTATATCTATCTATGTGTGTGTGTGTGTGTGTGTACACATATACATATGTGTGTGTATCTAGTATATGCTAAATTAACTGTTAATTATGTGATTGTAATCATGTTGATTTAATCATTCCATACTATACATTAAAACAGATTTTACTCCATAAAGTATACAAGTATTACTTGCCAATTAAAAATAATATTGTTTTAGTTAGGTGTTTTTTTCTTTTCTTTTCTTTTTTGTCACTGTAACCAAAGTACCTAACAACAACTACTTACAGAAGTATTTATTTTGGCTCATGGTTTCAGAGGTTTAGTCCATGATCAGCCAACTCCATAGCTCTGGGCACAATGTGAGGCACAGCGTCACGGTAAAAGGAACTTGGGACTTGACAGCAGGAAGGAGAGGGAGAGGGAGAGGGGGGGGAGAGAGAGAGAGAGAGAGAGAGAGAGAGAGAGAGAGAGAGAGCGAGCGAGCTTCTCTCCCAGGGACAAAATATAAACCCCAAAGGTATGGTCCCAGTAACTTACTTCCTCCAGCCACACCCTAATTGCTACCTACAGTTACCAACCAGTTAATCCAATCAGTGGATCACTCCACTGATTAGGTTACAACCTTCAAACAGTGATCATTTCTCATTTCACCTGTGAATGTCCTTGTATTGTCTCACATATGCAATTTTGGAATTCACCTCATATCTAACCATAACCAATATTAATTTTAAAAATCATAGTTTCATTTGATAAATGTTGTGTCTAGATGCTGCCTCATAGAGAAATATATTTCTTGTTTGAATAAATAATCTATTTTGTAACTTTAGACACAATTTTTGCCTTGCAATACCTCAGTTTTATCCAGTGAAAACTGAAGGGAAAATTATTTAATTCCTTCTCTCTTATATTATTGTAGAAATATTGGAAAATTGCTACACAATGTTTTTAAAGACCAGGAAAGACATGGAAGAGTTCAGGTAGTCATTTATGTAGAGGGACATTTTTCTAAATGACAACATGACTTTAAATACTTAAAAGAATTTAACAACTGTGCTATCACATTTGGCCAATAAATTTATAACAACTGTTGAATATTCAGGACAAGAAAAAGGTTGCATGAGAATTTCTTTTCATATTTATTCTCTTTGAATGAATGGTAATTGGAGCATTTTGATTGAGGAGAATTAAAACAACATAAAAAACATGCCAAAGCTAGACTCCCTAAGTTAGAGACTCCCTACTTTATAATAAAATAGGAAAACAGAAGAATGCTGTTGCCAAGAAATATGTATTTGGTATTTCAAATAATCAACTGGGAGGTTCTAAAACTGCCCATATAAATTATCTTGCATTGTTTTGGGATTTTGATGTACTTATTTCTGTCTGTTGTTTCCTTCCTGTTCTCCTGCCCCTTCCTCTCTCTTTGAGAAAACTAGGCCCTTGCTAACTGTGGGCATATTCCTGGAGAACAGACTCCTTTCTGTCTGAGGAGCTGCCCCTGGGAAGGCTCCTATTTCTAATGAAGCATGTGGTTTTCCTCATGTGGTCTTTGTGGTCACTGTCTCTTCATGGGAAGAAAATACTGGATTTGGGGCTGTGATATGGTTTTATGTCAGCTGCTAGGAGCAAGTGCAATCAATCCATTCCTACCAAGCGTATTTATAAATGAATCTGCCATAAAACATCATATCTTTTTTAACCAAAATGAACAGTAATTTCTTTGAAGTATTCAAGAAATGTATAAAAATATAAAGAAAAAAAGAAGAATTTGACTTGATTTTACAGAATTTGAATCCAAATGATACTGAAAATTTTAATGTAACTAATTTATGGGAAATTACTTTTAGTTTAATACACTGGATTTTTGTTATATTATAGTTCCCTTATTTAATGCAATGTTTACCTAAAATTATTTAAATAATAATTAAAAACTTCAGTATGTGCCTAAAAACTTTCCATGAAACAATCACTTTCTTTAGCCAGGTGTGTAATCCTATAAAAGTGTGCAGGCCTGTAGTCCCAGGAGCTCAGGTGGCTGAAGCAGGAGGATCACAAGTTCAAAGCCAGCCTCAGCAATTCTAAATAATTTTATGAGATACTCACTCAAAATTTAAAAATTTTTAAAAGGGCTGCGGGTGTGACTCAATGGAAAAGCACCTCTGGGTTCAATTCCCCAGTACCAAAAATAAAATGATAAAATAAAATAAAATATTCTCTCCATTTTTTTCTATCTTTTAATTTTTAAATGTATAAAGCATTTAATACTCTATCTTCGACACTTACATGTATTTTGGTCTCACCCTGTAGTTTACTTCCACTTGTTCTTCTTCAGGGTAGTTCATTTCATCATGTGTTTTGATTTTATTGTTGTGAGTTCATGTTTCCTAGACATCAGTCTGTCAGTGTTAGGGAACAGACAGATGATGATGGTGGAAAGCTCTCAGCCTGGAGAAGAACATAAACTACATCAGTCCTTAGAACCAAGTAAAATTTTTGGTTTTCAAATCATTGTCACCTCTCCTCATCACCTCAAGGACTTGCTAATGTACAAAGGACTGCAAACCTTCCCTCCCTGTCAAATTCTCTCTCTCTCTCTCTCTCTCTCTCTCTCTCTCTCTCTCTCTCTCTCTTTACAACTCCTCCGTGTCCTTCCAAACCTGTGCCCCTCTCAACGCAGCAACTCTGTTACACACTCAGCCTTAAGGTCAAACACAATCCCCAATAGATAAATGCAGGGAAATTCTAGAAAACTTCCTCCCATGCAAAACTAGTTTCACTGAGGGACCTCTAGACCAATCTGATTATGCCAGGCTCACTGATGGCAGCTCCTTTATGCATAAGGGGATCAGAAAAGCTGGATATGCCATAGTGTCCCTATCATGAGTAATAGAAGCCAATCCCCTGCCTACAAATACCACCAACCAACAGGCTGAGCTGGTAGCTGCAATGTGAGCCTGTGAATTGGCAGTGGGAAAAAATCTTACCCTTTATACTGGTTCCAAATATGTTTTCCACATTCTCTTATCTCATGCAGCAATTTGGAAGGATAGAGGTCTCCTGAACTCAAAGAGTTCTATAACTATCTCCACATACATCAACCAGCTACTACAAGCCTTCCAGCTTCCTAAAAAACTTGGAGTTGTCCATTGCATATCACACCAAAATGACTCCTCCCCCATCACACAGGGAAAATCAAAACCAGATCAGCTGCCCTTTCAGATCCCAGTAGATCTCTCATTGCCACATGCTCTCCAACAATGCCCAATAACGGAGACCCACCAAAATATGCCCTCTTTACTTATCTCCACTCCATTTTCCATACCAGTCCACAGACTCTCAAAGCCTTTCTCCACTCTTTCTTTACTTTGACTCCCTAGAATAAAGAAGAGCTACAGCAAATCACAGCCTCATGCCAGATATGCAAAATAGTGAATCCTAATACATCTTTAAAACCCAGAAAATTTCCTTCTCATCAGGCTAGGGGCCATATTCCTGGGGCAGATTGGCAAATCAACTTTACCAACATGCCCAGAGTAAAAAACTTCAAATACATACTAGTTTTAATAGACACATTCTCGGAGATTTCTCGGAAAGCTGGGAATGGAACCACCATTTGACCCAGCTATTCCCCTTCTCGGTCTATTCCCTAAAGCCCTAACAAGAGCATGCTACAGGGACACTGCTACATCGATGTTCATAGCAGCTCAATTCACGATAGCAAGACTGTGGAACCAGCCTAGATGCCCTTCAATAGATGAATGGATAAAAAAAAATGTGGCATTTATACACTATGGAGTATTACTCTGCATTAAAAAATGACAAAATTATAGAATTTGGAGGGAAATGGATGGCATTAGAGCAGATTATGCTAAGTGAAGCTAGTCAATCTTTAAAAAACAAATACCAAATGACTCCTTTGATATAAGGGGTGTAAACAAGGACAGGGTAGGGACGAAGAGCTTGAGAAGAATATTTACAGTAAACAGGGATGAGAGGTGGGAGGGAAAGGGAGTGAGAAGGGAAATTGCATGGAAATGGAAGGCGATCCTCAGGGTTATACAAAATGTCATATAAGAGGTAAGGAGGGGTAAGTCAAGAGAATACAAATGGAAGACATGATTTACAGTAGAAGGGGTAGAGAGAGAAAAGGGGAGGGGAGGGGAGGGGAGGGGAGGGGGGATAGTAGACAATAGGACAGACAGCAGAATACATCAGACACTAGAAAGGCAATATGTCAATCAATGGAAGGGTAACTGATGTGATACAGCAATTTGTATACGGGGTAAAAGCGGGAGTTCATAATCCACTTGAATCAAACCATGTAATATGATGTATTAAGAACTATGTAATGTTATGAACGACCAATAAAAAAAAAAGAAAAAAAAAATAGACACATTCTCAGGTTGGGTAGAGGCCTTCCCCACCTCAAATAAGCAGGCTACCATGGTGGCTAACATCCTCCTAACTAAAGTAATACCTCAGTTTGGGATGCCCGCTTCAATCCAATCCCAAAATGGGCCTGAATTTGTCTCTCAAGTAATCCAGAATGTGGCAAAGACATTGTCCATCCCATGGCACTTTCATTGTCCCTATCACCCCCAAGCCTCAGGTAAGGTTGATCGAGCCAATCACACAATGAAAGTCATCATAATGAAGCTATCTTTAGAGACTCACTTAGATTGGGTTAAACTCTTCCCTCTTGCCATACTATGCCTGAGGGCTTTACCCAAAAAGCCATCCCTTGCCTCCCCCTTTGAGATAATGTATGGTTGTCCTCTTCTTCCCCCCCTGGGAATTTCACCAGAGCCTTGGCCCCTCCCCAACCAATATGCTCTTCCCCTCCTCTTCCTTATATGCTCTGAGCTATGGAAGCAACAAGATTTTTTGCTTCTGGATCCAGAGAACTCAGCTGCCTCCTTTCTGCTCAAACCAGGAGAATGGGTCTACTTTTCTTACCCAGGGGAAAGATCCCCCTCTAACCCCAAAATGGGAAGGGCCATTACAGGTAGTCCTGTGTACACCCAATGCTGCAAAACTCCAACAGGAAGGAAAGAAACTAACACCTGATTCATATTTCTAGATTAAAACCAGCAACAAGCCCTCCAGAGGACAATCTCACCACAGCTCCCAGCCTTGCAGGACCCCCACAATTACCCAGATTTACCTGTGAGATATCCCCAGATAAACCTGGCAAGCTCTTTTTTTTCACAGTCATGTACCATCCTCCCTCCCATTCCAGAGGAGAAGAATATACATAAGAATGGGTCTCCCAATAGGATCTAGGAACCATGGCAACACAGTACACCCACACCCTTTTTAGACCTATGTCTACTGGCTTTATACCTGCTAACTCTCTTTTGAAGTGTAGTTCAGGGAAGGCTAAACCCTGTACTATCCTGTCCCACAAGCTGTAGCCAAACTTCTTCTAAGAAGAATTTTAAATTCTTCAATGAAACCCCTCAAAAGACTGTTACCACGATGATCCCCAGGCCTCTGAACACAATAACAATAGATACTGGATGGCCATTGGGAAAAATCCAGGCCCGTTTCCTCCCACACCATGCCCAAGTGGCTGGACATTCGATAGGAAGAATTGCTGGAAGAGAACAATTGATATACCCAATTGGCTGCCTGATTTGGTTAAGGCAAAAATAGTCAAAGAACCTCTTCTCTCTCATAAACATGTCAATATCTCTCTCAATCTGTCAAAGGCTACTAATAATACAAACTATGTCCAGCAATGTTGGCCATGTTTGCAGGCTAGAATTTAATCCCCAAAACTAATAGCAAACCCGATAAATAGTTCTCAGTCTGCACTCAAAGAGGCCTCTTCAATCCAAGACACCACAGCCAAACTCTCAGGTGTCCCTCTCTACCAGGCTGCTCCATTATGTTTTCAGTCATCAGGAAACATACCAGTAGGAGACTTATCTGAGAAGCAATGTCAACAAAAACCTCTCTACCAAAAGGTAGTAAGGCCCACTGCCCACCAGTCTCCGAGGCATCACTCTTATGTGGGATGACTGTATACCTGTCTGCCCCCTGAATGGGCAGGCATATGTACTCTTGTTTTCTTATTTCCCTATGTAGACATTGTTCCAGGAGATACAGAAATACCAATCCCCCTCATGACACACATAAGACCCAAAAGGGTGATCCAATTAATACCTCTCATTGCTACTTTAGGAATTACTGCAGGTTTGGCAACAGGTACAGCAGGTTTGGTTACCTCTCTCACATAATATGATCAATTGTCCAAATTATTCATAGATGACCTCCAACAGGTGACTGAGGCCATACTTACCCTCCAAAATCAATTAGATTTCCTGGCGGCAGTAGTCCTACAAAACCACTGAGGCTTAGATACACTCACAGTGGAGAAAGGAGTCCTCTGCCTGTTATTAAAGGAAGAATGTTGTTTTTATGTTAATCAGTCAGGGATAATGAAAGATAAGATTAAACAACTACAGGAACAACTAGAAAGAAGAAAGCTGCAATTGGTACAACAATTCTATTGGGACCTCTTCACAAACCCCTTCATCCACTGGATTCTCCTGATACTGGGACCTCTAGTTGGGGTCTTTTGATTCTGTCCTTCCTTCCTTGAATTTTAAAATTCCTTCAAGGACAAATTAACAAAATCTTTCACCAAATTTTTAATCAGCTCCTCCTCAGGGATTACCAGCTACTTGCCAATGAGCCAGATGACACTCACATCCACACATCCCAAGAAACCTCCACCAAATGCTGAAAGATGAAGATACCAAATGACAACTCCATCAAAGGTCCATCTCTACCCCACCATTCCAAAGAAATAAACCCTTGGTTTTCAGCTGTTTATGTTCTAATCTGCCTTCTCCTGGGCATAGGCCTTTTTCTTTTAGCCCTACACATTGGACAACATGCCCGAAATTAATGCTGTTTATTTTCATAGCTGCAGGGCATGTTCATGGATTTCTCCCCTGAGGAAATCCATGCCTTTAGTGCATGGATATGGGGCCTCCTGGCCCTCCTTCTCCAACCAACTGACCTACCTCCCTCTCTCTAAATGATGCCCCTACTCAGCAGGAAGTAGCCAGATCAAGCTTGGTGCCCCTAAACCAAAATTAAAAAAGGGAAGAATGTTGGTAAAGATGGCACCTGGAGTGTTTCTCTTTAGGAGCTCAGGTCCATGATGCATTGAATAGCATGTGAACCATCACCTCCAATTCCTCTGAATGGCACGAACTTTGAATGGTGCACCTCTAATCCCGGAAGTGGCATGAGCTCTTGGCCAATGCCATGCTCCTCCTCATCTCACGTTGAGCCCATAAATATCAACACCCTGTTTGCTCTCTCTCTCTCTCTCTCTCTCTCTCTCTCTCTCTCTCTCTCTCTCTCACACACACACACACACACACACACACACATACCTCCTCTCTCCTCTCCCACCTCCCCATCTTCTCTCTCTCTCTCTCCTCTCCCACCTCCCCATCTTCTCTCTCTCTCTCTCTCTCAACCCCCTTCTCTTCTGCGACTGGCCATTACAGTCCAACTAATAAAATCTCGGACAAGTAAATGGTTGTTTCAGCTTGTTGAGTTTATGGAGCTCTTTCTGCCATTTCTATAGTTTCATGCTGTTTTCTTACTTTCTCTCTCAATATTCTCATACTAATTTTAGGTTTTATTAGAACTTGAATTTTCTCAAAGACTAGACAAACCAGCAGCTTAGGTTTGGGCTCACAGAAGTCAAAAAGCATGATTTGTATATGTCAGATGTGACAAGAGAAAAACTACTGTAAAACAATGCTATCTTAGTGGTGGCTAATTCCTCATTTTCAGAAACAGGCCAGTGATTACATTTGTAAATATTTATTAACAATATCAGAACAATTTCTAAGTTTTCAATATAAATTTTATAAGATCCTGTACTCACAAGTATTCCCCACCACAACTGTGCAGCAGGTCTGTGTAGAGGAAAGAGCCAGCATCCTGAGCAAGGTTCCAGCCACAGGGTCCAGCTCCACACTCTCTGGGGCACCCCAACCCCACACCCAGTTTCCTGCTTGGTGCAGAGGTCTCCCTGCTCACACCCCCTCTCCTCTCCAATGAGGTGTGGAGGTGAAACCTGCAGATGCACCTACTCATCTGCCACTCTGTTCTCCTAGCCCCAGACACCTGAGGAGCCACGCGGCTGTGGCTGCTCTAGGCTGGCACTCCCCACGTGCCATTGGAGCCCCTGGTAGTAATCCAGGGAAGTACAGGCAGGGACAGTGAATCCTTTTTTAAAATTTTTATTGATTTTTAAAATAAATGATAACAGAATGCATTACAATTCTTATTACACATATAGAGCACAATTTTTCAGATCTCTGGTTGTGTATAAAGTATGTTCACACAAATTTGTGTCTTTCATACATGTACTTTAGAATGAATGTCCATCACATTCCACCATCCTTTCTAACCTCCTGCTCCCTCCGTTCCCTTCTCATCCCTCTGTCCTATCTAGAGTACCTCTTTTCCTCCCATGCTCAGGGTCAGTGAATCTTAAACCTGGCTGGGCTGGTGACGCAAGGGAGGGAGTCTACAGACCCACTTTCCTGGCTAGTTTGTCCTGTGTTTCCCACTTTCAAGAAAAGAACCATTCCAGGGTCTGCTCAGTAGTAGAGCACTTGCCTAATGCACAGGGTTCCATCCCCAGCACCACATTAAAAAATATACATACACTAAATAAAGGTAGTGTGTTCATCAAAAACTAGGAAATATATATTAAAAAGAAGAACCATTCCATATACTTCAGTTTAAAGAGGCCACGTATGATGAGTGAAGTTTGCTCATTAGCATTGTGTCCCACATAGTATATTGAGCATGGATGGTAGTAATATTTTTAGTTGAAAAGAAGTTAGGACAGAAATAACTAATGAGGTTTGAAGAACATAATTATATACAATAAAAACTTGTACAAAAAGTATTTTTGTCTTCTTAGTTTATTTAATGATCCAGACTTGGGGAGGGGGGTAACCAGCCCACTTCAGTTGTAATGTCAGAATTTTATTATGTATACTCCTACTTGAAGACTTGAGAGTGATGGTCAGCAGATGTATTAAAAATCATAAACTGCCATCTGGAGATGACGAATCAAAGAACAAATACCATCATAATAGTGACTTTACTAAGTTAGGGAACTGAACACTTTCAACTGATAAATGAAAAGATTTTGAGACTGTGGTATTGATTTCCACCAAAATATTACTCCCAAAAGAGGCATTTTGAAAAAAAAATGGGATTTGAAGGGAAAGAAACTTGAATAGAGTGGTTTGTGATTTAAAAAAAAAAAAAATCCAGAATCTAGTACCCAAATGGCCCACGGAAAGAAGAATCAAGAATTTCAAGATCCATGATGCTTGAAATAAATTGCCAATTTACTGACCTCCTCTAATTCCTGAAGAGGCTGTGAGCAGAAGCAAATGAAAGGGTAATGAACTGTCTCGACCCCTCGCTGGCAAGGGAAAAAACGACACAGGATTCTTCCTTCAGCAGTTTACTCATAATGAAAAGACAGGAACAAGAGAAGAAAGCGCGCGTGCCCGAGCGGTCGGTCTGCCCTAGCTTAAGTACCCAGCCTTGCCAATGAACCAGAACCACGTAGAAGAGTCTAATAGGTGCAGCGCAGCGGAAGCAGGCCAGAGCCCAGCCCACAGCCCAACAAGGAGTTGTTTAACAACTCTAACCGCTGAGTCATCAGAAGCAGGAAGCCAGCGCCATTTTCAGGGTGCGGTCGCCGGCTCCCGACAATGAACCATATAACCCTGAGATCAATACTCTCCTAAAACTTGGTACAAAATTAAGACTAATGAACTCAGCCTATGGGAAAACATTCTTGCTGCATTCTACAATGTTAAAGATTTTAACTTTTGTGTGTGTGTGTATGTGTGTGTGTGTGTGTGTGTGTGTTGGTGGCAGAACTTAGGAATGTTTTACCACCAAGCTACATTACAAGTCCTTTTTATTTTGAGATAGCATGTTGCTAAGTTGCTGAGGTGCTCACTGATTTGCTAAGGCTGGCCTGGAACTTCCAATCCTCCTGCCTTAGCCTCCTGAGTCACTGGGATTACAAGTGTGTACTTTTGTGTCTAGATAAGATCTTTAATCCACAGAAAGTTCACACTTGCCTGAGATCAAAGCAGAAATTTTTGCAATTAAAATAATACCAACAGTAATAACAGGACTAGAGAATTTTCATAGCTTGCTAAAGTCACTGAGTTAATGCTAAAAGTGTTCAACATTTTGGCCAAAATATGAAAGTTTTGATTCTTTTTATCTGTTTTCACTCATTCTCAGGTCTTCGGGGAATCAGGAAAGCTCCCCACCCAGCAATCAGCAGCAATAGAGACTCCAGCAATCTCCCTGATTGGTTTTGCTGTATAAAAACAATGCAAGAGGATGCCATTTAGAAAGCAGGAAATTATTATCAATAATACTACTCATATTATTAATATATTCATGTTATTAATATTATTTCATTCTAAGAGAATATTATTCACACTTGGGAAGGGAATTATGGTACCACCATATGGATGAACTTTAAAAATATAGTAAGTAACATAGCCAATCACATACACACAAAATACCAAATGATTTCACATTTGAGATTTACTGAAACCAAAGTCTGATCAAGTCCCTTAATGAAAATTACACACTATATATGACGTACATATACACTCCAGTATGCTTTAAATCATTTCTAGATTACTTATAATACCTAATACAATGTAATGCTATGTAAATAGTAATAATATTGTACTGTTTAGAAAATAATACCAAGAAAAAAATCTTCATGTTCAGTACACATTTACTTTCAATTTTTAAAAAAAATCTGAGCTTGGTTGAATCCACAGATATGGAGCCTGGAAGAAGGGCGGCCCATGCTAACTGTTCTCCATGTATGATAAAATGATTATTTCTATCAATATAACTGGTATTATAAAGCCAGAAATAAATAATATATTACTCAATTGATTTAAAAATGGGGTAATAATGCTACTTTTTTAATGGTTGTTGAAAACATTACAAAGCTCTTGACATATCATATTTCATACATTAGATTCAAGTTGGTTATGAACTCCCAATTTTATCTCAAATACAGATTGCAGAATCACATCGGTTACACATCCACATTTTTACATAATGCCCTATTAGTAACTGTTGTATTCTGCTACCTTTCCTATCCTCTACTATCCCCCCTCCCCTCCCCTCCCATCTTCTCTCTCTACCCCATCTACTGTAATTCATAACTGGTATTATGAAGCCAGAAATAAATAATATATTACTCAATTGATTTAAAAATGAGGTAATAATGCTACTTTTTTGAAGACTGTAAGATATGTTTACTCAATATGAATACAAAATCTTGAACATAATAGTAGCACACAGAATGATTCTGGGAGGAAGAAGGCAAACATTGATCCTTCCTCCAATAAATCCTTTTCTATTTTTTATTATGTTCACAATGAAATCACTAAATCAACTCTTGTAGAAATAGATAGTGTTAACATTTCTTGTTTGTGGCCCACTTTAAGCAAGTGACAAGACAATTCCTGGGAAGAATGCAAACATCAATCCTAAAATGGCAATCCCTGGGAAGAGGGAAAACATTGATCCTTTCCCAGTAGATGTTGAATCATGACACAAAGAAAAGACCACTGACTCCAATTTTAAATTAAATTAAAGCAAGCTTATGTTTGTGTACACTGGAGCTGGCCAGGACTGTCTCTCCTGAAAACCCTGGGCTAGAGATCAGGGTTTATAGCACAAAAAGTTACAAAAGTGGGGTATGTTGGGAACTTACAGCTAACAAGATTTTGACAAGCATAATACAAAGGCAGATAGCAGGTTAATGATCTAAATGGCTTAACATTTCAAGGTAGGGTATAAATTCAGCTCCCAACATCAGAATTTATGAGGTGCCACTAAGGTTTTAGAAAGGGTTGTTATCTGATTAGGGTAAGCCAGGCATGGGTGGGTTCACAGCACAGGTGGGAATTCCAAGCAAGTTTAAAACATCAAAATATGGCCAGGCCAAATAGAAATCCTAGTTCTCTTACAGAAAACAGAAATGAAACCTTTTGATGAGATGATGTTAAACCATGATGCAAAGAAATGACAACTTACTCCAATTTAAATCAAATAAAAGCAAGCTTGTAATTCCGGCCAGCTGGGGCTGTCTCTCCCTGAAACCTGCAGGAATAGAAGACAGCTCTCTAGTATCGCAGTTTTATAGCACAAAAATTTGCAAAAGGGGGGGGGTGTCTTGAGAATTTACAGATAACAGGATTTTGACAAGCATAATACAAAACAGGTAGTAGGTTAATGGTCTAAATGGTTCAGCATTTAGGGAGTAATTTTAGATCCCAATATCAGAATTTATGAGGCATCACTAAGGATTCAGAGACGGTTGTTATCTGGTCAGGGAAAACCAGGCATGGGGGAGTTCAAGGCATGGGCAGGCATTCCAAGCAAGTTCAGAAATTGCAAAAATTTATAGTAAAGCAGAAATTAATTTTTCATGCCTTTGTGGCAAGATGGTTCCCAATCTTAAAACAGAATTAGGCTGAGTTTATTAATGGCTCCCAGTCTTAAGATGGAATTAGGCTGGGTTCATCATAAATTCTTTCCTAGTGACAATGAAACCATAAATTAATCCTATCTCAGTGATAATATGATGATCCCCAAAGTAAAAGATAAGCACTGAATGAAAACTGAGCTCTGGACCCTCCATCCTTTTCCAGTAAAATCAAGTTTCAAATTTATACATCTTTTTTTCCTGAATGCCCAAACTGACATGTTCTGTTAAAATCTCCAATAATTAAGTCAACTGCCAGTGTTTCCTATAAACACCCAAACCTTTCCAGTAACTAGTGGCCATTTTCTACCCTAAAAAATGAGCCCTTCCAATTCCTGACTGATTGACTTCACAGCTAAATAAATAGCATTGATAATCCAAGAGGTATGTTTCCAACTGCATCATTTGTGCATACAATGAATTATTGTCTCAAATTAATTCAGGTTGTTTTGTTAGAAGAACTATTTCTGGCCAGGTGCAGTGGCAAATGCCTGTAATCCCAGCAGTTTGGGAAGCTGAGACAGGAGGTTTGAGAGTTCAAAGCCAGCCTCAGCAATGGTGAGATGCTAAGCAATTCAGTAAGGCCCTATCTCTAAATAAAAATAGGGCTGGGGATTTGGCTCAGTGGTTGAATGCCCCTGAGTTCAATCCCCAGTATCCCCCACCTCAAAGGTAGTATTTCTGCAAAATGCTAAAAGAAAACAGTTATAAAGTTCTATAAGAACAATACAAAATAAAATTCACAAAACCAAAAACAATTTACATTATAGCTTTGAACCAAGAAGCATAATTTTTATAACATCACTAATACATCTTGGGTATCTATTTCACATCCACAAAGATTCATATATTTATTAACACAATTACATACAAATTTTACTTTAAAAATCATATAAAAATTATATAAAAAATTTAAAAAAACTCTTACAAACCTAAATACTTTTTACAATTTACCTAAGATTTACTTAAGCTTTTAATTCTATCCAGTTTACTTCAAGACCATAGTAATCTTTTTTGGGGTAAGGCGAGAGCTAGACCAGGGATTGAACTCAGAAGCACTCAACCACTGAGCCACTGGGACACATCTCCTGCCCAATTTTGTATTTTATAAGAGATAGTGTCTCACTGAGATGCTTAGTGCTTCACCATTTCTGAGGTTGACTTTGAACTCTCTATTCTCTTGTCTCAGCCTCCAGAGCTTCTGGGATTACAGGCATGTGCCACCATGCTGGCTCGAGATCACAATTATCTTTAGACCAAAAAACTCTTTTGAATACAACTTTGAATATGCTGAATTCTAGCTTCCTCAGAACCATTTCTTACATGGAGAAAGATGAGAGGCAGAGCCTTAAGTCAGGTTTGGCTGGCCCCTTGACAAATCTTAAAAATGTGTTTTATTTCTTAATCTGATTCTTGCCCCACTTTGTCATATTATTCTACAAATTTCTCATGTACCATTTCCTGAGTCTATCTAAGTATAAGTTAACATAATGAAACATTACATCTGAAACATAATCAGAGAGGATAAGAGAGCTCTTAACTTTCTTTTTGTGGAAAAATTGGCAGAATGTTTTCATGTTCCACATTGTTAACCTTTGAAAAAATCTGGCTTTTCTTACTGCCTTTCAAAAACACAAATTCCCATCCCAGTGTACACAGTAAGACAACATTGTGTATATCACCTATTGACAACAGGTTACTTTATCAAGCTATAAAACATCAAGTGACATGAATAAACACGAACCAAATTTGTTATTTCTATAAAATAAGTTTTATTTTAAAAACTTAAGTTTTACCTAAAAAACTTTTTTATAAACCTGAAATTACCTAAGCTTATCATTATCAAAATACCATCAACTTTAAGTGAATTCCCCACTGTCAATTGAACCCATAGGCTCCTTTTAGGCCTTTTTCTTACATTAGGCATATTGCTATTCAATGTATTCAATGGAGGAGGCCATTTCCTTTCTTTTTTGTAGGCTTTCTTGAAGATCCCTTTGCAGAAGCTGCCAACAAAGCATGTTTTTTTTTTTTTTTTCCTTTTCTTTTTTGTAGTTATTTACCCTGCCAGGCTCTCCATGCATTTAGTTTTACGGGATATAGTTAAAGCCAAAATTGCTTTGCCCCAGTGATGTATATCCCCTGGCCAAATAGTGTCCTTTCAGACCTTAAAAGGGGAGACTATTTCTATCCCTTGTTCACAAGCTGACAGTGCTGGAACTTACTGCCACATTCTTTCTGACCAGCTGCCTCCACTCCCTACCCCCACCATGGGCAAAAGGGACTAGAAGGCAGGGCAGAGACCAGGTTCTCTTTGTCCATTTTTCTACAGTCCAGGCAGCTTTTCTGGGATTTCTTTCCCCCAGCGAACGACTGGCATTCTTAAACCACCATGAAATGATCTGCAGCTGCCGGGATCAGGCTTTCTTCTGGTGTCCCGCTATACTGCATACCAAAGGCAGTAATTTGGGGCACCTTCAACTTAGTTTCTGACTGTTTAGACTCCTTATCATGCAACTGCATAAATGCCTGTATGTACAGAATCTCTTCTATATACTTTACACTTGAGAGATCAACTTCAACTGCAAGATTGTATAATAATTCAGAAAAAATATTCAAAGGCCAGATTATGTTACAGTAAACATCTTTCTCTTACATAGGCTTAAGCCTATAAGTGGCCCATTCAGCAAAGATCTGTCTTCTGGAGACTTCTGATAAGATCAATGCAACATGGCCCATGTCTTAAAGGGTCAGTAACAGAGACAAAAATGAAGTCATACAAGAGAGAATCACTGAAACCAGGGTTGGCAGAATAGAACCTTTAAAACAGACAGATCTGCACATACAAATTTCTTCCACTTACTTCACCTTTGACAGACCAACTTCAAGATTGTGTAATACCCCAGAGAGATATTTAAAAAGCCAGATAATTACAGTAGAATATTATCTTAGACAGGCTTATATCTATAGGTGACCTTTTTTACAACTCCCTTTAATTTTGACAAACCAATTCCAGTTGCAAGATTGCACTAAAAAGAAACAGAGAGAGAAAAGAAGAGAGGAGTGACAAAACGATGGCTGACAGAATGGAACCTTTAAATTGACCAGCCAAGATCTTTCCCAAGAGACTATAGGATAGGATCAATGCAGTGCTGGCCATGTCTTAAAAGGGGTAGCAACAGGTACAAACAAAACAAAAACACAGACAGACAACCAGGGAGGGGAGAATTCCCAAAGTCAATACTGTCTAACAGATGATAACCTACAACAGAAATATTCCTAAGTTTTTTTTTTCTTAACAAGGCAAATTTTGTTTTTTCAAGTTATAAAAATATGAGCATGTCAAAAATAGTCAAGTCCATATAAGAGCAGTTCCAGCCATTTAAAAGCTATACAGATTTGGGGAGAAAGTAATTTACAATCATTCAATTCAGTTATTGCAAATTATATGCAGCTTTTATTTGTGACTGTTCTCCACAAGGAAAAGTATTTGGGCATATTTTTTCTGGTAGAGCTGTGGATTAAAAAAAATCAAAATAAGGATAAGCTCACTTTGAGTAGAAAATAATGTGTAATTTTTGATCAGTACTAAAATAAGGTGTGCCTTAAATGTTAGTTCAAACCCCTTTTCACATTTAATTCTATTTGAGAGTATATCAGAAATATAGTGTGTAGCTTTGGGCAAGATATAAATTTAAGTGATAAGAAACATTAACTTTGGTTGCAATGTAGAGACAAAGCAGGGGTATTTAGTGTTGACATTATAAATTGCAAATATTTTAAAAGGTTAACCAATAATGAGAGCTAAGTTTTTTTTCTTTCCCTCTTATGTACTCAAGACAAAATTAATCAATTTGTTCTTTTGAAGTTTATCAGGAAGATCCATTTTTCTCTATTTTTATCTCAAAAATGGTGATGAGAAAGTCATATAACAGAAACATTTTTTAAAATAAATGTGCCCAATGCCATATGGAGAAACGAATCACGAACTAAATAAAATTAACTTTAAATAATATATAATACAGTTGACAGTACAAAGTAAGGAGGAAGGAAGTCACTCATTTTGGGGGTGGTTAATACATAGGGATATTTCAACTTAAAGTTCACTGGAAAACTTAAGGGTGACATAAAGAGATAACAATGGCTTTGTTTCCAACTTTCCTCAGACCCTGTTACAAGGTTAGACTTATAGCTGACATTCAACCCATAATTTCTTGAATAAATAGAGATATATAATGGTGAGAAGTATAAGGGGAATTGTCAAGACCTTAAAAAATTATTATTAGAACAAAAGTGAGAATTATTACATTTGGCAAGAATAAATATTAACAGTAATTTAAATCTTAAAAATAGGTTATATTTTTAGGAGGTAGTAAACAAGTACAAAATTTTACCATTTGGTCACCCCCTTAACTTTTGGCTTCACCTTGGATATTTCTACATTTTTCATTTCTCATTCTCCCATTGAAGCTATTAGTTCTTCTACCATTCATTACCAAAATTTCTAGACCTGGAGCTGCCAAGATACATGTTTTTAAGAAATTTTAATCCACCAAATACACCCCAAATTCAGGTGTCAATTGAAAACATTTTTTAATCTATCTAGTTATCAATTCACTTATAAAGTAACAACTCAAAATAAGAAAATATAACATGAAAAATCTGTTAACTATTCCACATGCAATTCTAACATGTCATAGTAGTTATGAACTGAAAATCTATACTATATATTCCAATTACATTATCAGTATTAACTGAAAATAGGCTTGTGCTTTATTAAAAAAATTAACCTATTAACAACAACAACAACAACAGAAACAAAAAAAATCTCACTTACTCCCATATAGATATATTGTGCTGATACTCCAGATACTACTACAAAAGGATTCCATTTTTGTGATTGGCTGGTTTCACAGTGATTATGTTAGTACCAAGATCATATATTACTATTAGTTTAATAATGGCACTAGTGAATGTATGTAAGGCATGTAAAAAACTAATATTAAAGCTCTTAAGGGCAATAAACTGGCAGCTGCCAGAAAAGGTGTTGTGAGGAATAAAAAAACATATTGAAGAAACTAAATTTCAGCACAAACTAGTTTACAGTGTTTTTTCTAATTAAATGAACTAATTCACACAGACCTCTGCCTCGGGAACTAACAGAACAAATAATAGACCTTTTGCCTATTTAATGACTAGCCCAATCTTGAAAATGAAAGCAATCATTAGCAATCTCCCACACAGTGCTATTAGGAGTGGATTGAGCAATCATCAGAAATTTCTGATTGAAGTAATGTTGTTTGTTTCCATCAAACTTCATGGTTCCACTGATCACAACAAGAACTCTAGGCTGGGACTGGATAGATTGCTTCTTCTTCTTTTGACCATTGTCTCAAAGTAAATATTGACAAATTCCTCAGTAGCTCTACATGTCTGATCTACATAAGTTTTAAAATCCACTGACATGGTTCTAGGGGAGCCAGAATAAGTATGTTCCAAGAGTGGTGGTGTAACTACACTCTCATGTGTATGCCTCACAATGCTACAGAATAAGCAAATATTTAGAAAATGAGCAAAACCCACTAAACACAGAGAATTTTCTACCCATCTAATTTTCTCCCTGAAGTACCTTGGTCCATTGTATAAGCACTCTGACCATCCTGAGGTTCTGGCTCTGCACCCATGGTGCCAAAGAGAAACCAGATATTTGTGGGGACAATGAGAAACCAGATGTTCCAATGAAGAGAAAACAGACATGTAGGATCAAGGGTCTTGACATGCATAACAGGGGACTTACCAGATGACTAAGGGTGTCACAAACTTATGGAGTTCAGTTTCATTTTTCTCAAAGTGGACCATGATGGAGCAATCTGTATCATTCAGGGAAGGAAGGTTGAAGTTCCCAAAAGCAGAAGGAGCTTCAGCAGCTGCTGGGATAATCTCTCAGTCCCTCCCTTTACTCACAGAAATAGCTCCTCTGTTTTGACCTGACTTACCTGTCTCCTTATTCTCCTATAATTGGCTCTCAACAAGTTCTCTAGCCACCCTGCATCCTCAGCATGGAAATAAGGTTCCTTAGAGAGCCAGATCTGCCCAAGAAATGTAGAGCAGAGACTGTTCTCAGGTCTCACCAAGAATATAAAATTTGTTACTGAAAACTCAATTCTTGTCCCTGATGCCAATCCAATAATGGGGACATGGTTTTGAGAAAAAGTAAAAAAAAAAAAAAAAAGTTTATTTCTTTGCTAGCAAAGGAGAAGCACAGGGGACTCCTGTCCAAGAGGCTGTAATTCTTGTATTTCTTTTTCTGATAAGTATTTGTTCAGTTTCTTTGTCCATTTATTAATTGAGTATTTATGGTTTTTGGCATTAAAAGTTTTTCAACTCTTTTATATATCCTGGAAATAAGTATTTTATCTAAGATGCAGGTGGCAAAAGATTTTCTCCCATTCTGTAGGCTCTCTCTTCATGTTCTTGATTATTTCCTTTGCTGTAAAGAAACATTTTAATTCGATGCTATCCCACAATAATGCTACTTTTAAAAAGTGGAGAACATTGAGATTTTTTTTATAAATGGTGATATTTGTATTTCAGAATTCCAGATAATCTCAAAGCCATATTTTATTTATCAAGACAATGAAGCACATGATATCATGAAAGACTCAACAAATTAAATGCACCCACTAACAAAATCTTCCGATCTTCAGCTCAACATTTGTAATCAGAAGTGTCACTGAGTTTCCTAAGGAAGTAATTGTTCAACTCTCTTATGGACGACTCTTCTTTCTGGAGAATAAGGAATTATAGAATTAATCTATAATTCTGTAATTAATGTGGGAACTGTAGTTGAAAGTAAGCACTCAGCTAGAAGGTAGGGTCTTAATCCAGAGTTAAAAACAGAGCTTGAAGCCATGAACTGACCACAATTGGTGGCTGGATTACAGGTCAGGAGAGCAAAGTCATCCTACACAGTTGACATGAAGCAGCTGCCAAAGGTAAAGTTCCTACAGCAAAACAGGTTTTCAGACCCCAGTCTGCAAGTAACAGACACAGAAAACATAATTTCACTTTCAATTTATTTGTAAGATGTGCTCATTTAATTTTCAGATTATAAAGAATCAAACAGGGCTGGGCTATGGCTCAGTGGCAGAGCACTTGCCTTGCACATGTGAGACATTTGGTTCAATCCTCAGTACCACATAAAAATAAATAAACAAATAAAGATACTTTGTCCATCTATAACTAAAAAAAAAAATAAAAGATTTTTTTTTAAAAGAATAAAAAAAAAATGCATGGTGTTCTTATGATTGCTTTCAGCTTCTAGAACCCTCCAACCTTGATTGACAGTGTAGGGATGATTTCAAAATATTCTTACTAATTCCATGGATAAAATCAATGCTAGGAATCAAAACACACGTGTAGGCACTTCCTAAAAATATGTGATAAATAACCCTGCATGCAATTCCCATGTCAGAACTCAAAGAAGTTGGATAGCATTTGAGAACAAAGGAGAAATAAAGACAAAATGAGCTGATTTGCATGGAAGAGAGAACCAAATCAATTCTGGGGAAAACTGGAGGTCCCTATGGGCCTATGGAAGGATATGTTCTGTGGAGTCCATCAAACCAGGGAACAACACAGTGGAGCTCAGTTTGACATCAAAGCTTTCTAAATCCCAGTGTCCACATTTTAATATGAATAAGGTCTTCTGTGTTTTATGAAAATAATTCATGAAAAGTGACCAGGGCCAGCAGCATAATAAGAATTAAATTTGTGTTTCATATTATTTCTAATTAAAAAGTACAAAAATTTCATAAGAACTCACTTGGAAATAAAATGCTTTTGGGGTCACCAGGTTATTTCTCAAGGGTTTAACCTGTCCCACCAGCATGTTTAAAATGTGGTTTACATTATGTTTTCATGAGTGGGTGGGTAGAAATGTTAGTGTTTTCACTCTTATGGTTTCTGTCATTTCTTCTTTTAAGATTAAAGACATATTTCTCCAGAGTAGTTTTGTGGGAATAAACAATGAAACAAAAGTGTGAAGCATTCCTATAAACCCTTATTAAATATTAAAGCACAAGAAACAATATTCCCTTTAGGATTAAGGGATGGACATCTCTCAGAAGAAAATAAAATAGCCAAGCTACTTAATTAAAATTAAATTTAACCTTTAATTCTTATGAGGTTAACAGCCATAGTAGAAAATTTGGTGTTGAAAAGTGAACCAGTCTTCAAGGATTTGGGGAGTAAAATAATATGCAAGGAAAAGAGAGACTGGAAAGGAATATTTTTTTGAGATTTTGTGGTTATTTAAAAGTGCCAGATAAGGCAGTCAATCAGAGTCTGCTCTAGTTTGAAAATGATATTAGAGCCAGTATCAGATAAGGGCAAAGTTCAGGTGATGAAGAGCAAATCCATGCATAAAATAGTAAAGTAACCACAGCTATCTTTACTTCAGCATAGTAAAATACACATCTCTAACTGGAGATTTAAGATGACAATCAGACATGTATTAATGAGCAACATGAAATCCCACCTCTATATGTGAAGACATCAAGAAATGGAATTCCTACCTAATCCATAGATGCCATAAAATCTGTGCATGTTTGCCCTTTGTTTGGGTCACTCTGAGGTTTTTGCCCAATAAATGTTGTCTCCCTTCTGGATCAAGCAAAAATTCCTAAATAAAATCTTGCCTATGTCTAAATCCTTTTTTAAGTTTGTTATTTATTTCTACCACTCTAGGTCCAAGAACCCAAGTTCAGTTAGGAAAAAAAAAGATGAATTAAACATCACCTACCTTATAAACAAATTCCTTAAAAGCTATTTAATTTGGAATAAGCAAGCTGTCAGAAAGTATTACAAGCTCTTGATTGGTAGTCTTTTAATAAAGTACATTTAAATTAATGTAATTTTTAGCAGGAAAGAAAACTACACTTTGATTTTTGCAATGTCCAGAGGCAGTTTCCTGGGAGGATCATTATACCATTATAGAGATTTAATAGGAACCCCAAAGCATTAAAAGGGCTTCTTCAATAATGCATCTGGATGGTTTTTGGTTAAAATCATGACTTAGACCAAACATAGACCAAAATCAACAAAAATCAATAGCTTTTTTATGCACCAATAATGAACCCACTAAGAAAGAATTCAGGAAAACACATCCATTCACAATAGCTTAAAAACAAACAAACAAAAACCTAGGGATAAATATTATCAAGGAAGTAAAAGACTTATACAAAGAAAATTACAGAAATATGAAGAAAAGAAATTAAAGAAGATACTGCAAGATGAAAATATTTTCTATCTTCATAGAAAGAATACTGTGGAGAGGTAAACCAAATTTTAAATTATAGTACAGAGTTATAGTGTCAAAAACAGTATGGTACTAGCATAAAAACAGACATGTAATCAATGGAACAGAACAGAAAACAGAGCAAAAACCATTGGATTCATGAAAATTTGCCAAAAACATACAGTTGAGAAAAGACAGACTCTATAGTAAAAGGTGCTGGGAAAACTAGGAAGCAAAATGTGGAAGAATGAAATTAGATTGGTATTTTTTGCCCTATAAAAAAGTCAGCTCAAAGTGGCATAAATTCCTAGGAATTAGACCAGAAACTTTGCAGTTCCTAAAGGAAAACATAGGGGCAACACTCCTAACATTTAGATGCAGGAAATGACTTCCTCAATAGGACTCTTAAAATTCAGGAAATAATACCAAAAATTGATAAATGGAATGGCATAAAATATAAAAGCTTATGTATAACAAAGGAAACCAAAGCATGAAGAGAGAACCTACAGAATGGGAGAAAATTTTTTCATCTACTCTTCCAACAGAGGATTAATATCTAAATTATATAAAGAACTCAAAAAACTCAACAGACACACACACACACACAATAAATAGGCAAATAAACTGAACAGACACTTGTTGAAAAAGTACAAAAAGGCAAAAATTATAGAAGGGAAGGTCATTATTTTTAGCCATTAGGGAAATGCAAGTCAAAACTACATTGAGAATCAATATAACTCCAGTTAGAATGGCAATCATCTAGAACATAAATAACAATAAATTATGGTGAGAATATGAGGGGAAAGGAGTTCTTAAACACTGCTAGTGGGAATGTAAATTAGTGCAACCTTTATGGAAGTCAGTATGGAGCTTCCTCAGGAAACTAAAAATAGAACTACCATATCATCCAGGTATATCATCGCTCAGAATTTATCCAATAGAATTAAAGTGAGCACACTTGAAATATATATATCATACCCATATTCATTTCAGCACAATTCAAAACAGTGACGTTATGGAATCAGTCTAGGAACCCATAAACAGGTGACGAGATAAAGAAAATGGGGCATGGGAGTTGGAGGAGGGAGAAGCCAGGAAGAAAACGGCGGCCGTGGCTGCAGAGGCGGCAGCGACTGCTGCGTCCCCCGGGGAGGGGGGTGCCGGCGAGGCCGAGCCGGAGATGGAGCCCATCCCCGGCAGCGAGGCAGGCACTGATCCCCTCCCGGTCACGGCCACTGAAGCGTCTGTGCCGGATGGCGAGGCCGACGGGCAGCAGTCCGCTCCTCAGGCCGACGAGCCGCTGCCGCCCCCAGGGGAGCTCGCCCGCAGCCTGGAGGCGGCGGGGCTGGAGCTGGAGGCTGAGGAGAAGCTACCCGTCCGGGTGGCGGAGCCGGCGGTTGCCGCGTCTCAAGGGCCGGACCTTCCACCTTCCCCAGCACCGGCTCCCGAGGAGCGCGAGGACTCGCCGTTGCCCCAGCCCACAGCTCCGGCGCTGGAGATAAAAATTGCACTCAGTTGGCTGACTTTTTATACTACCTTATAGCCATTTTTAGACTGAGAAGCTTAAACTGAACATGCAATCAAATTTTGTATTCAGAAAGTGAGATTTTAGCAGTATTTTCCAATTTTGAAATCTAAAAACATCCCAAGGCATAGAAGCCATAGCCTCAACTGAAACTGAATTTTTTCAGGGACTGTTAATTGCTATTTGTACTATTACTGTATATATATATATATATATATATATATATATATATATATATATCTTCACATATATATAACATTGCCTGTCACTATGTGACATAGGTTGTGTATTTGGGATTTAGTAAGGGGCACATTGTGGATATTTAATGACTACTTTTTTTTTAAACTAAAGAAAATTAGTCTTTCTATGGTCATAATGGTATAAAAGTTTGATATTTGGGTGTTTGACAAACTGAGATGCTTGCTTTGACAAACTGAATGCTTGCTTTTCAGTGACATGCTGGGGAAGTAGCCCAGTATTTGGGATTAAAACTGTCAAGACTGGACAGGTTTGAGTCATTGTTCTCCTTTGTGCAGTGGGGATATAGCAGACTTTCAAGCTTCTGGTTTGGGAGCTTAGATACGTTTGGTTTTGGATATGTAAATAGTTGATTGCTAAATTTGGTCAGATTTCTCCTGACTGGCTGTTCCTAAATTCTTAGGATACGTCCCAGTAAATTACACTTTGTGAATTAATTGTCAAATGTGTAATTGTTGCATTTTGGATGTACCTAATTTGATAATTAAAAAAAATAAGGTATCTGTTTGCAGGTCAGAAAATGAGAAAATGTAATTGTGTAATGCTCTGAAATGTAAAAAAAAAATACAAACAAGAAAACAAAACGAAAAAAATCTGTAAATAAAATCGACTAAATCCAAAAAAAAAAAAAAAGAAAAGAAAATGGGGCATATGTATATACAATGAAATTTTACTCAGACATGACTAAGAATAAAATTATGTAATTTGCAGGAATCTGATGGAATTGATGATCATGTTAAGTGCAATAGACCATACTCAGAAGCCAAGTATTGCATGTATTCTGTCTATAAGAATTTAGGAAGTAGAAGTAGAATATAGGAAGTAGAATATAGGAAGAAAAGAAGATGACACGAAGTAGTAGGGTGACTATCAGGGAAAGGCAAGGAGACAAGGGGATGTAAGAAGGAGGGTAAGAGTGTAGATACAATCAAAGCATGTTGAATGCATGTATGGAAATTTCACATTGAAACCAATTATTTTTTGCAATTTACATGTGTTAATAATTGTGTATTGACATAGTTTAAATACTTAAGGTCTGTCTTGAAAGAATTGTTGATTTGCCAGTGCCTGAGCAATTGCCCTGAAAGAACAGCTGCTTTCCTAGAGGAGCAAACTCTTTCCTTGTTACATTGGTTGCAGAGTCTTCATTGGTTTCCAATTTGCCTTCAGGATGAGTATTCCCTAGAATAAAAAGTTATTCTTTTTGACAGAAGACACACATGTCCCAATTTTATTATTTATGAAATTTTATATTTTTTATCCTTGTTCTTCATTGACAGCATGTTCTAGGTAAACAGGTTTTATTTACATTTCCCCTTTTCTAAAAAATAGTTTATTAAGTTGAGTGTTGACTAACTTGAGAATTAAAAACTCCTGGGAGCTCAGTCTGAGGATGGCCCTAAGATTTTATGGCTTTTACTTCTTGAAGGCCTGCTAGCTTCTTGAAGTGAAGCTCTAAAATATCGAGTTTTTGCCAAAGGGAGGGGAAAAGTAACATTTTAAAGTAAGCCAAGAGCATTCTACACACACACAAAAAGATTATCCTACAAGGGAAAAGACTTCACCAAACCCTTATCCAACTTGGCGAAAGGAAAATTTTCCACCTTTAGCCCTCCATATCCATCTTGGCTCACCTAAGAAGGGTATTAAAACTAAGGAGCACCTGACTGACACAGCCCAGAGGCCCAGGACTACTAAACTACAGACCCAGAAGATTCCAGATGCATCTCTTCTTCCAACACTACCTGAATAAGACTACTCTATAATAATGGTGGATTACACCTGGAAGAACTTCAAGACTAGGATTTCATGTATAAGGTCATTCTAGTTAAACCCAAAACAACAGAGGAGATAGCCAAGACAACAGAGGAGATTTTATCCTTTCAGAGGTATAGCTAATGCAAACAGCAAGCAAAACCTAACTGCTGATAAAACCTCACACCAACATCTTATTTAGTCATCCTCTTTTATCCACAGTAGATACTCCCAAGATCAACAGTGAATAGCAGAAACCACAAGAAGTAACAAACCCTATATATATATATATATATATATATATATATATATATATATATATATATATATAGAGAGAGAGAGAGAGAGAGAGAGAGAGAGAGACAGATGAGATGCTGTTGGTGAATTATGTAGGCACTGTAATACAGCATTGGGCTACCTGACAGTACATTAGAAGGAGCATCTTAGGTTTTGAGTGATCATCAAACCTTCATGGTGTTGGGTGTGTAGTGTATATGGTGTGTATATGCTGGTCACAGGGATGATTCACATCCTAAGTAGGGCAGAGCAAGATGGTATGAAATTTCATTACACTACTTAGAACAGTACAAAATTCAAAATTTATAGATTGTTTATTTCTAGAATTGTACAGTTAGTATTTTCAGACCATACTTGACCACTGGTAAATAAAACTACAGAAAGTAAAATCATGGATAAAGGGAAAACACTCTTCTTTAGTTTCAGAATCTATAATGTCTGACGTCCAAAGAAAAATGACAAGAAATGCTAAAAGACAAGAAAAAACACAATTTGGAGAGTTAAAGCAGCATGAAAACAAGAATCAGATAAGGTAGAGTTGTGGGAATTACAAGACAAGGAATTTAAAATAATTCCTATAGCAAAGATCTACTAGAAATAGTGGGAAAAATGCAACAATAGAGGGGTAATGCAAGCAGAAACATGAATATCCTAATAAAGACTGAGAAATGATGGAAATAAAAATACTACAGGAAAACAAGAATATAATTGATTAGTTTATCAGTAAATTGGACATAGTCCAGGACAAGAAAAATAACCTTGAAAAGAGATGAATAGAAGCATCTCAATCTAAATTGCAAAGAGGAAAAAAAAAAAACTTAAAAAAAACCCAAGCATTTTCAAGAACTTTGTGACAATGTCAAAATGTATAACATGCTCAATGGGAATTCTAGAAATTGAAGAAAGATGAAAAGGAACAGAGAGGGGTTGAGATTGTGGCTTAGTGGTGGAGCACTTGTCTAGCATGTGCGAGGCCCTGGGTTCGATTCTCAGCACCACATAAAAATAAATAAACAAAAATTAAGGTATTATGTCCAACTACTTCTAAAAAATCAATATTTTTAAAAAAAGGAACAGAGAAAATTTAAAACAATATTGACTGATGAGTTTTCTGGCATTAATGACAGACACCAAATCACAAATTATGAAAACCAGAAAAATCCAAAAAAATCTACACAGTAGGCAACTTCAGAAAACTAAAGACAATTTTAAAAAATGTTAAAATCCAGAGAAGGGGAACAAAACTTTATAATGAACCCAGGATGAGACTTGTATTAAACTTCTTGTCCAACCAAGAAGGTGGAGTGACAATTTACAATACCCAAACTGTGGAACCAACCTAGATGCCTTTCAACACATGAATGAATAAAGAAAACATGATAAAGATACACAATGGAATATTACTCAGCCTTTAAGAAGAATGAAATTATGGCATTTGCAGGTAAGCTGATTGGGCTAGAGTATATCACACTAAGCAAAATAAGCCAATCCCCCAATATCAAAGTCCAAATGTTTTCTCTGATATGTGGATTCCATTCACAATAAGGAGATGGGGGCTAGGGAAGAATAGAGGCACTTTTCATTAGACAGAGGGAAGTGAAGGGAGGGAAGAGGGTATGGGTATATGAATGATAGTAGAATAAAGTAGACATTATTACTCTATGTGCATATATGATTACACATCCAGTGTGATTCTACATTGGGTACAACAAAAACAGTGAGAAGTTGTACTCCATTGATGTATGATGTGACAAAATGCATTCTGCTGTCATGTGTAACTAATTAGAACAAAATTTAAAAAGCCATAAAAAAGAACAAAAAAGGGAAAATAAAAGAAAGGTAAAGTGAAATATCTAAAATGCAAAAAAATCAATCAATATAATTATGAATATATTAAAAATAACTTTAAAAATGAAGGACAAATATTCATTGAGACATAATTTAAGAAAATTTGTTAGAAATAGTTTTACATTCAAATTAATATTACCAAAACAACCATACTTCCAAAAGCACTATACAGATTTAATGCAATTCCAATCAAAATTCCAATGGCATTCCTCATAGAAATTGAATAAGCAATCATTAAATTCATCTGGAAAAATAAGAGACCCAGAATAGCTAAAGCAATCCTTAGCAAGAAGAGTAAAGCAAGTGGCATCACTATACCAGACCTTAAACTACAGAGAAATAGTAACAAAAACAGCATGGTATTGGCACCTAAACAGACTGGTAGACCAATGGTACAGAATAGAGGACACAGAGACTAACCCACAAAATTACAATTACAATATATTGGATATAGGTGCCAAGAACATATATTGCAGAAAAGATAGCCTCTTCAACAAATGGTACTGGGAAAACTGGAAATCCATATGCAACGAAATGAAATTAAACCCCTATCTCTCATCATGCATAAAACTCAACTCAAAATGGATCAAGGACTTAGGAATACAACCAGAGACTCTGCGTCTAATAGAAGAAAAAATATGCCCTAATCTCCATCATGTAGGATTAGGCCCCAACTTCCTTAGTAAGACTCCTGTGGCATAAGAATTTAAATCAAGAATCAATAAATGGGATAGACTCAAACCAAAAAAAGTTTCTTCTCAGCAAAAGAAGCAATCTGCCAGGTGAATAGAGAGCCTACATCTTGGGAGAAAATTTTTACCCCTCGCACATCATATAGAATACAAATGTTTAGGATATATAAAGAACTTAAAAAGTTAAACACCAAAAAAAGGAAAAACAAATAACCCAATCAATAAATGGGCCAAGGACCTGAACAGACACTTCATAGATGATGATGTACAATGAATCAACCAATATATGAAAAAATGTTCATCATCAGTAGCAATTAGAGAAATGCAAATCAAAATCACTCTAAGCTTTCATCTGACTCCAGTCAGAATGCCAGCCATTATGAAGACAAACAACAATAAGTGTTGGTGAGGATGTGGGAGAAAAGGTACACTCATACACTGCTGGTGGGACTGCAACTGGGCAGCCACTATGGAAAGCAGTTTGGAGATTCCTTGGAAAATTGGGAATGGAATTACCATTTGACCCAGCTATCCCTCTCCTTGGTCTATACCCAAAGGACTTAAAAACAGCATACTACAGGAACACAGCCATATCAATGTTTATAGTGGCACAATTCACAATAGCTGCTTTGTGGAACCAACCTAGATGCCCTTAAAGAGATGAATGGATAAAAAATGTGGCATATATACATAATGGAATTTTATTCAGCAATAAAAGAGAATAAAATCATGGCATTTGCAGGTAAATGGATGGAGTTAGAGAAGATAATGCTAAGTGAACTTATCCAATCTGAAAAAAACAAATTCTGAATGTTTACTTTGATATAAGAAGGCTGATTCATAGTGGGATAGAAAGAGGGAGCATGAGAGGAATAGATGAACTCTAGATGGGGCAGAGGGGTTGTAGGGGAAGGGAGAGGAAATGGGGTTAGAAATGATGGTGGAATGTAATGATCATTAATATCCAGAGTACATGTATGAAGACACCAATTGGTGTAAATATAGTTTGTATACAACCTGAGATGTGAAAAATGGTGTTCTATATGTGTAATAAGAATCGTAATGCAGTCTTCTGTCATATATAAATAAAAAATAATTAATTAATTAAAAAAGAATGCCAAGTAAAAAAGAAAGAAAAAAGAAATAGTTCTACCTTGCAAGAAATTTTAAAGGAGATTTTCTGAAGGAAGATAAATTAATAAGTAAGAAACTTGGATCTATATAAAGAAGGAATTATTTATCTATTTACATCAGACAAAACTAAATGAAGATAAAATAAAATCTTCATTTTATTATTCTATCTAGTCAAATAGAAAAATATTAATTAAATTGTATTGGGCAATAATAATACAAGGACAGGTGAAATGAATGACAGCAATATTATAAATTGCAGGGGAAAGAAACTGGGAATAAACTGTTACAAGGTAACTGCACAAACCATGAAGACATATAATGGTATTTGAAAGTGGATTTTGAATAGGGGTGTGTGTGTGTGTGTGTGTGTGTGTGTGTGTTTGCACATACCATGCTAACACTGCTATTTATAATTATGCATCTAACAGCAAAGCATCAGAATGTGTAAGAAAAAAACTAACAGAATTTCAAGCAAAAATAGGGGAGTTTATTATTGTACTTGGCAAACTCAACACACTTCACGAATAATTGACAAAACTATCATTGAATCAAATAGTACCATATTGTTATGGTTTGTATATGAAGTGTCCCCCCAAAGCTCATGTATGAGACAATGCAAGAATTTTCAGATGTGAATTGATTAGATTATGTGAACTTTAATTTGTAGATTAATCTGCTGATAAGAGTTAACTTGTCAGTAACTGAAGGCAGGAAGGGTGTGACTGGAGGAAGGTCATTGGAGGCATGACTTTGGCATTTATATTATACTACATTTTTGACAAAGAATTTGTCTAAGTTTGTTTATGTCCTGAGACTTTCTGGAAGGCTGAATTTAAAGGTGATGGACTAATTAATCTGATGGAGGAAATTTCAAGGCAGCACAGCATTCACACAAAGCCATATATATTGCTGGTGGCTTTAGGCCAAGTTTACTAGGATAATCAGGAGCAGAAAGCAGAGAAGAAACAGGTGAAAAACTTGCAGTGTAGCCAGAAATGTGTGAGTGAAACTGGAGCTAAGTTGTGGTTTTCAGAGACACTACAGCCACTAAAGAGAAACTGAGTACTTTAACCAGAAACAATAAGATAGGTGACTTGAGGTCATCTCAGGAATTTGTAAGACCACATATATCTCAGGCTCAAAAATGTAAAAGTAAAAATTTCTTTTAAGAAGAAGCCATGTTGGGCTGGGGTTATGGCTCAGTGGTAGAGTGCTCATCTAGAATGTGTGAGGCCCTGAGTTTGATCCTCAGCACCACATATAAATAAATAAAATAAAGCTATTGTGTCCACCTTCAACTAAATATATATGAAGCAATGTTGTTGCAAATGAACTACTGCTGAACATTCAGTCCTACAATTATGCATGAAGACTGTGGGTCCTAAAATTGATAATTTGTTTATTGGAGGGAGCTGGGGAGCCTCCAAAGCTTCAGACTGCTTGTTCTTGCACAGCACATCTTTTATAGGACAGTGTGAAGTTAAATCTTAACTATGCTATAACATATTGGAAACAACTAACTTGTTTGCTAGTACTCAGAAAAGATTTTAGCCAGTGACAAAACAGGATATGTTCTCATAAAATGCCAGGGAACAATCACCTAAAGTATGTATTAGGTAGTACAGTGGGGTCTTATTTTTTTCCTTCATCAGCGACATTGTGCCCAACAAGAATTAGCCTACCGTGAGGAGTCATTTCTGTCTTGTCACATTCAGCATTCCAGCTTCCTTCCTTGGCTTTGGCTAATACATAGGATCTCTGCATTTGGATTCTTCAGGGTATACTCTCCATGGCTTCAGGATGGCACACCAACACCTGCTTATACAGGGGTCTAGGAAATTTTTTCACTGTGCTAAGCTGCCCAGGCACTTAGAGGATGCTTCAACCATGGCCCAGAAGTCTTGGCTACTGCTTAAGATGGTGGCAGACCTTGGTGTCAACCACATGGTGTTGGTTCTTCAGGTTTGCAGGATGCTGGAGTAAGGGAGTCATGGAAGATTCCATTGAGATTTCAAAGGAAGGTCTGAGAGGTCAGCCCCTGTGAGGATGATGCATCAAGATATATGAAGGGAGCCAGAGCTCAAATGAGACCCCTAAGATTAAGAGATGACAGTAATGTGGGATTATCTACAAAGGAAAGCTGCAGAATCAAGGAGAGGCAAGACAGAGACTATGTGAACTGCAACCAACAATGCCATAAAGATGGAGCTGTGCAGGGTCTCTTGCACAGAACATCAGGGTGCCATGTGCTTCAGATAGTGGATATAGAACTACAGGACTTGTTTGCCAGCTGGATTTCATTCTTGCTTTCTTTGGTCTCATCCATGCTTTGCACAACTAGAATACATATCACTTGGTCTTTTTTTTTTTTTTTTATAAATTGAGCATATTTACTTTGCTTTAATTCAGCTGCAGAAGCTTCACAAATTTAGCATTGCACAAGTGTTGGTTTTTTTAAATGCTACAAAATTAGTTTCTTGTGAACATTTTCATATACTGAAAACACCACACAATTTGTAACACTTGGAAAAATATATTCAATTCACATCAATTCTCAAATCCTCTCACTGGAAGATACCATTATTTTACATAGTCCACCATTACTTCTAAAATCAGAAAAATCAGATAAAAAAGGGTCAGTACCACAGACCAATGTGCTTGACATTGTTGAGATTAAATTTTAAACCAACCAGAAGCTGTATAAAATGCCATTTTGATTTTTCCTCTTATGTTGTTTCTGCTTAAATAACATCAAAAGATACAGACACAACCACTGAAAAAAGATCACTTTAGTTTGCCATCATTGAAACTGTAGAACTAATGAATGTGCTTGTATTCCAAACACAGCATGAAATATTATTCAGGTTTTAAAATTTGCTGCAATTGATACATAATATAAAAAAATTATCCATGAGATGACTGATTTCAGGTTATTTTTTTTTTCTGAGGCATTAAAGAGTGCTAAGTCATTTTGGGTACATTTTATCATGTCCTCAAATAAGGCAGGCATATTAGTTGTTGCATATGCTTTTAAAAAGGATGAAAAAATATTAATTTCAGAACCTCATCTATTACAATCTTCACTAGATAATTAAAGTCAAGTAATTAAAAATTGATAATGTTAATTTTTAATATTTTAAATTGAAAGTCAGAAAAATCTTTAACTTATTTTATCCCTTATATTTCAGAGTTGGCCAATCTTAACTTTATTAAAATACTTAATTGTTGAAACTGTAGGGTAAAACCCTACAGAGGAAGTGGAGTACTAAAAATTATGCCACTGGGCCAAGAGGAGAAAATCTTTCACAATAAATCTCTTTCCCCATTGGAGAAGAAAACAGAAAGAATCATTTTAGCCCTTCTTAGCCTTTCAGAAGGAAAAGGCTCCAGAGTAGAGTTTTATTTTCCTGATGATAATAAAAAAATTCTATCTGTAAAAGGACCTAGCTCAGGAAAACTCTAAGTAGATCTCTCTAGTAAGGATTAACAACAACAAAGACAACCACCACCACCACCTTTCTCCACAGCTAAGACTTAAGAAGCAGAACTTAAGTGTGTTATCTAAATCACAATACCACTCAATACACATTACATATATAAAAGTAAAGTCAATCCTAATCAGAAAGCTGGAAATTCCATTGAAAATTAGACCTTTCCCACCTATACTTTAAAGATCTGCTCATTATGTTTTGGTTTAAGTGGTCTCTTCTGAAATTAGAGACTGTAAAAGTCTCACATTCAACTTGTAAGGATTTTCAGCAGTAAAGCAGATTCGGTACTTTAATAGATTTTTTTATGCAAAGATTTTCTTCTCGAAATGAAAATAGATCGTTAGGAAGAGAACAATTTGCACTCCCAAAACTACATGGTACATCATGGCATTCATGTTCTGAATTTAAATTTGGCAATGGGCGGCACTTTCTAAGGGGGGGGGGCATAATATGCCCTTGAGGAAAAACTTAGTTAAAATGAAAAGTTTGAAGTCTAGAATAAAAGCTTGCTCCTCTCAGAGCGGGGAAAAATGGACATGATTAGCGGGTGGGCGGGTGAAGAAAGCAGCGGCTGCGCTGCAGCGGGCGGTAGGACCGCGCAGACGCCGCTCGCCCCGCAGCGCCCGCGCGGGCTCCGTCAGGGCAATTAGAGCAGCGCCGGCCGCGCCAAGCAGGGCGCTGTCAGCCTTAATCTGCGCGCTGACAGGCAGCGCGAAGCCCGAGCTCAGCCCGCAGGAAGCACGACCAGTGAACCCATATTGCTTTGACAGTTGCACTCATCTAGAAATAATGCAAAACGCTATTTAGATGTATATATCACGACCCTGTGCTCTAGGAAGAAAACAATCTAATGAGGGGCTGGGAGTCTGCTCCCCGACAGCAAGCAGTTAGGCGACGTGTGGATGCATGCTCCAGAGTGGTTCCTTGGCTTCCCCTCCCCCGTCTCGCTCGCTCTCCTCTTACAGCTCTTCGTGCTTTATTCGGTGGGAGCGTCGCGTCAGAGTCGGCTTGAGGGAACTTGGTCTTTGCCTCAGAGGCTTCGGTAAAGAATTTGAAAATAGACGGGAAGCTCTTCCAGGAAGTTAGCTCGTGACGGTCGGTGCCTGCTGAGACTCGGGGACAGTCAGGTAGCATGGACTCCACTGATGTATCTAATGGTTCTGAGCTAGAGACCCAATTACAACAGTTCTCTCTCATCCATTCCCGAATCGTTTTCCCAGCTTCTTGATGCCATACATTGTGAACAGAGTCTGTCAGTGCCACAGCAGTTACCTTACTTTTCACATCCGCTTCTCGTTGAATCATCAGTTCAACAAAAGCAAGTCCTCCATAGCTGTGAGCAACAAAAAATACATTCTCAGCTGCAGACTGGGCTATGAAATGGTCCCAAACATAGACGGCATGTTCTTCAGGAGAACCATTCTCTCTTATATACAATTGCATCATTTCTTTTTCTCTTTGGGGGTTACGATACTTCTCATAGAAATCACGTCGCTTCTTTGTTTCTTTAGAGACTTTATCTTTTCTTTCCCGTTTTTCTGCTGGTTCATCTGAACTATCAGAAGATGACTGTACATGCATCTTCGGCTTTTCTACTTCAATATAGTTTTCATTGGGATTCAGTACTATTACTCCATATCCTTCATCCACAGCTCTCTTAATAAAAGGTATCTGTGTGCCACTGTCCAGATCTTCATTTATAATAAGCCTTCTAGCCCACTGACCTGCCCTGACAACACCACTACCATGAATTAAAACCATCAGTTTCTGTGGATTTGTCAAAGCATCATCACTCATAAAGATAAAACTCTTTGGTTCACTTTCAGTGGCATCTACTGGAATAGAGATTTTTTTTCAAATTACAGTCCTTCTCCAGGAGTTCATATACATACTTCGTGATAATCTCTCCCAGAGCCTCATATCTTTTCTGGTTCCATCTGTGCAAATCTTCCCGGTAATTAAAAACAAATGGTTCCCCAGTTTTTATGTGTCTTAACTGCCCCTTTTCATTAAAAGCGTATTCAAATCCTTCCAGAGTATCAGGAAAATCAAGAGGTGGTTCATCTTTTTTCATTAGTTCATCCAAATCTATTCTAGATAATAAGTCTGAGCTCTGCCCCCAGCTACAGGGCTGAGGGGGGAGGCGGGAGGAGGCGTGGCCTTCCAGCTCGCTAGTGGAACTCCCTCGTGCGGTTGTTGTGACTTTCCCTCTCGGGATCCGCGCCCCGACCAAGTTCGAGTTGCACTTCCGGGGTCCACAGGAGCCTCACTTGGTCTTGATATAGAATTGCTATATATCGCTACATGCTGTTTGCTAAAACTTTGTTGAGGATTATTTTTTATCTATGTTCATGAAAGATATTGGTCAGTACATTTTTTTTCTGTTTATGTCTTTATCTTATTGACATTATAGTCCCATGGTATAATTTGGAAAATGTTCTCTATTCATTTATTTTCTGAGAGAGATTATAAATAATTATTATCATTTCTTTCTTAAATTTTTGGTAGAATTTACAGTGAAATTTTTTTGTGCCTGGTGCTTTCTTCATTGGAAGGCTGTTTATTATTCACCTGTTCCCATCCCAGATATAGACTTACTCAAGATGATCTATTTCTTCTTTTGTGAATGCTATAGACTGAGTTGTATCCCTTTAAAATGTATTAGTTGGAACATAATCTCCTATGTGATGGTGTTCAGAGGTGGGGCCTTTGAGAGAAGGTTATGTCCTGAGGGTGGAGCCTCATTAATGGGATTAGTGCTTTGGTTAAAGAGGCCACAGGGTCTTCCCCTCTTCTGCCATGTAAGAACACAGAGAGGAGATATCCTTCTATATTCCTGGAGGTAGATCCCCAAGAGACACTGAAATTGCTGACATCTTGAATTAATTTTGAACCTCTTCATCTCCAGAAGTATGAGAAATAAGTTTCTGTGTCAATTCAAAATCATATCAAGCCACTCGGTTTATGATATTCTGTTAGAGCAGCATGAATATATTAAGACACTGAGTTTTGGTGGTTTGCATCTTTTAAGGAATCAGTCCATTTTCAAATTGTAAGCATGCATAGTTTTCCTAATATTCTTTTGTTAATCTTTTAATGTTCATGACATCAGTGGTGATGAACTTGTTTTATTTCTGATATTAGTAATTTTTAAATTTTTTATGTCTGTCTCCTCATTTCTCTTCTTTCCTCCTGCTCTACTTCTGATTTCTCTCTTTCCTGACCTTTTCTCTCTCCCATTACCTTGGTTTGGGTTTTATCAATTTTATAGATCTTTTTTAAAAAATGGCTTTGGATTTTGTTGATTTTTTTGATATTGATTTAAAAAAACTTCATTGATTTTTGTTCTAATTTTTATATCTTTTCTTGCTTTATTTAGGTTCTTTCTCTATTTTTCTAAGACGAATACTTAAATTATTGATGTTACAGCTTTCTTATTCGAATATATGTATCCTGTGCTAAAATCTTCCTTCTAAGTACTGCTTTCTATACATCCGTGGTTGGCTGGCTCCATTTCTTGGACCTGAGGTGAGACAGAATATCATGGTGGAGGGCTTAGTGAAGAAGAGCTGTTCAGTTCAGGGCAGCCAGGAAGCAGAGAAAGAGAGGGAGAGTATGGGCTGTGGAGAAGATAAATTTCAGGCAAAGTTCCAAGTGACCTACTTTCTCCAATTAGGTGTCATCTCCTAGAAGTTCATTCAGCTATCACTGGATTAATCCCCTGAGGAGGTCAAAGCACTCATGATTCAGTTATTGGCTAAAAACTCCAACTCTGAACCTTGATGCATGGGTGACCATGCTTTCAGCACATGAGCCCTGTGGGGGACATTTCAGATTCCAACCCTAACACTAACACAATCCTTTATCCTTTCAATAAATATTAACTGAACCTGTATCTTAGTCTAATTTTTATTACATTACTAACATTGTTTTGAATTGAGAACTCATATATATATTTATGGGATGCCATGTGATTTTATACACACACACACAGAGAATGTAGAATTATTCAAAAGTCAAGCTCATTAATATTATCTATCTAGTTCACTGCTGATCTATTATATTTTGTGGTGAAACATTTGACAGGAATCTGGAAGCAGAATGGTGGAGGACTCTGTCTCTGGGTTTCATGGGGTTGCTTGCAGTCAAGAGGATGGCCAGGGCACCATCCTCCCAAGTCTTGATGGGGATTGAAAGACCACTTCCAAAACGGTGCCCTAGCATGGCTAGTGGCAGGATGCTTACAATCCTAGCCAAGTGGACTCATTCACATTGTGGCTCATGATGGGTCAGGGGACCTCCCTCAAAGCAAATGACAAGAGGGAGAGAAGAAGTCAGAGAGGAAAAGGGAGAGGTAGGTATAGAAAAACAGGGAGAAGGAGAGAGAAAGAGGGAGAGAAAGACAGAATGGAAGAAAGTAAAAGAGGAGAGGGGGAGAGAGAAAAGCAGAGAAGAAGAGGAAAGTGGGGAGAGAGAAAAAGAGAGGGAGAAATATAGACAGGGAGAGAATGAGGAGGGAGATAAAGAGGAGACAGAGATAGACAGGGAGAGAGAAAGTTGGAGTGAGATAGGGAGAGAGAGAGAGAGAGAGAGAGAGAGAGAGAATATGACCACCAACAAGACAAGAGATACAGTATGCTGTGTAACCTAAACCTGGAGCCAGGGAGAGAGCCATGGCTTCTGCCATCCTCTGTTGGTCATATAGATGCACCCTGTGCCATGCAGAAGGACAGGGACACAAGTTACTGAAGGGCAGATCACTGGGCCATCTTGGAGGCTGGCTATCACAGGATCCAGGAAAAAATAAGCACATAGATGGCCTGATATTTTCAGTAAAAAAAAAAAGATTCATATTCCATGGCAGGGTTTGGGGATAAATAAGTAATGGACACATGGAGAATAACCCCCCCCCCATGAGTCAATTATTAAGTAAAAAAATAAAAGAAGAAGTTGTACAGAGATTAATTACAACACATTACTCAGCAGTGACCAATGTATGCAAAGAAACATCTCCTACACACTGAATCCTGATTCATGAGGATGGGAGGAATCAGACATGTGTGTGCATCTGGCCTCCATGAGAGAACAAACTTTGACTCTCTACAGAGGAATGTTGATGGGTAATTTCTAAATCTGAAAAGAAATTGAAAAAGCAGAAGCAACATTGCTATTGAGAAGTAAATATTAAAAGAACCAGTCTAAATACCAGGAGGAGGATGGAGAAAGTAGGGAGCTACAGAAGAGGAGATGGGTTCCATCCCAAGCCCTACAGAACTATCTGATTATCCAAACTGTGCACATTTATCACTTTGTTTAGAACAAAACACAAAGGAAATTTAAATCACCAAAAACAAAACCCATAGCACCCAAGCTGCCTTCCATGCCCAGCTCCCTGCAGCCTGGGCAGGAGCACAGACAGCCAGGCCTTTTCCTGGGTCTGGGCTCCCCAGTGTCCTCCTTCCCCTCCTGCAGGTGCCCTTGGTCTTTCTGCTCTGTCCTGGCCCTCAACTCGATCCCCTGGCCTGCCACTACCTAGGCTGCCCTCTGCAAGGTGGGGAGGAGCCTAAGAAAGGGAGGAAGCCAGCTAGGCAAGCAGCTCTCTCACCACCAGCCCACACTGGCCTCTGGTGTCAGAAGCTGAGGGGCTTGGTCCCCTGGCTGGGAGGCAGGGAGCAGGCTGTGCCATCCTTCCACACTCCTCGCCCACCACCCCCCTGCCACTCACCCACATGCCAGTGCAGCCACCTCTGCTGTCATTAGTAATTGACAAAACTCCACCAGGTGCCTGGCCAGGGGAGTGCAGTGGGAACCGCTGGGCTGCTTGGGTTGCTGCTGGGGCAGGTGGGCCAGGTCCATGAGCCCCCATCCCACACAGGCCCCTGGTGGTGCCCCAAGTTCCTCACCTTTCTGAGGGACTAGAGAATGGGCTTCCTTGGGCAAGAGAGGGGTGTCTTCAGCTGGGCACTGTACCTGGAGACACTGATCCTACCATCCCACTGATGGGGAAAGAGGCACAGAGAGGTGAAGTGACTTATCCCAGCACACAGAGCAGAAGCCTGAATTATAACCTGCACACAGCTGTCTCCACCAGGGCCAGGAGCTCCAGGCAAAGGCCTTCAGGCGCTTTTCTGAGGAGGCAGTAGAACAACCCCCTGTGGGAGTGTGCTAGGGATCTAAGGGGAAGATTGGCTCCCCTGCAGCCTGAGATGGCCTTGAGGCCCTGCATGGTTGGCTCCAGGAGGCCCATGGCTCTAGTGAGATGTTGAGGAAGGGGCCAAGGGGCCCAGCTTGACCCTCTCAAGCAGCCCAGTGTCTGGGGGTGGGGTAGACAGAAGCTGGCCTTCGGCAGATCATACAGGCCACTCCAGCTCTGGCTGGAGTTCCTGAGGTCATAGAAGAGCCCTGAGGGGTTCTAGGTGAAACCCAGAAGCCAGCCAATCCACTGCTGGAAGTCACCCCCTCCCAGTTCCTAGGCAGGTTGGGGGACTGGGAAGAAGCACAGAGGCCAGCAGGTGAACTGCCAAGTCTATTTGGATCTGACTTGAATTAATAAGAGTTTCAATAATATTCTTAGCCCCTAAAACCACTTAGCTCATGGTGGCCTATAAGGCTCTGTAGCAAAGAACTTAGACCCCTGAGTGCTGCTCCCACAGCCCCAGGGGAATGGTCTGCCCTACAGTTCCCACCTGTGGCCTGCTAGCTAGAAGGCCAACACCTGTGGCCTCTGTGAGCCCTGCTTCTCCAAACAGCCTTCCTCACTGTTGGTCACCATGTTTCAGGCCTGAGCCAACCCTTAGATTCCTCCCCTCCTGGAGTCTTTTCAGTCCCAGGGAAGGTGAGATAGTAATCATTCCCACCTGATGTCTGAGTTGTGCCCAGTTTATTAGAGAGAAGCCATCAGATCCCTGCCAGCTATTCTCAGCTTCAACCCTGTTCTTCCAATTTCCCTGACCCATGGTCCTGATGGAGGTCTGTCCAAATCTGAAAGAAGTTAGGAGGGCAGCTTCTGGGGCCACCTGCAAGCTTTCCAGTCTGGGCTTCCATGGGAGTGCCAGGGAGTACAGTGTGTGTGTGTGTGTGTGTGTGTGTGTGTGTGTGTGTGTAAGTTTGTGTGGGGTGTGGTGGGCAGCTGGACAGGGCTGTTCCTCCTGGGGACCCTGATAGCCTGGGGCACTCTGGCAGGGGTTTTGGGCACCAGCTCAGGCCCACCCCAGCAGGTAGGTGGACTGAGATGACAGTTTTCCCACCCAGGGGGAGACAGACAGGAATCTGTACACTGATAGTGTCTTTTGCAATTAGTTGCTCCCTGATCATGTCCCCTGGAACCCCTATACCTCCCCACCTGGCTCTGCCCCATCTGCTGCCAACTTAGGTGCCTTCTCTCCTTAAGGGACAAGCAAGTGTTTCCCATCCTCAATGGGAAGGGGTCTCAAAGCTTGGGTGAGAATGTGACCCTTTCCCTAGCTCTCCATGTGTGCAATGCCTGCCCAAGCCTATGGCAGTCATGTGTCCCTTGGAGAGCTTTTCTCAGGTCTGCTTGAGGAAGTGACATAATATTTTAGGAGGAGAGCTCTGGGTGCTTTCACTATGGCCCTGTTCTCTTCACACCCTTGAGAGGATTCCAATGGGGGACCTGTATATGGGGCTGACCCATGCTCAGGTGTTCAGTGGGCAGGTGCAACCCTCTGCCTACCATCTTGTTCCTGGGCCCAGCCTGGGACTAGACTCCTGCTCATCCACTCTTCACTTACTGGGAATTTCCTGAATGTCCAAGAGACTTCATATGTATTTGTACATATAATGCCCACCAAAACTGCTGGGGAAAACATGATCTAAGTGAGACCTGGTAGTCAGTTTTCTCAGAAGCTGCTGTAAACCCACCCCAAGGGGGTCCTCAACACTCAATGCACACTGGCTTGAGTGAGGGGCCTGGCATCTGGGCTGCATCTAGTCAGGATATGTTGGGCTATCCCTTGGGCTCAGCAGTAACCCATCATTGAGCATGTGGCTGAGTCTCTTTCCCTGCTGCCTTTCTGTTTGGTTCACAGCCCAGCTGCACTAGCATAATGTAACAGGTTGCTGAGAGACCCAAGGAAATATCCACAGATGGCATGCAAGATATTGGTGTACTTTTTCTTTTGGTACCAGGAATTGGACACAGAGATATTTCATCACTGAACCACATCCCCAGACCTTTTTTCTATTTTATTTAGAGATAGGGTCTTGCTAAGTTGCTGAGGCTGGCTTTAACTCACAATCCTCCTGCTTCAGCATCCTGAGCTGCTGGGATCATAGGTGTGTGCCACCATGACCAGTGAAATTGGTGTATTTAAAGCTGCTCATGGAGAAGGTCCAGGGTAGCAGATTGGACAGGCAGTGGCCACCCCAGTATACCTACTGCAACTCCATCCCTTTTCATATCTTGTCCAATGGAAGCTGGCTAACAAGAGGAAATTGTCACCTCCATGGCACCCAGGGAGAAGGATTTACTGGTCAGGCCACAGTAGTGACATTATTAGAGTACTTTATCTGCTTTGATTCTTTCATGACCAGTATCCAAAGAAGAAGCTGTCCTAGTTTGTGTGCAAAAAAGCAGCTCCTACTGATAATGCTGGTCTGCTCTATATACAGGTGTGAGAGTCAGTGTTCCTTAGGATGCCATTTACCTGGACATTCTGCTCTGGGCTTAATGTGTCTTGGGAATAGACTGGGGCACATAAGGGACATGGTTTGTCGCTGTCCTCCATTTCTTTATTTTTTTAATTAATTAATTTATTTCTTTACACATAACTGAAAGTGATGTTGCAGTACATAAGTTATTTACAACTGTGCAGTAATGTGTTGCAAAATAAATTATCTAGAAGGCAGCAAAAGTACATTGTGAATGTATATAAAACTGTACAGCGTTCGTTCTCGGATACTCTCTATAGGATTATTGGCTCTCTCTATAGGATTAGTGTTTCAAGTTACGTTCTCAGAAAGAGAAACAAAATGCCCAAGATTAAAGGAAAAAAATATACAAACCACGTGGATTTGACTCCATTAAAAACACTATTGGAAAGTCCTGGCTGAGTCCCTCTGTGGCCGGCAGGTGGCCCTCGCCTGGCACCAGCGACCTCAGTGTCCCAGCCTGTCCTGAGGACCTTGGCGGGCGGACACTCCTGCCCCGGACCAGAGGTCACTGTTGTGCGAGGTGGATGCCTCAGTCGTTTCCTTTAGTTGATCAGAGGGGAGCAGGGACTTCAAAAGCACACTCTCCTGCTCCTCGGTTGCCTGCGGCTGGCTGGGAGGGACCCAGGTGCCCCTCTGGATGGGCCATGGTCTCCTCCTCCTGCTGGGCCAACGAGGCACTGCAGCGTGGGGGCCGTTCTCCCTGCCACCGCTGGTAAAGACTCTGATTTCCTGGCCTCCGGGCTGGTCTGGCAGGCGAGGCGTGTGGCCAGGTGCAGTCTCTGGGCTCCTCCCACCTGGCAGGCACAGTGCCCTCCTGCACTGCGGGCACGTCAGCAGCACTGGTGACTACGGCCCTTGCCGGTGTCCTGCGACTTTCCCCTGGTGTCACGCTGGCAGCAGCACAAAGTCATCATTGATATCGACCATGGGCACGTAGAAAGAGGGCACCTCCTTCACACACAGTGACTTGTGCCCTGCGGGGTCCAGCTCCTGTGCCTTCAGCTGCCACTCCATCCTCTGTGCGGCATTGAGGGCTGCGGCCTCATGCTGCTGCCACATCAGGAGGCAGTTCTTCATAGGGTCGTACTTGTCATCCACGTCCTGTAGCCAGGAGATGAACTGGTGGGCGTTGAAGCGATCTCGTAAGGACTTGTTCTCCTCGCCCTGGCTCTCCAGAGGCATGTTGTAGACCTCAGAGTCCAGCAGCATCGTGCAGGCACTGAAAGGCACTGCCTGGTTGGCGATGGTCCTGGCCGCCCGGCAATGCACCCGCAGGATCTCTTGCTCACACGACACGATCGATCAGCTTCTCCCGCTGGATGCTGTGCTGTAGAAGCAGCTTTCCCCGCACCGTCTCCTGCTGCTTGAACAGCTCCTTCAGGGGCTCCGCCAGGGAAGGGGGGGGGGTGCAATCACAGGGATGTGCAGCTTGCTGAGCGGCTTGCCTTCCAGGAGGTAGGACCTAGTGTAGGTGACGTACTCGGCGTAGCACTGGGGTGCCTGGGGCGTGATGTAGCAGAGGATCTTGCGCTTCTCCTCAATCTTCTTTCGGATCTGGAGGTACTCCAAGTAGGGGTTGGACCTGTGGCTGTGGTAGGGCTCAATGTCGTCCAGCTTGATGGCGTCCACAATGGCGGCCAGCGTCTGCTGGATGACCTCTCGTGTCTGCTGCGTACTTGTGTTCAGCTGCTGCTGCAGCTGCTGGCTGGAGCGCTGGAAGCGGTGCTTGCGGGGGTGCTGGGCCTGGGCATCCTCCTCCTCAGAGGCATGGCCTTTGGTCCTGGCAGCTGGGGTGGGCGTGGGGGCGGGCTCCTTATCAGTAGGAGGTATGCTCTGCTTGCTCTGGCTGGCCAACATCTGAGCGCGGTTCCTGGTCATGTGCTGAGGGACCTCCTCCACCTTGGGGGCTTTCGGGGGCTGGGCAGTGGGCTTGGGCTCTGGATCCGTAGCTTCTGGCTGGAGGCTGCCTGGGGGCCCCTCCACAGGGATGGCAGCAGGGGTGACCTCAGCACTGTCAGGCGTCTGTGCCGTGCCATCAGTGGCAGGGCCGTCGGGTACATGATGGGGAGGTGGAGGGGTCCTCAGTCTTGGTCTCCTCAGCTCCGACCCCCAGGGGACACTGTTCGGGAGGGCCAGGGGCCAGTGCCAAGCCAGAGTCCAAGTCCTCGGGGGTCCTCTCGCCTGCCACAGTCTCTGCCTCTACCGCGGCTTCGAGAACCACGTCCAGCTTTGGCTCCTCTGAGGGCTCAGACTCGGTGGGAAGTGGGGGAGAGGCCTGGTCAGGAGGCAGTATGGGCTGCCCCTCAGCCCCAGGGGCGCTCTCCTCTGGTGGGACGGGACTCCCTTCCACGGGCTCGGTCTGGACATCTGAGGAGTCTTTGGGCTGGAGGGGGAGATCGGGCAGCGAGAAGGGCCCCAGGTCCAGGTCATTCTCGGGGCTGGTGAAGGCGTCATGCCAGGGCACTGGCTCGCCCTGGCTGAGGGCAGACAGGCTGTGGCCACCGTGCAGGAAGCTGCTTTCCAGGGTCCCCAGAGCCTCCACTTGGGTCACCATGGTGACACACGTGGGCTCAGGGGCCACGTCAAGGGGTGCCTCAGGAAGTGACTTGCAGCCACTGAAGAAAGACTCCAGTCTGGCAGAGGTGGCATACGCAGTGGCCCCTTCTGTGGTGGAGACGGCCACAGAGATGGCTCCCGCCCCATCGTCTTTGACCTCCTCCAGGCCCGGTTCGGTGGCTGGCAAGGGGTAGGAGCTGGGGGATACGGGGTATGGGGGCTCTGAGGTGCTGAAGGGTCCTGGAACAGTGATATGCAGGGTCTCTGCAGGACAGAAGTGTTTGGGGGACTCTGGGATCCTCTGTGGAGACTTCAGCAGAAGGTCGGAGCCCACGGGCCAGCCAGGGGTTTTCAGAGGTACTGGCCACCAAGGTGGAGGAAAGGGCCTGCTCCGCGGCAGGATAGGCCCACTCCACCAGCTCCTCGGTGATGACAGTGTTGAAGGGGCCCTCGTCCAAGGGCTCCAGGTAGCTGGGCTCCGGAGGGATGATGGCTGCTGTGGCCTGCTGGTCCTCTGTGGCATCCAGAGGAAGGCCCAGGTCTGGGGGCAGGGCCCCCTCGATGGCTGGGGCCAAGAGGTCGCCCCTAGTGGCAGGGGAAGGCTTGGCTGGTAGGCCAGGGAACACGGCCTCTGGGGAAGGTGCGCTGCTGACCATGGCAGCTTTGGGTGAGGGGAGGCCATAGTCAGGGGAGTAGTAGCCAGGGGAAAGGCAGGCAAACTTCTCTGCTGGAACAGGTGGCAGGGCAGCCTTGTCCTCCATCAAGTGCTGGCCGGGAGAGTCAAAGCTGGAGGTGGCAGGAACACTCTGCTGTCTGAACAGCTTGTCCCCCACACTGAACTCCTCCTCAGGGGTTCTCCTGATGTCCACGGAGATGGAGCGGTACAGGTTTGTGGGGACAGGCCTCGTGGGCGTCTGGCCCGGGTGCTCTGAAACCCCGCTTGAGGCCACAGAAAACCTGTCGTAGAGCGGGGGGAGCAAGCACTGGTGGTGGGCAGCGGGTGCTGGGTGTCGGTACAGTCGAACACCAGGTCGGGGTAGTCGTCGGCACTGCAGGACGGGGTCTGGAGCTTGTGCAGCTTCTCGTAGCTGGGACCCGACTCCAGTGAGGTTGGAGTGGGCACCCCGGCTGGCTGGCTCTGCTCGGTCCCGGGCGAGGCGGGCAGGGCCTCCTTCAGGGGCGGCCCTGCTGACCAGTCTTTGGCCTCGGCACCCAGTCCTGGTGGGGGCTTGCTTTCAGGAACAGGTGGCGTCGCAGCTGACTCCTTGGCCTTCTTCTCTTTGAAGGGAGGGTCCAGCCCCAGGGGCTTCTTGGGCGCAGCATCCAGGCCCTTCTTGCGCATGTCATCCATGGGCTTTGCCTTTTCCCGGAGCCTGGGGTCCCCAGACCTGTGCCGCAGCTTCTCCATCTGCCGCATGCGCTCCTTGTGCCGCTTGTGCCGCTCCTCAATCTCCAGGTCCTTTTGCGACAGCATCCACACAAAGCTGGTCATCATCAGGTCGCCATCCCCCAGCAGCTTCTCCTGGGGCCTGGTGTCCTTCTTGCCTGGGTCTCTGGGTGGCGGGAGCTTGTCCATGCCGTTGCTGATCTTGGTGGGGTTGCCCCTCTCCTTCTCTGTGCCCTCTCGGGGCTTTTCCTTGGGCTTGGCCTCACCCAGCTTCAGGGCCTTCTCCCTGCCCTTTTCCTTGTCCCAGATGGTGGGCCGCGGCTCCTCCTTGTGGTGCCTGTCCCTGTGCTTGTCCTTCTCCTCCCGCCACCGCTCCCTGTGCTTCTCCCTCCTCCTCTTCTCCTTCAGGGAGCCAGGGCACTGGACCCGAAAGGCTTCAGCTCCTTCTCCACTTTCTTGGGAGGCTCCCTCTCGGGCTCGCTCCTCTCTCTCTTCTCAGAAAACCCGTCGGTGGCCTTGTCCAGCTCCTCCTCGCCGTCCACCTTCACAGCGTAGGCCATGCCATAGGCCTCGGAGTCCAGGAAGTCCTTCTCGTACTGGCCGGGCTCCCTCCTGCCCTAGTCCTTGGCCTTCTCCTTCCTCTTGGCTTTCTCCTTCTTGGCCCGCTCGCGTTTGTGGCTCTTCTTGGAGGAGGAGGAGGAGTGCCAGTGCCGCTCCTTCTCCCTCAGCCTCACGGCCAGTCAGGGGCCCTCCCGGGCCTTGTCCTCCAGTGGCTCTGAGAAGGACACCTCTAGGAGGGCGCTCAGGCCGGGCTCGGGGCCGCAGTCTGCAAAGCTGTCGGAGGAGCCCTCGCTGGCCTTGTCGTGCGCCTCCTCCCTGCCCTCCTGCAGCGCCTCCTCCTCTAGCCGCTCCAGCAGGCTGCGCTCCACCTCTGAGACCCGCGAGGCCCTCTGCTCCCAGTCCTGCTTCTCCTTGTGCTTGCCCTTGGCCCTGTCCTCCCCGGGATGCTTCCTCTCCTCCTTGTCTGGTGGCCTCTGCCTGCTTTGCCTCTCCTGGGTGGCGTCGGCCAGGACCCGGTCCTTGTGGTCCTTGTCCCTCTTCTCTCTGTGCTTCTCCAAGGCCTTCTCCTTCTTGTCTCTGCCTGCTTCAGGGGCACCCATGTCCTTCCTCTTCTCTTTGGGCTCCTTGTCCCAGGGCTTCTCGTGGGGCCTGTCAGAGGGGCACTTCCTGTGCCTGTCTGCAAGGAGCAGCTCCCTCCCATCCTCCCTCTCCTGGAGGGCGTCCGCCCTGGGGGCCTCATAGGCCTCCCCTGCCCGCAGCCTGCTGGCCAGGTACTCCTTTTTCTCGTTCTTGCTTTTGTCCGTGAAGATGTCTGCGATGTACCAGCTCTTCTCTTTCCCCTTCTTTTCCTCTCTCTTTTCAGAGGAGTCCTCGGAGGCGGCTGCAGGGAAGGCCTTGTCCTTCCTCTCCCGGGCCTGGTCGAGGCCGGCCCTCCTGTCTCGGTCTCTGCCGTGTGTGTCCTTGCCCTTGCACTTCTCCTTGCCATCCTTTCTCTTCTTGAGGCATCTGTCAAAGTCTCTGTCCTTCGGACACTTCTCGCCTCGGTCCCTGTCGCTGGACTTGTCCTTGTGCCTCTCGGAGCGAGCCTTCTCCTTCTTCTCCTTCTCCCGAGCTGCGTGGTGCCACTTCCAGGACTCCAGGCTCTTGGCGAGGTCGCAGTCGGGCTTGTCCTTGAAGGCGCCCTCGCAGCCACACTCCTTCAGCTCCTCCCTGTGCGGCTCCTCTGGCCGCAGGCGGACATCCTTCCGCTCCCTGGAGCCCTCCAAGGAGTCTCTCCGGTCCCGTGGGTCCCGTGTGCCTTCCGAGGACTCTCTCCTCTTCTTGTCCTTGTTGGGGAGGTAGCTGGGAAGGCCCCGGTGCTTCTCCACCTGGTCCCTCCTCTTCTCTGAGCTCTTGTCCAAGTAGTCCCGGTCCTTCTTTCGGAAGAAAGAGTCTCTGAGATCTCATTTTTCCCGGGCCTTATTGTCCCGCTTCTTCTCCTTACTGTCCTCTTTCACCGTTTCCAAGATAAGTTTGGCCACAGAGTCACTCTTGATGTCCCTGTAATCTGTCACTGGGGAGTCCCAGCTGTCCTCCCCTTTGAAGTCAAAGGAGGAGTCGGAGAGGTCTGAAAATCACCTGTCCTGCTGGTCGTCAGACAGGCTGAGCTTGGTGTCCTCGCTCTCCAGGAAGTGGCCCCGGTGGCAGCAGTCGTCGAAGGCTGCGTCCTCCCTGTAGGCCTTCTCCCTCCAGAGCCTCTCCTTGTCCTCCTTCAGGGTCTTCTTCTTGGCCTCGCCCTTCTTCTCCGGCTTGGGGGGCCGGTCCTGGGCCTTCTTCTTCCTCTCCTCCTTGTATGGCCGCAGCCTCTTGGGGGACTTCTCCTTGCCCAGCCTCTCCCACTCAGCCCTGCCAGCCTGGTCCTTTTCCTCCCGGAAGGCCCTGCGGCCGTCCCTGCCCACGTCCTTGATCCTCTTCAGTGGCTTCTCGTTTCTGAAGAGCCACTCCTTGTCCTCGGGCTTCGTCCTGCCCAGCCTCTCCTCCCTCTTGAGGTGGTCTCGGTCATGCTTCAACACCCGCAGCCTGCCCTCCGCGGAGATGTCGCTGTCCAGGAGGGCGGCCTTGTCGGCCTTGGGCCTGGGGTCCTCGTACTCGTAGGTGAAGCTTTTCAGCTTCAGCTCCTGGCCAGGGCACTGCCCCTTCTCCTTGTTTTTGTGTCTGTTTCGTCTTGTGTTTCTTGATGACTTTTCCCTCCTTGTCTAGCTTGGGCACGGAGCCGTCCACGCTGGGGTGGAAGCTGCCCCTCTTCTCGGGAGCCATGTTCTGCAGGCTGCCCCTCTTTTGGTGCTCTTGCTTCCTCCTCGCAGGCTTTAGGGACTCCACGCTGGAGCCCTTAGAGGAGCAGTCCGACTCGCTTGTCAGGCCGGTGCCTGATGAGTCCGACAGCGAACTGACCTGCAACCAGGCAGGGGAGGACACCGCCTTCCAGCTGTCTGCGCGCCAGTGCTTGCTGTGCTGGTCGGCGTGGCTGGTGCCATGGGACGAGGTGGAGGAGGCTGACAGCGAGCTGAAGAGTGATGTGTCCTTCAGCACCAGGGGGGAGCCCCTGTGGCAGCCCGTGCTCCCCACCGAGTCCCCGTCATCCTGGCTCTCGGAGGATGCGCGCTCGGACCCGGAGGAGCACAGCTTGTCACTCCTCTTCCCAGGCCGCACCTCCTTGCCCTGGGCCTCCTTCTTCCGCTTCTTCTTCACTTTGCTCTTCTCCTTCTGCTGTCTGGGCGCAGGGGGCTCATGGGCCTTTGAGCCGGGCAGGACTGTGTGCGCTGAGAGCCTCAGCTTCTCCCCCGCACCCACAGCCAGACCCGCGTCCTCCTCGTCTGAGGTGTCGGACAGGATGTGATGGGCGGCTTTCTTTGGCGCGGTGGTGCTATTCTTGGCATAGCTCTTGACCTCCATCTTGGGGATTGACACGAAGCTGCTGGCCTTGGGTTCTTTCCTATAGTCTTTCTTCAGCAGATGCTTGTCGTCCACGGGAGGGACCCTGTCCTGCTCATCGTCCTCATCAAACTCATACTCGTCCTTGACAGACGTCACAGTCTTCTGAGGCTCTGGGTTCTTGGCCTTGAGCTTCAGGCCCTTCTCAAACTCAGAGTCTGTGTTGTTGCCATCAACTGAGCTGGAAGGTGCAAAGGATGGGGCGTCCTCCTCCTTGGAGCTCTCCAGGAGGGCAGGGCTGGCCAGCCCCTGCTTCTGGAGAAGCACGTCATTTGATCTATCCCATCTGAGGCCAGCCACAGCAGAGGGAACCAAGAAGTCTGCTCAGAGGTGGGGCTGGCCTCCCGGCAGAGACCGCGGCAGAGACCGCAGCTTCTCGGTGGCCAGGCCCCAGGTGTGGCTCCTGCAGTCCGGAGTTCCTGAAGGCGCCAGGCCCCCAGGAGGCTGGGAGACCCTGCGTGGCCATCCATGGAGCTTTCCTGGCTGGAGGGGTACGTGCCTTTGCCCAGCAGCAGGTTCACCATAGTTGGGGAGTTGGCAACTTTCAGCGGAGTCTCTCCTTTCCTGTTGCTCTGCTGAGGGTTTCCTTCATATCGCAGCAACAACTCTACCACCTTATAGTGCCCGTTGTTGGCAGCGTCGTGCAGTGGTGTGTCTTCATCCAGGCCCTTGGTGTTCACCTCTGCACCTGCGGCCAGCAGCTGCTTGGCGACGTCGTAGCCACGGTTGCAGGCCTCATGCAGCACTGTCCAGCCTGCGAAGTCCTTGACATTGACATCAGTGCCCTCGCTGATGAGCTCCTTGATGCGCCAGGCATCCCCCCTGATGGCAGCACGCACGGTGCAGGCGGGTCTCGCCCTGCTCATTCCTCTTGTTGACTTTGTCTTTGGTTTTTGAGCTAGAGCTGGGCGTTCCCTTCTGACACACTGCAGACTGGGAGGAGTGCTTTGGTGTGGTGTCTACTGGGCTGTTGGCAGACTCCTCAGCTGTCATCTGCATGAGGAGAGCCACCTGCTGGCGCTCAGAGAGTGGGTAGCCAGCTCGGATCCCAGACAGCCCCATGCCGAACAGCAGCCCGGACTTTCGGGCGACAGGCTCCTTCTTGATCCTCTTCCGCTCAGGACCCTGTTTCTCTGTGTCCGAGTCCTTCTGTTCTCCATTGGCCCCCACAGTGAAGGGCAGCTTCCGCTTGGTGGCTCGCTCTCTCACCTCCTTTCCTCCATCACTGCGGTCCAGCTTTGGGGTCTTGGTCAGAGAAACTTTATCTTTATCCTTTTTCCCAGTTTGTCTCTCCACCATGTCACTGCTGGGAGAAAAGTCTTCCTGCTGTGGAGTTCTAGAGCCTGCGCCCCCGGGCATCGTTCTGCTCCCGCGCCTTGTCTCCTCTAGGCCGCCACCGCGTCATCGTCACCAGTCGTTTCCATGGTGGAGAATCAGCGTTGCTGAGGACTGCAATCAACTCCAGCAGGGCTGTGTACTCCGGCTCCGACGGCGGCGCGGCTCGGCGGAGGTTAGGCGGCGGGGAGCGGGCACGGCCCATGCAGCCCGCAGCCGCGATTCCCGGGCCGCTCTGCCGGGCGGGAAGGCGGCGGCAGCGGTGGCGCGGGATCCGGCTGCTGAGAATGCGCGGCGCGCCCAGGCTCGCGCAGGCGCTACTGCGGGGACGTTTGGGCGCGGACTCCGCGGCGGCGCCTCCCCGGCTGGGGCCCTCAGTCCATCGCTCTCAGTATCGGGCGGCCTCTGGCTCCAGGACCCAGCGGCGGCTGCCTCCTCCATTTCTTTAATGATGACACACCTCCCTCCTTTTCTCCATTGCTGGCTACCTTCTTCCATCTTGATCTGGAACTAGGGAAATGGGGCCCAGAGGATCTGGCAGCCACCTACCCTCTGCCAACTCCACTCTGGGAGCCTAGAATCTGGGAGGCAAAGTGGTATATGAAGGACTGGGAATGAGGCAGGTCACAGCTGGGCCACCCATTTTTTGTGTCCTTCCTCTAAATTGCCACTTCATGCCCACACCAAGAGAGGAAGTGGCCAGCTAGGACAGGGAACAAGTTGCCTTCCCACAGTGGAGATGGGGCTTGAGGCTGTTCCTCTGGGTGAGGGTGGCAGGAGTGTCCCTGGGTCTCTGGCAGTGGGCATGGGGCCTCACCTGCTTTCCTGTTTGTTATCCTCTGAACCCCTGGCAGCCCATGCCTTGGCCTCATTCCAAGCTGAGGATAGACTTATGATTGCTGAAGCATAGCCACACCAGCATGGACTCCCTCTGTGGCTCACTGTGGCTAGTGGGGCACCAGTTAAAAATGAACCCTCAAAGAAAAGACAGAGCAAGTGAAGGCAGGTTTATATTCAAAGGAGTAGACTGAGCAGGAGAGCTATGATGTTTGCACAGCTTTGGGTCCATTGGGCACATGAACCTGAATCATCTTCACATGTTCTAGGAGGGCAATTGCAGACACTTTCTGGTCTGGAACTGGCCCTGGGAAGGTCTGTCCTATTGGGGCACTGTGGCCACATCCACCAGACAGTGCTGCATAGGATAGGCTGCCACTGGCCATACTAGGTGTTCCAATGGGCATGTCCAGGATCCTCCTCCATGTTCTAATGGGCCTCCGCTTGTGGTTGGGTGGGTGAGGTCCTCATAGCTGCTGTCCTGAGGCTGGAGTGGGATGTCAGCAATCCAAGTGCTCACAGCACTCAGTTCTCTCCATCTGCCTGTCCCTGCTTCTCCTGGGAGCCTCCAAGCCTGTCCGGGGCCTCTGCTGGGGTCCTTAGGAGTCTACAGGCTCTCCCAGGCCTCTTTTGGGTCATGCCATAGGACTCTGTGCCTTCTGGTTCCTGGTAATGACGTGGAGAAAGGGATACCATCAAATGCCAGAGCCAGCCTAGAAGACACTGTGTGGTCCTTGGATGGCCTGAGGATGTGCCTGGCCAGAGCTTGACAGGGCTGCCCTGCACTTATATTGGCCAGCTCCATCTGTGAAGCTGGGCAGTCCCAGTGGCCCATCTTTCAATTCTTAAAGCAGCTTAATAAGGCCTAGGAACAGTTACCAGAAAATGAGAATAGAGAGGAAATGAGTAGAGGGTGCACAGCCCTTGAATGACTTGTGCTGTCCAGGCCTGGGTACCACACCAGCATGGATCCCCACTGTGACCCACTATGGCTGGCTAAGAACAAGTTAAAAATGAACCCTGAAAGAAAAGACAGAGTCAGGTTTGTATTCAAAGGAGTGGACTGAGCAGGAGAGCTGTGGTGTTCACACAGCTTCCTTCAGGAGTAAGAAGTGCTGGAAATAGGGCCTGGAACCCAGGCTGCCACTGCAGCCTGCACTGTTGCTTATTAACACCCTGGGCCTCACCTTCCTCAACTATAAGATCCAATACCTCCCTCCTGGTGAGGCTGTCATCAGGTTTTGCTAGCCCATCTACAGTCCTCACAACAGGACTGTGTTGTGACACCTGGGACCAGAACTACTGTGCTGCCTCACAGATGAGGAAAAGAGGGCCAGGATGCATGTGATATAGCTAGTTGTGAAGAGCTAACAGAGGCCATATCATTTCTGTGGAACCCAGGCCAGGGTCCCTCGAAGGTAAAGTGGACCAAGAGAAGAAGCTGGAATAACCCTGCTGGGATACAAGCCTTGGGTCAGTTATTTCCAGAGAGTTCCTACCAATCCAGGAGTCTATCTCGCTCTCCTCCCCTTTCAGAGGCCTCTCCTGTATTTCTGGCCAATTCAGAGCCACAACACTGCAGCAGAAAGAGGCTGGCCACTGAAAGCAGCCACCTGTGAGTGGCCTGAACTTCTCTGGTGCTCACCTCTCCTGCCTTGGTGCAGATGGCCTGAAGTGACAGAGTTCTGCAAAAGTGTTCTCAAGAGCAGATGTCAGCCTGAAGGAGTCAGAGCTCAGTAAGATGTGATGGGCGATTCTGAGCCAGACTCTGGACACACCCTTCCTGCCCAACAGTCTGGGAAGCCCTCACACCTCAGGCCCAGCTTTCCAGATATTAGGAACAGCAGCCACTGGTGTGTGGGTGACAAAGATGCCAAGAACCTCAATGTTGCTCTGAAACAGAGGAAGAGGGTCCTAGGGTCCTCCCCACATGAGCAGCTCTGCCCGGCTTTTCTGAAGACTTCACTCACTGTGGCTGGTGGGGCACCAGTTAAAAATGAACCCTCAAACCACTGCTCTGTGACCCCAATTGAGCTGACAAATGGTGATAAGTATAGGAGCATGTGCTGGACCCCACCTGTTGCAAGGGCTCTGGGATCTGGAACCTGCAGCAGCATCAGGTTAGGTGCATGGCTGTCTCCATGCTCATCTTGTGGCCCACAGAGATGTAAAAAGGCTTGGTGCTATGGCTGTGACTCTTCAGGGCCTATAGCATGAAAGGTAGGTCAGAGAGGTATGGGACACATGCCCTTGGGTCCAGGCAAGCCACAGGGGCTAAAGGCTCTGATGAGGTCCTGGGTGGCAGCAGGGAACTCTTGGACTCCTGGCCCTTAGGCTCCTTCCCAGTGCCTGTCCCCAGGCACAGTGGGCAAATGCTGACAGCAGAGGGTCTGAGGTGCATGTGTGTGAGTGCATGCACTTCCTCTGACCTGGCAGAGTAGGTGAAAGTCCAGGAGAGTCACCATTCCCAAGACAGTACCAGAGTCTTCTGAGAGAAGGAATGCATCTCCTCCAGTCCACAGAAGCTGAATCTAGAAAATGGGGAGAAAACTTTCAGAAAACATTTTTTCTTGCTGAAGGGCTGATGTAAGCCTCTTCCTCTTAAAAACCCAGTCACTATCCAGGAAATAAAAGGGCTCTATCTTGGATGGATGCTGAATCTAAGCAAAGCCATCTGCTAAGATAGCCCTGAGTGTGCCTAAGGCCCCCATCTGACCTCACAACAGGGGCTTTGAGATGGGCAGCAGCTCACCAGGGAACACAGCACTGGTAAATACAGGAGTGGACTAGGACCACTGGGCAATAGGCTGTGGCCAGGAATGAGCTTCTACCTTCCTTCTGCTTCCTCTCCTACTAGGAAATTGGGCATGTGTGGGTCACCTCCATACTTTCCTTTGGAGGGGAGATGGTGGGGCCAGAGTGGGTCACATTGGCCTGGGTAGAGTCTGGACCTCCACACCCTCCACTGATGTTTATAGAGTGCACCACATAGTTGCCTGAGCTGGAGGAAAGGACAGATGGGGTCTCTGCTCTTGGAATTTGCTGCCCAATGGAAGAGCCAGAGTGTTAATGTCACCTCCCCAATTCAGACTGCAGGGCCAGAGGAGGGAGATGCAGGGGTGAGAAAGGGTGTGGATGCAGTCACAGGCAGGAGCAGCAATCCAAAGCACAGGCAGCCCCATGAGCAGGGTCTGGAGGCTGAGCTATGTGAGCACTCCAGGGGGACAGGCAGCTGGGATGGCATGGGGGTGACTGGAGAACATAACCTACAGTAACCTACAGAGGTGGAGATGGAAGAGATAATCACAACAGGGGGAGGAGTCCAGGAGCCCCAGGGGTTGAAAGCTATAGGCTTGGATGTACCACCCAGGGCCTCATGGAGGGAGGCACCCAGAGAATACCAGGTGTGCTTTACTCCAGGCCAGGATCCAGGGACACAGGGGTATGCAGGAGGTAGCTGACCCATCCTTCCCATCCCCAGGGCCATTCCAGGCACATGCTGGCTGAACCCAGGCTGTCCAGGCCTCTTTACCTTCCTCTTGTGCCGGTATTTTTCTCCAACCCATCTACCTGCAGGAGTTTCTTGGCCACTTCAATGCAGAGCAGTTCTGTGAGAACGCTGAAGTAATAGGCCACCTCAAAGGTTGGCAGTGGGCAGAGGAGGGTGAACTGGGGCAGTGAGGTTGGCCAGCAGTAAGCTATGCTGCCTGCAGATGGGCACAGGTTGAGGGATGAACAGAATCTCATCATCTGCAGAGGAGCAGAGCACTCAGAGACCAGACTCCAAGACCCTCTCTGCCCTGACTTCATTGGTGAGGATGGTGCAGAGGAAGCCTTCTGCCTTTACAGGTCCAGTAGCCCAATTAGCAGGCTCACAACTCTTCACCCTGTTCTTCCTTTCATTTTATGGCAATTTCCTTCTTCCTCTCCCCTTTGCTGCTGCCCTCAGTCCTATGCATTTGTTTCCATGGCCTGGGTGCCCATGCCCAAGAGCAGCCTGCTGGTCCCAGGACTAGCATCCAGGTCAACATGAGTTTACCCTGTGGCTTTGGGGCCATGGGGTCCAAGGGTAGTGGCCAGGATGACCATCAACCTCAGCACCTTCCTGGGAAAAGGTCCTGGCATCCACAGGAAATGGCACTCCTGTTTAATTATGGACAGAGGCCTGACTGTCCAGCTCAGGGATGTTGGTGAGGGTGGGGCCCTGAGCTCAAGCCCTGTGACTCTTCACAGTGGCCAGGTTGGCCCTGGACCATGTAGGTTGGCAGTGTAGGGCTGCTGTGGAGAAGAGAGGGTAAGCAGTAAAGGTGGCATAAAAGGGGGGCTCTTCTCTGGGTGGGGGATCTGTCCTGTGTCTCAAGGCCTTATGGTGAAAATGAGTCCAGAAAGGAGCCATCAAAGCCCTGCTGGCAGCAGGTGCTCTTTCCATGGGGTTGGAAGTGCCCTCTCTGGTCCTTCTCAGCACCCACCCTGACCTCTTTTGGGAATAAGATTACCTTGATTGTAGAGCACCAAATTTCCATCCATAAGGAGGACCTACAGAGCCACAGGGGAGTCAGTCAGCTAAGCTGATCTTCATTCCTCAGTATGGGCTGTCCTTGGGGCAGCAGGAAGAGGAACTGCCACAGGGGTTCAGCTTTTTAGAAAATTCTCTTCTTTTCTGGTTATGGGTGTTGGTGACTCACAGGGGCTTTCCCCTTTGACTATGCAGAAGCAGAGGGGCCACTTTTCTTCCCTGAGATGAGGCACTTGCCTGGGGCATGAGGCCTGGCTCCTTCTCTAGCCATTACACCAAATACACCAGGAAGGGCAACTCTTGAAAGGCCATGAGGCTACCCATTTAGCTCTCTTCATATACCACCTGCCACCAGTCATGCAGGCCAGCAGGTGCCTGAGGCCATCTGCTTCCTGCCTCCATTTTCTCTGCCCTGTTGCTCACTGCCAACAACCAACCTCCCATCTCTGCCCCACCCATGGCTTCCTTCTCTGCCTCACCCATGGGTGGGTCATGCAAGGCAAAAGATTTGAAGGAAGTGACAAGATAACCTTCCCCAAAAATGGTGTTGGGGATTGAGTATGATTTCAGTTCAAAGGTGCCCACCTGGGACCTGGTGTGTGTGAGGATCCCCAACCCCTTTTCTTAGGAGCTCTTCTAAAGGTGGTGGTTAGCCTCACCCCTGCTTGCCCCTTCCCTCCTGGCCTTCTTGTAAGTCAACACTGACTCCTCCACCACCTGCACAGGCCACCGGAGGCTCAAAGACAAGGCACAGGAAGGCACTAGCATGAAGGCAACATCATGTGGACACTGAGAGAGATGGGGAAAGCTGGATCTCCTGGAGGCTGTGACAGTGAGGTAACCACACTGGCTTTATGAAGAGACCTCTAATCATTTATAAAGGTGGGCATGACCTTAGAGCTAGGAAATCTGAGAGAATAGGGTTTTCCAGGGACAGAGCACTTAGAGACACTGAGGGAGGAAGGGAGTGCATATTGGTGTGGAGCCACAAGAACAGCAGATGAATTGACTCTGAAGAGTTTGCACATGTTGCTAGGAGGTGTGGATGTGGAGGACAGAGAGTCCAGATGGCCCGGGCTTTCTGGAATAACTGGGAACAACCCAGAGAGCTTTTAAAGTTCAGCTCCTTTTCTTAGGACTTCTCTGGCAAAGAGACTGCTTCAAACCCAAAAGACCCTGCCCCACAGTGGAAGGGGGTGGCTGGTTATAACTGTAGAGCATATAGGTCAACGTCTGCCTAGAGCACATGAGGGTGGGGCTCTTAACTCTGTCTTTTCATTAGTCTCACTGGCTGGAGCTACTTTGCAGCCTGGTCTGTTTCATTCCCCACAGTGACATCTGTAACAGGCTCCTCTTATGTCATGGGCATGGGAAATGAGAGGGGCTTTCCTTTCTTGATCTCTGGTTTTTGGAGGTTGTGTGGAGAAATTCTAAGCAGTCACCACCATCCTATGGGGACCCAGGATGCCCCTTGTGTTCCTGTGGAAAGTCATCTGTAGGCTTCAGCAGTCCACCCTGCTTGGGTTCACTAAGAATAAGTTTCTCTGGTCTATCATTAGAGTGGACCCTCCCCACTTTGAGTCATTTGCAGCTAAATTTCTTACCAATTTACTGATGAAAAGGATAAGAGACAAGTCAGCTTCCAGGCTAACAGAGAAGTCAGTTCTCTTAGGTGGTTTTTTTTTTTTTCAGTTGACAATCCAGCCTCCAGAGAGTGATATACCTAGCCTAATTCTCTCTTTAGATCAGGATCAAGCTTGTCACAGTTACAAAGGATTCATTTCTGTTTTCTGAAAAAAATATTAGGATGTCTGTATAAACTGGCCATAATTTAATGTTGTTAAGCTGGTTGGAATGCCTTCCCATGCAATGAACTCACCCCTGCCTGGTTTTCCCTGACTGGATAACAGCCCTCTCCGAAACTTTAATGGTGTCTCATAAATCTTGGCTTTCCCTGGCCAGATAATGACCCTCTCTGAGGCTCTAATGGCTTTCCTTCATAAATTCTGATGTCAGGGCCAGCAAAAAATATGAACTAGCCTTTGTGTTATGCTTGTCATAATTTTTTTATCTGTAAGATCCTCAAACATCCTTCTGTGTAACTTTCTGGACTATAAAGCTGGGCTTCTAGAAAGCTTAGCTGCTGTCTTTGGCTCCCATGATTGTTGGGAGAGGCAGCCCAGCTGGTTGAAATAATAAGCTTGCTTTACTTTGATTTTAATTGGTGTCAGTGGTCTTTTCTTGTGTCGTGGTCTAACAAGGGGACTCCTGTCTCAGAGACAGTGATTCTGCCCATCATGGGAAACAGGGAGTTTTTAAAGATGTTATTCAGACAAAAATGAGATTAGGGAGGAGAGATCAAGGAGGATAAAGGTCAGGGAAAAGAAGTTTTAGAAAAAAAAACATAAGTTTCATAGCAACAAGGAATATAGTCAAAAACATCAAGTGAACACCTGTTACACCACCATTTGCAAGGAAGTTTATCTTGCAGGCCCCACACATGGGTGAGGAAGAGAAGGGAGCCATGGTTGGGTCAGAGAGAGGAAGTTGGTTATTGGCTGTAAACTGAGCAATAGGGCAGAGAAAATGGAGGCAGGAAGAAGTGGCCTCAGGCTCCTGCTGACCTGCATGCCTGGTGGCAGGTGATGTATGAAGAGCGCTGAATGGGTAGCCTGATGGCCTCCTATGCGACAGGACAGGCCTTTTTGGCCTTCTGAGACTTGCCCTTTCTGGTGGATTTGATACAGTTGCCATAGGAGAAGGAGCCAGGCCTCATGCCCCAGACAGGTACTTCCTCCCAGAGGCAGGAAGTAGACCCTCTGCTTCTGCCTGGGGTAGGGAAGGCTCCCTGGAAGCCAATATCACTCAGAGTCAGAAAAGAAGAGGATTTTCTAAAAAGCTGGACCACTGTGGCAGTTCCCCTTTCTTCTGCCCCACGAACAGCCCAACCTGAGGAGTGAGGGTCAGCCTAGCTGACTGTGATTCCCCTGTGGCTCTGTGGGTCCTTTTTCTGGGTGAAAATTGGGTGTTTCATCACTGAGGTAATCTTGCTCTCCCAAAAGAGAAGGTCAGAGGGGCCACTGGGAAAGACCAGAAGAGGGCGTGTCTGACCCCATGTAAGAGCATCTGCTGCCAGCTGGGCTTTGTTGGCTCCTTTCTGGACTCATTTTCACCATTGGCAGTAAGACCACAGGACAGACCCCACCCAGAGAAGAGCCCCACTTTCACCCTACCTTCACTACCTACCCTTCTCTTCCCCATAGCACCCTACATTGAGCCATCTCCAGGACCATGGTCCAGGGCCAACCTGGCCACTGTGAAGAGTCACAGGGCCTGAGCTCAGGGCCCCACCCTTACCACCATCCCTGAGCTGGACAGTCAGGCCTCTGTCCATAATCAGACAGGAGTGCCATTTCCTGAGGATGCAGGGACCTTGTCCCAGGAGGGCTGAGGTTGACGGTCATCCTGGCCACTACCCTTGGACCCCATGGGCCCAAAGCCAAAGGTTAAATTCACGCTGACCTGGATGCTAGTGGTGGGACCAGCAGGATGCTCCTGGGCATGGGCACCCAGGCCATGGGAACATATTCATAGTCCTGAGGGCAGCATCAAAGTGGAGAGAAAGAAGGAAATTGCCAGAAAATGAAAGGAAGAACAGGGTGACATAGAGTGACTGTGCTGATTAGGCTGCTTGGGCTGCCCCAACCTCACCCATGAAGTCAGGGCACAGAGGGTCTTGGAGTCTGGGCCCTGAGTGCTCTGCTGGTCTGCAGATGGTGAGATTTTATTCAACCCTCATCCTGGGCTCACCTCCAGGCTGCATGGATTACTTCGGCCCAACCCTACTGCCCCAGTTCACCCTCCTCTGCCCACTGCCAAGCTTTGGGGTGGCCTGCTACATTGGTGTCCTCACAAAGCTGCCCTGCACTGGAGTGGCCAAGAAACTCCTGCAGGTAGACATGCTGGAGAAGAGTGCCCTGCAAAAGGAGAAGGTAAGGAGGCCTGGACAGCCTGGGCTCAGCCAGTAGCTGCCTGGAATGGTCCTAGGAGGAAGGACAGGTTAGCTACCTCCCGGACACCTCTGTGTCCCTGGATCCTGGCCTGGAGTAAAGCACATCTGATGTTCTCTGGGTGCCTGTCTCCATGTAGCCCTGGGTGGTGTATCCCAGCCTGTGGCTTGCAACCCCTGGGGCCCCTGACTCCTCCCTGTGCTATGATTGCCTCTTCCATCTCCACCTCTGTGCTGCTGCTGCCACACTCATGTAGATTATTGTAGGTTATGTCCCCAAGTTACCCCCATGCCATCCCAGGTGTCAGTCTTTGGACCACTGCTCCTGCCTGTGACTGCATCCATACCCTTTCTCACCCCTGCATCTCCCTCCTCTGGCCCCACAGCATGAACTGGGGAGGTGACATTAACACTTTGGCTCTTCTATTGCACAGCACATTCTGAGGGCAAAGACCCCAACTGTCCTTTCCTCCGGCAGAGGAGCCTGTGTGGAGCACTCACTCCATAAACATCAGTGGAGGACATGGGGGTCCAGACCCTTCCCAGGCCAATGTGACCCACACTGGGCCCATCCTCTCCCCTCCAGAGGAAAGTGTGGAGGTGACACACACATGTCCAAGTTCCCAGTAGGGAGGAAGCAGAAGGAAGCTAATAGCTGAGTCCTGGTCACAGCCTGCTGCCAGGGTGGTCCTGTGTGCCCTGGCCCACTCATCTACTTACCAGTGCTGTGGTCCCAAGTGAGCTGCTGCCCATCTCAAAGCCCCTATTGTCAGGTCAGATGGGGGCCTTGGGCACACTCAGGGCTGTCTGAGCAGATGGCTTTGCTTAGGTACAGTATCATCCAGGATAGGTCCCTTCCCTTTCCTGGCTTGTGATTGGGTTTTAAAGAGGAAGGGGCTTGCCTCAGCCCTTCACCAAGAAAATACAGTTTTTACAAGTTTTCTCCCCATTTTCCAGAATCAGCTCCTGCAGGTTGAGGGAGATGCGTCTTCTGGCAGGAGGTTCTGGAACTGTCCTGGGAATGATGACTGGCCTGGATCTTCACTCTACTCTGCCAGGTCAGAGGCACTGCATGCACTTGCATGCATGCACCTCAGACCCTCTGATGCCAACACACACTCACCCTGCCCAGGAACAGGCACCAGGAAGGAGCCTAAGGGATGGGAGTCCAAGAACTCCCTGCTACAACCAAGGACCTCGTCAGAGCCTCCCTGTGGCTGGTCTGGACCTAGGGGCATGTGTTCCTGCAGCTCTGACCTCCTTTCCATGCTGTAGGCCCTGAAGAGCCATAGCCACAGCAACAAGCCTCTCTACATCTCCATGGGCCACAAGATGAACCTGGAGGCAGCTGTGTACCTGATCCAATGCTGCTACAGGTTCTGGATCCCAGAATCCTTGTGCCAGGCAGGGTCCAGCACATCTCCTCTACTTCTCACCATTTGTCAGCTGAGCTGGAGTCACAGAGCAGTGGTTTAAGGACAAGATGGCTCTGGGCTGAGGGTAAGTCCATGAGCCCCTTGCTGGGGAACCTTGTGTGTACACATTGGGCCCTGGAGGCAGGAAGGTAGACCAGAAAGATGCAGAGTTCCTAGGATTCTACCTGAGATTTCCTGCCTGTGCCTCAGAAGCTACTTAGCCTAACACTCAGCTTCTCCCTTACTTGAGCCTCCGGCACCTGGGTACCAGGTTGTCTGGAGGATCATTTTATGTAAGCTCTAATGGCAGAGTGCTCCACCAGTCCCCAGTCAGGAGCAGCCCTCAGCTGGAGACCCTTGCAGAAACACTGGGGGCGAGTGCTAAGGAAGACCCATGTTGGCATCAGGAACTCCAGGGTGTTGCTATGCCAGGTACCCAGCACCTAAACTGGTGCTCAGGTCAGGGGATCAGCACTCTGGTGAGCCAGTTGGCTCAGCTGTGTTAGAACTCAGCCTGCAGCTGAGCACACAATGCTCACAGCTCACCTTCACATTCATGATGAGAGGACACCAGTCACATACTAGTATGTGTTCCACAGAAGCTGTAAGGTGAAAATCCATGAGAAGCCATCCTCAGGAAGAGAGAAATCCTGGCTCAGGAACAGTATTTGCAAAAGCTCCAGGGCAGGTAGGAGTTTGATGTGCTCAGGCAGCTCAGCCAGAGCAGGGAGGTGTAAAACCAGGAGCCAGTTTGTGTCTAAAGCTTTCAGATTGCAAATATCACTGCAGAGACTCAGAGCCAGTGTGTGGGGCTTCAGATCTGCCTTCTTCAGGCAGCAGCACCCTGTGTGCTACCAGGACCTTGGGCCTTTGGGAGGAGCTAGGGGCATGGTCTGTTCCCGAGGCCCTGCCTTCCTCAGCCCAGCCCTGGAGACTGCTGAGGGGTTGGGCAGAGGGTCCAGAAGCCTCCCTGCTGTCTGATGTTTCCTGCTTTCCTATAGCCTGTGCTGGGCTGATGGAGGTAGTCACCCAGCAGAGGGGCCACAGGCTACACACACTGGGTCTCAGTCCTGCCTTGGCCTGGTTGCAGGTGTGCAGAATGGCCTCCAGGTGGCAGCAGCAGCCTGCAAACCACCAGGCACAGGCTCCTGGGGCAGATGTGCCAAGAGGTGGTGGATGAGTAGGCTTGTGGGTGTCCACCAGCAAGAGCCTTGCTCTCTCCCCATCCAGGCTGTTGCTGGAGTCTTAAGCACATGGGATGCCAAAACTGAGTGTGTTGTCAGCCCTAAGAGGACTTTCCTCTTCCATTCTTTCCCAGTGGCATAATGAGAAAAAACAAAACAAAACAAAAAACAAGGAGATTTTCTCAGAGACCCTCAGCCCCAGAACTTTGGGCTGTGCTCTCCCAGACCTGCTGGGTAGGCCTCTGTCCTCTTCTTAGCTTACCACAGAGCGGCCTCCTGTTCTTACAGGTGAGGGGTCAGCCACATGAGATGTCCTTTGACCACCTAGAAATAGGCAGGGTCATGTGCCTTGAGCTGAAGAAGAGCCCAGCAAGTCCTGGACCCACACTTCAGAGACAAGCCACCTGCTGGAATGGGTGAGTGTCCTACAGGCTCCACATTTTCTTCCTGGGCCCACTGGCCTCTCAGCCCTCCTAGATAGTGTGAGAGAGGGTATTGGAGTTGGGTCTCCCTCCCGCTTCTCTGGTGGGCCCCTGGTCATAGATGCTGCTGCCCTGCCAGTGCCAGGTGCAAATGCTCCTGCCACGCTGGGCTGCTGCCTGCCAGACACCCACCACCCACCCCAGCTACTTTCTCACTAACTGAAGCAGGAGCCATCTGGGGATTAGCTGCTCCTGCCCATGAGTCACGAGGCCCCAGAGGTCAGCTAAACCAATCTGAGCCACGATTGGGAGGCTTCTTGAGGCCAGGGTCCCACTTGGGACTCTGCCCTGTTTCATATTCCTCTCCACCTGGGTTGTCCCAATCTCCACCTGCAACCCACAAGCCCTCTTTCACTGTGGTAAAAGGTAACCTTGCTAAACTTTCTAGAGATGGCAGGAGGCACAAGAACACTAGTTGGAAGGTCAGACTAGCTCTGCTGGGAGTCCTTCGAAGAGAGTGAATTCCCCAGTAAAGCTGGGCAGAGCTGCTCATGTGGGGAGGACCCTAGGACCCTCTTCCTTCATGTCAGGACCTCAACACTGAGGTTCTTGGCATCCCTGTCACCCACACACCAGTGGTGGCTGTTCCTAATATCTGGAAGTCTGGGCCTCTGTGGGAGGTGTGAGAGCCTCCCCAGGCTGTGGGGCAGGTAGAGTTTGTCCAGAGTCTGGCTCAGAACCAGCCAGCACATGTCACTGAGTTCTGTCTCCTCTAGGCTGTCATCCACTATCAAGAACATTTGCAGGACTCTGGGACACTCCAGGCCATCTGGACCAGGGCAAGAGAGGTGAGCACCAGGGGACGTTTAAGCTGCCAGCAGGTGGTGCTTCCAGAGGCCCAGTCTTGCCCTGCTGCAGTGTTGTGGCTCATGACTGGCAGGGAACACAGGAGAGGTCCTGAAGGGGGAGGAGAGTGAGATGGACTCCTGGCTTGGTGGGAACTCTCTAGAAACATCTGGCCCAAGTCCTGTCCCCCAGCAGGGCTACTCCAGCTTCTCATGGCCTATTTTATCTTCAAGGGACCCTATCCTGGGTTCCACAGAAAGGGCATGGCCTCTGGAGACCCTTCACAGCCATCACATGCATGCCGGCCCTCTTTTCCTCCCCTGTGAGGCAACACAGTAGTTCTTGTCCTTGGTGTCACAAAGCAGGCCTGTTTAGTGACTGTCAGTGGGTTAGCAAAGCCTGATGGCAGTTTACCAGGAGGCAGGTATTGGGTCGCACCGTATGATTGAGGAAGGGGAGGCCCAGGGTGTTGATAAGCAGCAGTGCAGGCCACAGTGGCAGCCTGGGTTCTAGACCCTGTTTCTGGCACTCCTCACTCCCTGAGGGAAGACTGTGTGAGGTGTCCAGGGCTGGATGGCACAAGTCATTCAAGTCCTGTGTATCCTCTGTGCTCATTTCCCCTCTGCCCTCATTTCCTGGTGACTGTTCCTCAGCCTTATTAAGTTGCTTGGAGAACTGGGAGATGGGCCCCTGGGACTTCCCAGCTTCACAGTCAGGTCTGGCCAACCCAAGTGCAGGGTGGTCCTGTCAAGCTCTGGCCAGGCCCATCCTCAGGCCTTCCAGGGACCTCATAGGGTCTCCTGGGCTGGCTCTGGCATTTGATGGCAGCCCTTTCTCCATGCCATTACCAAGAGCCAGAAGGCACAGGGTCTAAAAGCATGCCCCCAAAGAGGCCTAGGAGAGCCTACTGACCCTCAAGGACCACAGCAAAGGCCCCAGGACAGACTTGGAGGCTCCTAGGAGCAATAGGGCTAGGGCAAGAGTAAACTGGGTGCCATGAGCACTTGGGCTGCTGGCTTTCTATCCCAGCTGAGGACCTCACCCACCCAACCTCAGGTAGAGGCCCATTCGAACATAGAGGAGGACACTGGACATGCCCATTGAAACACCCAACATGGCCAGTGGCAGGCCATCTTCTCCAGAATTGGTTGGTGGGTGTGGCCACATTGTCTCAATAATACAGACCTTCCAAAGGCCAGCTCCAGGACCAGAAAGTGCCTGCAATCTCCCTCCTAGAGCACATGAAGAGGATTCGGGTTCACGTGCACCATTGACCCAAAGCTGTATGAACACCACAGCTCTCTTGCTCAGTCCACTCCTTTGAATATAAACCTGCCTCCACCTACTTTGTCTTTTCTTTCAGGGATCATTGTTAACTGGTGCCCCACCAACCATAGTGGGCCACAGAGGGGGTTCATGCTGGTGTGGCCATGTTTCAGCACCCACAAGTCTGTCCTCATCCAAGAATGAGGCCAAGGGTAGGAATGGGCAGCTAGGGTTCAGAGGATGCCAAAAGGGAAGGCTGTTGAGGTCCCATGCTCATTGCCAGAGAGCCAGGGATACTCCTGCCACCCTCACCCAGAGACACAGCCTCAAGCCTCATCTCCACTGTGGGAAGGCAGCCCTTCCCCCACCCCATCTGGCCACTTCCTCTCTTGGCATGGGCTTGAAGAGGCAACTGAGAGGAAGGGCACAGTGGGTGACCCACCTGCAGCCTGTCTCATCCCCCATCTTTGTTTTCCCCTCAGACTCCAGGCTCCCAGAGTGGAGTTGACAGAGGGTAGGCGGGGCTGGCTGCCAGACCTGTGGGCCCTGTTTCCCCAGTTCCAGATCAAGATGGAAGAGTGTGGCCAACAATGGAGAAGAGGAGGGAGGTGTGCTGTCCTTAAAGAAATAGAGAATGGTGAGAAACCATGTCCCTGAAATGTCCTGGTCTATTCCCAAGCCACATTAAGCCCAGACCAGAATGTCCAGGTAAATGCCATCCCAAGGGACACTGACTGTCACACATGGTAAATAGGGCAGACTAGTGTTATCAGTAAGATCTGCTTTCTTGCACCCACACCAGGACAGCTGCTTCTTTGGATGCTAGTCATGCAGGAATCAAAGCAGATGAAGCACTCTAATGACATCACTGCTGTGACCTGACCACAAACCCCTCTCCCTGGGTGACTGGCCTGGTGTTGGCACCAGGGAGATGACAAGTTCCTCTTGTCCAGCCACCTGCCACTGGACAAAGTGTGGAAAGGGATGGAATCCCAGGAGGGGTGGGTGCTGCCTGTCCTGCCTTCTGCCCTGAGCCTTCCCCAAGAGCAGTTTTCAATACACTGATATCCCTGGGCACAGTGGCACATACCTATAAGGCTCAGGAGGCTGAGGCAGAAGGATTGTGAATTCAAAGACAGCCTCAGCAAACTTAATCAGGCCTTAGCTCTAAATAAAATATGAAAAAGGGCTGGGGATATGGCTCAGTGATATCTGGCTTCAGCCTCTAGCAGGGAAGGGGAAGAGGGAAGGGCCTGAGGGGCCCAGTGGGGGTGGGCCTCACTCCTCCCTCTACCACTGCCACAAACCCTGGGCACACACTCTGGCCTTGCTGCCTCAGTCCCTTCATTCATTCCAAATGAAGGGTGGCCAAGAGAGGGGATTGACAAGGGACGGAGCAGTGCAGAGACAGCTGTGCAGGCAAGTGGTGTTTTTAGCTCTGTAGGAATCAAGGGTGGCAGATAGCATCTTCAGGGCAAGGAGGAGGGCAGAGCAGGAGGAAAGGAGGAGCTGGGCCCAGGGACAGGGTGGCATGGGGCTGGGTAGGCCATGAGGTGCAGAGAAGTCCTGGCTTGGCTCAGAGACAGGCTACCCCGGGCATTGTGCCTGAACCAGGTGTCACACACTGGCAGACCAGAGCAGGGTCTGTTCTCTGCTGCTGTAGGACTGAATCAGCTTCTGAAAATCTTTAAGAGCCTTGTTTTCTCCTCTTAGGATGGGGATGCTAAGCCCAGTTCCAAGAAGTGCTGTGAACATGAACAGGGTCCCCCAGCAGGCACTTACTGAGCTTGGTTTCCTCTCTGCCTCCCATTGGTGTGGCTTGCCCCCCACCCCCCACCTGGTGAAGCTCAGTGGAACATTCTTATGTCAGAACCAGGGACCAGGGTGCATTCCTGTGGGCTGGTCAGCTGGCACTTGGTGGGCATAGACCAAGTGCCAGGCTTAACCCTGGCACCTTGGACCAGTAACACTCATGCTCTGGGTGCCTCTGCTGGCTGTGTCCCCCAGATGAGGACCAGTGACTATATCCTCACATGCCCTACCCCTGACATTGATCATGGTAGAGCTGCTGCATGCCCTCTGGTGCAGTAGATACCCCCCCCCCCCGCCCCCGGTCTACTCAGAAAGTGACTGGCAGCTGCCACTTCCCAATCCTCCAGTCTCATGCCTTTTCATGACACTGACATATGATACCTCCGGGGTGGCAGAACAGAGTTCCGAGGATGCTGCCAGTTGCTAATGCAGCGTGTCCCCATTTGTCTCGGGGTAGATGGCTGCCAGTGAACTAAGTGTGTGCAGGAGAACAGGTGCCACAGGAACCCCTTCCTGCAGGGAGTGTGGGGAAGGAGGTGCCCACTGGTGGAGGAGCAGGGACCACATCAGAGGGAAGGGCCTGGGATCACATGGGCTCCAGGGTTGGGGCAGGACCCAGGAGCCAGATCCTGAACACGGGGCTCAGGGAGCTTGGGCCCAGCCTCAGAGAGGGTGCAGGACTCTGTAGTTCAGGGTTGGCATGCCCCTGTCATGCCTAGCTTGGTAGCTGTAGGCAAGTCCCTTCCCTCTCAGTTCCTCAGGGCCTGAAAGAGAATGTTTGGTGGCTTCAGTCATCTTCATTTCCTGAGCCATGAGCTTAGCAGGACGAGGGCTTCCTCAGCACACAAAGGCCTGCTATCTGCAGGGGTCTCTTGCCAGGAGGTGATGGGGAGAGGGGACAGGGATCCACCTGCCATGCTACACCCTACCAGACTCCCCTAGAGTGCATGGGCAGGGACTCCACCCTGCACTCGGAGGTTTAGTCTCCATAGAGTTTGGGATGGCTATCAGTGAGGTCCCCTTGAGGAGCAAGACCTCTTACCAGCTTTCCTCAACCACCTAGATTGCAGCAGGAGCCACACATTGAGGGGTCTGGCCAGGCTCTTGGGCAGGAATCTGATTGTAGTAGGAGACCCTGCCTGCCTTGGCTGCCCTCAAAACCTTGTCCACTGGACCCAGAACACTTCAGAGACACTGGGCCTCAAGAAAGAAGGTGGTGTGGAATGTCACTGAAGAAATAACCCAGTCACCAAAGCCTTGCTTTGGTTGGGAGGGCCTGGCAATGGAAGGAAGGCCCCATGGGCACCCCCAGAATCTCTGCTCTTGAGTAGTGCCCACCCAGGCCAGGAGGCTTCTCCTTGGTGACAGAATACATAGCAGCATAGCCTGTACTCAGTCCTAGTGTACTGGACTTGGATTCCCAGGCTTTCAGCCTCCTGTAACCAGCAGAGGCATCCTTGGACTTTGGTTCTGGACCAGAGTCCAGGAGCAGCCCCTGTCACATTAAACAGACAGGAGACTGAGGTGAAAAAGGCCTGAGTGGCTGGCCCAGGCCCTGGGGCTGCTTAGTGCTGTGAACCCAGGTTCTGGTCAGCTTCTGGGCAGCTGGAGGTGTGTAGATATGAAACACCTGGTTAGAAGAGCCCACATTCTTTGGAGAGTCTGTTTACTGCCTCCAGAAGTCCAGGGGAGCATGGCAGGAGGGCCCCTTTCCCCACTTCCCATCCTCTTATACTACGGCTGGCTCCCACCCCCAGCCACTGACCATGGGCCACAAGCCTCTGCCTGCTGTGACTCAGCCTCCTGTTTGCTGGTTGTTGTCTTTTTAAAAAAATTTTCCAGAGTATGACATTGCCACAGAGCCATGGCAGGGTAATTTCTGCTGCACTGTCAGGGAACTCCTCTCAGGCCTAAGTTCATGAGTGCCCAGGAGGATCCCTGGCTTGTTCTGGCCAAGTGGTTGATAATTAGATCCTGGGATGAGGCATCCTTGGACTCTGGTCCTGGACAGACTCTGTCACCTCCAGGGCCAGCAGTCTGCACCTCGGTTCCACCTGACTCAGGCATGGTGCTGGGACACCTGACCAAAGTCCCACCCCCCCCCACTGCCTCCCAAACCAAGGGCCCAGTGTCCTTGATGTAGATTAGGGACCTAGAGGCTAGAAATCCTCCAAGGGAGGGGTATTCCAGAGCCCTGCTTCTTAAGGAAGGGGTAAGAAATGGAGATTTGTCCTGGGAAGGCCCAGGAGGTGGGTCAGTACTATGCATGGCTCGGGGGTCAAGTGGAGAAGGGCTCTCCCTGGAGGAAGACAGCTTCCCTCACACTGGGCAGTAGAGGCTTTTGTTTTGTTAGGCACTGAGCCTGGTCCTTAGGAGCAAAGCAGGGAAGGACAGCCCTGATGCGGATTGGGCCCAGCATGGGTCAGTTGGTGGAGTGTTAAAAGTGGAGGTTGGCCATGCTGGACTTGAAGCCTGGGTTCAGTCTGTGTGGAGTCATTTAGGTTTTCTCTCTCTCCTCATCCTGAAATGGAGTTAGCACCCCCTTTGAGTGCTCTGGTGCAAAAGAGACAAAGTGGGAGCCACCAAGTGTAGACCTAGTTCTGACCCCTACATTTGGAAGGTTCTCTGTCTTTGAAAAGGTTCGCTACCCACAGGAGCCTGCTTCAAAGCAGTGGCCTATACACCACAGGAAATCTGGGAGGACAAAAATAAGTGCTTCAGTGATAAGCACTGAGGAATTCACTGTCTTTGTTTTAAATACAAAATCCCAATGAGATGCAAATAATGCACAGGAAATAAACCTGAACATGACAAAAATAAATAAATAAAAGATATTTGTTTTGCAAATATCTTCTCCCATTCTGTGGTTTGTTTCTTCATTCTCTTAACACTTTCTTTTTCAGATCATAAGTTATTGATGGATTGACTGATGGATTATTTATGATCGGATCTCACTATGTTGCCCAGGCTTGTCTTAAACTCCTGAACTTATGTGCCCAGCGTCCCAGGTTCTTAAAAGTTTTTAATTTTATCAAAGTCCCAATTTACCAGTACTTTCTTTCATGGATTTTGAGATTCAATTAAAAGAACACCACCAAATGCAAGATTATCTAAATACTTTCTCATGTTATTTTATAAATGTCTTATAGAGTTTTAAGCTTAAATTTAGGTCTTCAAGTTTAACTCATAGAAGTAAAGAGTAAAATAATTGTTACCAGATTCTGGCATTAAAACAGACACATCCACCAGTGGAATATCATAGAAGATGCAGAGATAAATCCACACATGTATAATCATCTGGTCCTTGACAAGATGTCAAAAGTGTATGTTAAAGAAAAGACATCCTTTTTAACAAATGCTGTTGAGAATACTGAGAAACATGTATAAAAGAATAAAATGAGACCCTTATTATATATTTATATATTTCAAAATAAAAGTAATTTTAAAATGTTTCACCACAAAAATAACATAGATCAGGAAAGGACTAGATATGTTAATGAGCTTGACTTTTTGATAATTCCACATTGTATACATATATTAAAAATCACATGGTTCTCCATAAATATTCATAATTATAACTGCTCATTCAAACAATGTTAATAAAATGTAATAAAAATTAGATCTAAGATATAGGCTGAGAAAATATTCATTGAAAGGAGAAAGTCTCTATTCTATTCTATAGATCAATTTGCAAGTCTACAACTTTTTCCTTCATCTCTAGTACTGTTGACTAGTATGGGTGTTTTTCCTTTCTATACAAACTTTAGATTAAGTTTGCATCTATACAACACTTCATCCAACAACAGCACAATTCACATTCTTCTTAAGTGCACGTAGAATGCCAATCAAGATAGAATACTAGGATACAAAACATAGCTGAAAAAATTAAAAGAATAATTATCATACAAAATATGCCCTTAGACAACATGGAATAAAGTAGAAACATATAACAGAATAATACACCAAAATTCCCAAACTATCAAAGACCGAACAATATATTTATAAATAGCACATGATCCTGTCTCAAGAGAAATTCAGAATTATTGAAAATTAAAACAAAATTTGAGGGATATAGAGAAAGCAGTACTTAGAATGAAGATTTTAGCACTGGATGCATACATTTTTTTTAAAAGTTATAACATCAATAATTTAAGCATCCACCTTAGGAAAATAGAGAAAGAGACTAAATAAAGGAGAAAAATAAATAAAAATTATAATAAAAATCAATGAAGTTTCAAAAAAATCAACACCAAAAAGTCAATGAAATCCAAAGTAATTTTTTGAAAAGATCAATACAATTAATAAAACCCAAACCAAGGTAATAGAAAGAGAAACAGGAAAGAGAAAAAAAATGAGGTAGGAAAGGAGGAAAGAGAAGTGAGGAACCAGACATAAAAGATTTTAAAAATTACTAATATCTGCATTTGGGGTAAAATTGGGAGTTCATAACCCACTTCAATCTAATGTATGAAATATGATATGTCAAGAGCTTTGTAATGTTGTGAACAACCAATAAAAAAAAGAAATAACAGACGTTTATCACCACTGATGTCATGAGCATTAAAAGGTTAACAAAAGAATATTAGGAAAAAACTATGTATGCTTATGATTTGAAAATGGACATATTCCTTGCAAGATGCAAACTACCAGAACTCAATGTCTTAATATATTCATGCCATTCTAACAGAATACTGTAAACCAAGTGGCTTTATATTACTTTGAATTGACACAGAAACTTATTTCTTATCCTCCTGGAGATTGAGGAGGTTCAAAATTAATTCAAGATGTCAGCAGTTTGAATTAAGGATCCACTTCCTGGAATATAAGGATTTCTTCTTGCTCGTTCTCACATGGCAGAAGCAGGGAAGGACACCCATGGCCTCTTTAATCAAAGCCTTAAACCAATTCATGAGGCTCCATCTTCAGAATATAACCATCTCTCAAAAGTCCCACCTCTTAGTACCATCACATAGGAAATTATGTTCAACTAATACATCTTGAAGGGATACAAATTCAGTCTATAGCATTCACAAAAGCAGAAATAGAATTTCTTGAGTAGGTCTATATCTAGAAAGGAAACAGGTGAATAATAAACAGTCTTCCAATAAAGAAAGTACCAGACAAAATATTTCATTGTGAATTCTACAAAAAAATTAATAAACAATTATTTACAAATCTCTCCCAGAAAATGGATGAATACAGAACATTTCCCAAATCATCTCAAGGGGCTATAATGCCAAAATAAGATAAAGACATAAACAGAAAAAATATGTGCTGACCAGTATCTTTTATGAACATAGATTTTAAAAATTCTTCAACAAAGTATTAGCAAACAGAATCTAGCAAGACATAATAGCAATTCTACACCAAGACCAAGCGATATTTATTCCAGGTGTGCAAACATGGATGGGACCAAGGAAAGCAAGAATGAAATCCAGCTGGGCAAACAAGTCCTGTAGCTCTATGTCCAGTGAAGCACATGATACCATGATGTTCTGTCCAAAGAGATTGTGTAGCTCCATCTCTGTGGCATTTCTTGTTGCAGTTCACATGGTCTCTCTCGTCTTGCCTCTGCTTGATTCCTGCAGCTTTCCTTTGTAGATACTCCATATTACTGGCATCTTTTAATCTTGGGGGTCATTTGAGCTCTGGCTTCCTTCACATATCTTCATGCATCATCCTCTCAGGCGCTGCCTGCAGGGATTTCAACCCTTCTACACTTTGCCTGATTTCTCATACCTTTCTTTGAAATCTCAGTGGAAGCCTCCATGATCCCCTAATTCCAGCATCCTGCAGACCTTCAGCACCAACACTATGGGTTTGATTCCAAGGTCTGCCACCATTTTGAGCTGTAGCCAAGGCTCCTGGGCCACATTTGCAGCCATCTCTAAGTGTCTGGGCAGCTTAGCACAGTGAAAAAACTCCCTAGATCCCCTGTGAAAGCAGAGTGCACCCATGGTGGTGAGGCCCAATCTTCTGAAGTCACGGGGAGTGTACCCTGAAGAATCTGAATGCAGAGATACCCCAAGGAGGCTGGAATGCTGAACAGGGCAGGACAGCAATAACTCCTCATACTCGGCTAATTCTTGATGAGCACAATGACTCTGAATAAGAAGAAAAATAAGGCCCCAACTGTACTACCTAATATGTATTTTAGGTTGTATGTTTCCTGGCATTTTATGTGATGTTTTCTTAGTACTAGCAAACAATTAGTTGTTTTCAATATGTTGTGCCACAGTTAAATATTTAACCTCACACTGCACTATAAAAGATGTTCTGTGCAAGAATAAAGCAATCTAAAGTTTTGGAGGCTCTCCCACTCCCTCCAATAAACAAATTGTCAATTTTAGGACTCAGAGTATACATGAATAATTGTGGGAACAAATGCTCAGAAGTAGTTTATTTGCAGCAAGGAATTTTTACTTTTACACTCTTGAACCTGAGGTATGTGTGGTCTTGACAATTCCTGGTATTTTCTCAGGCCATCTTATTGTTTCTAGTTAAAGTACTTAGCTTCTCTTTAGTGGCTGTAGTGTCTCTTTAAACCACAACCTCCTTAGTACCAGTTTTACTGTTCCTTCTCTGGCCACACTGCAAATTTTTCAAATATTTCTTCTCTGTTTTCTGCTCCTGATTAGCATAGTAAACTTGGCTAAAAGCCACCGGCAACATATATACTTCTGCCTCAATGCTGTGCTGCCTTGAAATTTCCTCCACAGATTAATTAGTCCAACACCTTTAAATTCAGGACATAGGCAAGCTGTAGACAAATCCTTTGTCAAAAAGTCATACCTCAAATGACCTTCCTTCGGCTACACCCTTCCTGGTTTCAGTTACCATCCAGTTAACCATTGTCAGTGGATTAATCTACTAATTAGTCTAAAGATCTCATTATCTAATCAATGCATCTTTGAAAATTCTTGCATTGCACTTTGGGGAGGCACCTCATATCTAAACCATAACAATATGGTACTATTTGGTTCAATACTAGTTTTGTCAATTACTCACGAAGTATGTTGAGTTTGCCAAGTAAAATAATGTACTCCCCTATTTCTGCTTGCAATTATATAAGTTTTTCCTTACACATTCTAATGCCTTGATGTTAGATGCATAAGTATAAATAGATTAGTGTTAGCATGGTACACGCATGCATGTGCACACACACACAATTCAAAATCCACTTTCAGTGGATTTTATCTTAATGATTTGTGCAGTTACCTTGTAACAGATTATTTCCAGTTTCTTTCTCTCCTAATTTATAACATTGATGTCATTCATTTCACTTATCCTTGTATTATTATTGCCCAATGCAATTCAATTAATATTCTCATATTTGATTGTATAGAATAAGAAAAATGAAGATTTTATTTTACCTTTATTTATTATTCATCTGATGTAAATATATAAATAATCCCTTATTTATGTTTATATTAGGTTTCTTACTTATTAATTTTCCTTCCTTCCAAAAAATTTCTTAAAATTTCTTGCAAGGTAGAGCTATGACAAATTTTCTCAATTTATGTTTCAACAAGTCTTTGTCCCTCATTTTTAAAGGATAATTTTCACTAGATTCATAATTATTGATTGATTTTTTTAACACTTCAGATATTTCCCTCCACCTTTTTATTTCCTTTTTATTTTGTTCTTCTTAAATGGCTTAAAATTTTGTTTGAATTAGTTATACATGACAGTAGAATGCATTTTGACACACTATACATAAATGGAGTACAACTTCTCATTCTTTTAGTTGTACATGATGCAGAATCACACCAGTCAGGTAATCATATATGCATATAGGGTAATAATGTCTAATTCATTCTATTATCCCCATGTCCCCTTCCCTCCCTTCACTCCCCTCTGTCTAACCCAAAGTATCTCTATTCTTCCTTAGCCCACACCCCCTTATTGTGAATTAGCATTCTTATATCAGAGAAAATATTTGGCCTGTTGGGGGGTGGGGGATTGGCTTATTTCACTTAGCATGATATTATCCAGCCCATTTAATTTACTTTCAATGCCATAATTTCATTCTTCTTTAAGGCTGAGTGTATATATGTACTATGTGTGTATATATATATATATATATATATATATATATATATATATATATATCACATTTTCTTTATCATTTCATCCTTTGAAAGGTTTCTATGTTGGTTCCATAGTTTGACTATTGTGAATTGTCCCTCCGCCTTTTTGATTGCATAGTATCTGACAAGAAGTTTGATATAAGTCTCATCCTGGTTCATTTTTTAAGTTTTGTTCCCCTTCTCTGGCTTTTGACAGTTATTTCATTGCTCTGGTTTTTTGAAGTTTGAGTATGAATTGCCCCATGTGTGGATTTTTGTTTTTAGTACTTTTTTGGTCTTCATGATTTGTCGCTTGGTATCTGTTGTTAATATTAAAAAACTCTTCAGTCAATATTGCTTTAAAATTTATCTGTTCTTTTTATCTTTCTTCAATATCTAGAATTCCCATTGTGCATGTTACATCTTTTGCTGTCATGAAGTTCTTGGAAATTATATTTAATTTTTTTTCTCTTTGCAATTTAGATTGAGATGCTTCTATTCACCTCTTCAAGATTATTGATCCTGTCCTTGACTGTGTCCAATTTACAGATGAACTAATCAAGGACATTCTTGTTTTCCTGTAGCATTTTGATTTCCATAATTTTCAGTCTTTATTAGACTCATCTACTTTTCCTGCTTGCATTACCCCTCTAGTGTTGCATTCTGTCCACTATTTCCAGGAGACCTTTGCCATAGTAATCATAGTTATTTTAAATTCCTTGTCTTATAATTCTCACAACTCTACTTTATCTGATTCTTATTTTCATGCTGCTTTGACTCCCCATATTGTGTTGGTTTTTTTTTGTCTTTTAGCATTCCTTGTCATTTTTCTTCGAGAATCAGACATAATATATCCGATTCTGAAACTAAGGTAGAGTGGTTCCTCTTTATCTATGATTTTACTTTCTATAGTTTTATTTACTAGTGTTCATATATGGTATGAAAACACTAAATGGAAAATTCTAGAAATAAGCAGTTCATAAATTTTGAATTGTGTACTGTACTGAGTAGTGTGATGAAATTTCATGGAATCCTTTTCTGCCCAGCTTAGGATGTGAGTCATCCCTGTGGCAATCATATCTAACTACACACCCAACACCATGAAGGTTTGATGATCCAGGGTCACTCAAAATCCACGATGCTCCTTCTTATGTACTGACACATCAATAGAAGCCTAATGATGCCTCACAATGCCTGCATCATTCACCCACAGCATCTCATCACATAGGCCTGGCATCACCTCACATCATCATCATCATCATAAAGATGGATGAGTAGAGTACTCTAAGATATTTTGAGAGAGACTATCTTAATTTTTATTGTAGTGTAGTTTTAGTTGTTCTACTTTATTGTAGTTATTGTTGTTAATCATTTACTGCACTTAATTTATAAACTAAAGTTTATCATATGTATGTATGTAGAGGAGAAACCATGACATACATATATAGGGTTTGGTACTTCTTGTGATTTGCGCCATCCACTGTTGATCTTGGGCATATCTTCCATGAATAAAAGACAAAGACTAAATAAGCTGTCAGTGTGAGGATTTATCAGCAGTTAGGTTATGCTTGCTGTTTACATTAACTCTCTATTTGAAAGGTTAAAATTTTCTCTAGTATTTTTGGTTTTTCATCTCCTCTGTTTTTTGAATTTCACTAGAAATGACCTTATATATGAAATCCAAGTCTTGAAGTTCTTCCAGGTATAATCCACCATTATTATACAGCAGCCTCATTCATGTAGTGTGGGAAGAAGAGATGCATGTGGAATCCTCTGGGTCTCAGTATTTTAGTAGTCCTGGACCTCTGGGTTGTGCCAGTTGCAGGTGATTCTTAGATTTACTGCCCTTCTTAGGTGAGACAGGTTAGATATGGAGGGGTAGAACTGGGGTAGAATTTCTCTTTCACCAAGTCGGACAAGGCTTTGGTGAAGTATTTCCCTTCTAGGATAGTCTTTGTGTCTGTGTGTGTGTGTGTGTGTGTGTGTGTAGAATACTCTTGGATTACTTTAATATATTACTTTTCCCCTCCCTCTGGAAAAAAAAAAACATGAGGCTTTAGAGCTTCACGTTAAGAATGTAGCAAGCCTTTAAGAAGTAAAAATCATAAAAGAGCCCTCCTCAGACTAAATCCCCAGGAGTTTATAATTCTCAAATTAGTTAACATTCAGCTTAATAAGGTCTTTTTTTAATGAAAAGGGGAAATGTAAATAAAATCAGTTTACCTAGAACATTGTGGGGACAAATGCATGGAGCACTATATACATTGCATATGTTAAGGGCATCTGAGTGGCAAACCACTCCCCTGTGCTAAGCATGTGACTGGCAGACAGCTAACCCTACAGGCACAGCCCTGGGCATGAGGCCTTGTTGCAGTCCCTGCACTTGCTCCACTGCCTGCTCATCTGTTGGTCACTGCAAGGACAGTTGGCCAGAAATTGCATTGTTGGCTGCCTGTACTTTGCTTAGCTACTGCCTGAGTATATGTACATGGTAACCGCACAATAAAATCAGACCTGCTTTCCTGCTTGGTCTCTGGAGGTCTTGAATAGTGATTCCGTAGCCACAGTCTCCTCTAACCTGTTCCATGGACCTCATTGGAAGAAAGAGAGCCCATGCAGAATACGTTGCAAGTGAAGAACAAGAAAAAGAAACAAAAAGTTTCATAAATAATGAAATTTGGACATGAGATTGACTTGTCTTCTGTCAACAAGAGTCAATTTTTATTCTAGGTAATTCTCACTCCAAAGGCAAGCTAGAAACCAATAAAGGCTCTGCAACAAATTTAACCAGGAAACAGTTTCCTCCTCGGGAAATCAGCTGTCTTCTCGGGGGATTGGCTTAGGCACTGGAAAATGGCTCACTCATCTACAAGTTCTTTCAAGACAGACTTTAAGGGTTTTGCCTTGCTGTGCCCTAAACCAAAACTATTTCAATACATTTATTATAATTATTAGCACATGTGAATTGCAAAAAATAATTGGTTTTAATATGAAATTTCCATACATGCATTCAACATACTTTGATTCTATCTACTCTCTTAACCTCTCCTTAACTTCCCTTGTCTCTTTCCCTTTCCTGACAGTCTTCCTCCTACTTTCATGTCATCTTCTTTCCTTCCTATATTCTACATGTGGAGAGAACACATGCAATACTTTTCTTTCTGAGTCTGGCCTATGTCATTTAACATGATCATCTCCAGTTCCATCCATGTTTCTGCAAATGACATAGTCATCTGTTTATGGGTTCCTAGACTGATTCCATAACTTCACTGTTTTTAATTGTGCTGAAATAATTATGCCAACAAGTTCCAGCAATCAGGGGAGTGATGGACCACATAAGTTGGAGCATCAGTCAGCACTGAGGTGAGCTGGGGCAAGCTGATCCATCACCCTGTAAGATCCCCCCTGCACACATGGGTGATGCCCACTGCAGAAGCACACTCCACACAGGCCCTGCAGTTCCTGACACACCACTAAGAATGCAAAATTCAATGACTCAAATTCTGGCTTCCCAAAGAATACATAAAATAAAAGTGAGGAAAACCAGAGTGGGATTGGGGCTAACAAATAGTGTTAGTGGTTTTCCAAACCCTAATTAGCATAAATTGGGAACAATAGCATTTGTATGTTTCCAGAGACTAACCAGCATAAGCTTGGACACAACATTGTGACCCAAGGGCAATATAAACCCCTAGACTAGCTCAATCAGGTAGAGAAAGCCTGCTATCGGGTCCCCTCTTGCACTGTAAGAGTTCTATACCTGTTTTTCAATAAATCCTACCGTTACACTCACTCTTACTGGTCTACAGAGTTCATTCTTTTAATTTGAAAGAAAGATCCCAGGAAGAAGGAATTGATGGTGAGCAACTGGGGTCTGCATCAACATAGGAGGGTATAACCCACATTTGAGAGGGGCACCACTTCTTAGCTGCAGAGATCTGCACCTTACACAGACTTTGCTGGCCAGAAGAAGCAGAAAACCCCCAGTGTCCCTTGCTAACAAAAGTAGAGAATCAAGTTTCATGTTTCCATGCCCAATCTGGGGCTTCTTTGGAGAGTGAGTAAAATGGAACAACAAACTATCCTCTTATTTTCTGGATTCTATACTCCTTTTAGAAATCTCTCTCTCTCTTTCAAAAATAATTAACACCTGTCACCCACCTAAAATCCGATTGTGCAGCTGCTTGTCAAAAGCAACAGGTGACAGGTGATAGACTTACTGGAAGAGGCTTGTTAAATTCCTTTTGTCTCTAAAGGAGGAATGTTGGTCAAGCTCAACTTCAGCTTCTCTCTGAGGAATACAACAGGTCAATAGATCCATTAAGTGTTTGCTTGCTTCTTCCTTCCACTTTCAGACTGACTGGACTCAATGGTGAGAAGGGGTCCTTTACCCTGTGTATCTTGGATCATAACACAATGTCTTAGTCTGATCCAAGGTCTTTTAAAAAGAGCAACCCACTAATCCCCAGAGAATGAGCCACATGGTATATTACTCCTGTTTTCTTCCCTTCTCTCTCTCTCTCTCTCTCTCTCTCTCTCTCTCTCTCTCTCTCTCTCTCTCTCTCTCCAAACACCAAGTAGATTCTGATTTCTTATACCCCTTGGAACACATGGTTGAGGTTTTGGGGTAAATTTCAAACCTTGGTGCACCCATTAGGACTCAAACCCCATGCTGTCTCTAGAGAGCTTCACCCAGGATCAAGGTCCCATTCTCTAGGTTTCCAAACCCTGCCAGTTCAGAGAAGAACCATGCCAGTTCATCCCTCTCTTAATGTAGACTTCAGATTTGGAACTTTGCCTACGCCAGGGGAGAGAGCTAAGAAAAGGTTTTTTGTTTGTTTGTTTATTGTTTTCCCATACCATGGAGTGGACTCTGCTGCTCAGAACCCAGGGAAGAAGGAGATACAGCATGACAATCCACAATCCAAAGTCTCTTAAGCCATATTAGATCCAATGTTTGTGGTAAATACAACAGGACTTTAGTGACCCTGAGTATGATGGCAAATATATCAGGAAAGGCTAGAATCTTCTTCAGGGCACATGACTTGGAGGGACATGGTTCTCTTTTAGAATAATACCTGAATTCCTCCAGTACATGCAACCCTGTCTATAGTGCCTCCACAATGCATGGCAAAACAGTACACAAAAACCAGGGTCATTGATTTTAAGAGGGAGATGACACAGGAAAGAAATTTTGGATAATGCATTTGTAAGCACAACTGATATGACCATCCAAAATCCTATGAAGGCCTTGAAATGTGGTTGCTCATGTCTTGAGGATCACAGGACTTTGTGGTGCTAAGAGCAACTACTCCACCTAGAGGATTCAAGGGGTGGTTGTCCATGGCTTTCAGGTCCACATAGCACTGAGTGATACCTCAATCTGACAATGGAGGGATGCCAAGGGATGTCTTCTTCCCCTTTGTCTTTCATATAGGTAATACTCCATCTGGCACTTGAAGAAGTATTTTGAAACATTGGGATTCCTTTGACACGCAGACCCTAAAGAAGTGTCTGGTATTTTTCTGAGCCCAAGCTTGGCCTGAATACCGGATGGAGGACGTAGAAAAATAGCCCCCTGAGGGAAGTATAAACTGTAATACCAGTTTACACTTACATTAGATTGTAAAAGGGAGAAAAAAGTGGCCACAGGTACCCTATATATAACAAGTTTTTTTTTTTTTTTTTTTTTGGCCTGGAGACACAACCCAAAATTATGCAACCAATGTAAATTAGGTTCTTCACTCTTGGCTACACTAAAAAGTGCAATCCATAGATTCTCAAGCTATATTAACACCAATATTTGCAGTAAATAGAATAGAACTTTACTGGCTGTAAGTATGAGTATGATGGCAAATACATCAGGAAAGGCTAAAATGGAAAGCAGTTTCTCTTAGAGAAAAATCAAATACAGGAAAGCCTTTTTCTAAGCACTTATGTCCTCCTTACTCAGGGTTTGCCAACAGAGCCCCAACATTCTGAGGGAACACAAAATCAGGAGAAATGCACTCCAGCCTCCTTCCTACACCTACAAGTCATAGGAAAGGGTCCCAAAGGACTCATTATGGTACAAGTCACTTTTTCTCTCCAAGACTTGAGACAAATTACGAGTGATTTAGAAAGGTTCCCAGATGACCCTGATCAATATACAGAATATTTCAGGGCCTTAACCAAATTTGACCTAACCTGGAAAGACAAAATGATGTTAATGAACCAAATTCTCTCTAGCACTGAATGCTACGATGCTTTATGGGCAGCTGAAACCCCTGGGGATGAAAGATATGTAGTTCAAGGCCCAGGAGACCTACTCCTTCCAACTGAAGTGGACTCAGAAGAAACAGCCAACAGAGCAACAGACAATTCTCTAGGCAGATGGTCACATGGGGCATTGGAAGGGAAAGTATTTTCAAAATTGTGTGGTACAGGGCTTTAGGAAAACCCATACTAAATCTCTAAATTATCCAAACTCTCTGGTAACACAGTAGAATGAATAAACTTCCACAACCATTTTAGAAAGACTCAGGGAAGCATTAATTAAATATATCTAAATGTCCCCAGCTTCCCCAGCATAACAGCCTAAAAAAAAAAAAAACAAATTCATAACTCAATCAGTTACTGACATTAGGAAAAAATTACAAAAAACAACTTCAAAAAGGAGACAAAACTTTAGATAATCTCTAAAAAATGCCACTTGGGTGTTTTACAATCAAGACTAAGAAGAGGAGGAGGAAGAAGATGAGGGGGGAGAGAGAGAGGGGGGGGAGGGAGGGAGGGAAGGCAAAAGTAAGGCAACTGCCCTTGTGACAGTTCTATAGATGAATAAATCTAGTAGACAAGGTCCCCAGAGTGATTTTGCTCCCACCATAGCCTGCTAGAACTGTGGTCAAGAGGGATATTACAAGAAAGCCTGCTCATGAAAGAAATCATGCCATCAACACCCTAACCAGTCACTGAAGGGGATCACAGGTGGTTGGACTACACTCACAGGCAAGGCCCAATGGTCAAATCTTTCACTTCAAACAGTCCAACAATAAGACTGATGGGTCCTGGGGAATCCATCTTAGGTTCCCAACTATTCAGACTCTTATTTCTGTACAGGAGCCCAGGGTGATATTAACTGTCAAGGGAAAGAAAATTTCTTTCTTGACACTGGTGCCATTTTTTTCTGTGCTCCGTTCAAACCCAGGCCTCCTCTCCTCTCACAGTTCAACCATAAGGGGAGTGTCAGGAAAGCCTGGACATTGCTCCCAACTTCTTAGCTGCTCTTGGGATGATCTCTTCTCACATGTCCTTTTGATAATGCCTGAAAAGTCCCACTCCCCCATGGAAAGAGATATTTTGACCCACCTATGCATCACACTTCTCATATGATATCAGGACTAGTAGTTTGCCTGCCCCTAGTAGAAATTGACATTAACCTAGAAGTCTGGGCTACACAGTAAGGAAAAGGTCAGGAGCAAAAGGACCTGCTCCTGTCCAGATTCATCTCAAAGATTCTATATCCTTTCCCCACCAAAAACAGTATCCCCTGAAATCAGAGACTAAACAATGGTTACAAGTTATAATAGTGACAGGGCCTCTTGAGATGCTGTGACAGTCCATGTTATACACCTACAGAAGTCCAATGGTGAATGGAGACTAGTACAGTGTTGAGAGCCACAGCCGAAGGGGCCCCAGCAAACTTCCAGCTGATTGGCTCACCGTGGCCCCAGCAAACTTCCAGCTGCCAGCAGATTGGCTCCTCTGTGGTGATGCTCATTAGGCTGTTTTCCCACCCTTTCAGACCTCGGAGCTGCTCAATGGGGGAATCTTTTGGCTCCGCCCATGAGACCCAGCCAATCGGCCTAAAGAGCAGGAGGAGTGGGGGTTGAGAGGCTTATGGAAAGCCGGTGGTGGCAGTTGGGCTCTGAGGGAATTCCTGAAGAGCTCGTGTCATGGGCGTGTGTGTTCTAAAATTAAAGTTAGTTTCTGCTTGATAAGTGGCTCGTGAATTGTGCCGAGCCAGACTGCAGCATTTGGTGGCCCATGCAGGGGACGCCTGATGCTTGGGGGGGGGGGTAAGTAAAATTGCTCACCCCTGAGAAAAGTGAGAGAATGGGTGACCATTTCAAAAAACAATATGTTTTTGTTTTGATTTGTTTTGTTTTTGTTTCAAGCTGCCTGTCCCTAGAACTTTCTCAGGCAAACTGGGAAAAATGGTTGGCTCAAGGTTTTAAGTGGTTCGCCCCTGAGGAAGAGATAGAGATAGACCAGGAATATACATTTCAAGAAAATAGGAAAATTGATACAATGATTTTTGTTTCATTTTTGTTTCATTCTGTTTCAGTTTTGTTTTGTGTAATCTTGTTGGGTTGCGTAATCCTTGTAGCACAAATATGGGATTAGAAATTAGTAAAAAACAAACCGAAAGAGTGTTAAGTAAAATGCTAGAGGAAGGAGGCACCCCAGTAAAACCAAGAGCAATTAGGGCATACGTTGATACAATACAAAAATGTAGCCCATGGCTTTTTAAGGGGGAGTTGTTGAATATATCACCATGGGACCATCATGGTGAAGATTTAAGGGACAGGGAAAAGAGAATCCCAGGAACTCTGCCAGTTGGCACATTGCCATTGTGGATGATGATATGATTTTGTTTGCCTAGTCCAAACCTTTCAGTTCAGATTATGGTAGAAGACATATTAGATGAGGAAAAAGAGGAGGCCTCTCAAGATAGTCAGAAAGGGGAAGAAAGTTTACAGCAGAAAAAGCCATCAGGGGAAAAGTTACAACAGGAGGCTGCTACTAACACCTTTCTATCACCAGAGGGCATAAGTGTCCAACCAACAGCTCCACCTATGGGGCCCTCAACACCCGTAGTTGATAGATGGGATTCTGAGACAGTACCTCAAAGATTAGCATGCCCTGTATTTGAGGTGGCAGGAGGGCAGCGGAATCACCATGTTTTAGATTTCAAAACAGTGAAGTAGCTAAAAGAGCCTGTAACAACCTATGGTCCTCAAGCACCCTTCACTATAAGTTTGGTCAAATCCATTACCAACTTGAACATGACGCCAGCAGATTGGACTAGTATGTGTAAAGCTGTGCTAAATGGAGGACAATACCTGTTATGGAGGGTTGCAAATGAGGAATTTTGCATGGAGACAGCTAGGCAAAATGCAGCAGCTGGTTATCCTTAGAGAAATCTAGATATGTTGTTAGGAAAAGGACCTTATGAGGGCCAGCTGCAACAAATTGCATATGATCCTGCTATATACTCACAAATTGCTGTAGATGCAGTTAGGGCATGGAAGACTTTACAAGGACATGGAGATTTACAAGGTCAATTATCTAAGGTAATACAAGGAGCTAATGAAGCTTATGCTGAATTTGTAGATAGGCTTATTCAAACAGCTACCAGAGTTTTGGGGAATACAGAACAAGCAATGCCATTAATAAAACAACTGGCTTATGAGCAAGTGAATCATTGGTGCAGAGAAGTCATTAGACCATGGAAACATGAAGATTTAAACACATATATTAAATTATGTAGAGACATTAATGAACAAGGGCAAGTCATGGCAGCTGCAGTACAACAGGTTTTAGATGCCAGGCCAAAAACATGCTACAGTTGTGAACAAACAGGACATTTTAAAAGGAATTGCCCCAGATTTCCTTCCTTCTACTAATCTTTTTGCTATTTATAGATTTCTTAAATCAGTGTGTTGTGGATATCCAAGGGTGATGAGATTCATTGTGGTATATTTATATGTGAACATACAGTAAGTCAAGTCAGATCCATTCCACTGTCTTTCCTTATTTCATCTTGCACCCTTCCCTCATTCCCCTTGTCTACTCCACTAATCTTTCTTCTATTCTTTTTTTTTATCTTACCCACCTCCATTGTGAATTAGCTTCCAAATATCAGAGAAAACAGTTGACTTTAGACTTTTTAGGACTTGCTTATTTCATTTAGCATGGTAGTCACCGGTTGCATCCATTTAGCAGCAAATGCCATGATTTCATTCACCTTTATAGCTTAGTAATATTCAATTATGTATGTGTGTGTATATATATATATATATATATATATATATATATATAAAACTTTTTTATCTATATATATATATATATATATCACTTTTTTAATCTCTCTGTTGGAGGACACCTTGATTGGTTCTATAGCTTGGCTACAGTGAATTATGTTTCTATAAACATTGATGTGGCTGTGTCGCTGTAGTATGGCGATTTTAAGTCCTTTGGGTATTCACCAAAGATTGGGATCACTGGGTCATATAGTGGTTCTATTCCTAGTTTTTTGAGGAATTTTCATACTGCTTTGTAGAGTGGTTTCACCAATTTGCAGTCACACCAGTAATGGATGAGTGTGCCCTGTTCCCCACACTCTCACCTACATTTATTGCTAATTGCATTCTTGATAACTGCCATTCTGGACACCTTCTTCTAAGTGGACCCTGGGTGTTTCATTTGGGGACAGTTTCACAGGGAAGCGACCATTCTATTCTTCAATGTGCCAGTATTTGGAGAGATTTGATAAATTTAGCCTTTGGGTGGAAAATCTCATAAGCTTCAGTTTTCCACATTTTCCCAGAATATGTTGGCTTCTGAAGAAACAGCCTCCGCAGTCCCAGGCCCCAGAAGCCACCCTATAAATTAGTGTGATTGAGTGTCATTCTCTCTAATTTGGATCAAGCTCCTGCAGGGCTCTGATTACATTAGGAAGGAAAATGTCACTGAAGAAGAGGGTCCTTCTGGGAAACCAGGGCCCATGGGAGAAGGAGGAACTCTCCTCCAGGGTTCTGCAGGAGAGAGAGGTCCCTCTAAGCACTCCCAACCATGTTAGATTACAGGGTATGCCACCCCAGAATAGGATGTGCTTCAAAAAGCAGAGGAGATCTGTGATGTCATGCTCTGGTCTCCATGGGGTGAATAGTGGTGTTTTGGTGTCATTTTTCTGATGTTCACAAACAAGTAAAATAGAGAGTCCATTTATAGCTTAGCCAGAATAAACTACATTTTCCCACAGAAGATACTGTTGACTCTGTTCATCTGATTATTATCCCACTAGAGGGGTTTGCTGTAAATCTGAAATAAGTGAATTGCACTGTACCATTCTCTGGCCTTCCAGCCCAACCATCAATCCTCTCCCAGAGGAGGAATGTTTTGGGATATGTGCCACACCAACACTGTGCACATTATCACAATACTTGGAGAATGGAGGAAGACAGAGCCAGGCTGTTCATAAAGCATGAAAATATGTCCTGAGCCCTCCCAAAGCAGTCAGCTCGCTATGGAAGTCTGTGTCCACTTATTCTTCTGCCTGTGCAAATCAATGGTCATTGAGAAACTTGAAGCCACTTAGAAGCCCCTGTGGAGCCTTAAAGAAGCTGACCACAAGGTGTGTGTTGTTAACCAGGCCTCAGGGGAGCTACAGGCCACAGGTTCACATCCTAACATTAAACTAAGTCACTTGTAATTCCAGTGACTCAGAAGGCTGAGCCAGGAGGATCAAAAGTCTGAGGTCAGCTTCAGCAATTTTGTGAGATCCTGTATTAAAATGAAAAATAACAAGTGGTAGGGACATAGCTCAGTGGGTAGAGTACACCTGGGTTCAATCCCCATGTGCTGCAGGGGTTAAAACTCTGGGAAACAGATTCGGGTCCCTGGCATTTGGAAAAAGATACAAAGAACAGTTGGGGTGGTAGTCCTGCTTTATTTGAAGGTGACAACAGCCTCCTGAGTCTAATATGCCTTTTTTAGGTGCAGGCTAAACAAAGAAGGACCAATGCCAAGGGATGGTATAAATCAGTGCATGCTCACAGGCAGATATTTATGACCTTGAGTCCAGATGCTGAATCAGGGTGTGTATGACTTGACTCTATAGCTGGCCAGATTTCTCAGTGAGGGAGGCTAACCATAACCATCTTGGGCCTGCCCCATACATTGGCACTGCAAAATAAATAAGCAAATATCCCCATGTTATGAATTTCAGTAGAGTCAGGACTGTGAACATCTTGTCATGAATTGGGGTGCATCTCTCACCTGCTGCTGTCCGTGCATGTGAAGCTCTCAAAGTTCATGAAGAATACATTTCAGGTGGTTTTGTTTGGAAGAGTTTACCTCTCTGGGAAGTAAGAGCTTTTCCAGTACCTCACTCTGGCCCAGGTGTTCAAAAGTCCACCGGTCAGTTCCATGTACTACTTCAAAACATGGCATGCTTAGTTTGATTGTTTGACAGAGATAAATAAGCTTTCCCTGCCTTTGCCTGCTGTATTCCAGGGGATGGTGGTGTCCATCAGAGTCTGCTGGTGCACTCAAGTGGTACATGCACTGCAGATTCACCTTTGCACCTGTGTGTGCACAGTCAAGAAGTGTGTGCAGATCCAGAGGTAAGTGAATGTCCTCCAAGTGGGAACCACTGTGTGACTGGTGTCACCGTTGGGACCATTTTTGTATTTGCACAAAAGAGAAGGAAGAAGAAAGAGGAACTAGCAAGAACCTCACTTACTGGACAACTCAGCTAAGGGGACTTGGGTGAGCCTGTGCTTTTCCAGCAGGCTCTCTTCACCAGTCACTTTCTGATTCTGGTGGAGAAACACAGGATGGAGTGGTTTCTGAGAGAATTGATGAAGTAAGTGAGCTGATGCTCAGTTAAACTGCTTTTGGCCTGAGTGGGCCTCCACACTTAAGCCATAGGCCAATGGGAGGATCTGCTACCTAATTAGTATGTCAATTAACTGAAAGCCTGACTTAGGAGTATAGAGAGGTCCTGACTTTGACTTTGGTGGTTCAACTTCTCTTGGCCGAGGCATGATATAAGGACTAATATAATTTCTTAGGACCAGCTCCCATTCTGAAGCCACCTACAGACCCTTGGTCACTGGTCAAGGCATTATCATATAAAAAGACACATCACTTTGAAGATTTCCAGGCATTTGAAAGAATGGGTTTTAGAAAATGACATGTCCTCAAGTTAATTACAAAGGCCAGAGGATGGAAGGGGAAGAGATAAGGGAAATTAATGAGTTAGAGACTCAGGCTCAACCAAGCTGGATAAAACCTTGACTTAAAGCCTCAGGTGGCCACCCAGCCACCAGGTGCCACCAGTGTCCTGCTGACAGAGGAAGTGTCCAGACCATTAACCCCAACCAATCCAGAAGCACTAGAACTTCACCTGGGACTGTGCTCCTGTCCAGAGCCACTTTGTATCATCATGCCCATCTTACCTGTATCCTTCGCAGGTTTAACATGAATGATTATGTCCCCCAACTGGTATTTCCATTATAAAATTGCTCTGGGTGGTCCAGGTTCAGGCCACCCAGTGACCTGCTCCTTTTCTGGCAAGCATCTGTGGTGGCTCAATAAACCCTTTCATTTCTGGGAAGCCTCACTCTTAACAATTTGAGTCCAAAAAAAAGTGCTTTTACCATTATGTAATAAATGCAGGGGGTGGGGAGTTGATCACCTGCCTCTCCAGCCATGCACCATCTAATTCCATTTTGATCTGCAGAAGACTTTGCTGCTTTAGCCTAAACCATGACCAAGGAGTCAGAAGAATGGCTAGCTGGTCATGGAGTTATTAACACAGAGGATTCTCTTCTCTAATCTAAAGTGAGCCTCCTGCCTCTCCCCTGCTCTCCTGCTGTGTGATTTGCTCAGGACAGAGTCTCATATGTGCAGCTGGCTCTGGACGGGCACATGGACACATGTCTTCACTCTCCTGGCATGAAGACAACCCAGCCCTGAGGCCACATCCCCACAAACCCATATCCCCTACAAATCCATGCTGGAAATCAAACTGCCTTCCCCAGCATGGGAAGCTCAAGAAAATTACAAAAAGAGTAATTTAAGTATGATTAAAATGTTTGCATAGGAAATCAAGTGTTCTCTTCCTATCAAGTCACTGATGTCCCCAGACTGGACCGAAGGAATAACTCTGATATTTCCACAGCACCTAGAAGCTGGTCTGACCTGTCCTCATGTGAGGTTGGTAAAATTATTTTTATTCTGACCGCTTTGTTATAACAGCTTACTGTCTCTTTTAAAGAAAACTTTCTTCTGGATATCTTTTTCTTTTCTTTCTTTCTTTTCTTTTGGTACCAGAGATTGAACTCAACCACTGAGCCACATTCCCATCTCTATTTTTTTTTTTGGAGACAGGGTCTCACTGAGTTGCTTAGCACCTCAAAAACCTGTCTTTGTACTCACAATCCTTCTGCCTCAGTCTCCCAAGCTGCTGGGATTACAGGCATACACCACCATACCAGGCTCTTCTGGATATCTTAAGGTACCTTATATTCATTAAAGGCACAACTCCCTAGTGAGATATTTAGCATCCTCCTTTTCAGATTAATGCTGCTGATGATTATAGCTGAAAAGCGGCTGCAAGCAAGATTTGCCTGCAGTGATGCCCACAGGCATCCTGAGATTGGCAGTCCTGGTTTTCTTCCCTATCAAATTGATAACTAGTAGCCCTGCCAGGTTGAAGATTTGTTTCCTCACATTCCCATTCTCAGCCCCAATCTCAGGATGGAGGAGGCTTTAAGCAAGCAGCAGTTATGCCTCTGAAGAATTTTAAAGAAATGAAAGAGATCCTCCAGGCCTGGAGGAGAAAGGCTGGTGGCTAGAGGCTCATCCAGGAGGCCAGTGTACCTCAGTGAGTCTTGCCAGTCTTCCTGTCTTGTAGCTTTACCTGAAAATTTCAGAAGATGGAGATCTTAAAGCCACATAACTTTCTTATAGCTAGAAATGCTGCCAAAACCAGGGCAAGATAACAGAGTGGGTGGCAGAGGGCTGCATGTGACACAGGGGACCCTTTTGACGAGCCAGGAGTACAGGAATGAAAGAAATCTTGCAATTCAGATGAAAAGCCAGACAGCAGAAGAGGTAGAAGACATTATCTAATAAACTAAGGGGGTGGAGGAGGCCTGTCAGAATGCTCCCTGCTCCTCCTTAGCATCTCAGCTGCTCTCTCCATAAGTGGAAATAAAAGCCCTCTGAGAAGGCAATGATTTGCTTAGAAAACAAATAAAGATGTTGTGTCCACCGAAAACTGAAAAATAAATATTAAAAATCTCTTTCTCTTTAAAAGAAAGAAAAAAAGAAAAGAAAGAAAGAAAACATCTTGCAATTATTGACACTATCATTACATCTTGGCAGTGCCCATGTATTATTGCCTCCCCTGTGTGTTTGCCATGAGAAGAGTCTCATTGTTCAGGAGGGAAAATAAAAGTCCCAGGATAATGTGCATGGAATACATGCCTGGCAATATAAAGTTGATTTCCTAAGAATAAGGAAGCCTGGATGTTTATTGTCATCTTACCTCCGTGGCCTGAATGTTCCATCTCTCTCTCTCTCTCTCTCTCTCTCTCTCTCTCTCTCTCTCTCTCTCTCCTCTCTCTCTCTCCCTCTTTCCCCAGTCATGTGGCTTTAAGATCTCCATCTTCTGAAATTTTCAGGTAAAGCTACAAGACAGGAAGACTGGCAAGACTCACTGAGGTACACTGGCCTCCTGGATGGGCCTCTAGCCACCAGCCTTTCTCCTCCAGGCCTGGAGGATCTCTTTCATTTCTTTAAACTTCTTCAGAGGCATAGCATCTTGCAGGGCTGGCTCAAGTAGTAACATGCTCACCTGGCCTGCATGAGGCACTGGGATTGATCCTAAGCACCACATGAAAATAAAATAAAGATGTTGTGTCCACTAAAAACTGAAAAATAAACATTAAAAAATTCTTTCTCTTTAAAAGAAAGAAAGAAGAAAGAAAGAAAGAAAGAAAGAAAGAAAGAAAACATCTTGCAATTATTGACACTATCATTACATCTTGGCAGTGTCCGTGTATTATTGCCTCCCCTGTGTGTTTGCCATGAGAAGAGTCTCATTGTTCAGGAGGGAAATTAAAAGTTCCAGGATAATGTGCATGGAATACACGCCTGGTGATATGAAGTTGATTTCCTAAGAATAAGGAAGCCTAGATGTCTGTTTTCATCTTACCTCCGTGGCCTGAATGTTCCAATGTTCTCGTTCTCTCTCTCTCTCTCTCTCTCTCTCTCTCTCTCTCTCTCTCTCTCTCTCTCTCCCCTCTGGCCAGCCACCCAAACGATTTATATTAAATTCTAGCTCTATTCAGCACAAAAGTCATCTAGCATCAGAGGATCAAAGTTACATCAACCAACAAGCACTGGGGAATTGATAAGCAGTTAAAATTAGGTCATGACAGAGCAGTGGCTTTTGATGGATGAAGTGAAATTTAGCAGCAGGTTTGCTATTTAAAGATTAGTTACAGCACCCTTTCTTGTAGCTGCAATGAACACACAACAAAGTATCCTGTGTCTGATTAAATGTTTAAACATCGCTGTTGGCCCCACTGATTGTGGTGGAGACTCACGGTTTCCTCAGAGTGTGTTCAGCTCTCATATGGAGCAGGAAAAGGCATCTGAATTCCCACCTCCAGAGCTCCTCACAGGCTCTTTCTCCCCCCATCCAGGCAAATTTTGTAAATTATTTTAATCAATTTTATAAGCATTCCATCCATGAAGCACTTCAGTCTCCAAATTCTGACCTGGCTCAACATTTCCAAATTCTTCACCAACTTAGAAGAAACACTGCTTCTAAGTGCCAAATGTGTTCGTCAGCTGAACCAGTGGCCTCCTTTCATTTGCTTGCTCTTTCCTGCAATTTTAGAAGCATAGCCCTCAGCAATGTCTGACATGGATCTCTTCTCCTGGTCTGTTGTGACACTTGTCAATACTAAAATGGAGACTCAGCAGCCCTAAGAAGATGGGGGCAGAAGCCCATAGAGAAAAATCTCTCATGCACACGTGCTTGCAAAAAAAAAAAAAAAAAAAGAAAAGAAAAGAAAGAAAAAAAAACCTGTTACCAGAAGTCTCTGAAGACCACAGCCTTGCACAGAGGCCACCACAACCTTATGCAAAGAGCATTTCAATAGGATAGCCACCCAGCAGCCACCTATTAAACTTTGGACTGACTCCACCCTTGTTCTTGAGCCTCGCTGCCAAGGATAATCTTTTTCAAAACAACTTATGTAACTTCCCGTGTTTTACCTTTGGAAGCCTTTGCCTTCTTCCCCTGCCTCTCTGAAAATGCCTATGATCCATCATGGCACACACATTCCAGATTGCAATCTGCTTATTCCCAAATAAAACTATTCCACTTTTGAGAACCACTCTTTCCATGGTTCTTCAGGTTGACCATTTCCCCATGAGGTAAAGACTTGTTTTTATTTCATTTGGAGTGGTTGTGGCTGAGCCCCTGACCTTTGTGCCTAGTGATCATCAATTCTATTTACCTCACCTCTGTGCCCAGACTTGGAGCTGCCCATGAAGCCAAAGAGGATCAGTGTGTTCTGCCTGGACAGAGCTGGGGTGGGTTACCATGGGCCCACAAGTGTCCCCCTCAGTCCCTTCAGGTAGCCAAGCTCACCCACATAGACTGATGTAATGCTGAGCTCCCAAGGGTCCAGAACTGAGAATACACAATGGGAGATAAGTCAGCAGAGGAAACATTGAAAACCAGTCAGAAGGAAAGTCTAACCCAAGTTCAACACAAAGTGCATAGTGGTAAACACACCCTGGGTGGGGAGAAAGGAGGAGCCTTTGTTGGGGGACACCAGCCAGGGGAACAACTGGGTCTGAGCTTGGGGAAGGCAGGGAGAATAAAGCTTCCCCATGGACAGGAGTCAGTTCAAGCCAGGCAGGTCCAGCCAGTAGGGCTGCCTGTGTGCTCACACACACGAAGTGTTAAGTTTTGCTGTGCTTACCCAAACAAAGGGTTCTATGAGAAACTATGAACTCTTTGAACTGTGTCCTTGTTGCTGTCTTAAGAATATAGGAAAGAATGTTTTGCCAAGTTATATATATATATATATATATATATATATATATATATATATATATATGCTTGCCAAGAAATTAACTAACTACAAGTCACATAATAAGAAGTATGGAGCACTGTGACCATGAACAAAGTTATTCCAAGAATGTTTATCCATGCTTGAAAAGATTAAGCTGCCAAGAGGATGTGTTTCTTTTTTGCTGTATAAAAGAAGCAGGGAAAAAAATAAAGGTGCTGCTCATTTTCTACTGAGTGTGTGTGTGTGTGTGTGTGTGTGTGTGTGTGTGTGTGTGTGTGTCTTTCTTTATGCATCTCTGCTGTACCAGGAATTACAGATTGTCAGTGGGTTCTGACAGCTGCCCGCTTTCTCCAGAAGGGGGCCATGCTGGGCTCCAGGGAAAGATAGTGTTTGCACAAGGCCTTGGGAAGGGGACATGGTACCATAGTATTGTCCCTCTCTGTGGCTCCAAAATTAGCCTGAATTTATCAGCAAAACCAGAGAGGAGCCTCAGGGGAGTTGGCCCCATTCATCCCCATGCACCCCGGGCTCAAGGACATTCACAGGCTGAGAATCACCAGAATGCAGGTGTCATCCACAAAAACCAGCTGACCAATCACCAGATGCAGCCACAGCAGAACACCAGGACAGGTGTGAGAATGACTTTCTAAATGCCTATTTCACACTATTTGCTTCCTATTCTAGGCAAACAGTCATTCTGGGCTTGGTCAGGAAGGTAAAGGTAATCAAGAAACACCCTGTTGCCAGGGTATGGGCCAGATACTCTGAACAGATCCACATCAGTAATTCTGCAGGTTTCCATTAAAGAGAAGGCAAGAGGATGACTTAGTTGGTCACCCTTGTGTGGCTTCCTGTGACACAGTTCAAGCAGCAGTGCTGCAGGGCTCAGACAATGTAGGGAGCTCCTGAGGGGCTCCAGCTGATTTGGGGAGCCTGGGCATTTGCTCATGTTCAGATGAGATAAAGATAACTCAAAAGACAATTTCAGACCTGAGAGGGATTCAGTAACCTTCCCTTGGCTGTCTTGCTACATTCTCTACATATCATCAAGTATCCTCTGTGCTGGATTGATTCCTCCAGAAACAAGTCCTGAAATAACATCCAAGTGCAGGCAGCAGATTTGGGAGTTTATCCAAGGAGACCTATGTGGGGTGGGTATAGAAAGTGCAGGAATGAATCTAGTTGCCCTTGTGGTCAACCAGAGAGGGACCCCACTTGAAACTCTTCAGTGTGCAAGCAACAGGGCAGGTAGCAGGGCATGGGGACATATAGGCCATTCCCACAGGGGCTGGTGGAAGGCACTGGCTGCAGGTAGGGTATTCATTCTCTCCACATTCCAGTCTGAATGGTTGGGCAAATCAGATACTGGAGGCTAGAAAGAACCCAGCCCAGAGATGCAGGTGCTGGAGGTTGACTCCAGCACCCAAGATTTTATTAGCAAGAGGTGCTTTTTAAAGTTTTAGATGTGTGCCCTACATCTTGAGAAATAGGAATAAAAACCTGAATTGGAGTCAGAGGTTGTTTTCAAAGTCCATTCAAAAAGTCACTTCTATTCATGCTCTAAATCCCAGCCATGTTCATCTTACACATGGTAAGTACTCAGATGATCCTCCTGGGTAATGACACATGCCCAGGAACATATAGGACCTTTAATCAGAGGCAATAAGTTAGTTCACTGTTAAAAGAGAATGTGCTATGTCATTATTCACCTCCATCCAGGTTAGATTGCATTATGATGACCCCGTAAGTTGTATTAGAACACTGTTATGAACCATCTACAAATGTTTCTTACAGTGTGATCCTAACCTTCTCTCAAGAATTAGGATCTACATTCTGTCCTCTTGTGAGCTGAACTGTGCTCCAAGTCCCAAATCCATATGTTGAAAGACCTCAGAATGGGACTGTATTTGAAGTTGGGTCTTTAAATGAAGGTTAAGCATCCTTAATCTGGTATAACAGGTGTCCTTATAAGAGGAGATTAGGACACAGATACACATGGAGGGATGATAGGGAGAAGACAGTTGTCTACAAACCAAGAAGAGAGGTCTCAGAAATAACCAACCCTGTTTACTGCTTAATCTCCAGAACTGTAAGAAAATTAGTTCTTTTTGTTTAAGTCACCTGTTATATGGCACTTAGCAGCCCTGGCAAACTAATATGCCTCCCCTTAAGCCTGAGCAGAACTTTGTAACCAATTACCTAAACCAACAGAATGCAACTTCTAAAGATAGCTGGGGAAAAATATCATAGTTTCCCCTGGTTTGCCAGAACTTGGGTTCCATGCTAAGAAAGCCCTAGCTAGCCAACGAGGAGAGATGGCATGTACAAGAACTGAGCCCTCAGTCACCAACCAGGTCCAATCACCAGACACATGCATGAGTGAGGTACAGGAGATCCCAGCCCCTTCCCAAGTGTCTTTTAGTTGAGGCCCCTTCTGAATTCCAAACTCATCAAATCCATGAACATAAATAAATAGTTGTTTCATGTTGCTGTGTCTTTAGGTGATTAGTTATGCAATTCATTGTAACTGGAGCAGTCCTGAATAGGAAACAGTATAATTTTCAACTTGCTAATGAGATAACCAAGATGAGAAGCTCAAGGTCTTCCAAGGTCATACACCTTGAAATGGTAAAAGAAAGTAATTTCACCATAAAGATTTGTTATCAAATGCAAATCAAAAGGAAGATAATATATTAAGCCATCAAGGACATAAAGATATCCCTGGGGGAAGCCTCTTTGCATCTGCGCCTACAGTGACCACATGTCATGGACATTTTTGCCCAAGTTCTTTCTAAATAAATATATGGATAAATTCCAAGAAGTGGCATATTTATTTAAAATTTCACAAGGTAATACATCATTTCCCCCACAAAGGGATGTCAACAATTCACTCTGCTCTCAGCTCGTGTGAATACTTGGGCAACAATATGGGACATGTGTGTTTTTCCTTTCCCATAATTGCAAAGCTTTCAGGTCTGATGCAATTATATTTAAAATAGCATATATTATACTTAACAAGAAAATGTTGAATTGTAACTTCAAAACCTGCTTTATCTCCTCATACCACGGAAGGCTAGGAAAACAGCAATTATGCCAACTTCCTTTTTCTTCTTCTTTTCTCCTCATCTCCAAATTCTTGCTAACTACAAAATTAAAGTCAGTCCTCTGTATCCATGAGCTCTGCATTTGAGGATTTGACCAACTAAGATTGAAATATTTGGAAAAGTAATTTCCATTCATACTGAACATGTACAGACTTTTTAAATCACCATTCCCCAGAAAATGTGGGGTAACAGCTATTACAGAGCACTTTACATTATATTGTGCACCACAAGTAATCTAGAGATGATTTAAAGTGTGCAAAAAGATGTGCAAATATTTTGTGAAATTGTTTGCAAGTTTTCAAGTATTTTAATTGTACAAATTTATGGGGTATGGTGTGTACTGATCAAATCAGGGAAATTAACATTTATTTTTCCTTGTCATTGCTTTATGTTTGGAGCTTTTGAGCTCCTCTTTTGTAGTTATCTGTCAAGTGCATAGCATGCACTTTTGAATATCCATGGATTCTTGGTACAAGAGAAGGGAATCTTGGAACCAACTTTCCATGGATACTAAGGAATGGTTATATTTCTAAATTGCCATATGATAGCATTTGCATTCTGCTCCATATTTGGAATTTCCACACAATCTAGCCCTCATTGGACACTCTGTACCCACCTCTAAATTTCCCAGTTCATTCCTTCAGTTAGCACAGGTCCAGCTCTAGGTGCTTGTTCAGCAAGACTCTGGTAGGGCATACCATGGGTCCTTGTTTGCTGTTCTCCTAATCCTGACAAGCTGACATTCTCCATGTAGCCACATAATGCCTGCAGGCCTTTTCTTGGAGACAGCCATTCATTTCCTTGTCTTTGCCTTTCATGGAGAAGCATGCATTTGATATTTTCTTCAATCTCAAGCATGACTCTGTATATGTGTTCTTCACCTGTCTCTTGTTGATCAATTAATTCCCAAGTTTACTCTTGCCTCGGTCTTTTGTTGGCTCTTTTTTTATTATTAATAGTCTTTATGTGGAGTATCAACCACAGTAGACCAGATGTGGCTGAGGAACATTGTTGAGAAGGACCTAGGGAGTAAGTCCAGTTCCTGTGAAACCTGAATCGTGGACATTTAGCCAAATTTCCAACCCTGGGGGTTGTCACTGCAAATCACAATACTATCTGGTCACCAGCCTTCTGGATGGCCACAGGGGCATTTACTCTACTCTGGATCAGTGGCAGAGCTATCCATCCACCACAGAGCAGCCTTCCTCCTCCAGAGATGTATGTCTGCTCTTGGCTCCACCCAGTCCTGGCTCCTTAATCCTTCATGTTCCCAGAGCCACACGAGCCCAGGTACCCTCTTAGGTCTGCCTGGTCTCTTCCACCACCCCCTGCACCTTCTACCTTAGACAGCTCTTCTCTTCAGCTGTGAGTTGGAGGCATGGCAACATGGTAGTGTCATGGAAAATGGAGTTCTCTCTATTTAGAGTTCAGTTCTCCTTTGAAGGTCTCCTTATTGTTTGTGGTTAGTTTTACCTGATTCTACCACCCTCAACTGACAGATCAGAATCCACCCCTCTTTATTCTGCAGATCACTGAGTTTTCATTGTCAAACATTACTTTTTAAATCTTTTTGCAGTTGAAGTGTAATGTGGTATAGGAAACGGAACATATTATTCTGCACAGCTTGATGCATTTTTGCAAACTGATGATATTCATGCAACAAGCATCTTGAACACAAAACAGAACATCACTATCACCCCAGTTCCAATCTCCCTTCATCCATGGGCTTTTAGATATTCAAATTGTCCACAGACACATACCCCATGTGATACCATAGATATATTCTTACTATTCCATAATGGAGGAAACACATAATGGCCCAAACTCAATACATTTATTTAACACTGCTATACTTTATGTGTCACAGCCTCGAATCCATACATGTAGTAGTTGATTGTCCCATGGTTAGTATTTTGGATGCCCACAGACAATGCCTGGTACCTGAATGGATTCCATTATCTACAGCTTCCAATATAATTAGATAGACAGATGTTCACTTCACCTTAGATTCAAACTATCACAGAAAATCCAAGGATGACAGAAATCTGAAAAGTCAAATGACCACTGCTCCTTGATTTACAGTGAGGCTACATCCAGATAAACCCTTTGTTAAGTTGAAAATATCACAAGTTTAAAGTGCTGTTTTGTTTGTTTGTTTATGTTGGCAGTGCTGAAGATAGAGCCCAGGGCTTTATGCATGTTAGGTAAGTGCTCAACACTGAGCTACATCTCAGGATTTCATGCAGCATTAAATGCTTTAATACACCTAACCTACCAAATGCCATGGCTCTGCTTTACGTAGAACACTCATATTAGCCTCCAGTTGAGAAAAATCAACTAACACAAAGGCTATTTTTATAGCAAAGTGTTGAATGCAACGTGTAATTTGTTAACTGCTGAATTAAAAATGAAAAACCAGAACAATGGAATGAGTATGCATTTGACCATGGTAGTTAGTAAGGTGAGAACTGCTCAAGTGAAGCAGTTCAGGTTACTAAGCAGAAGAGTTTAATAAATTCAGAATCACTATGTTATACTAGACTAGGCTTGTGTCTGGAAGAGTGAAGCAGCAGGCAGCAGAGAATGTGCTTATGTACCTACAGTGTCTTCTGATGCCACTGGCTCAGTGCTCTCTCCCATCACCAGATAGGGAAGGAGCCAGGGAAGGGAAAGAGAAAGGAGGAAGGAATGTCAGATGGGGGCATTTAAATATTCAGCCCAAGAAAGCTCCTGACAGCCCCAGCCCATACACCGTGAGGAATTCCAAACCAGATACACTGCTGTTGGATTTTCAGGGGTAGGCTGGGAACTTTCCACATCCTAACTCACTCTGCTCCCATTCACAGCTCTAAAGTCCTGGGGAGTCTCAGCTGGGCATTGCTACTAATAAACCATCTGGAGATCCTGGGACTTAGATTCAGTGGTGAACATCAGATATATGGCTTTATTCTCAGATGCCAGGGGACATTCAGGGAGGCAAGGGTGCAGTCCAGCGGTGTGTGCAGATGCTTGATGGCCATGGCATGGAAAATACCTGGGGCTTCCTAGAACCCCTGTCTCTGAGGTGAGGTCCAAGTGGCAGTAGAACCAAGCAGTTGATGCCGACAGATAGCAGAAGACTGGAATGTGCCATGCAGAGAGAACACAGTGCAAAGGCAGGAGGGAGCAAGCCATGTTTTCAGAACAACAGAATTTCAAAAATGCCTGGAATGCAGAAATGTAGAAAATAGGATTTATACTGTGTGGGTTCCATCAGAATAGAAACAGAAAGCATGAACTGTTCTAAATGGAATGATTAAAAGAAGACATTTCTAATTTAGATTAGTCACAGGAAGGTTAGTGGCTGGGAGGCTAGAAGCAAGGGTACCACATAGGAGAATGGAGCAGCATCCAAGAGAAGGATGCAGCAGTATACCTGAGCAGAGATAGGGCACATACTGGTGTTGAAAGTACTGCTGGCAGGACCCGGGACCTGACCAAATGAGGCGAGAAGGAGAGGTCTCCTGGCTCCTGCTTTGGAGCTCTGAGGAGAACTGTTGAGTTGAAACTGGAAAGTCAGCAAGGGAAATGGGACTGTTAGGGCTGAGCACCACTGTGGTTGTGTATAAATGATGGGTGTAAGGTCCGAGCTTAAGACCCACAAGCACAAGCCACAGGCTGATTGCTGACCCTTGAAGCCATAACCATGGGGAGGGTGACAGCCCCAGGTACAATATGATCTGAGAAGACAGGCAGCCCATGGTGAAGCCTAGGAGAGCACCCACATTTAAGGAATGGAAAGAATATAGAAGCTTCCAGCAGATGAATGAGAGGGAGAATGAGATACTAGGGTCTGGGGTTAAGGGGCATCTTCTAACCTGCCCCCTCATGGGCTTCCCTGAATCATACCCCATCTACCTTCTTCCAGCCTCACTGGATTGGACCAGGGGATTACAGCATAGTATTTGTAGGGCAGAACAAAGATGGCTATAGTTAGGCTTTCTCTCTGAGATTTCTGGCCAGCTATGTTTTAGTACTTGGTCAAGATTATAAACACCCTAATTCAGCATATGGACTCAAGGTCATAAGCATCTGCTTGTGAGCATGCGCTCCTTTATGTAATCTGTTGCCTTCTTTGTTGGCCTGAATATTAAAAAGTCCTATGAATGTGTCATTAGGCAATTTACTTGTGGTGGATTAGTCAGAGTGTACTCACACCAACCTCGATGGTGTACCCTACTACACACCCAGGCTGCATGATAAACTGTGGCTCCCTAGCTGCAAACAACAGCACATTATTGCAGTGAATCCTATAGGCTGTTTAACACAATGGTGAGTACTTGTGTATCAAAACAGAGAAAAGAGCAAAAATACTAGGTGTTAGAAATATTTCAACTCCAGTATAATCTTATGGAAAACTAACATGTACCCAGTCCATTGTTAACAGAGTTATCATAAACAGATGTGGTGATAACACTACTAACAATGGGGCATATGGAATTGGCCCAGGAGATCTGAGGTGGGAAGGGAGATTCGTATCCACTACAAACTCAATCCTACTGTTAGGACTTTTATATTTACATATTCATGCATTACTTCTCAACACAGGAGAACCTAATTTGTATTAAAATGTGCTCTTAGAGTTCAAAAATTCATAGGCTTTTGCACAAAAAACGGTTCAGGCATCTATTATCCAGCCCTTGAGCTAAGCACCCATTAAAAAACAATGCTCTACTGTTTCATAAGTAACTACTAAAATGACTACCAATCTAACTACTAAAAGTAAACAGAAGCAGTTTATGTTTTTATCAAGGTTTAAGGATGACAGATAATGTTCCACTTCAGAATACTCACTGCTATAGTTTAGTTCTGGAATGTTCCCTCAAAGCTCAGGTGTTGAAAACTTGATCCCTAACCTGTGGCACTATTGGCAGGTAGTGGAACATTTAAGAGGTGGAGCTTAGGGAAAACTATATGAAATAGTGACTTATATACAGCAATGAGGGATAGCTACACCCTGCAAAGGCTAAAAAAAAATTAGCTAACCTCTGGAGGCATGTGTCACCCCAGACCTCCACATCAGGGCTTCAGGAGGTGGGTCAGGATGCTGGAACTTTCCACATCTCCCAAGGCACCCCAGCAAGTGAATGCAGTCAAGACAGTAGTATGGAGCCCTTAGCTGTCAATCAGAGCCTTCTTTTTTCCCAAAGTGAATATTTTAGAGGCTATTTCATACTGAATGCAATCTACATTTCCCCAACAATCACAGGTGCTAACAAATAGTAAAAAATTAGGGGGAAAATAATCTTATTTGGGAAGAGTTCTCAAAACTCTTTGTGAGTCTCTTTATCTCCTTCTAGCTAAAGTGGTGTTCAACATTAGCTACTTCTGGGCTTACTCTGAGAGCAAAAAAGAATCTTCACCCAGCATCCACCTCTGAGCTCCTTCTTAAAGGTTAGGTGAAGCCTGAAATTCCCCCAGGGGATATCATGAGCAGAATCTCAGGCTCAACACACTCATATTGACCCAGGGGAACAGAGGCACTCTGGGTTCCATGCTGGTTCTAACAGATTATAGCAGTACATTTTCTGTTGCTATAACAAAATACCACAAACTGGGTCATTTAAGAAGAGTAGAGATTTATTTAGCTCTTATCTGAAGACTGAGAAGTCCCATATCATGGTGCTTTCTTCTTGCTACATTATAACATGGTGCAAGGCATCCTATGTTGAGAAAAGAGCAACAATCTTCACTCAAGTTTCTCTTCTTCATCTTAGAAGACTAATAATGATGACATCATGGGCGCCCTCTCTTATGACCTCATCTAATTCATTTTATCCCCCAAAGACCCAGTCTCATGAATTGATGAATTGGGGATTTAAGTTTCTAACACACAGGGCTGGGGATGTGGCTCAGTGGTAGAGCATTTGCCTAGCATTTTTGAGGCCCTGGATTCAATCCCTAGCACCACCAGAAATAAATAAAGAAGTTCAGCCCTCCCTTGGTGTCTATGGCCTGTCAGCCTTATGCCATGGGGTGCCACATCAGAGAAGCCCTCACCAGATGCCAGCACCTTAATCCTGGACTTGAAAGCCTCCAGAACTGTGAGCCAAAAAAAAAAATATGTTCATTATAAAGTATCAGGTCTTGATAAGACAGGAGGCAAGAACTAGGGACTATATCAGCTTTTTTTTATCTCTCTGGGAGCAACAGCATCATTCCCATGTCCCCGTTTGATGGTCACTCACCAAGGCCAGGTCAAATTTAAGGAAACACACACAGCCTCCATCACATGAAGGGAGGAAAGTCAACATGATTATACCAGTGGACTGGAAGTTCTAGCTACAGAACTCCACAGTACTTGCAATCTTTAAATCCAGTTTGTAGAACTGGCTGCACTAAATGTGACTCTTCTGCTTCAAAGAAGGTACTCACTATGGATCCTCCTCAAAGCCCAGAAATCAATCTATTATAAGTAGCCTTGGCTAGACACCATCTTGGCTTAGGGGCTTGCAGCTAAACCTTGACCTTGTCAGAAGCCTTCAGCCAGTGCAGGCTTAGGAAATGTGATAGTTTCAAAGGAGAACAATAATTCTCAGAAGTAGATCTTAATTAGAAAGAAATCTATGAATTACCTGGAAAATAATTTAAAATGATCCTAATGATATTAAGTGAGATGCAGAATACAAATTAATAATTCAAAAAAGTGAGAAAAACAATTCAGGATATGAAAGAGAAATTTATCAAAGAGATATAAATGATTAACAAGAGCCAATCAGAAGTCTTGGAACTAAAAAATTAAATCAATGAAATAAAAAATATAATGCAGAGCTTCATAATAGACTAGAATAACTAAAAGTAAGAATTTTTGAATTTTTACAAACAACAATAAGTGTTGGTGAGGATGTGGGGGGAAAGGCATACTCATACTTTGCTGGTGGGACTGCAAATTAGTGCAACCAATCTGGAAAGCACTATGGAGATTCCTCAGAAAACTTGGAATGGAACCACCATTTGACCCAGCTATCCCACTCATTCTCTTATACCCAAAGTACTTAAAAACAGCATACTACAGTGACACAGCCAAATCAATGTTTACAGCTGCACAATTCACAATAGCTAACTGTGGAACACACCTATATGCCCTTCAATAGATGAATGGATAAAGAAACTCTGGTATACATACACACTGGAATATTACTCAGCATTAAAAGAGAATAAAGTTATGGCACTTGAAGGTAAATGGGTGAAATTGGAGAATATAATTCTAAATGATGTAAGCCAATCCCCCAAAACCAAAGGCTGAATGTTCTCTTTTAGAAGTGGATGCTAATCCATAATAGGGGTAGTGGGGAGGGATGGAGGAACTTTGATTTGGCCAAGGAAAGATGGTGTAATGAGATCAACATCATTACCCTTGATACATTTTTTACTGCACATGTGGTGCCACTCTACATGTTGTACAACCAGAGAAATGAAAATTTGCACTCCATTTGTGTACAATGAATAGAAAAGCTTTCTGTGGTCATGTATAACTGATTAGAACTAAGAAAAAAATAAATAAATAAAAGAATTTCTGAATTCTAGGACAGATCTGTTTAATTAACCCAGTCAGGCAAAATATGGGAAAATATATTGGAAAAAAATAAAATCTATAAGACTTAAGGGACATTAAGTGAACAAATATTGTCATTATGAAAAGCTCAGAAGGTGAAGAAAAGAGGAAAGACATCGAAAACTTATCTCACAAAATAATAGATTAAGATCTGCCCAATCTTCAAAGTAATCTAGACATCCAGTCATAAAAATCTCAAAGAAAAACAACTGGATTCAAACAAGGCACAGTATAGTTCAAATGTCAAAAGTACAAGACAAAGACAGCATCCTAATAGTAGCAAGAGGAAAAACCACCAAGTCACCTACAAGAGAATGCCCATTAAACTTATAGCAGATTTATCAGCAGAAATCTCATAGACTAGAAGAGAATGGAATGATATATTCCAAATACTGAAAGAAAAAAAAATTGCCAACCAAGAATTTGTTGGTTTTTAGGGCCTCCCTAAGTGGCTTAGGCTGGGTTTGAACTCATGATCCTCCTGCCTCAGCCTCCAGAGCCACTGAGAGTAAAGGCATGAGCCATCATGCCCTGCTCAACCAAGAATATTGTACCCAGCAAAGTTATCCTTCAAAACTGAAGCAAACATGAGATTTTCCTAGATAAACAGAAACTTAGTGAGTTCTTAACCTGCAGACCATCCCTGTAGCAAATACATAAGGGAGACCCACACTAGAAATGAAGGGATGAGAACTAACATAATGAAAACATGAACATGCACAACTCACAGAAGAACTGGTACATAAAACAGGAAGAGAAACAAATCTTAGCACCACAGAAAACTACCAAATCATAAAAATAAATAGTAAGTTAGGTGGAAAGGGAAAAAAATTATAAAACAAGCATAACACAATTAAAAAAGGGACAGGAGAATATTCATACCTATCAATTATAACCTTTAATGTAAGTGGATTAAATATGCCAATCAAAAGACACAGCCTGGCTATGTGGGGCAATAAAAGGATTCAAATATATACTGCCTACAAGAATTGCTCTTCACTGGTAAAGGGTTAATATATATATATATATATATATATATATATATATATATATATCTTAAATAAAAATAAAAAGAGAGCAGGAGTAACTATGTTAACATCAGATAAAGCAGACTTTCAATCAAACCTGAAAGATTGGGAGTCTGAGGCAGGAGGATAGCAAGTTTAAAGCCATTCTCAGCAAATTAGCAAGACTCTGTCTCTACATAAAATATTTAAAAAAAGGGCTGTGGATGTGCTTCAGTGGTTAAGCACCCCTGGGTTCAATCATCCCTAGTACCAAAAAAGAAATCCTGTAAAAGACAAAGACTGTCCTTATATATTGATAGAATGATAAATTCAGAAAGAAGATATAACAAATGCAAATAAAATTATATATGCACCTGACATCAGGCCACCCATATATATATAAAGCAAATATTGTTAAATCTAAAATGAGAGGTTGACTCTAATGAAATAGTAATAGGGGGGCTGAAGACCCCACTTCCATCACTGTAAAAGTTATCCAGGCAGCAAATCAATAAAGATGCATCCACTTTGAAATTCACTATAGAGCAAATGGACCTAATCAACATTTACAAAACCTTTCTTGCAGCAGCAACAGAATGCACTTCTCCTCATCAGCACTTGAAACATTCTCCAGGACAGACTCATGCATTAGGACCAAATGAGTCTCAATTTAGAAAATTTGAAATCATCCCATGTATCTTCTCAGACCACAACTGAATAAAACTAAAAAGCAGCCACAAGAAGCATGAAAAGTATAATGGCACATGGAAACTAAATAATGTGACCCTGCATGACAATTGGACAATTGAGAAATAAAGGGGAAATCAAAAAGCTTCTAGAAACAAATGAAAATGACAACACAACAAACTAAAGTCTGTGGGATACAGCAAAAGTAGAAGTAAGAAGGCAGTTATAGCAATTGATTCATATGTTAAAAAATAGAAAGATCTCAAATACACAAATGAACAATGTACCTCAAGTACACAGAAAAGCAAGAACAAATGATGCCTAAAATTAGTAAAAGGGGAGAAATAATAAAGATCAGAGCAGAAATAGATATAATTGAAACTAACTAAATAAAATAGTATAAAATATTAATGAAAAAAGTGTTGGTTTCTTGAAAGGGTAAACAAGACTGACAAGTCTACAGCTAGACTAACCAAGAAAAATGAAGACCCAAATAAATAAAATCAGAAAGAAAGACATTACAACTGATGCTACAGAGATACAAAAGATCATAACAGGTCGCGGCCGCGGAGACGAGAAGCTCTCAGGAGGAGGACTCCGGATCAGGGTCGGCACTCGCCCTCGCTCGCTTCGCCCCCGGCCTCGGCCCCCGCGCCATGGAGAAGACCGAGCTGATCCAGAAGGCCAAGCTGGCTGAGCAGGCTGAGCGCTACGACGACATGGCCACCTGCATGAAGGCCGTGACCAAGCAGGGCGCTGAGCTGTCCAACGAGGAGCGCAACCTGCTCTCGGTGGCCTACAAGAACGTGGTCTGGGGCCGCAGGTCCGCCTGGAGGGTCATCTCGAGCATCGAGCAGAAGACCCACACCTCCGACAAGAAGTTGCAGCTGATTAAGGACTATCGGGAGAAAGTGGAGTCGGAGCTGAGGTCCATCTGCACCACGGTCCTGGAATTGTTGGATAAGTATTTAATAGCCAATGCAACTAATCCAGAGAGTAAGGTCTTCTATCTGAAAATGAAAGGAGATTACTTCCGGTACCTTGCTGAAGTTGCCTGTGGTGATGATCGGAAACAAACGATAGATAATTCCCAAGGAGCTTACCAAGAGGCATTTGATATAAGCAAGAAAGAGATGCAACCCACACATCCAATCCGCCTGGGGCTGGCTCTTAACTTTTCTGTATTTTTCTATGAGATCCTTAATAATCCAGAGCTTGCCTGCACACTGGCTAAAACGGCTTTTGATGAGGCCATTGCAGAACTTGATACACTGAATGAAGACTCATATAAGGACAGCACCCTCATCATGCAGTTGCTTAGAGATAACTTAACATTATGGACATCAGACAGTGCAGGAGAAGAATGTGATGCAGCAGAAGGGGCTGAAAACTAAATGCAAACAGGGTGTCATCCTTCTTCCCTCAAGAAACCTTTTTACACATCTCCATTCCTTATTCCACTTGGATTTCCTATAGCAAAGAAACCCATTCATGTGTATGCAATCAACTGTTTATAGTCTTTTCACACTGCAGCTTTGGGAAAACTCCATTCCTTGATTTGTGTTTGTCTTGGCCTTCCTGGTGTGCAGTTACTGCTGTAGAAAAGTATTAATAGCTTCATTTCATATAAACATAAGTAATTCCAAACACTTAGTAGAGGACTAAAAATGTATCTGATATTTAAGTAATCTGAACCAGTTCTACAAGTGACTGTGTTTTGTATTACTGTGAAGATAAGAAAATGTAGTTAACTGCAATTTTAAAGAGTGTTCTACATGACTTCTTACTTTCTACATTCCCTTCTTTGTTCTTCTTTGAGGGTTTCCTTTCAGTAAGCAACTTTCTATACTCTTACTGTATTCCTTTTTAGTGGGAATCCAGAAGTATTAGATGGAATGGGAGAGCACTTGACATTTCCTGGCTTGGGGGGGGGGTCACAAATTGAAATGCCTCCTATATCCCATGTTGTGGAGGTCATGTCCATCTGTGATCACAGGGAGTTTCCTTATTCACTCATCATTTGCTGCTGTTTAAGTTGACAACTTCCCTTCCCAATAAAAATTCACTTATACCTCCTGCCTTTGTAGTTCTGGTATTACTTTACTATGTAATAGAAGTAGCATGTTGCTGCCAGAATACAAGCATTGCTTTTGGCAAATTAAAAGTGCATATCATTTCTTAATACACTAGAAAGGGGAAATAAAAGTACACAAGTCCAAGTCTAAAACTTTAGTACTTTTCCATGCAGATTTGTGCACATGTGAGAGGGTGTCCAGTTTGTCTCGTGATTGTTCTTTAGAGAGTTGGACCACTATTGTGTGTTGCTAATCATTGACTGTAGTCCCAAAAAAGCCTTGTGAAAATGTTATGCCCTATATAACAGCAGAGTAACATAAAATAAAATTACATTTTATAAAAAAAATAAAAAAAGATCATAATAAACTAATATCAATTCTTATATGCTAAAAAAGGAAAACCTAGAAGAAATGGCTAAACTCCAGAACATATATAACCTAACAAAATTGAATCAAGCAGAAGAAAATTTAAAGACCAAACATGAGTAATGAGATTGAAGCAATAATTAACAATCTCCAATTTAAAAAAATTCAGAATATATGACCTCATTTCTGAATTTTACAAAGCACTGAAAGAACTTACTCCAATTCTTTTCAAACTATTCAAAAAAATCAAAATAGAAGAAACTCTGCCAAACTCTTTTTATGAGGACCACATTACTCTGACATCAAAACCAGAGAATATATGTCAAAAAATAACACTAAAGATCTGATTCCTGAACTTAGATGTAAAAGTTATCAATAAAATATTAACAAATGAAATCCAATCATACATCAAAAAAAAAAATCACATGCCATGATCAAGTGAGATTCATCCCAGGAATGCAAAGATGGTTTAACATATGCAAATCAACATACCCCATACAATATGTTGAGTGAAGGACAGAATCCATTTGAGCATTTCAGTAGATGTGGGAAAAACATTTAATAGAATTCACCATCCCTTTATGATAAAAAATCTCAACCAGTATGTATAGAAATAGCATATTACAAAATACTACAGGCTCTTTATGAGAGTGGTTCCTCCAAGATTGGGAACAAGGCAGGATGTCTCCCTTCACCACCCTTTAATATGGTACTAGATGCCTTAGCAAGAGAAATTAGGTGAGAGAAAGAAATGCAGAGCAACAAAATTGGAAAGGAAGACATTAAATCATCCATATTTGCAGATGGCATGATTTTATACATAAGAAAATCTGAAGAATCCATCAAAAAGCTATTAGAACATATAAAAAATTCAGGAAAGTTGCAAGATATAAAATCAAAATACAAAAGAGCAGAATTTTTATACACCAATAAGAAACTTGTTAAAAAAGAAATTTACAAAATAATCTCATTCACAGTGCTATAAGAATAAGTAAAATATTTAGGAAAAAAAAAAACATTTAACCAAGGAAGTGAAATCTCTCTACAGTGACAATTATAAAATACTGATGAAAGAAATTTTAGAAGATGCCCCCCAAATGCTGATATATCCCCCTTTGTGAACAATAAGAATCAATGTTTTTAGAAGCACCATCCTACCCAAAGCAATCTATATATTTAATGCAATTCCCTTAAAAATATCAACAATTTTTTTTTATAGAAAGGTGTGTCAAAGTTAGCTATGCATATGGAGAAGACTGAAACTGGATCCTTTTCTCTCACTGAAAACAAAAATCAACTCAGAATGGATCAAAGACCTAAATGTTAAACCTAAAAACTCAAAAATTACAATAAGAAAGCCTAGGGGAAACCTTCCAAGACACTGAGATAGGCATGATTTCTCATATAGGACCAGAAAGGCATAGACAACCAGAGCAAAAATAGACAACAGGATTATATGAAATTAAGAAACTTCTGTGCAGAAAAGGAAACAATGAACAGAATAAAGAGAAAAACCTTCAGAATGGGAGATAATATTTGCAAACTCTTCATTTGAATAAAAAGTTTATATCCAGAATACCTAAAGAAGTCAAAAAGCTGGACAACAAAAGAACAAGCAATCCAGTTCTAAAATTGACTAAAGAACCAAACAGACACTTTTCAAAAGAAGATATGCAAATGTCCAAGTTCATGAAATGCCCAAGCTCACTAATCCATCAGGGAGGGTCCTGCAAATCAAAACCACAATGAGATTTCATCTCACCCTGGTTAGAAGAGCTACCATCAAATGGACAAAAAATAACCAATACTGGCAAAGATGCAGAGAAAAGGGTATTCTCATACACTGTATGTGGGAATGTAAATCAGTACAGGCACTGTGGAAAATAGCTGCAAGACTCATCAGAAAACTAAAAATAGAACCACCCTGTAGCATGAAGGTTTGAGAAGTCTTCACTTACCCAATGTTTTGAGAATCTTAATTATGATAGTGCTCTATTAAGTATCAATGTCTGGTCATTCAAGTTCCTCTCTCTGTTCTTCATGAAGAATTCATAATTGAATTTGGGAAAAATGGTAATTTTATGATAATTGAAGTCAATTCCTCCATTTGTCATATTTCATTACTTACTGAGATCTTCTTTTATATTTTTTTCAATAAATGCTGGTAATTTTCTTCATAAAAGAGAAAAAAAGCCTCTAGGCATGAAAAGTTCTTCCTGGTAAGGAACATGGTAAGGAAGGAAAAAGTCTAAATGCACGAGACAGAGAGCAGAGCTGCCAAGAGCTCTGTACAACACACATGCAGACACCCAAATACCAACTTAAGTACACAAAGAGCCTGTGTAAATACATGCAGCCAATACACATATTTGTAATGATTGCAACCAATATTTGAAACTCAAAATGGGCCTGGGGTTGACTATGACCATTGGCTCTTCCTTTTCTATCCAAGAGGCAATTTAGGTGGAAATACAAAAGCCCAGGGAAAGAATTAATGATGACTATGATGTCACTGATGATGCTTTTTATGAACCTACCATGCATGTCTTGTCATGAGGCATTTGGGAGCTCTTGTGAGACAGAGCAAGTGAATGAAAATTTGAATATCCAGCCAGCCTCTAGCTTCACTGGAGAAACTCAGAAGATTTCTTTATCCTATGCTAAAAATCTGTCATTAAGCCATTTAATCCCCATTCCACACTTCCCCCTACACACGCGCGCGCGCGCGCACACACACACACACACACACACACACACACACACACACAAACACACATCCTTTTTTCCTTCTGTTTGTTTGTTTGAGACAGTCTCCCTAGGTTGCCCAGGCTGGTCTCAAACTCAAGCAATTCTCCTGCTTCAGTCTCCTAAATAGCTAAAACTACAGGCATGAACCAGCTCACCTGGCTTAATTTCCCCCTCCCTATTCTTGTGAGGTGGATGTTAGGATAAGTAGATAAATGAACATGATAAGACACAAATAAGCCATGTATTGGCATGGGTTCAATGTCAGAACTGGAAACTAGGCTTAGTTTCTTGTAGCTCTGACACATGCTCTAACCCTCAAGCAAAACCTCTCTCAAGGAACAACAAAGAAGAAAATCATTCATTCATTCCGTCACTTATCCAATTTCTTTGCAAATGTGTACTGAACATACACGGGAGAAGACGCCCTTATTGGTTCCTAATTAAAAATAGAAAAGGACAGTGTGCTTGCAGGATTTAGTGGTGCACTCCTGCAATCCCAGTGGCTGAGGAGCCTGAGGCTGGAGGATCAAGAGATAAAAGTCAGTCTCAGCAACAGCGAGACACTAAGCAACTCAGTGAGACCCTGTCTCTAAATAAAATACAAAATAGAACTGGGGATGTGGCTCAGTGGTCCAGTGCCCCTGAGTTTCCATTTCCCCAAAATAAACGTTTCCACCAAAAAACTGCTGTGTGCTTTATTGGGAGATAAAACAAGTGACTGAAGCTTCCAACACCCAGCCAGCCAGCACTCCACTGGAGCAACAGAACCTTCCAGACTCCTTTTACATGCTACTGAGTTACAGAGCTGCCTCCTCCTGGAATGAATTCTTACTCTGGATGGCGACAGGGACAGGGTGTGGAGAAAGCCAACAGGTTTTAATAAAGCACAGACCAATCTCTCCCCTGCAGAGAAAAACAAAAAGCTTGGAATCACTCAGCAAGGAAGTTAAACATCAGTGATTAAAAGCCTTAATAATAGGACTGGCTGTTGTTGAAGATTTACTTTTTGTCAATCTCTGGGCTGAGCCCATATAATTTTCAGAACTCTGTTCAATAGAGACTATAATTATTCCCTGGTTTACTACTGAGGAAATTAGAGTTTAGCATGTTAATCTGCGTGGGTCACACAAATAGATACAGTATTGGAACATAGGTTTCTCTGATGGAGCTACCCCAGCCCCCACAACATCAATGCTATACGCACTTTCCCAAAGGCTGAAGAGTCAAAGTGATAATGGCATCCCTGGGCCACTTAGGTCTTGGATTGGCTCAATTATTTCTAAGCCACAGGCAATGACCCACTTATTCCAATGCATATTAAATCCATAGAATATTTAGCATGATCTAAACAACAAAAAAGGTGTGAAACCTTCAGCCTTTTACAATTTATCTTAACAATGTGAATCCCAGAGTCCTACAATCAGAACTCATTTATGTTGTTTCCATTTTCTCCTGCTGGTGTTTCTCAAAAACACATACTGGCAAAGTGCTGTGCTAGGGGGTTAGGCACATGGTCACCCCAACTGGATGAATGGTTCCTGAAGCAGCAACCCGCCTCCCCCCACCCATTTCAGAACCCCAAAAGGTCACTTCCAGGTTTGAAAGAAGAAGATGAAGAGAGAGACCTAACCTGGGCTTAAGCCCTGAGGTGGTACCAGGAGAGACTGAATGTCAAGTATCAAGTGCAGGAAATGTTCCCATGTACTACAGCTGGTGGCTGCATCCTATCACCACACAGGATCTAAATGCATTCCTTGAGAGGAGCCTTTGATAAAATTCTTTAGTGCATAATTTTGTACAAACAGAGACAAGCAAGGAAGAGATTCTCAGTAAAAGTCATGTGTGACTTTTGCACACCATGTCCTTGTGCTGCTCAGAAAACACACATTGTTGGTACCCCAATGGAGACAGGCCCTGGGACACCAGGTCTTCCAGATCCAATTCCTGGAAACTGATTCTCCAAGGAGCCATGAATTCAATAGCACCTTCCTCAAGCTTTACCCTGAAGCTGGACTCCCCCCAGAAACGGAAGGGAGCTGAGGTGTGTCCTACTCAATCCTGGACAGTCCAGCATTAAAACTTTCATGTCACTGGGAATCCTCAAGCATCTCTGGGGAAGGTGAGCAGACAGGGAAGATAGTGTGCAGCACACAGAAGAATAAAGTATGGATTATGACCCAGAATCCCTTCTTCACCAGCAGGAGATAAGATGCTAAAAGGAAAGTCACAAGGGAGAATTAAAGTCTCATGTTCCTACTAAGCTTCTTCCACATGCCCTGCTTCTCATTCTGTGATTTACACCTTATGGGGATTGTACTCAGAAAACTGGAGAAGAAGAGAAGTGAAGTGTATTAGTTCATTTGTGCTGCTATAACTAAATATCTGAGACTGGGTAATTTATGAACCACAGAAACAGGAGTCCACGAGCAAGGCACTGGCAGAATCAGGATCAGTGACATCTTTCCTCTGCTTCCAGGATGGCACCCTGAACCCTGTCACATCATGAGATAGAAGGCAGAAGGGCAAAAAGAGACAAATGCTTTATGAAGCGTGTTTGATAAAGGTCTTCACCATGTTCACTGAGGCTTTACCATTATGACTTACTCATTTTCTAAAGTCTCCATGTTTCACACCAGCACATGGCCTTCACTTTTTAACATGAATTTGGGGGTTGGGGGGGACATTCAGACCATGGCAAGAGGTGAAATAGCAGTCAGGCCATTTTTACTGTGACTTGGTTGGCCCTTTCCAATGTGTGTATGGGAAAAGCTCAATGTGTTGTTGGTGGTAGGAACTTGAGCTGGAAAAAATGTGTAACTTTTGCTGAGTGGGTGAGGGAGCCGCAGTTCTGGGTCCATCTTGAGAAGCAGTTGCTGTCTCCCTGTGGGTTGGGTTTGTGGGCTGAGCAGGGGAACAGGGAGGCCAAGTTCAGAAGGCAATGATGGCTGCTGGAACCCCAGCCCCAGGAGGGGCCATGGCAGAGTGGGATCAGGAGGGCCTCACCACTCCACATTTGCATGGCAGTCTCAGATTTTCCTGGACACAACCCTCACTGGGCCTCACTCTACCACCCTCCACCCTGTGATGTGGGCTGTTTGTGCTTCTCCCTGCAGGAAATGTGGGTGTCTGTGGCACACCCCTTCTAGCAGCCATTTTACTGTGTATTCCCAAGGGATCCCAGGGTTCTTGACCCTCAAAAGGCTTGAGGTTGCTTTTTCCAACCTTAGGTGACTGGAAAGCAGCTTCCCTTTCAAACAGACATTGCTGATCACCAGAAGTGTAATTGCCTCTGGTATTTCAAAGGTGCAGGAAAAAAGGACCCTTGTTGTGGGGGCAGGGAGCAAGGTACAAGACTCTCTCTATCCAAAGTTGGCATTCCTGAGAAGGCTGTTGCTTGTAATTTAAATTTTCATTTCTTATTCTACTTTGAGGTCCTCTCTGGATTTTAGGAATGTTGAAATATGCCAGTTGTAAAGCCCCAAGTACAGAATGGTCACACTGGCAAAGGGCAGGCCACTGTAATGGAAACAAATCTCTTGTCAGGAGTGCCTGCAAGCATTTGAACAAAAGCTTAGAGGGGCAAGGGCAGCTAGAGGGTGATTGGAGCTGGCCTGATGCAGAGTACTGAGATGAAAGAGCCTTGGAAGCTCCCAAACAACTCTATAATGCAGAGCAAAGTCAGCCTTTTAAATGAGGTTAAGAACCCCAAGAGTGACAGTAAACAGAACAGGCAACTTTTTAAGTGAAAATAAATTATATTCAGTATTGCCGTAAAGCTACAGACTGCAGCTTAGCTGGGCAAAGTGGTTCCATTTGGGAGACAGCAAATTAGAACAGAGGCTCAAGACCCATTTAAGAGGGACCCTTCAATCAGGAAAGAAGAGGGACAGGGGGAGGGGGATTGAGGGACTCATTGATTATGGCCAACTCAGAGAAGCAATTGGCATGTGGAGATTTAACAGCACCCTGAGGTTTGTCCCCTCTCACCTGCCTCGACCTTTTGCAGCAGAGCTCTGTCGCATCACTGGGACAACAGTCTGATGCTATGGGCATGTTTACTTCTAAGGATTTTCCCCACATTTAAAGATATTTTTCAAATTGTTCTAAAAAACCCCATGAGCCTCTCTCATGTGTTTCCACACTCTTTTTAACCTCTTAACTTGTCAAAAGAGCATTTCAAATTCTAAATCTCCAGGGATCCTGTAAGGCATTTCTGAATTGATTTTTTTTCCTTTTCAAAAGGAAAAAAAGAAAATCAGTAAATTAAAACTAAGCATCAAAGAAAATGCTGTTTTTTTTCTTGGGTTAAAGACATAAAGTAAAGGCTGACTTGAGAGGCTGGCAGTGCTCCAGTTGACTTGGTCAGAAACCAAATCCCAAAGAAGTGTGAACTGAAGTTAACCCCATCTCCTGCTCCATGGAGGTGAGGGAGGTGATGGCATTAGCATGTTTTCTTCCAGGTCAGTCTTATCCTGTCCTTTGCTCCCTGGCTCTTGAAAGAATGGAGAGGAGGGAAGAACTTCCATATGCAGCTCTACTGCCATAATTCCCTCCGGGTAAGTGGAAAGATGGTTTCCCTTCCTGAGCTTTGCAAGTTGATGAGACAATGAGACAGGGAGGGACTAGATTTAACTTGTTTGAGGATAAAGCTGTTGGAGATTTTCAAATTGGGAGTCTGATATCCTGTATGTATAAAAAGCCACTGGCTTATATCTACTCAGAGCATGAATTCCCCAAACAGTGGAATCTCTGTCTCTCTTTTTCTTTAAAGCAAAATAGCTAAGTATTTAAAGGGCTTTAAAAGTGGCCAGGAAATTCATAAACTCGAATCCAAAAACAAAACACATTCCACTCTAAAATTAGAAGTGGGGAAAGTCCCTGGAATCCAAAATAAATTGTTCCAATAAGTATTCATATTGGATCAAGACTCTTTGTTTCCAATTTGTTTTATTGATCCTTGATGACCTCTGAGAAGAAGTGGCTCATTCAATTTCCCCTCAGTATAGGTAACAAACCAGGTCCCAGAGAGAGGGGACAGTCCTCCCAGAACATATCACACACTGCAGGACAGTGGGAAGGTCCCTGGAGCCTCTTCATCTGTTGGAATGCAAACTGTAATTCTGGGAATGTAAATTGTGTGGATGATAATTTTATGTTTTGGCTGTTGGAAGAAGCATTCGAGAAATGTGCCTCAGCCATATTGAGTTTGTTGAAAAATGAAGAATGTCACATGTATAGTTTGGCCACCTACTTGGCAATGGTAATTTCATATAGCATTGTTATTTTTCTATGGGACCAGAATGCTAAATTTGATAATCAAATAGTTCTTGTAGAAGTTTCAGGAAGAAACATCTTATTCTATACTGAGCTACTGTCTGAAGGGAACAAAAACAGAATATTCTTCTAGAAGGCATAGAATTTTGGCTAGGGCAATTCTGTTGAAAATCTGTTAAGAGATCCTCAGGCATGAGAGCTAAATAGCACACTAGTGTCCAGAGAAAACTGTACACGACACTGTGTCTGGCCCCCCCTCTGCCCTGCTGGGTCCCGGTTGAGAGCCCTATGGATGCATCTGGGCAGGTGGTTGGCAAGAGTCAATGCACTGACTTGGTGGGAACAAACTCTTCTTCTTCACTAAGCCACCAGTCTTGGTATTCAGTACATTTGTGTATCTTTTTCCTTTGTAAATAGAATACAATTTGTTTATCAACTCCTCCTCACGTTTCCAATCTGATTGCCAAAAAGCCCAACAAATCAAGTCTTATTTGAGTTTGTAATTCCCTGATTCTGGGTACTGTGAATGTTTATTATCCACTTGTGTTTCATTTCCTATGGATTGTCTACTTATTTTGTCTATTTTTCTATTCCATTGTTTGCACAGTTTTTGTGGCTTTGTTGCAATGCTTCATACATTGGGGATACTGTGTTTCTTTATTTGCAAAATGTCCTCTCCCTCTTTGTTCCTTGTCTTCTCCAAATGTTTCAGAGTAGCTATTCTTGTGCTCTTTCTTTTGTATGAAAATTGAGTGTCAGTTTGTTCACTCTAATTGAAGCCATTTTATTTGGATTTTGATTGTGATAAATTAATTGTATTATTTGGAAATAACTGAAATCTTTGTAAGATTAAGATATTTCAAAAGGCAGTAAGTCTTCCCATTTATTTACATTTTATATATTATGTATATCAAATATATATTAAGAGAATAAATATACGGTTTCTTCTCTTTATCCACCAAGGGAAAAAATTGTGTCAATATATTTTCTGATATTGAGTTGTACTTATATTCTAGGAATATACCCTAATTATTTATGAAGTTTTATTTCTTTAATATACAATTAGAATTAGCCAGTTAAAATTTTATTTGGAATTTTCCTAAGTAGGATTGTTTTAGTCAGCTTTCTCACCTCTGTGACAAAAAGATCTAACAAGAGTAATTAGAGGAGGAAAAGTTTATTTGGGAGCTCACAGTTTCAGAGGTTTCAGTTCATACATAGCTGACTCCATTCCTTGGGATTTGAGGTGAGGCAAACATCATGGCTGAAGAGTGTGGTGATGGAAAGCAGCTCAAGATATTGAAACAGGCAGCAGAGAGAGACTAAGTTTAGCTTGTAGATATAGATCCCAAGGGCATGCCCAGCCACACCATACAGGCTTTCATAGACCAATAATTTGACCTCTAAACCTCTTACATTTTCTTACACTTGAGCTTTTGGGGGACATCTCACATCTAAATTGTAGGAAGGTTCACAAATAAAACAAGCTTGATGTTTTTGAACTGTAATCTAGTTTGGATTAAGGTTATACCAGTATGTCTTATTCTCCATTAACTGGAAAACATGCATAAACTGTAAGATGGATCTTATTTATTCTGTGCAAGTTAGGTAAACCAGACATTAGGTGCTTTGGGGGGGCAGGGCAGTACTAGGGATCTAACCCAGGGACACTAGGCCACTGAGCCACATCCCCAGCCTTTTTATTTTTTTTATTTTTTGTATTTTATTTAGAGAAAGGTCTCCCTGAGTTGCTTAGGGCCTTGCCTTTGCTGAAGCTGGCTTTGAATTCATGATACATGCCTCAGACTACTGAGCTGATAGGATTACAGGCATGTGCCATGGCGCTGGCATGTTAGGTGATTTGAGGGGAGAATTTTCACAATAAGGTGGATATTCTCATGGGCTTACAGGCTGCTTTCTGTTATTAGTCTACATTCTGCTTCTCTGTGTTCTAGTTTGGATCTTAAAGGTCCTCCAAAGGCCCATGTATTGAAGACTTGGTCCCCACCCAGCCAGGGTGGTACTGGGAGGTGGTGAAAACTATAAGAGGTGGGGCCTGGTGGGACGAAGTTAGGCCATTGGGGTGTGACCTTCATTAGGGGTGTGGTCTTCATTGGGGGTGTGGCCTTCATTGGGGGTGTGGCCTTCAAGGAGGTATTGGGCCACAGCTCCTTTCTGTCTCTCTTTGCTATCACCAGATGAGTGGCTTTGCACCACCATGTGCTCCCCACTGAGATACTCTGCCTCATCACCACAGGCCCCAAAGACAATGCAGCCAGCCAAACACAGATTGAAATCTCTGAAACCATGAGCCAAAATAAATCTTTTCTCCTTCTAGAGGATTTATCTCAGGTGTTTATCATCAAGACAAAAGGTGAATGCATACCAGCTTTCAGTTGTGTTTGTTCCTGAATCTATTTATGACAGGTTTACCTGTTATAATCATTTAACTTAATGCTGTATTATGTAAACCATGAAATAAGTGGAAGAAGGTTTTTATTTCTGTGAAGACTAAGTTGAATATTTTAGTAGGAATAGATAGGGTTGAATCACGGCGATCAATGACTTAGAATTAAATGTGCTAATAATGGGTGGGTGCCAGGAATCATAAACATCTATGTGCTTGCTACTCAAAGTGTGGTCCATGGACCAGGAGCCCCAGCATCACCTGAAAGTCTGATAGAAATGCCAAATGTCAGAGTCCCCTCCACATCTACTGCTCAGTGTCTGCCCTGTTACAAGATCCCCAAGAGATTTACATACACTTTAAAATTTAAAAAAAATATTTTTCAAATAAAAAATTCTGACACTACATTAAAAGACTGGTGAGTGGATGTATGTTTTTGTGTTTTCAATGAAAGTAAAATGTAATGACATTGTATTATAATCTCTCCCCTTAATTAACTTTTTTCATTTTTCATTATTGGATGCAGGTCTGGACTGTGTTAGATAAGAGAGATTCTTCTCTCATTCCTATTTCCTTGCACCATTTTTCATCTGAAGTTTTAAAAGTACTAGCATAGAGTTATGTTAAATTCTAATCTTTTTTAATAATGCAGGTATGGACAGTTTTTAATATCTAATGCTTTCATTTGTGTCTTATTGCTGTTTTGTATTTTGGTTTCTGTTTTACACTTGTTCAGAGTAGCCACAAATTTGTTTAAATTATGTTTTTTGCTCAAAGTATTATCTTTTGTTGTTTTTGTTTTCTGTTTCACTGATTTTTACTTTTACTTTATAATTTCCTTACTTCCACTATCTTTGAGATTCTTTTATTATTTTTTTTCTGCCTCTCTTATTTTCCAACACCAGGATTGAAAGCTACAAGGGTTCCTCTAATGATTGCTTTGTCCACATCCTCCATGATGTAGAACTCACATGGGCATTTATTTCTAAATCCACAATGCATAGATTCAGTTTTAGATTTCTTTTTATTTCAAAGGGATTTGTCTGTTGCTATAACAGTTTATATTTAAGACTGGGAAATTTATAAAGAAAAGAGGTTTATTTTGGATCCCAGTTTTCAAGACTGGGAAGTCCAAGAATTTGGTGCCAGTAAGGGCTTTATGCTGCTATAACTCATGGTGGAAAGTGGAAGGGCAAGTGGGCATGCATGAAAGAGAGGGGTCATGAGGAGCAGTCTCCCTCTATAGCAAACTGCTCTCATGGTAGCTAATCCAGCCCCACAAGAGCTCACACACTCAAGAAAGGCATTCACCTGCTCATGAGGACACTTCCCATAACCTAGGCATCTCTCAGGAGATCCCAGGACCTTGCAACACACTTATACAGGGGACCAAATTTCTTTTTTTTTTCTTCCTATTTTTATATTATACATACTGGTGAAATTTGCATAGAATATAACAATATAATCTGGCCACTATCATTTCCTAGTACTTACCCCTTCCTCCCTTTCTTTCTCCCCACTGGTCTCTTTCCTCTACTAAGGAACCAAATTGCAACATGAGTTTTGTCAGAGGCAAACTACATTTGAAACCATAGAAGTTGTATTTTTAAATCTTGAAATGAACAATTTTCTAACCTCTCAATATTATCCTTATTTCATTCTTTTTTGCAGTCTCTTCAGAATGTGACTAATATAATTTTTGAATTTTGAAGTTCACCAAGATGTTCTACTTTAGCAACAATTTTAGTAAATGTTCTATTGGTGTTTGAAAAGAAGATATGGTTTCCTTTGGCATAAAAATGTGTCTGCATGTATGTATTTACACATATGTATATATCAAGCTTGTTGATCATGCTATTCCAGATACCATTAACTTCAATCCCAAGAGTCATTCTACACCATGATTTTATTCTTAAAGACATGGCAGCCATAGTTGAGAGTCAAAACACACATGGATCTCACATTGTAGACCTCAATGGGCCTGGCTTCATGTGACCTTTTTGCCACTCTTTGGGACGCCTTGTTTGTGAGAGTTCTTCAGAGCTTTCTTTGAAATGAGCTTCTTCACCATTTAGTGGTTGCTGAATGAATAGAAACCCACAGTGCCTCCAACTTCATCCTTGAAAAATGTCTTGATAAATATCATGAAATATTTGAAATTCCCATGACCAGGTGGCACTGGAGAACCTTCGGATGTCCTGTTGCTGATCATGAGTGTACCAGAAAGTGCCTTGATTGACTGGGTTTCATGAAAATGGTGTAGAACAGAGATGCCAGTAAGTTGGAGCCTGCTGATTAGTGGGCCTAGAGCAGTGGTATGCAGGTGTGTGATAAAACATCTGTGGTGGGGCCATGTGGATCTGACATTGGCTTCCAAATGGCTTGTGACTGACATGGTGCAGCCAGCAGACCCTTATATGTAAAGGCATCTTGTTAGATGGAGAGGTTTCAGGGCAATATTCAGAATCAGGTTGCTATGGTCAAGGGGGCAAGCTCTGTGGGATAGAAGCCTGGTTGGTGCATTCTCCTAGGACCCTGAGTCAGCACACGTGACAAAACTCCCTCCAGCACTGTGTCCCAGTTGAACTCCTTGTATTTCATGAAGTAAATAGGAAACTCCCAGTGAAGCAGCAAGAAACACCACGAAAAGTGGAGGATGACCAAATGGCCTCACAGTCCACACGGGGAGACACTTAGCCCCAGTGGCCACAGTTTACCTACAAAGAGAGACTTAAGCACTATTGCCTCATGTTCATTGGAAAATCAGAAACCATGTCCTCCAGGTCACATAGATGCAGACCCAGCTTTGATGGTCTCACTACAAAGGAAGCTAAAGCTCCTGACAACAACATATATTTCAAGTGTCCAACCTCAGAGGCAGTTTCCCAAGAAGTCTTTAGGCCAGACTTATGATGGAGGAAAATAACCCAAACAGAATAGAAATACAAGCAGTTCAGAGGAGGCATGGTGTAGAGTTGGACTTGCTTTTGCATTATAAAGGGTAGGTGTTATAAATGTAGTCCAATTTAAGAGAAATAGTTCTCCATGTGTTTTGAAAGTTAACAAATATGTGAATTCCTGTCTCCCTTTCTCTGTAGCCTATTCAGCACATGTATTTTTGCATGCACATATAGAATCCTACCTGGTATCCCACGTACATTCTTGTGAGGTGGCTGACTTGGCAGATACAAATTGTGAGAAGAGATCACTCCTCCTAAATGCTCTTGGAACTGAAAATTCAACCTATGGGTGAGCTTCCTACTTGAACAACATGATACATAAAACCATGTTCAGTAAAACAAATATTTTTGGATCTGTGGATGATGAATTTTGATTGGCATATATATTTTGACTTTTTAATGTTTCTGTGTGTGTTTTGTTTGTATATATGTGTGTATATATATATATATATATATATATATATATATACATACACACACTCTCCAGATTTTTCAAAATATGAAAAATATATGTCTTATTATAAATTCATTCATGTTCATGTATGTGGATTTATAATCAACTTTTCACAAGATTATTCTCAGAAATATTCATCCACCTGAAATACATATTTGTTTCCTAGTACTGAAAACTAACTTCAGGGAATGGTGAATAGAAATCCTAATATTTCTACAGTAACTGACACAGTTTAACATCAATGCTAGTAGATTCCTATGGGACATGATGTCTATTTTGACGTTCATTTTTATTCAACACTGGTACATTACTATTTCTTCAGTTGATGCACATCATAGGGTATATATTTCATCCTCAAGTTCACAAATTTTTAGGCATTTGGTTCACATTCAATCACTTCCTGCTTCAGAACACATGTATTCCTCCATGTTTCTTGACTGGTTTGTTCATGAGACTTCTTTCCAAACACATTATTTTCCATTTCCATAATCACTTCTGAAGCAACACTCACACACCCTTCATGGTAAACTAAAACCCTAATATTACCATTAGATGTATAACTGGTTGGAATGAATGATTGTGTATCAATATAAGATTTCCTATATATTTTCAGATATCAATTCAATCCATCATTTAAATTGGAACCAGTTATATTATTTATTCACAGTATGGTCTATTCATGCATTATCTCTATATTAATAGACCCAGGGTACACCTATTTGTACCCCCAAATGCTAATTTATAATTCTTCAACATATTGCTCCCAGCAATGGTGGAAGAAATACTCATGTCACCTGATCTACATATACATTTTATCACAGTGATATTCTGGACACAAAATGCAAAGTCACACTTATGATTGTACCAAAGCCTAATTGGAAAGTGAGCATGGATTACTAAAATCATCCTTGTCCAGGTTGTCTAATGCTCTCCAGTGTCAATCCCATTGGTGACTCCACATTTGTTTCTTCCTAAGGTTATATATTCAACCTCAACCCTGTTGAAAATGTCTAATCCTATCACTCACTTTATACTTTGCCTGATTTCCTAATATCTCTATTGATATCTGCTTTCCTACATATTTTCCCCAGTTCATCATTGTGACTGACTCTTCACATGTGCTGACGTTTATATTCACTCTCTAACCGACACCCTATTGCTACAGAACTTTTGGTCCAAATTTTATACTCACTCTTCTTCCTAAACCTACTGACTCTCTTCCTAATCCTACCTACTATCCCTTTTTGACAGGGAGCAGGAGGGGCCCCACCTCCCCTGCTGCTGGCTGGCCCAGGATCTGGCTTGTCCCCAGAGAGCCTGTGTATGACATACCACCTCTCACCTACCACCATGGCTGATATCAAATGGCCAACAGCAAGAGTCACTGAAGATGTGGGAACAATTGGAACTTGCCTCCTTGTTTTGGTAAAAATTTCAGATAGTAAAGTCCCTTTAGCAAATTACCTGTTAGTTTCTCAAAATGACAAACATGGATTTATCCTATGGCCCAGCAATTCTACTTCCAGATATCAGTCCAAGAAAAAAAAAAAAGAAGATGAAGAATAAAGAAAGAAAAGAAAAACGTACATCAGCACAAAAGCTTGTGTTCATGGCAATAGTCATAGAGCAGGAAGTCGTGATTGTGTCAATGAAATGTGGCATATCCATACCATGCAAGATCATTTGACAATGGAAATAAATGAAATTGTGATGCATGCTATAACGTGAAAGAAAACATTATGTGCATTAAATGAAGCAGCCATGAAGAGCACATGTTATATGATTATATGACTAAATTTATATGAAGTGTCCAGAACAGTCACATCCACAGAGACGGGAAGCAGACTGATAATTATCCTAGGACCACAGGTAGTGGGGAGGGGATGGATTGTGTTGGTGGGAAGAATGGAAAACTACTAATAATGGGGACAGGGCTTCATTTGTTGTTGGAGAAGATGCTAATATTGATTTGGGTGATGATGTACAACCTTGGGCATATATTGAAAATTGTTCAGTTGTACCTTTTAAATGAGTAAGTGGTATAGAACGTGAATTGTACCTTCAAAAAAAACTGTCAAAAATTGAATTGCATGTAAAAAGAATGGTATCTTGGTATGAGAAAATCTAGGGACTGAGATGATTTTCACTAAGGTAAAAATAAGAGCATCCGGGCATGGTGGTAATTCCAGTGGCTGGGGGAACTGAGGCAAGAGGATCATGAGTTCAAAGCCAGCCTCAGAAAAGTGAGGCACTAAGCAACTCAGTGAGGCTCTGTCTCTAAATAAAATACAAAATTGGGCTGGGGATGTGGCTCAGTGGTAGTGCCCCTGAGTTCAATACCTGGTACCTGCCCCACCCCAAAAAGCAAAACTATCTCCCAATTCAGTAATTATTTATTTACAAAGAGTAACCAGTCCAGCAAATGATAGTTACCTATAGAACAGATAAGGGGGAGAAGTTATTTTTTAACGTCTTTCCCCACCCCTTTTCATCTCTAGTGGTTAGGATGGTGCATGACCAATATAAGATCCTCAATAATTGTTTGCTGACTTAAATTTCATTAGAAACAAGAAATCAGAAGTGTACAGAGGAGACTTGACTTGCTCTGAGCCACACACAAGGACAGGAACAGAGAACTGGAATATTCTCCCTGATTTCTGACCTCCTTCAGGGTACTCATGGCTGGGTCTACACACATGTGGTGGTAACTGTGTCCACTTTATGATTTGTATATAACCCTTGCTGTTCTGCTACTGTAACTTATTTTTTTAATGGGCATGTTTCTTTCTCTTCCTCTCTCCCTGCTCCTCCCTAATAGTTCCAGGTCCCTCATCCCAGGGGAAACAGGATTACCTTTCTTCCCATCCAGGGCAGAGTTACCTGTCCCTGAGTACAAACCCACCATAGGAACAAAGTCATCCAGACTTTGGGGATGGCACCAGAAGATCTCAGAAATGACTTTCTCCCAAATTAACTGCACTGGAGAACTCTTGGAGTGTAGCTTTAAATCACCTCCTTAAAACCCCCTGTTCCTGCTGATAGAAAGAATCACAGCCTTTGGGACAGAAGTCCCTTGTGTTTCTCCTTTGCTAGCAAAGCAATGAAACTTCTTTTTCTTTTTTCTCAAAACTATTTACTCATTATTGGATTGGCATTAGGGACAAGGACCAAGCTTTCAGCAACATGGTCAGAGTTCAAACATGATCCTTGGTCTCTAAGGAACTTTACTTTGTTTTTGTTTTGGCTCAGAATCTCACCAGCAAAAAGAAGGGGGAAAAAAACAGAAGGAACGCCATCCCTCATGTCCCTAGTAGGTAACAAACCACTTTTAATCTGCTCAATGGGGATTGGCTGGGGGACACCATCCGGAGCAGATTGTTCCTCTTGCTACATTCTGTGGCATAGTGGCAACTGGGTGGGTAGGACTAGGAGGTGAGACTCACAGGGCTGGACAGATCCGTCCAGGGGTTGTCAATCATAATTAACTTACCTTCCTAAGACAAGTCACACCTGCGATGAATTGCGTCCCCATTTGATTTGTATGAAAGTACAGAGGATGGAGTCCTGACCATGCTGGATTCTCCTTTGTGTGCCAATAAAATTTTGTTATCTCACTAGTTTTGAAGTTGGGTATTCTTTTACTTGCAATCCAAATAATCCAAAGAGGGGTGAAAGAGGTGAAAAATGACAATCTTGCATTCTAATACTAAAAGGTACAATGTCGATTCTTTAGCAAAAGCGTGTGGCATTAAATTTTGGATAGAAATGGTGAAACCCTCACAGAAGGTCCTGCCGTCTAGGAGGAAGGGAACCCTCCCTTTCCTCAGGCCCCCCAACCCAGATAAAAGGGAAGAGGAAGAAAGCAAACATGGTCTCCAAGGGCAACCAAAGGAGAAAAGGAGAAGCACCTCAGAAGAGGCCCTTCCTGGAGTGCTGGCTCACGGGAGAAACGGAAGTGTGAGAGGGCCACAGAGATGTCAGACTCCCCCTCCCAGGACCGCCCCTTGGGCTCACCACGTCCTGAAGACTCCCTCTGGGACCTGCAGAAGTGAATGGAGACATGGCTCCTCCTTGGCTTTCCCGGTTTTGGAGTTGGTGGGTGGTGGAGATGGGTGGTATGGAGATGAGGGTACAGAGAGACCACCTGGAAGTCAGGATGTGCCTCATCAGAGTGAGAAGACTCCATGAACCCACTGTTCATGGGGGCAGTGAGGAGCTCAACACCCCCCCCCACCCACCGTGGAGGGCCCTCAACCTCTCCCCAGAGGGGGAGAGAATCCTGGATGTTGTGCCCAGTCTCATGAGGGAGCAGAGACCAAGTGGTCAATGCAACTCCAGCTGAGCCCATCCCTCCTTCTCCTGCTCAAAGTCTGTAGAAAATTAGGTGTGAACCCTCTACGAGGTGTGAACTGTCTACGAGGTGTGAACCGTCTATGAGGTGTGAACCCTGAACGGCAACACAGAAAAGGAGAAGGGAACAAGATCCAACAGAACAGAGCCAAACAGGACAGAGCCAAGGGGAGTCTAGATCGGCCAAGTGCAGAGGAGATATGACCCAGGGAGCGAGCGGGGTATGTGAACTTGACCAGAATGTGCAAGCAAAACACAAACCTAGTCTGAAAGAAATTTTAAGTGTACATAATTAAAATGATTCAGTAAGAATATAAATTCGATTTTTAAAAATCTCAAAGATCAACTGAATAAACCAAAGAAAATAATAACTAGTGGGAGAGATGGAGAGAAGTCAGAGGTAAGTAAATAACTTGAGGACCAATAAGCCCATCTCCAGGTAAGTTAGAAAGGGCAAGCCATGAAGCAGACCCTGCTGAACAGCTAATTACTGATTAAAAAGGGAAAGAAAGTCACTATAAACACAGAAGTAAAAACATATGATAGCAATCCAAGATAAAATAATAGATATGGATGACAAAAGGTTAATCCACATCCTTGAAGATGAGGACCCAGCAAATGGAAAGGTATTCAAAATAACACACAACGAATGTCCTGAGCCAATAAAAAGCACATTGTGTTAAAAAAACAGAAGATACAGATTGATCCATGGCCATATATGTCCTTGTTAAGTCTCTTAATTGCAGAATAATAAAAAGTATCCTCTAGGAATCCAGGAGGACGAGAAAGAGCTGTAGTTTGGATTGGTTTGTCCTCCACAGTTTCATTGCTGGCAGCTTGGTCCCCAGGGTGGTGGCACTGAGGTGGGGGGACCTTGAGGAGTTTGATGGGGCCTAGTGCAAGGTGGCTACGTCATGGGGGGGTCAGCCTTAGGAAGGGATTAATGTAGTTCCTTTGGAACCCGGTTCGTTTCTGTGATAGCAGGATGTTATAAGAAGAGCAAGCCTGATCCAAATCTCTCTGTGGCCTCCTGCCTCACCATGTGATTTCTTATGTACATGTTCCCACCATTGTGATGTTGTTCAGCATGAACCAAAAGCAATGGGGCCACCCAATCTTGAACTTCCTGTCTACAAAACTGTGAGCTAAATAAATTTCCTTTCTTTATAAAGTCCCTAACCTTGGGCACTTTGTTATAGCAACAGAAAACAGACTAAGACAGCAAGTCATCCAAAATTAGAGCAGGGGACTGGCTACTCTCAGATTTTTCCCCAAGCAACTTTTCCTGCCAAAAGATAAGGGAGTTAAATCTACCTAATCTTAGTTGAGAGGATAGAGGACCAAGGAGCAATGTGGCCACACTTGATATTATTCCCATGTAGTAATAATGGTAATAGACTCGTACCCTCAGTTTTGGGAGAACTGATAGATTCAATATGTGCTATCACTTGTTGAAATCAATAGAGAAGTTAGGAATGGCAGAGTGCTGGTTAAGAAGGCCTGGGTGTGGTGTGGAATCCTTTCAAATGCAGAAGTAAGGATAAACAACCAAGGGGTGATGGCTACAAAAAAATGAAGTCAAATTTAAAACACTTGGCAACTTCAAACTTCTATGAGTAACTCAACTTGGAGGATGAGGGAAACACAGTGTGAGGGAATTAGCTCATGACAGCAGGGTTAACCAACACTGTCCAAAATTAAACCTTACTGTTTAAAAAATGACTAAAACTGCTTATTTTCACTTGTCTCTGGCTTTATTCAGTGACATCATTCCAGAAATGACACACATTTGTGGTCAAGTCATTTCCACAGAGTCAGTAACTCTTCATTTCTCACACTAGGATTTTTATTCTATTAAATTTAAGTAGAATCGTCGTATTTTATATGGACATAAATGTATGATGGAGGCATCGTCTTTGAGAGAAAGCCATGCTCATCCCCTCCATGGCCTTGTGCGTATATGGAAAGAGAAAATTCTGTCATGGTCACCTGAGGTTCCTGATGGAATTTTCTATTTTCTTTGTATTGTTCTTCATGTCAAGAATATCCTATTATTATTATTTGCCACTGTGATGAAAATAAAGTTAATTTTTTAAAAAATTAAAGACTTTATTTATTTCATTTCTTTTTTTTTTTAAGGGAAGCTTTAGCTTCACAGCAAAACTGAGGTCCTGGTAACATTTGTGTGCAGGCTTATCCTTTAGTTGGCTTGTTACTTGCAGTTTTGGGGGTCAAACTGGGCCTTGAGCATGCTGGGAAAGCACTCTACCACTGAGCTACACCCTGTGCCCATGTGGAGATAGAAGTTTTCAGGTCCTTTAGGTAGATATCAAGGAGCATAGTTGGTGAATCATCGTATCCTAGGAGGGGTTGGGTTCCTAGGTGACCACTGCATCTTGCACTCCCCCCAGCAGGGTAAGAGAAGCTTGAATCCTCACAGCATGTGGTATTGTCAGTGTTCTGGATTTTGGCCAATCTAATAGGGGTGTAGTGGGATCTCACTGACATTTTAATTTGCATTTCCCAGTGAAAAATGAGGTGGAATATTGTCTCATGAGCTGCTTTGCCATCTGTATGTCTCTCTCTGGCAAGGTGTCGGGTAAGTTCTCGGGCCCATTTTTAATTGGATGATTTGTTTATGGTTGAGTTTTAAAAGTTCTTTTGTAGATTCTGAATGATAATCTACCAGATGTATCTTCTACAAATAATGTCTCCCAGTTTGTGGCCTGGCTTCTCATTCTCTTGATGATTTTTAAAAACGATGGGTTTTGATTCAAAGACAGGCAAACTGGTCAATGGAACAAGATTAGAGTCCAGAAAGAGGAACAATGTTTGATGACTGCTATGATCATTCAATGAGAAAGTTGACATTTCATTTCAGTGGAAAAAGGATTGCTTATCAAAACTGGTATCATTGTTCATTTGGGAAAAAAACAGGTGAATTTCACATAACACGATATATACAAGGTTATACAGATCTCAGAGGGAAGCAAGAATATTAAAAGTTAAAAATTAGAAATATTAGAAGAAAGTGTAGGAAATTGGTAAGGTTTGGTGCCATATTTTATTTTTTAAAAATTTCCAGATTCATTAAAGTATAATTGACATATAAAAATTGCATTTACTGTGTACAATGAGATGTTTGATATATGTATACATTATGAAATGATTATCACAATGAAGCTAATTGGTATCTGTCAGCTCAAAGGGTTCTAGTGTGTGTGTGTGTGTGTGTGTGTGTATGTGTGCATGTGTGTGTGTCGTGAGGACACTAAAGATCTTAGCGATTTTTAAGTGGGCATTATTAAAAAGGAGTTTAGAAAATAGATGGATTTTTGCTGGGCACAGTGGTGCAGCCTGTAATGCCAGTGGCTTGGGAGGCTGAGATAGGAGGATCGGGAGTTCAAAGCCAGCCTGAGCAATTTATGGAGGCTGTAAGCAACCTAGCAAGAACCTGTCTCTAAATAAAATATAAAAAGAGGTGGGGATGTGGCTCAGTGGAAGAATGCTCCTGGGTTCAATCCCCAGAACCAAAAAAATAAATAAAATAAAATAAAAATAGATGGATTTTAAAATCAAATGCATTTAATTTCAGAAAATCACAAAGATTAGGTAAGCCATAAAACAAAGTAAAAGAGAAAAGTAAAAATGAGGACCATATATACAAGTATGATAAAAAGATTGTTAATATTTTTTACATTTAAAAAATTTCCTTATAAAAAAGAGAGAGAAAAATAATCTTCTATAAACCAGGCATGGTGGTGTATGCTTGTAAACCTAGCAGCTCAGAAGAAGGAGGCAGGAGAATTGCAAGTTCTAAGCCAGCCTTAGCAATTTAGTGAGGCCCTGTTTTAAAATTAAAAACAATTAAAAGGGCTGGGCATGTGGCTTCCTGGTTAAGTGCCCTGGGTCCAATCCGGGGCAGGGTGGGGCAGGAGAGGGACAGTTCTTATAAATGAGTCAGAAATCAATTAACCACCCAGTAGAAAAATGGATGCAGGATATTAAGCAAGCACATTATAAGAATAATGCAAATGTCCAAAAACTCAGTCTCCCTAGAGAATGGGAAAATGCAAATATATGCCAGAGATATCATCAGGCATCCTTCATACCACAAAAATGGAAAGCATGAAGAAATGAGATTCTCCACAAGTGAAAGAGAAAATTGTTTAAATATGTTGAAAATTAATTTTTTTTAAATGTACATAATATTTGGCCCAGACATCCCATTTTTAAGATGCTATACTACAAAAATAACAGTATAAGCACATAAGAATGTATCACAAAGAATCCAGCATGCAAATATAACACTTCCAAAAAGATAAAAAAGAAAAAAAAATGAGGGTAAAAGATCATTGACAAAATAATTGAATAAATTTTTCCATAAATAAAACATTCTCTAGATCTATAATAAAACTGAATTGTATTTAAAAGTATGTTTGCACTGTATTTGTGATGAAGAATAAATTGATCCTAGGAAAATCCACATTTTCATCATACATTATCAAACACTAGGGGCATATAGCAAATGCTACAATCTTCAAAGGGAAAATAAGAAGTTACAATTAAAGATAAAGAATAAGAATGGTTTGGGTCTATCAATAACACTTGAAGCAAGAAGGTAATAAAATTGTGAAGAAAAAATAATTGAAAGACTAGAAAACTATACAACCCAAAGCATCTATCAAACATGAGGGTGGAAACATTTTGGATATGGGTGGTCTTAAAAAGATCTAGTTCCATTTTTCAAAAAAAAAAAAAAAACTACTGTGTGTGAGAGGAATATGAGACACACAGATTCCAATGCAAAAGAAAGGTAAGAGGAAGCAGGAAACAGTAAAAAAAAATTCTTAAGAAACTGTAACCATGAATTGATAAAAATCGTACTCCAACTTATAGCTCAAAGTAATATTACTTGTGTGGTCCAAAACACTTAAACTGAGTATTTACCTTAAAATGTCCAAAGACTAGTTGTGTCCTGTGTTTCTAACAGAAGCAAAGGCAAATTCTCTTTCAAAGAAAACACTTTCTTCTTAGGTATCAACAAATCCCCACAAATACTTTTTCAAGACAAGTGGCTCCCAGTCAGCTATCACCAAGTACCCAAGGAAAATACTGGGTACTCAGAACCAGTAGAAGCAGTGAGTCAATATAGACAGATGAGGAGAGACCTCATGTGTTGGGATTAAGCCAGCAGAAACAGAAAACAAATATACCATATATACTATTTTTAAAGAAATGTAAAACATAATAATCTGCAGGAAAAGGGACAGGAGATTTTAAAAAGTGGTTGTGTTGGAGGCCTGAGTCTGGAAATAACTTAGATATATTACAGTGAGAGATTGGAAAACAAAATATACAAAGGGGAGAAGAAAGGGTGGAAGAAATGGATTGATGTGTAGGAAGATTGTTTTCTAGCTATTTGGGAGATGACTTTAATTTTTTTTTTCTAAAGCCACTGCAAGCATAGTAATCAACACGGAAGATGTCTCAACGTGGGGAAAGACTACAGCAGTGCTGAAGGGGCGCTGGCAGATGGGTCTAGAACTTCACCTCACCTCCACCAGGTGAAGCCCTAAAGAAGCCCTTGATCTAAAGCAAAATCTCGGTTAGCTCTTCACAGGCTGATCCAAGGCAGGACTCCTAGTGCCAGTGTCCAGCAACACTAGCAGCTCTGAAAACCTCCTGTGGACAACCGAGATTTTTGCTGGCTTGTCGAAGCAACATTCAGTCTAATGATTTACAGATAGAGACATAATAAAATCCTCCATACAGGTTTAGAAAAATTAATGGAAGAGCCATTCCAACAAGATTTGAAGTGCAAAAGACTAAGGGGCCCAACTGAAGGTCAACACTCCACATCCCTTTATTGCTCTCCACAGTGATTATAATCTGACATACTGTGTATTTTATTTGGATTATTGTGTTTGGGCTCAGGGTACAGATTTTTTAAAAACAGGAATTGGTAAATAAGTGTTATCAAGAAGACCTGGACCCTGTTTCATGGGAACATTTAATGTCCTGTCAAAACCCACATAATACAGAGATTCTCCAAAAAGAGCACAGTTATTTGGGAGTAGCAGATTTTGCAATGGGAATACATGAGCCATAGGAAGCTATAAGCATATTCAAGGAGGTTTAGAAAAAAGGTGGAGATTCAAAGGCAAGATGAAGAGAATTGTTTTTATTAGTACATTAGGATTATGCATGAGAGTGGGATTCATTGTGATGTTCATGCATGCACATAATAATTTGATCAATTTCACTTTCTAGTCCCAGCCCTCTCTGTCCCCCCCCCCCCCAGAGCCCCTTCCTCAATTCTACGGGTCTCCCATCTGTTTCCATGGGATCCCTTTTCAAAAATATTTTTCTCTCTAGCTTCCATATATGAGAGAAGACACTCATTCAACTCTTGACTTTCTGGGTCTGGCTTATTTCATTCAATGGTTCCATTCATTTTTCTGCAAATGACATAATTTCAGTCTTCTTTAAGACTGAATTAAACCCCATTGTGTATACCTATCACATTTTCCTTATCCATGAAATAGGATAATTTTATAAATTATTTTGATCCTGGCTGTAAGGATCGCTAACAAGAGTGGCATCTACCCAAGGTTGAACAGGCAGCTGCTGGACAGATACCCTCAAGCAGAGCCTTACGGTATGAGGTTGTGGTGGTCTTTGTGCAAGATGGTGGTTCTGGAAGGTTCTTGTGACAGTTCTTGTTGAGGTCACAGGTGGGTGACATTCCCTCCTTCACCACCCTCTGGGCTTTATCATGCATTTAGGTTAAGGTTTGACAAAAGAGTCACAGTTTAACAATAAAAAGGATGGGTGGGAAGGGAAGACAGGTTTTAACATTTTAAGGACCTTAAAAAAGAATTACCCTTAATATGATTACATATAGACCCCAGGACTAGTTGTGGATGGAAGGAAGTGGATTCAATGGAAAGAACTTTGAGATCATTAAAGCCCTCAGAAAAACAGCCCTTTGGGCAGGCGGGACCCACCCACTAGATGTTCCCATAAAGGGAGCTCTTTGGGGCTGGGCATGTGGCTCAAGCGGTAGCGCGCTCGCCTGGCATGCGTTCGGCCCGGGGTTCGATCCTCAGCACCACATACCAACAAAGATGTTGTGTCTGCCGAGAACTAAAAAATAAATATTACAAATTCTCTCTCTCTCTCTCCTCTCTCACTCTCTCTTTAAAAAAAAAAAAAAAAAAAAAAAAGGAGCTCTTTGGGCTCTGCGGGTCTCTGGGCCACAGCATGAGCAGGTACCTTGGCCTGTGGACTGCAAACACACCAGACAATGAACAAGAAAGATTCTTTTTCCAAGTGAAGGCATGGTTAAAATTAGAAAAAAAAAATTAAAGAAAAAAAAGAAGAGAAGGAAGAGAAGGAGGAGAAGGAGGAGGAGGAGGAGGAGGAGGAGGAGGAGGAGGAGGAGGAGGAGGAGGAGGAGGAGGAGGAGGAGAGGAGGAGGAGAGGAGGAGGAGAAGGAGCAGAAGAGAAGGAGCAGGAGGAGGGAAGGAGGAGGAGGAGGGGGGAGGAAGAGGGAAGGAGGAGGAGGAGGGAAGGAGGAAGAGGAGGAAAAAGAAAAGAAAAAGAAAAGAAGGAAAAGGGACCCTGAGTGCCTTGAGGGCCTCAGGAGTCAAAGATGTCCGCCAGGTGGTGGGGAGGACATGGGCAGCTAAGGGCCCAGCTGTGGTTCATGTTGTTAGCTGTCCCATTCTCTTTACGTGGGACAGCTCCTTGCCTGGCTTGTTGAGCTGGGAGGAGGGAAGGGGAAGGCGGAGCGCCCCATCCAGGCTTCTCTCCCGCTGCAGCTTGCAGGGCCACTGGCCCTCGCGTTGGGGTGCCCAGGTGCTGTCAACCCAGCGGGCCAGGGAGAGCCTGGGCGGCGGCCTGGAGGAAGTGCGGGCCACCGGCCCTGGCGCGTTAAGGAAGTTGCCCAAAATGAGGAAGCGCAGGGAACCGGGTGGCTGAGGCAACACTGGCGACCAAAGAGCAAGGAGGAGCGGGCGGCCGGCGTGGTGTCCCAGCCGTCCCGGAGGACGCGCCCGCTCCAGCCCCGCGCCACCGACGCGCTCGAGACCGCCCAGGCCGCCTCACCTGGCCCAGGTAGGTGTGGCCGCGCTCGCTCCTGGCCCGCCGCCGGGGCGCTCCCGAGGCGCTGGTGGTTAGGAGGGTGACGGGGGGGGGGGGGGGGGCACAGCGGGGGGTGTTTGTCATTTGCCCTCTTCCTGCGCGCCAGGGCACACGGGCGCGGTGACCGCCGGGCTCTGGGCCTTTTAAAGGAGGACGCTAAAGTCCTAACCATTAAATAAGAGGAGGTAGGTCCTGCCGGCTTCTGTCCCCAAACGGAGCCGGGGGTCCAGCCCCTGCGCGGGGAGAGCGGGGGCTAGGGCCTGCCGGGGGGGGGGGGCGCAGGGGGCGCCGGAGGTCCGACCGAGCAGAAGGTGACCTCGGGACCGCCTCCCGCGCTGGCCTCCAGCCTGGGCGCACAGTGCGGAAGCCGGCGAGGTCCTGGGAAGCTCGAGGCTGGGGACAGGCACAGCCCCAGAAGCTCCATCTCTGAAATAGAGCATTTTCCCTTTGGCCCCTTAGGCGAATCCATTAGGAAAGGATCAAAATATTAAAAATATTTATCAAAGTCAATTAATCAAGGTGGAGATGCGCGCATGGCTTCTGAGGCTTGGCAGACGCGGGTCTTTTGCTATAGAAAGAGCAGTTGCGTGGAGAAAAGAAACTTTCAGAACCCCTGCTAACATGGAGCAGGATTGCTGGGTCCAGGTGGGCACAAGTTCACTGTCAACGAACTCAGTCCGTGAACGACTCAGAGAAAAGTTTTAAGTGGGAAAATATAAATTTGAGTTAAATATTTGAGGAAGGGGGCAATATGGCTTCCAAGTCACTCACCCAAGGACTGTACAAATGTAGTCCCTGCTGCTGTTTGAATGTTTGAGAAACTAGGAAGACAGTCATTAGAAAAATTAGAGTTTGCAAGTTTTTTTTTGAAAAAAAGTGAGAAGCTATTGCAGATTATTTTCTGAGTTCTATCTGACTGATGAAAGATTGGGTTGAACTCAAGTGAAACCATCGACTGGAAGAATTTTTTTTTCTTTTTCTCTTCTTTTTCAACCTTCACCGAATTCTAGGATGTAATAAAAAGGTTTGGAAATGTGCCATGTCTGAGTACTCATTTGGAAAAAAAACCAAAAAAAACATTAATCATGTAATGTCTGAGAATTCCTGGAGTAAATGGGATTGGTTCTGTCATCTGATTTCTTTGTTTTAGTTAAGAATAATTCATGGGCTAGGGTTTGGCTCAGTGGTGGAGAGATTGCCTAGCTTGTGTGAGGTACTGGGTATGATCCTCAGCACTGCATATGAATAAATAAAGCATTTTTTTGAAGAACAAATTCATTACCTTTACACATTAAAATTTTTTTAATGTTTTAAGTTAGGATAAAAATGGGGAATATACTTTAGATCTTTACCTTTCCTGAGGGAGAAAATTGGTAGGCTGATTATTTTATTACTAGGTCTGCGTTTCAGAGATGATTCTTGTTGGTCTTCCTTGGGCTGGTGTTTAATATTCTGAATGCAGGTCCAATCACTCTGTTTTTTAAACCGAACACCTCTTGTAGAACTTTACTCATGCACCATGTTATTTGTTCATAGTCCTCCAAAACCTTTGTGCCAAGATATGCCTCAGAATTCAGCCTTTTGCAGAATTTGGAATTTTAAATTTAGATTCTCAATTTCAGAATTTAGAAAGGTGGATATATGTGCATACCAACACCCTGGGTTCCATACAGCTCCAGTACACTCCAATAGCACCCTGCCCTCCCTCACATGAATCCTTGAGCACTTTCCCGGTTAACATATTCATAGTCTAAGTGGAATAAATAAAGACTATAAATAGCTGTGTGTCAGTTTGGGGCAGGTGTTGTCACTATTGAAGTTCCTCAAAACTTGCCAAAAAAAAAAAAACAAACAAACAAACAAACAAACAAAAAACCCCAGAAAACCAAAAGCCTTCCTTTTCAGAACTGAGTCTGTATTCAACTTCTTTGAACCACTGTCTGTTTTGAAAGCAAAGGACCTTGACATTGTCCAGTAACTCACTCTTTCCAGTAACTGGGCTGGCAGTTCCCATCTTGTTCACCAAGTCTGAAATAGCAGCTAGCATTGAAGTTCCAATCAAATCAATCAAAATATGGATCCTTTCGTACAGTGGGTGTTTTCAGCCTTTAGCGATCTGGTTTCCAACAGCAGGGTTTGTGAAGGTCTTAGGATTTGAGAGCAAGCAGATGAGAGTTACTCAGAGAACAGGTTATCAGGACCCTGCACAGCTGCACTGCATTCTTGGAAGAAGCACAGTTTTCTGTCACTCTGCAGATGGCTCTATCTACCCCTGCTATCTCTACCTGAGGAATGGCAGGGCAGTCTGTATCCAATATAATTTCTGCTTTCTTACCTTTCTTCAACCGCTCCCTCCCAATCCACTTCTCCTGTCCCCATTTTCCATGTTTTAACACTTTCCTGCCTTTCTGTATTGAGTTAGCTGTAACTGGGTGGAGGAAAAAAAATAGGAATTTAGGCCTTTGGGAATTTTTAAAAAAATATCTACACACTTAGCCTTTTTTGTTTTTTCCTTCTTAAGCAGTTGAAATAAAAAGACAGAGTCCCAATGAGATTATCATCAAATTGCCCAAATTATGTCTTCTCACCTTAATCTTTGATTTGAACAGGTTGGATTTGAACATCAGGAGATGGGAATTTTACTACTGAAAGATTTGGAAAAGATTAAAATAATAATTAGGCTAATTGAATTTTAGGAAAGTGCATAATTTTGATATTTTGTTATCAGGAAATTTTTCTATTTGCTTATAACTGACAAAAGTTAGCTTGTATCCATTTGATCTTCCTTCCTTCCTTCCTTCCTGCCTGCCTTCCTTCCTTCCTTCCTTTTTTTCTTTCTTTCTTCCTTCTTTCTTTCTTTCTTTCTTTTCTTTCTTTTTTTTTTAACTTTAAGAATCAAGTTTGTAACTTTTACCCTGTATCTCTTGAAAGGTCCTTGAGTTGGAATGTTAAATACAATCAAATTTATCCAAAGTCCAAAACTACCCAGAGAGAGAATATTTCAGTTATGTTACAGTGGGTTTAACAAATCAAAAGTGGTGCTCTCGTTCTTCTTTTATTTCTTGGAAATCACGTCTTTATTTCTGGAGGTTGGCCAAAGCCGATGGTGGAGGGAAAGGTGGAGACAATTAGGAATCTTGGTGATGGCACTATTCCTCACCTCACCCGGTAGGTGCTTGAGCTTTTCTGATGGATATTCTCTGGGGGAACAAGGAGGGTGCTTCCCCCTGATGCTGGTCCTGAATCCTGAGGCTGGGAGGCTGCGATCCCCACAGCTGTCCCCCAGGACTGGGCAGGGAACACAGGTGTGGGGACACAGTGGGGCCTTCAGAGATGCTGTGACCCCTGTGAAGACCAAGCAGGCCAGAAGCAGGTCTGCAGGAGGGGGTCAGACTGGGGTCCAGGTGACTGAGGCCCTAACCCTAGGTACTGTAAATGGGGACATAGATGGCCCAGGGCAGAGATGTAAAGAAATCGGCAATTTAAAGAGAGATTGACTTATTTGGGCTCTGCCTAACTATAAAATCATTGAATGTACATGTGACTGACTCTTGCCTCCCTCCATCTGTTTGACTTCACTGATAAATCCTCATTCTATCTCCATCAATATGATACTTTATGGCATCTATCAGTTCCCATTGATTTGCCATGGACATGTTGGATGTGCCCTGGGCTAATTTACCTTTTTTGTTTAATTTAGATATTTAATAACTTCCTCTTTTATTCTTTCTATCCATGAGCTCGGCTCATCAAAAACAAGCTTCTCAATTTTTTGAACTAGAATTCTTCTAGAATTCTCCTTGTTTCCTTAAACTCAGTGTATTTGTTATTTTTACTATTGTTATTTTTTTTAATGTGTCAAGTGCCAACAGTGTGCTGACTTCCTAGCCTGCGAATTGAGGAGTCGGTGGTCCTAGATCACCTGTCACCTTCTACCCTCTTCCCACATCGTCCCAGGATAAGTATTGTATTATTTGAGGTTTAAAAGCTTTTGGGTGTTTGCTTTATTATGCCTCTAGTAGTACAGTCTGCAAACAGATAACAGCATCGTCCACTCAGCACGCCAGATCAGAAGCCACTGTCTTCCCACACCTGGGTTCCCTGCTGCAGCCATGAGGGGTAGCAGCTTCTGCAGTTCAACAACCAGGTGTATGTTGTGCTTAGGATATGGCCTGAGTACTTCCCACAAGAGGCTCCCCCCCGCAGTGTGGCAGTGTTGAGAGGTAGGGGAATAGTGAGTAGTAGGTGGTTAGGTATTTGGGGTCACTACCCTCAGAAGGGATTAATGTAGCTCTTATGGAACCCCCATTAGTTCCCAAGAGAGTGGGTTGTTGTAAAAAAGCAAGTCTGGCCCCTGAAGTTTTCTGACTTTCTGTCTTATCGTGTGATCCCTTCTTCTTCCATGGGTTCCCTCCATGATACTATCCGCCACATTGTGATGTAGCCATTAGGGCCCTTACCAGAAGCCAAACAGATGGAGCCACCTTATCTTGTATTTTCAGCCCCAGAGCATAAGCTAAGCTAGTTTCTTTTTGTTTTTTCATCAAATACCCAGATTCAAGAATTTTGTTATAGCAACAATAAACAGACGGATACAGCATATAGTATAATCACATTTTCTTTCTTATACCCGTTTTTGTTTTTTTCTGCAGCACAACTTTGATCTGTTTGGGGTTTTTCTTAGTTTGCACTGTTCCTATGATAATTTTCTTCTCAATTCTCTGAGAATAAGAGTGGATATCCCTCTTGACAGAGGTTTCCATAATCAGATAAACCAAGTAATCTCTCAGTTTTATTTTCTTTCTCTTTTTCTGGGAAATTCTTCTGCTCTATTCTGACAGTGGCTCTCGTTTTGCTGTACATGAGTACCTTGGGGAGCTTGTTGACTGCATGTATTTTCTGCCACTTGTTTATTGCACTCTTTGTTTTGCCTTTTGGAGTATTCAAATGCATCTTAAAAACTTCCATTTTCATTTTACCTCTTATAAATCCATTCCCATAATTGTTGAACACATTTCCCTCAACTCTGTGTTTCTGCATTTGTTGGTTCACCTATTTATTTTTCACTGCGTAGAGTTTTTGTGATTTCTGCTGTCAGGAGATATTTTGAATTATGATTTATGAAAGATCTTTTTGACTTCTCACGGAGCAGTGAAACATCTATATTTTAAATCAGTATCCTTGTCACCACTGTATTTGTTCCTGCCCCAATGTTTTATTATATGAATGAGGAGAATTTGTATTTTTTCTAGGGAGACCATGAGCCTTTAGCCAGAGACTTGGTCTTTGCCTCGATTTCCCTGCTTCCTAATGCGGATGCTGTGTAGTGTGAGCTATCTCTGCTCACGTGTGAGCAACACTGGGTGGAGTGGAGTTGAGCCAGCAGGGAGCCATGTGGTGAGCTCCTGCAGGGCCTTCATGCAGGTGATGTGCATAGAGATCATTCAGGAGGACTTCTCCTGAGACCATGCAGTGCACCTGCCCTAGGGCATCTTGGGGGCCTGGGGCTTCTGCAGCCCCTTCTGGAAACACAGAGTGACCTCTTTCTGCTCCTTCACAAGTCTTTTGGATTTGCTTTGGCAGAGGAAGAATGCTGAGGCTGTTTTTATCTTAAGTGCTAAGAATGCTTGAGATCATTGATTAACATCATGTCTCAAACTCACGTTTATTGAAGACTTTTACAGATGGTGGTTGAGAGTTGGGGCTCAACGTCTCATTGTGTTCAAATCCCCCATTCTAGATTTTTAAGCTACTCTTGAATGGAACGATCCCAGAGGGGGGTTTTGTTCTGATACCAGAGGCAGTGCCTGGTCCCTGGCTGTGGTCAGGACTGACCGACCTGTTGCAGCCCTAGTGGGGGAGGCAGGGAATTTGGGGATCTGCCCCCACAGTCTTGGATGGAGGCTAATAACTGTACTCCCAGAGAAGGTTTCAGAGGAACAGCCACAACTTTGAAAGTGAGTTTCTTTGATCTCCAAGAGGGGAGAACTCTCTGCATTTCTCATTCTGGAAAGTTTTCAACTACACACTGGCACATGTGGAAAGGGAAGAATTCAAATGCCAACAACAACAGGGGCACCCTGACCTCTGCCCTCCAGTCCCACGGTGGGAAAGCAGTTTGGTACCTGTCCTCCCAAGCCTTGTCCTGTGTGTTCATGTACATATGTGGATACATATATTGATTTGCAACAGCTCCCATGTTAGGTGTGTTCATGATACCTTCACTGCTCTCTGACTGACAGCTCCATGCCTGGGATTATTTTAATTTATTCCACCAAGTTAAAAATATGTAGCTTATTGAGAGGCATTTAGATTCTCTGTCCTAATTTTTTATGTTTTAAGTCATGCATGTTTTCTTTTCTTTCTTTTCTTCTCCTTTGCTATCTGCATGCGCCATCTGGGTCATCTTTATCCCCAGACAGCTGTTGGTCCTGTCCTTCATTCAGGCCACTGTTGGAGTTTTTTTTTTTTTTTTTTTTTTTTTTTTTTTTTTTTTTTTTTTTTTTTTTTTTTTTTACTTTAGCAAGTGGGCGGCTCCTTTCCAAGGAATGCAGTTAAGACTTTGTTTTTATTAAATGACACGGGACATGCACGTGGTTTTGGTCACGCGTGGCGGTAGAGACGTTCTCTCCTGCCCATGAGCTCCATCTCCTCGTCCATCTGTTTGCCCATTGGGTGTCTCTCCCTGGTGGCCCCAGCTTTCCTGACCTGTCCTGTTTGGCATTTCCAGGTTGCACACTGGTCTGTTTTTCAAGGTACCCTGGGTATTTTGAGGCTGCATCTGTGATAGTACCATCTTGCATCCTGTCCCCCATGAGACAGAAACAGGATAAGACATGGACACACACGGGGCAGCGTGAGCCTATAGACCAGGCCCTTCCTGTCTAAGCCACCTGAACTTGACATCCTTCCCTTTAGAGGAACTTTTAGGAGCCAGGGAGCTGGGGACGGCCTGGCTGCCTGAGGGCACTTCTCCCTGCAGGCCCTCTTCTGCTTCCTTGCTCTGTGCCCCCTGATGCCTGCCTGCTCTGGGGGTAGAGGTCTCCTGAGCAGCAGCCTGTCTTCTCCATGGGTGTCCCTGCCACTGGCGGCCTGCGTCCTTAGCACCCCAGCACACTGATGGCTGTATTTTCTGCCAAGTGCTCTGGGTGTCATTTCTTTCCTTTCTCTGCATTTACAGCGGCTGCCTGGGCTGGAGGCGGAAGTCCACCACTTCCTTTTCTTAGTGACTCTGGTCAGCTGATGGCCATGGCTGTTGGCGGGGGTGGGGGGGTAGGCCCAGAAAGCAGGAAAGAGAAGAGACTTGCTAGAGCAGGGGAGGGTGCATCCCAGGCCTTGGTGTTGAGTTCCCCAAATGCTGATGGCTTCTGTGGTCTTAACCCGGCACCCTTTGATCCTGTAGTCCACTCAGGAAGTCTAAGAAGAAAGTCCCCATGACAGCCATGTTGCTAATTAGGACAGTGCAAGTCCGAGATTTCTAGACGCTCAACTAAAGATGCAGAGGATGTGGGAGGTGACAGGGATCATGGGGACCATCTAGTTTGACCTGTTTAGAGGCAATGAGACTCACTAAGCCATGCTGCTGGGAGGCCAACCTCACCCCCAGAGTTCTTAGAGGCAGGTTCTCACTGAGATGTTGAGCACCTCGCTTTTTGCTGAGCACCAGCCTTTTGCTGAGGCTGGCTTTGAACTCACAATCCTCCCACCTCAGCCTCCCAAGCTGTTGGGATTATAACCACTGCGCCCGGCTAACTAAAGGAATCTTGAAAGGGCAGAGGGATGACCTGAGCTTGGCATAAGATATGTTGGCCTCACTTTTCACCCACTAGTGACAGAAAACTTGCTCTGATCCCTCTAGCTTTGTGTTGAGCAATTAAGCAAATTTCATAAGAAATTGTTAAAACCTCTGGCCCCGTGACTGGTAAATATGAGCACATTGGATACATTTGCACAGCTGTCCCCCTTCCACAGAGACTGAGTTCACTTCCAAACCCCCATCAGAGTGAACTGGCGTCTTGTGGGAAGCTCTTGGAAAGGTACACTGTGCAGTCACCCGCTCTGTCACTTTCCAGCACACCTTCATGTCCGCTCTGGTTCGGAGATGGCTTGGGTGCCCCCCGAGGTCCCTGGGATGATAGGTTCCAGTCTGAGCAGGGTGGTTTGTGGAGGTGCCATGGAATCTTTAAGAAATGGAAACTGGTAGGAGGCGCTGGGGTCGCTGGGACCCTATTCTGACTGATGATGTTTCTCTCATGAGTTCTCACAAGAGGCTTGTTGCAAAGGGGGTGATCCTGGATCCTCCCTCTCTCTGCTTCCTGGCTCAAGATGGGACTGCTTTCTCCAGTGAACTCTGGCCATTGTTCCTCTCCAGAACCAAACTGATTCAGGCACCATGACCTTGAATCTCCAAAACTGAGCCAAGTCAACCTTTTTTTTTTAACCCCTCGGTAGGCTGTGTCAGGTATTTTGGTATAGTGATGCAAAGCTGACTAATGTAGTATCTGTGGCTGTCCCTCAAAGGGGTAGAATTGGTTCTGCCTGACTTCATCACTACCTTTTGGGCTGGGAAGGAGAACTAGGTCTTCTGCAGCATTGGAATGAAATGGGAGGAAAAGAGAAATTTGAGACTCATTTCCATTTAGTTATGGAAACTTTTGTGATGCAGGTGGGTTTTTGATGACCCAGGCAAGAAAGGACATCTTGTTTTTTGGGGAGAAGGACACCTTCTAGAAGGGAAGCAGAAGGTGAATATTTGTGAAGGACAGTCTCCCTGAAGGAACAACATTTTCTGCAAAAACATATATGCAAGAAATTCTTTCTAGTTTAATTCTTTTAAGTAAACTCTGGAAACGGTCAGTTCCCATTCAGAGAGGAATGGCGTATTAGTTTGCTCAGGGCTGCTGTAACAAAGCACCCCGTGCTGGCTGGATTATGCAGCAGCATGTGTTGGTCTCAGTGTTCTGGAGGTCAAGAAGTTCAAGATCAAGGTGCTGGCAGGGTGGTTCCTTCTGAGAGGTATGAGGAAGAGTCTGTCCCAGGCCTCTCTTGCCTGGCTTATAGATGGCTGTTTTCATCTTCACAGGCCATTTTCTCCCAGGCGTGTCTCTCTCTGGCCAAGTTTACCTTTTGCATAAGGACACTATTCATGTTGGATTGGGGCTCTTCCTAGGGACCTCATCCTAATTTAATCACCTCTATGGAGACTCCATCTTCAAGTAAAAATCCAATATGAAGTTCTAGGGTTTAGGATTTCAACATTTGAATTTAAGGAACTTGGAGGTGGACACAGTTTGATCCATCAGTCTGGCCTTTCTCTTGGTGTCTCTCTCTGCGGTGCCACCAAGGGCCCCAGAGTAGTCTCTCCCTAGCCACCTGAATAGGCTCGATACACAGAGGGTTCTAGAGCATGGTACCTGTCAAAACCAAACCACAGCCAAGCAGGCTGAAGTACTTCATGTACAGTGTTTCCTGTGTGTAGATTGGAAAAGCTTTTTTAAAAAAGAAAATGAGACAGGGGCAGGAGGATGACGAATGGTAGATGGGAGAGCACAAGAGCAGAAGTCAAAACTGTCACGGAGAGAAGAGCAAGAGACTCGAATTGCATGCAGAAATCAGTACAGAGCAGGGAATCATTCCACATCTGTCAGGGAGGGAGGTCAGGGTTTTGAATAAATGATACAAGGAAAGCTGGCTAATTATTTGTAAAATAAAACTTTGCTCTTGAGACTACAATACATTCTAAACTGAATTTTATGGAACCAATCTAGACGTCCATGAACAGATGATTAGATAAAGAAATTGTGGTTATATAGACACAGTGGAATATGACTCAGCCATACAGAAGAATGACTTTATGGCATTTTCCAGTAAATGGATGAATCCGGAGACTATCATGCTAAGAGAAATAGGCCAGTCCCCCCAAAACAAAGGTCAAATGTTTTCACTGATATTTGAAAGCTAACCCACAAGAAAAGGGGGCAGGGAGAAGAGAAGTTCCATAGATTAGACAAAAGGGAAGGAAAAGAAGGGAGAGGAGATAGGAATAGGAAAGACAGTAGAAAAGCATCTAACCTAACTTTCCTATGAAACCTATGAAAATACCTACATGAGCCCCACCACCATGCCCACCCACAAGAATGGAATCCTAATTAGAAGATGTATCTATGCTTACATAATTTTATCAAAATGTATTCTATTGTCATATATAATTAAAGAACCAATAAAATAGAATTAAAAAATAAGTATATCTAAATGAAATCATAAAACTACTAAAACTTAGGTGAACAGTTTAATAATATTGTGGAGTAAAGAGGTCGTTCTACATATGATAGACATAGGAATTCACAATAGATAAAGACTTATAAGAATGACTTCCTAAAAGAAAACCCTTATGCAAATGAAAAAAGAAAATCAGTAAAAAAAAAACCCTGTAAGATACATTTATTTTCAGTGCTTATGATAGAGCTCCAATAGCTTTAATATGTAATAAGTTCTTTTGAATCAATAGGACAAAGAACATAAGGGAGAATCCGCAGGGCCACTTGGTAACAGCTTTGGATGAAACTCGCAAGTACTTTGACTCAACAATTTCACCTTTGGGAACTTATTGCACATACATATTAACAAAAGTGGGGAAATTTTTATGTATGCATACAGTAATGCATTGCAACATTTACTTCTGTAATAGCAAAAAAAAAAAAAAACAGGAAAAAGAATAGCTATCAGGAAGGGACCTGGTTAAATAAATTATAACCTGTCCATGCATTATAATCTCTGCAGTCTTTTTACAAATATAGATATTAATTTGTATCTTGACACCAAATTATAATGATATCAAAACTATATTAGTGAAAAAGCAGGTTGTCACATGTCACTCTATATTTTTCAAAACTTATGCCGGCACATAATGATGCAATTGACATTGGATTTTCATTTACCACATAACAGTGCATATCCAACTATGCAAATATGAGTGTGTGTGTGTGTGTGTGTGTGTGTACGTAGAACAATCTGGAAACATGAGTACCTAAGAGAGAGCAGCATTCATCTGAGGAGTAGACTTGGTCTGGAGAAAAAAAAGTGAAATATGCATTTTTACTCTGTGTCTTTGCAAAGAAGGTGTGTGTCTTTTTCAAATTAGAAAAAATAGGGTTTGCTTGGGGGTGGGGGATGAATAATATGAGAGAGAAGAAAGAAAACTTATTTGGAAACTCCCATCATGACTGTTGGGGCGATTCTGCCTTGTAGTGAGGAGTGAGCTCAGGTGGCAGCCCTGATTCTCAAACATATTTGCACACCATGACCCTAGGAACCTGTCTCAATCCTGATGCAGAGGCCCTAGAACCAATAATGCTGGGGTGGCCCAGGGTACAGCCTCCCAGCCCATCCCATGATAGAACTAGTTAGCAGGATTTCATAGCACACAAGCACATCTTGGAAGGAGGTTCCCACCAGACTGGAATCAACTTGGTTGCCATGTATAATGGCGATGGTGTGTGCCTTTGATCATGGGACAGAATGAAGTAGTCTCTCCCTATTTAATGCATGTGTGTGTGAGAGAGAGACAGAGATACAGAGAAAGAGAGAACTCATGCACTATTGTGGAGGTCTCACTGCACGGGAACTTGCATTATAAGTCTGTCAGTCTGCAGAATTTGGAGAGGAAGGCGTTCGAGTGTTATCAGTGCCCTCCCGGCAAGTGAATAGCACACTTGGAGGAGGGGATGCACATCAAATAACTCCCAGAGAAGGAATGTGTGCACCCACCTCCATGCCATTGTCTGCACAGGATGATCGGAATCGCCTCCATCCTCAGGATTTACGTAACCCACTGCACTTAGTCACTATCAGACCTTGTGTCATGTGCCTGCTAATGTGAACTGTTTTTTTTTTTTTTTCCCATGAGAAGGATACAAACAGCCTCACTTCTGGTTGAGAATTTGGGCTATGTTTGGTCTCTTGGTGGCTATGGCTTGGCATCTGGGTCTTGCAGGCTGCCATAGATGTAACCTGAAGGCTGCTCTTGTGTGGCCCATCTGAACTGTGCTGTCACCTCCCAGCCATGACTGCCTCCATCCACACTGTACACACTCACCCAGGACAGTCCCAGAGCTCACGCCATGCACTTTGTAAGGAAATCCCTAGGACTATGGCTTTGTCCCATAAACGTCCAGTCCCAAAAGCGCAGTTCCAAGAGTCCTCTCTGAGGGAGTGTAGTTGGCGCAAGCAGACCAGGTCCCTGGACGTGGGGCACAGACTTTGCTTGAAGTTGCCTAAGCTCTTGCTACCTCACCTGCAAAAGGAGGCTAAAAATACCTGCCCCTGGGATTGTTGTCAGGCTCTGAGGAGCTCCCTGCAAAGCACAGAGACCAATAGCTTGTGAAGAACAGGCCCTCTGCAAAACGTTCATGGTCAAGTGCAGAAAATCGGGGATAGATAGCTGCGGGTTACCTGGAGTTTGAAAAAAGGGGTTGTGTATGAGTCACATGAATTTAAGACACGTTATGGGAGGGTCACGGCAACAGAATGGCGGTTGCCCAACAGGGTCTCCTGACTTTGAAGCAAGCTTTCTGTAAGCTGATCATGTGTTGGGGAATTAGTAAGTTAGGTTGAACGAGGAAGAGAGAGAGTGTATGTTCCCCCCTCCCATCCCTAGTCCTTGGACAGGGACACCCTTCCCCATACCATGACTTTTACTTTGAAGCCCTAAAACCTTTGTCACATGATTTTTGACCTCTATTGTATACTTTTAAAGCATCCAGTTGGGGACCATGCCCTGGACATTTTTGTAGATTTGTACTTCTAGAAGGATACCTTCTTTGCATGTTCTGGGTCCTCTCAAAGTTCCTTTCCAATAGTTTTAGAGAAGCTTTGGATATAATAAACTAGATATTTGGAGAAAAATGTAACCATCCTTTTAATTAAAAAATAAATAAATAAAACAGTAGAGCCTCCAAATTTGGCCCAAGTAGGAGAAATTTCTGGAAGGGAGAGGTATCTGGGCCACCCAGATACTGTTCCTGGGGTATGTTTATGTGATACCCTCATGACCTGCAGTCCCTACCACCCTGGTCTCAGGGAGGGCACTGCCTGGTGCCCAGGTGTGTACAGAAGGCCTCTCTCTGACTTCCCCCATGGAGATTCCACATGGAGCCATTTATATTTCAATTACTTAAAATTAAATAAATCTGAAAATTAAGTTCTCCAGTCATATCAGCCACATGTGCAGGGCCTGCGGCCACACGTGACTTGTGGCTCTGTGTCAGACATAGGTGACAAGCATTTCCATGGTAGCAGCAAGGTCTGCTGGATGCCAGGTGGGACTTGAGCCCACGGCATCAGCCCATGAGGAGCCCAGGGGTGCAGCTGGCCTTGACCTGCCACCCACCTTTCCTGGTCGATCATGCCCAGGACTGAAACGGTCCACTCAACACAGCAGCCTTCCCAACACACGAGAGTGTCCCTGGGAGGGGAGGGGGGATAGTAGAGGACAGGAAGGGCAACAGAATACAACAGACACTAGTATAGCAGTGTGTAAAAACGTGGATGTGTAAGCAATGTGATTCTTCCATCTGTATACAGGGTAAAAATGAAGTTCATAACCCACTTGAATCAAATGTATGAAATATGATATGATGTGTCAAGAGCTTTGTAATGTTTTGCACAACCAATAAAAAAAAAGAAAGAAAGAAAAAAGGGGCACACCCAGGGCTGCATAGTGTATGGCACGCTCCCAGTGAGTCAGCAGGGGACTGGGCCAGTTCCCACTGGTGGCCTCGCAACAGTCTTACACATGGGAACTCAGCTTTGGAGAAATCCAATTAAGGAATCCTCAGATTAAGTGGCTCAGCAGACAGCCGGTCCTTTGTATCCACAGCTTCGGCAACATGGCAGGATCTAGCCAACGTCATACAGAGAACATTTAGAAACGATTGCATCTGTGCTGAAATGTGTGCATATGGCCATCTCCTGTGATTATTCCCTAAACCACACAGTGTGGCGGTCATCGGCAGGACCTTTACATTCTGTTAGGTATTCGAGGTCATCTGGAGATGATCTAAAGTGCATGGGAGGATGGCATAGGTTAAATGCAAATACCCTGCCGTTCACGCCAGGGACCTGACCTGCTGTGCATTTGGATGTCCATCTTTCTGTTCAGGTCAGTGTCAATGTTGTGGTAAGTACTTTCTAGCTCTGAGGGTACTTCTGTGACCTGGATAGTTGTGTGGAATACAATACCTTTTTTGTTTTATTTTGGTACTGGGAATTGAACTCAGGGGCACTCCACCACTGAGCCACATCCTCAGCCATATTTTGTATTTTATTTAGAGACAGGCTCTCACTGAGCTGCTTGGCACTTCACCAGTCCTGAGGCTGGCTTTGAACTTGTAATCCTCCTGCCTCAGCCTCCTGAGCTGCTGAAATTACAGATGTGCGCCACCACACCTGGCTGGTACACCATGTCTTGTTGTTAACATCAATCCAAGTGCTTGTTGCAGAGTGTTTCATAAAATAATCACCAAATTCAAAATTGTTTTGCAAGAGGTTTTTGATAGGCAACATAATAACTGCTGGACAACATAACAATTTTGAAGATGTTAAAATAGCTACATTCTCACATTACTAGAATGATGATTTTTGAAAGATAAAAAAAGGTAATCAATGATTCTCTCTCCTTCATCCCTCTCCTTTGTTCTTTTCCTCCCTTGTCTTCCTCTTGTGTTCATGTTACTCATATCAGCACTGGGCAACTTTTGTGGTTGAGCATGGTATTTCCATTGCTCCAAGATTCTGGGGAAAAAAGATGCTGCCTTAGGAAAGGAACATGCCTTGTATTAATTTAGCTTCATAAACACAAGTAGTTTTTCATTTTTGTGTTTCTGGAAAATATCACATTATAAAAAGTCAAACATATTTTAGAAGCTAAAACAGAGACCACCAAAGAAGGGCAAATACACTGCCCGCCTCATGACCCTACGTCCATTAAAGAACTGTCTTTTCCCCTCCTCTCTCCCACCATAAATCATAGTCCATGGGGTATTAAAAGCCAGCCTGTCCCTTACCAGCGCCTTTACACCACCTCCTCAGCCTCAGTGCCAGGGCCCTCCTTAGGGCCAGGGTGCTGTTACTTGAGTGTCCAGGAACCAACAGTGTAAAGGATAAAAAGCTGCTGAAGAGCCCAAAATAGTGAATTCCCAGGGTTCTTGACCTGTTGCCTGCCATCATTGAGTTCTCTTTGATTCCCCACCTCTGCGTGCCCTCAGCCCCCAGGGACTTATCCTTGGTTATCACATCAAAAGTCTCTACAGAATGTGGCATAGGAAAGACTCACATTTGGCTCCAGGATGACTGACAGCCTCAGAGTTAAGGTGTCACGATGGGAAAAGAAAACACACTGGTGAAATGCACCTAAAACCTGTTTACATTCCTGAACCTTCGTCCCCTGGCAAACATCCCTTTCAAAAGAATAAAACCAAAGCTCTCCCTCTGCTGGGGGCCATCCATCCTGACATTGGTCAGTGCCCTATCTCCCTTCTCCTGGGAGAAGCCCTAATAAAACCCTTGCCCACGTGTTCTCTCACCTGACAATTTCCTTTCTACTGTCACCAAGTCAGAGTTCCTGTGTCTATCCAGCAGCATCAAAGCTACTTTGTAAGTCTCCCATGCTAAAAATTTCAAACATACCAAAAAACGGATACTTTGGTGGGATAACCTCTCCTATCCATGATCTGACTTCAACAATTATCCACTCATGATGGTTTCCTTTCACTGATCTTCTCCCTTTTGTTTCAAGATATTGTAAAAATGTTGTGGAACATTTCAAACCAAACTCTAGGCATCATGCCATGGAGCGGTAGACACTTCTCCACACACTACTGGCATATGCTTCCTGTTGGAGGGCCACCAGGCCGCCATCACCTCCGATAAGATTAAATATTCCTTCACATTGCTGAATACACATTCCATACTCAAATTCCCTGATTAGCTTAAAAACATTTTCATAGTGAAATTGTTTAAATTATAATATAAACAACAACCACAAATTGGACTTAGTTCTTATATGTTCTTTTTTTTTTTCCATTTGCTTTTGGGGGAGTTTGGAGGAGAATCTAAAAAATTTTACTGAGAAACCTCACATGCTGCATCTTGGGTTGTTTCTTTGTGAAATCATTCAATGTGTTCTTCTTTCTGAATGTGTGTCCTATATGTTGGTGGTCAGACACAGAGTTATGATTAATCCAGGTTAAATGTTTTATAGATGGTGTTATGAACCTCCCATAGGATTCATTAGGAGGAATTTAATCTTTTTAACATCTTACTTCTATTAATGCTAAGCTAAACAGAACATTGAGATGTGTTGGTCTGATCTTCCCAACATATAATTTTATATCAACCAGTCCTAGCAAAATGCTGATCTTCTAATTCCATTATTTCTTTTGCATTTATTAGGTGAAATTTTGTATAAAGAAAACCCTTAGAAAATGGAAAGATTTTTCATGTTCCTGGATAGGCAGAATTAATATTATCAAATGGCCATACTACCGAAAGCGCTATTCAGATTTAATGCAGCTCCTATTGAGATCCCAATGACGTTCTTCTCAGAAATAGAAAAAGGAATCATGAAATTTATTTGGAAAAATAAGAGAGCGAGAATAGCCAACTCAATCCTTAGCAAGAAGAGTGAAGCAGGAGGCATCACAAGACGTTAAATTATACTACAGAGCCATTGCAACAAAACATACATGAAGACCAATGGAACAGAACAGAAGACACAGAGACACACCCACATAGTTATTTCATCTAGACAAAAGCACCAAAAACATACATTGAGAAAAGATAACCTCTTTAACAAATGGTGCTGGGAAAACTGGAAATCCATATGTAACAGAACAAAATTGAACCCCTATCTCTCACCCTGCATAAAAGTCAACTCAAAGTGGATCAAGGACGTCATAGGCATTAGACCAGAGACCCTGCACTTACTGGAGGAAAAAGTAGGCCCAACTCTCCACATGTCAGCTTAGGAACTGACCTCCTCAACCAGACTCCTAAAGGGCAAGAAGTAAAATCAAGACTCAATAAATGGGATTGTATCAAACCAAAAAGCTTCTTTACAGCAAAAGAAACAATCAAGAATGTGAACAGATATCCCACAGAATGGGAGAAAACTTTTACCACCAGAACCTCAGATAAGGCATTAATTTCCAGGATATATAAAGAATTCAAAAAACTTAATACCAGAAAAATAAATAATTCAATCAAGTAATGGGCAAAGGAACTAAACAAACACTTCCATGGAAGTAAAACGAATGGTCAAAACTTACATGAAAAAATGTTCACCATCTCCAGCAATTAGAGAATTGCAAATCAAAACTACACTTAGATTTCATCTCACTCCAGTCAGAATGGCAATTATCAAGAGTAAAAGCAACAATAAATGTTGGCAAGGATGGTGGGATAAAGGTACTCTCATGCATTTTTGGTGGGACTGCATATTGATGCAATCACTATGGAAAGCAACATGGAGATGTCTTAGAAAACTTGGAATGGAAGCACCGTTTGACCCAGTTATCCCACTCCTTGGTTTATACCCAAAAGAACTTAAAAATAGAATACTACAGTGATGCAGCCACATTGTAGTTTATAGCAGCTCAACTCACAGTAGACAACCTATGGAAACAACCTAGGTACCCTTCAATAGATGAATGGATAAAGAAAATGTGGTATATATAAACAAAGGAATATTATTCAGCCATATAAAGAATGAAATAATAGCATCTGCTGGTAAATTGATGGAATTGGAAAATAACATCGCTAAACGAATAAGCCAACCCCCCCCCAAAAAAAAAAACCAAAGCCTGAATGTTTTCTCTGATTTCTGGATGCTAATCCAAAACAAGAGATGTTGGGGAGGGGAATAATAGAAATCCACTGGAGTAGACAAAGGAAAGCAAAGGGAAGAAAAGGGGGAGGCAAATAGAGAAGACGGTAGAATTAATCAGATCTAACTTTCCCAGCCTTGTATTTTAATACACAATCAGAGTAAGGTCACATCATGTACAACTATAGAGTGGGATCCTAAATAGAATAAGTTATATGCTATGTATGTATAATTTGCCAGAATACATTCTACTGTTATATATATAAAAGAAAACCTTTTCTAATCTAATGATGGGTTTAGTTAGCTTTTTGCTGCTGAAACCTAAAGAACTGGGGAGAACAACATAGAGGAGGAAAAGTTGATTTGATGCTCATGGTTTCAGTCCATAATGGCCAATTCCATGGCTCTGGGCCAGAGATGAGGCAGAACAGCATGGTGGAAGGGTGTGGCAGATGAAAGCAGCTCAGGACAGGACAAGAGAAAGCATAGAGAGACTAAGCTCAGCTCACAAAATACACACCCTGAAATGCACAACCCCAGATGACCCACCTCCCCAGCCACACCCTACCTGCCTATCCTTACCACCCAGTTGATCACTTTCGGAGGATTAATGCACTGACTAGATTAAAGCTCTTGTAACCTCATCGTTTCATCTCTGTGCTTTCTTGCATTGTCTTCCACAGGAGCTTTGGTGGGACACCTCATATCTAAACCATAACATCATCCTCGAATCTTCCTGATCTTTGTGTCCTTGCCCTTGTGCATTTGAGGAGGTGGTCACCTCTTCCAATCTTTACAAACTGCCTTCAGCAGGGAGAGGCTCGAAGCATTGACCCCACCTTGGTTGCTGTGCAGACCACCTGGTAGCACCAGAGGACCTGGTGAAGGAACTTGTGGCTGAGCTCTGCAGTTGGGCAGGGAAGCCTGCTGTGTTCTCTAACTGGGTGAGACCACTGGCTGGCCTCTGCAGTTGGACACAGCTAGTTGGAGGCACTCCTCGGCCAGGCCAGGTGGGTTGGACTCCTTAATGTAGCCAAATCCTGACAAGGGTCTTGGTTGATCAGGACCACTACTGGGAGCGTAGACCTTCTACCATGATTTACGTAGCAGTCCCTGCAAGCTCCTTCTCCTTTGCCCTGTTCCTAGCTGGCCTCATGGGGTCTACGGATGCCCATTCCCCTGTGATCCACATGAGGTGAGACAGAAGTGGTCCTCTCAGGTAGCACCCTGAGTTGATGGGAAGGTGTATTTGCCTCTGTCTCTCTTTACTTCACTTGATAAATCAGACACCAAAGGGATCCTTCTCAGTGTGGGACTCTCTCTCTCCTATTAGAGTAGAAAAACAAAATCAATGTAAAACTGCTTCCTCTTACCCTTCTTAAATACAGAATCTTTTCCTTTTGCGCCCCACCAGAGTACCTCCACCTCACTCTTGCAAAGGCTTCATCATCCAAATTGGTGTTTTCAAGAGACTACGGCTGGGAACCTTCTCTTCCACCATCTAGACACTGATACTCTCTCCTTCACTTTGGAAGGAGTTTTTTCTGAACCTCGAGGTTTAGGCTGCTAAGGAAACATTTCAAAGCTCTTCTATAGTTCAGCCTACTCCTATCTTTGCTGCAGTTTTCTTCCTTGTTTCTCTGTGTGCAAGGTGTTTTATTTTCTTCCAGGTTTTGTTGTCTTTGGTTTTCTGTACTCTAAATAGGCTGAGGTGTGCTCCTTTTACTTATCTTGATTTATATTCACATTTGGGGGACTGTATCCCTCTGTGAGTGACAGAGAGAAAAGGAGAAAGAAAGAAAGAGTGAAAAGTGTATGAAGAACTGGTACGGGAAGCCTGGGAGGACAGGTAAGAGAAGGACGCGTGAATAATGGTGACCTCTTGGAGCCAATATTCCCTTTTCAAGACACATAACTCCCATTCTCGCGCCATGGAACTGTGTGCATGTGCCTTTAAATACCTTTAAAGGAAATGCCTTTAAGGATTTCTTGTTGGTGAAATCCGCCAAGATCCCCACTTTCCATGCATTTTCATTATTGGTAGTATTTTACTCTCCATCTGATATAAAGACCCTCGAATCCCTCTTCTTACCATATTGCATAGTCTGCCATATTGCAATTACCAAGTTACAATTGGTTCAATTGCCTTTTTTTCCTTTAGTAACCACCTACTGCACTAAACCCATCTTTAGTATTATACAGAGTTGGAATGGGACTAAATAAGTAATTTTGTTTCTTTCCAAACGAGTGGATGTGAAAATCTTAAATACAAAATCTTTCTAACTATACAAATCAAAAGATATTTTAGTCTCAAAATCTTTTTTTTTTGTCTTTTAAATTTATGTAGCTTCCTGCAAATGGTTAACACGTTTTTTGGTTTTAAAATAGATTAGTACTCTGGTCTGGTATATTACATGGAGAGAGAGAGCTTTAAAACAATTCTTTATATATTCTAAACTAATATATTCTAATGATGAAGAATATATTCACAAGTTAAAACCTTTCTGGCGGGGCATGGTGGTGCATGCCTGTAATCTCAGTGGCTTGGGAGGCTGAGGCAGGAGGATCAGGAGTTCAAAGCCAGCTTCAGCAACAGCGAGTCACTAAGCAACTCAGTGAGACCCTGTCTCCAAATACAATACAAAATAGGGCTGGGGATGTGGCTCAATGGTCAAGTGCCCCTGAGTTCAGTACCCAGTACCAAAAAAAAAAAAAAAAGAAAACCCATTCTGGGTACCCCTAAGAAATTTTGAATGAGCAAGATTATGGGTAATAAACTTATTTAAATATAACCCTCTTTGAATTGTCTCTATTTTCTTACAATTTAGGGAGGATTCACTCACTTCATATTTTTAGTATCTTAAAATGTGTCCTGCATGCTCTCAATATTTCAGTTTCACCCTATAATTTTTCCATTAATAAATTTGAAAGCTATTCAATAGCATCAAAGGTGAAGAAGATCTTTTAAAATACATGCTCCTCGAAGGAACGACTTCCCGGGCTCTAGAATGTGGCTTTTTTTTTTTTTTTAAGAGAGAGTGAGAGAGAGAGAATTTTTTTTAATATTTATTTTTTAGTTCTCGGCGGACACAACATCTTTGTTTGTATGTGGTGCTGAGGATCGAACCCGGGCCGCACGCATGCCAGGCGAGCACGCTATTGCTTGAGCCACATCCCCAGCCCCTAGAATGTGGCTTTTAAATACCTCTTTGGTATCACTGCAAAGTCCCTGAAATAATATATCATCCAAGGGTGCACCCCGATGCCATCTGAAGGCTCTTTCGCTGCCATTCTTGGCACCTGAGTGTTGTTGAGCAGGGGCCAACAATTGCTCACACACCTGCGTGGCTTTTCTGAGGGCCTCCCTCAGCTCCCTGTGCAGCTGGGGCCGCAACACTGAGGAATGACTATTTTTATAAATACCAAAGGTTCAGGAAGTTAGAAACTCCTTTATATCCATCACCAGTGATTCTGAAAATATTTCATCTGTGACTTTTCATTCCTGACAAGTTTGACATATGCAAGCTGTAAAACTTCACTGTACCCTGAGATATTTATTTACCTATATGGAAATTTTACTTACCAGAGGGTCATTCTAGGGTTCTATTTCAAATGTTTTCTACCTCAAAATTCTTCTCAAACATTGGCATTGCTCCATGAAATGGGAAAAATAATGCCTTATCTTAGAATTCTTCCCATCTTTGTGTAAATAATTACTCAGAAAATAGCATGATTTTTCTCTAGTACTACATAGTTTGCCACATTTGACTTTATTTTTGCATTGATTTCACCCAAGATGTAATAAAATATTTTGCTTTCAAATCCCAAAGTGCTTCACTATGTCAAGTTGTGTTAATACCTTTTTCAAATAATTTATTGACATCTTAGAAGAGTGATACATATTTGACATTTTCTGTGCATTTTTTTTGGAGAAAAATATTTACCTAGTTTATGCACTTACTTTGTTTTTGAAGGGTAAATATTGGGGTGCTGTCAATATTAAATATCGAACTGAGCATTATTGGGCATTTTATTCTTATATTTGACATTTTTAAATGAGGGCTAAATTTGCATATTTATATGTTTACATAGAACCACTGTAAACATGATTGCTACAAATGCAGATTCATAACATGGAATTTATTGATGATTCCAGCAGTAACATTACCAGCAATAACATTCTCAGTGCAGAATGCTCTTCCAAAATAATGAATGACTCCAAGTACCCAGCAGAAAGATCTTCCCCTTAACTTTTATGGTAGATTAATTTCTGGAAAGTTCAGCACATCACAATCATGTCAAAGCATCATTTTTATATATGAAATGGGGCAAAAACTCTAAACTCATGGTTTCAGCCCCATTATTTCCACTAGAACATTTCACAGTAATTTGGACAGATGATGGTTTTCTAGAGTATGGAATAGATATGCCAGATTTTGAAGGATTCTTAATGTCGAAGGGTAAGTACAATTCCAGGCCACCTTTGCTAGTCAATTTCCAAACTTCTGCTAAGAGTTGGAATTACCTCTGATAGAAATCACTGATTGATACACGGAGTCCTCTTAGCAATACCATAGATAATTAGTGACTCAATTTATAGTAAAAGAAACTGAGCCTCAGAATTGAAAAAAAAAAAACAGGCTCTGTTGTAATTTCATACTGATATATTGTAGCGTAGAGATGAAGAGTCGTATCTTCCTACATCCAACCCAAGCTCTTTCCACCAAGACATGTTACCGCCAATCTCTTTTGACTGAGTGAATCTACCCATTGGTGAATTTTTTTAAATGAATAAATGACTTATAATTTGGACTTACAGGTGTGTTGCAACCCCATGCTCCCCTGAGACCCACATGAGCTGATTTTCTTTGTAATGTAGAGCAGCTATGTCCACACTACAAAGTGACTTCACACACTGTGGACTCAATGTGTCCTCTTGGATGGAGTTGGGTCACTTGAGGCAAAAATTGCTGCTGGTTTTAAATTAGACAAGTCTTCATCGCTTCTTACACTTGGTGAACCATGATGAGGCACCGTTATTACTGAAGAACTGTGATTTTTTTTTCTTTTTGGCTGCAAGGTTTTGGAAAATTAAACAGTTTGAACTCATTTTCCTAATGTGACCTTTGAATGTTCAAAAACGGCACCATTCCTCTCATAGATTAGTTCTCCTCAAACGTTTGACTATCAAAATGATATAATTAAAATATAAACGCCAAGAGTTTGATGGACAGTTGGGGCAACTCGACACAAAACATCTAATTAAGTCTGCAAGGTAATTCAGCAACAAGGTTTCACGTGAAATATGATGGAATGTCATCTCAGGGCATAATTTTCTGAGAAAGATATGTAAAGTCGTTTCTAACGGTTAATGTGTAAAAAGTGAATCCAATATGTTCACTCATTATCACTCTTGCCCCATTTAGGAGAAAGTGTCAAGTACTGTAATACTTTTTGTATGTCTGTCTTATGTAAACCTTACTGTGCATTATTTTTCCAATTTTGTGTATGAGAAAAGTTAAAACAGTGCAGAGAAAGTTAAAACAAATGACAAGATCTGAGATAATGAAGATAGTAGTGTCAGATGCAATAATTCAATCTCAGTATGTTGCAAAGGCCTATCTGAAACGTACCCTGCGCTGTGTATTTACAGAACATGCATCGTGCTCCACCCACCATGAGTGTTAAGTACTAGCTTAGGAGGTTATAAAAAGTGCCATGTGTGTATGTAGCCCAAATATTCCTGCCTTCATCAAATCGTGACTATCAAACAAGCTACACCATTTTCTTATTAGTTCTAATTTTAGCAAAACGCCCATATACATAATTTTTCAACAACAACTAATAAAAACTCAATGGGAATCTTTGCTTTTGGTAAGGCACAACAGCAATAGATGCATCATTTTAAAGCTGATCAAGACAAATGAGCTGCAAAATTGGGTTGACGGGAACCAGATGTGTCTAGACTGAGCCTATCACTTCTGCCTCTGAAGGAGGCTGGACGGGCTGAGAGAGGAGAGAAACCTAGGCCAAGGCTGAGCTTTCCCCTGCTCCACCCAGGAGGAAGGTGGAAGAGACCCCACACTCCAGCCTAAGTCTTCCTTGTAGCCTGTACCTTGACTCCAACGTGGGAAACAGGAAGAGTCCCAGAAGGCCTAGAGGGTGACCATCGAGAAGGCCAGGGGGAATGGCCACCTTGGGGAAGGAGTGAGGGCATGAGGTGTGACTCCTGTTCTGTGTGAGTGGCCACCTCAGGTTGTCACAGGTGCTGCCCACCAGGTGCAGCAGAGAACGGTCAGATTGCAGCAGAGATTCTGCAGGATGTGTGGGGCCCAGGAAGTGAAGGATGAGCCCCAGCAGTGCGCATTTCTCAAGCCAAGAGCTGCAAGTGAGAGGCCACCCGCTAGGGTCTGATAGGGTATAAGCACATCCCCCAAAGGCTCATTTGTTGGTCCTTGGTCCCCAGAAGGGCAGGACAGAGAGGTGGTGGGCCTGGTGTGAAACTTAAGTCATTGGTGTTCATTTAGGTCTTCCACCCTCGGAGCAGATGAACCCCAGTCTTCCAGGAGTGGCTCAGGTATCCCAGGACTGGGCTAGTTACTGGAGAGTGGGCTGCCATGGAATGACTTTGCCTTCCTTGACTTGCTTGCCTGTTTCCTTCTTCATGATACGATATCTCATTGGCATGCTCCTGGCTGTCATACTGTGGTAATGTAGCCATAAAGCCCTCAAAAGCAACTGAACATATGAGGCCCATCTGATCTTAAATTTTCAGCCTCCAAAACCGTGAATCAAATAAACCTCTTTTCATTATCAATGTATCCAGGCTCAGGTATTTTGTTATAGCCACATTAAACTGACTCAGACACCACCTCAGGTAGATCACCAGCGATGTGGCAAATAAAGACTGACCACAATCCATGCCAAATGAGCTGCAGAATTACCTAGTTGATTATTGCCCAAGTTGCTGAAACAGACAGTCATGAGATATATTAAATCATGGTTACTTTAAACCATTAAGTTCTTGGATGTTTTGTTATACAGCAACCATGCTGATTTGAAGAACCATTAAAAACAATTATGATGGATGCAATTAGTTTAAAACATCTCCCAGAGAGCTGGGGTCCAATTATGACAATATCAATTAGATAAAAACTTTTCTTTCTTTTCTGCATTTCCATAGAGCAGTAGGAGTTCTAAATTAGTGCAGAGAAAATAAAGCCTTCCTCTTTCACAGAAAGATGTGAATTGTTCCACCAACAGCAGAACCAGTGCTTAGAGTTCCATGATACTAACAATCTTAATTATTGATCAAAGGATTTCGTGTTAACCAAGAGAGAACAAACTTATGGATTCACACATGTTTTCATCAAAGGCAAGAGAAAAACTTGTTCCAGAAGATAAATTTTAAAAGATATTTTTATAATCATATACTATAAATCATGCTTTTGCAGAATATCAAAGGACTTGAGCTGGCCTTTTAACTCCCTGAGTTGTGTCTTCTTACATTGAATCCATTGCTTTCAAGTACTGCACTATTTAAGAGATTCCACAGGAGAGCAACGCCATTGAATTCTTTTTTTTCTTTTTTTTAATTGGTTTTATTTTTTAAAATATATGACAGCGGAATGTATTAAAATTCTTATTACACATATAGAGCACAATTTTTCATATCTTTGTATATAAAGTGTGTTCATGCCAATTCATGTTGTTATACACGTACTTTGTGGGTTTTTTTGCATTACAATTCTTATTACACATACATACCACAATTTTTCATATCTCTGGTTGTATATAAAGCAGGTTGACACTCAATCCGAGTCTTCATACATGTACTTTGGTTAATGATGTCCATCACAATCCACCATCCTTGCATATCCCCTGCCCCCTCCCTTCTCCTCCCACCCCTCTGCCCTATCTAGAATTCATCTATTCCTCCCATGCTCCCTCTATCTGCCCCACTTATGAGTCAGTCTCCTTATATTAGGAAAACATTGGGCATTTGTTTTTTGGGGGATTGGCTGACTTCACTTAGCATTATCTTCTCCAGCTCCATCCATTTACCTGCAAATGCCATGATTTTTTCTCTTTTAGTGCTGAGTAATATCCCATTGTGTATATATGCCACATTTTTTATCCATTCATCCACAGAAGGGCATCTAAGTTGGCTCCACAGTTAAGCTATTGCGAATTGTTCTTCTATAAACATTGAGGTGGCTGTGTCCCTGTAGTATGCTGATTTTAAGTCCTTTGGCCCCACTGAATTCAACCCAAAGAAATAGAAAGAGAATAATTGGGGGGATGGCTAATTAAGAATAGAGGTACTTCGGATTAGGCAGAAGAGAGTTAAGGGAGGTAGGGGTGAGAGGGTAGGAAGGATAGTAGAATGATTCAGACATTATTACCCTAGGTGAATATATGATTATACAACCAGAGTAACTCTGCATCACATACAACCAGAAGAATGAGAAGTTATACTCCATTTATGAATGACGTTCATTCTATTGTCATGTATAAGTCATTACAACAAACAAAAAGCAATTATAAAAATAATAAATTGCTGTTAGTGTGAAGGAATAACTCTTGGAGTGGCTTATCATGCAGAAACAAATGACAGGAACAACTACGGAGGCTGAGATCACAAAGAAAAGCTGAACAATCAGAAATTGCATCATTTCACATTGCATCTGATCACAAATCAGAGATCTTCAGAGATATCAGAAATTACATGCTCTAACAAAAACCTATCCCTAAACTTTTATGTCATGAAAAACATAAACCCTCAATTTTTTTTTTTTTTTTTGGTGTCCAAGAATGTGTTTTCTGAAACTTCAGTCAAGTGCATTTCTAAGAAGCACTGCCCTGGGTCTGGATGTGGTTTGTCCCATCCAAAACTTATGTTGAAAGTTAGTCTTCAACATAGCCTTTAAAGATGAGGGATAGTGGGACTTTTTAAAGTGATTAGGTCATTAAGAGAGATCGGTGCTCTTCTTCTAGGTATGAATTAGTTACCCTAAGAGAAGGTTTTATAAAACAAAGCAGCCCCTTGTATTTTGCCTGTCCCCACCGACACACCTGCTAGTCCTTCAACTTTTTCACCAAAGCAGCCCGAGACCCGAATCCTATGTGATTGCCCAACTTTGAACTTCCCAGCCTCCAGAACTGTGAGCCAGAATAAACCTCTTTTGATTATAATTTACCCAGTCTCGAGTATTCTGTTTTAGCAACAGAAAATAGACTGGGACAGATATTTTCATTTATTTAATCCATTTATCAAGTCAACATCAAGTGCTTCCTTTATGAGTTATTCCAGGACTGGGACTACAAGATGAAGAGACTTCCCCAGGAAGGTAACCATGGAGAAGATAGAGAGAAAACAAGTAAACAGATGAAATCCTATTGTAGTCTCAAATGGCGAACAGATCTGTTAAAAGAGATAAGCAGAAAACCTTAGAAACTGAGGACTATCTTCTTGGGAAATGACCTCTTGAGGTGAACCTGAAGGATCAAGGTGTGTGTCCTGGGATGGTCCTACTCAAAACACAGCAGGAGGAAGAAGCCTCAAGCCAGCATCCTGGGCAGCAAGGAGCTTGGACAGACCAGGAGGAGAAGGAGGACTGTGGGTGTGGCAGGGAGTGAGATTCAGAGCAGCAGGAGTGGAGGTCAGGTCAGAAGGAACCAGGTCAGAATGTCACAGGAGGACTATGGAGTGTGTGTCATGCATGACGGGAAGGTCTGATGTTTCTCCACCATTTGACCATAAGCTCTAGGAAATCTGCCTTGCTAATTTTCAGAATCCAGCACAATATCTAGTGCATGTGACAAGCTCAATAAACAGTTTTACAACTAAAGTCGTGATGTCTGCCTGCAGGGGAAGGAAGAAGTGATATTCCACTGGCTCATTGATACTCAGCAGAGAGTATGGTCATCCCTTGGTATCTGCAGAGGCCTGGTTCCAGGGGCCTCCCTGGATACCAAAATCCACAGAGGCTCAAGTCCCTTCTATAAAATGGCCTGGCATTTGTACACACCCTGTGAACATATACTTTAAATCACCTGTGCATCCCTCATAATACCTAACAGTGCAAATGACTTCTGAAGAGCTGTTTGACTGTGTCAGGAAGGATGACAAGGAAAAATAAATCTGATCGTGTTCAGTGCAAATGCAATTTTTTAAAAAATATTTTTGATCCATGGTTGGTTGAATCCACAGATGCAGAACCCATGGTGACAGAGGGCCATCTGGAATTTCATTTGGTACATCTGAAAAGGATGGAGAAAGTACCAAGGTTTCCTTTACGTACCCACCAGGCAGCCTGTCCCAGGGCACAAACCCAGAGATGCACCAGTCAAAAGATGGTGCTGTGTTCTTCTAACCCATTCCAACAAAACAAAATGCAAAGGGAGAGAGGTGGGGCCCAGGGAGGGTGGAAGGGTCAGTGTGTGGCTCCTGGGTTACTCCGTGACCTTGCTCCCTCCCCCCTTTCCTCTCTCCCGTTCTCTCAGGAGCACCAGTCTTCCTGGTCCAATGATGTGATTCAATGACCAAAGTTGAAATTTGAATCAGGAACCCATCTCCAGATGGAAGATGCCTGGAGCCAGCACACTCACTGGCTCCAGCTGTGAGAGGCAAGGACAAGGACTTCCAAGCACGCTGTCACTTGCCATTTAAACCACGATCCGCTCTGTATGTTAGTTACCTAGCAGCCCATGTATAGACTGTGAAGGTACCACGCAGCTTGTGTTCACGTAACCCTGAGAGAGAGAGAGAGAGAGAGAGAGAGAGAGAGAGAGAGAGAGAGAGAGAGAAACTCATGTAACTTTTATCTCAGTATAACTTTCCTATTTTATCATTAGTGATTGTTGCCAAACTCTTATGGTGCCCGATTTATAAATTAAATTTAATCAAAAGTGTGTATTTGTAGGAAAAAATATCTATAGGGTTTGGTACTCTCTAAAGTTTCAGGTAGCTCTGAGGGGTCTTGGAATATGTCTCCCACAGACAAGGGAGGACTAGGGTATGCTCCACCAAGACAGTGTACACTTTGTTGCATGGTGTCGTAATCTCTTTGTCTATGATATAAGCAGATTTCTGCAAATAGGAGCAAATGCACTTCTTAGAGTCTGTTTGAAAACTGAGCATGTACAGGGCTTAGTGTAAGTTGTTTGTAAATAGGCCTTAAATATAAATATATACTTAATCAAAGAAAGAAAATGACTCATTTGTGAATGTTTGCAAGAAATAACCTCATAATTTTCCTAGAACCCGAAGTTCAGATCTGTTACATTAATATTACTTTGATGAACTATCATGGTTCAAGGTTGGAGCCTGAAGAAAGATGCAAAAAAAAAAAAAAGCCATGAGCAATATCCAGGCACTGTCACAGTGGTTTGGGATCACCAGTTTTGGAATGAGACTGTCCTGGCTTTGTACAGCAGTTCTGCTTCTTACTAGCTATCTTATTCCTCAATCCAGTGTTTGCATGTCAGGATCAAATGTGTGTCCCACCCAGGTGGGTATCAGAGACACGCCAGTTAGCAACACCCTGTCTCTGGCACAACAGAACGAGCTCACCCAGCCTCAACCTCAGGTGTCCCTGGGCAGTGTCACACAACCAGAGCCCATTCTTTTCTGGTCTGGGATACGCATTAAATGAAATGATGAATGTGGATAATGTAAACACTTTGTCAAGGGTAACAGCTCTTTGAGGAGTACCAGAGCAATCCAGTCTCATTGTATGGAAATGACCCCAAGGAACCTCGAGATTCAAGAAGGAGGCAAACAGATCTAGAATTGCATGGAGTACAATTTATTCGGAACTTAGTGACAGAATCGTGGTCCTAGGCAGCAGCAAGACCACTGGAATTCTTGTGATTTGGGTCAGAAGGAGGGGCAGGTATATGGGTTAGGACAAAAGTGACCTTGTTGAAGCCACAGTGTACTTGGCTTAACTCAAGATTAATGTCAAAGACTTTGGGCACATTCCTGACACTGCCAGCCTTTGGGTCTTCTCCTAAAGCTCCACGTACCACTGTCACAGCTTTCTTTATTTCTACTGTACTGAGAAACTGGGGGGGATCCAACCAGGGTGACTCTGGAGCAAATATGGCAGTTATGATTCAAGATGGTTGCAGTCATGTCAAGCAGAATCCCCAGGAGAGCACAGAACCAGCTGGTAACTCAGAGGTTTCAGGTTCACAGACCTCTTCTGAAGAAAAACCCTTAACTTCTCCCTCTAGACCCTCCTACCACACTAGTTTTAAAATTAATTGGCCCATCTGTTCATAGAGCTCTTTACAAGGTTGTAATGGGATTCTCTGTGGACAAGGGATGACTTTGACCTCATTAGCAGTCTCATTGGTAACAAGATAAGTGGAGGGATGTCCACTAAGAAAAGGCTGCAGCCAGAATCTTCTCCATATATCATTTCCAGAACCTTGAATCATCCCTGATATGAATTTCAAAACAAAGTGGAAAACAATACCTTTTCCGAGAAGTGGCTGGAAAAGTATCTCTCCATTAGAAAATAATTAATAGATACAAAGCGTAAGAGAATATTCATGGGTAAGAGGGATCAATTTGTGGTTAGAAACGCATGGCTATAATATATGATATCATAATCTAGCTGGCTATCAGCAAGTAGATGCACTGTCAAAACTATTAAATAAATGATTGTGGAGAGGCCGTGCTCCTTGTGCTCCTTCTCTACTCAAATACCCACCACGCTGGTGATTATGCAGGAAGCCCGCCATACCCTTGGGTTCCACATCTGTAAATAGAACCAACTGCTGATTGAAAATATTCAGAAAAAAATAGCATCTGATTGAACATGTACAGACTTTTTTCCCCTCTAATTATTCACCAAGTAATACAGCATAGCGACTATCTACCTAATATGTACATTGTCTTATGTGTCGTAAGTAATCTGGAGATGAGTTAAAGTGTTCAGGAGGATGTGTATAGATTCTATGGAAATAATACTCTGTTATATAAGGAACTTGAGCAGGGGCACACTTTGGTATCTGTGGGAGATTCTGGAACCAGTCCTCCATGGACACCAAGAGAGGATTTTATTTATTTGGGGGTGTACTGGGGATTGAACTCAGGGGCATCAACCACTGAGCCACATCCTCGGCCCTATTTTATATTCTTTATTTAGAGACAGGGTCTCAGTGAGTAGCTTAGCACCTCGCTTTCGCTGAGGCTGGCTTTGAACTCATGATCCTTCTGCCTCAGCCTCCTGAGCTGCTGGGATTACAGGCATGTGCCACTGTGCATGGCTTAAAGGATTTTTATGATGAACACTTTCAGGTGTAGCAATTCATTACTGCCCCCACCTCCCACTTATACCTGGCCACGCACATGAGTCAACTGATCTACTGACCTTTAAAGGGACTTAGACGAATGGTTCCTTTATTCTCTATAGCAACATTTCCAGAATCTGTATCCTCTTGTTCATCCTTCCAAAGAGGCCTCCAATTTTATTATTACCTATTAAAATACATCATTTAAGCACTTTTATTTTTTGACACTCTAACAACACCACAGGTTGCAATGAGAGCATCTAACAGTGTGTGGTTCATAAATCTCAATGGCCTCTCCTGGAGCACCTGTGCTGGTGACAAGTGTGTGACAGGCAGTGATCTGAGAGGGGCCCTTCTGCCAAGTCCCAGCAGTACCCAGTCCAATTGAGTGCATGGAGGAAAGCCGCCATCTCAGGATGTCTAAATTCACAGGAGAACAGAGTGTCATCTTATAACACCCCCAAAAAACAAGTTTAGGGACTTATTTTGAGATCACTGAAATGAGAAATGAGAGCCTGCCTCCTACAACACCTAAAATAAAAAATGGCAAATAAGAAACAGTATAAAATAATCCTAACAATAGCACCCTAAGAAAGGAAGAACTTCTGTGCTACCACAAAGTCAGAATTTTCCAGGAATTCCCTCTGGTGGGCACAACGTCCTACTGTGGAGTCTCCACCTGCATTTAAGGAACCGTTACAGAGGGGAGGGGAGAAGTCGTAAGGGACTCCTAACACCGCATCAGGGTGGACCTGTTTCCTAGATGGAATGACCCACTTTAAGCATGGGCAACATGGAAAAAAAAATACCTTGTTCCCACAGACATTGGGCATCATAAATGAATGAATGTTTCAATGATTTAAAAAAAAATTAAGAAAGAAGGGAAGGTAGCAGATAGAAATATAATATGAAACTGCACACAGAAAGATCTAGTCCAGAAAGGAAAAAAATCATCTGAGATCAACAATTTGAATCCAAACGTCTCCAATATGTACTTGATCAATGTAACAGCAGGAACTATAATAAGTCCAATCATTCATGACCCAGAAAGCTTACACATGCAGAAGGAAGAAGGGAATCGGATAGAAGGCATTTAAAGAGGAGATGACATTGATGAAGAACAGGTACGTCCAACACAAAGATCTGTGTGGTCAGTGCATTGGGGTCTGACAGAGGAAAGGGGAGTGTACTCAAAATACAATAGAAGGGTTTTCCTAAACCTCAGGAATAATCGAAGCTGCAAGTCTAGTGGGTAAACCACCATCTCCCCAAACCTGCAAAAAAAAAATCATTTGCAAAGACAACTTGTTTTTAAATTTAATTCTCAAAAACCAGACATCTTAGGACAGAGCAATCATGCAATCAAGGGCAAGGGTAGATACAAAATGACAGCCTGCACCTAATCGGCCCAAGGAAACAGTGGCGTTCCAGGTTACAGGCTATAGAGGCTGCAGCACAGGTGTGGGGACTTAGGACCTCCAGGGCAGGCCAACTGTGATTCAAAGCTGTCATGAGATGGAGCAGCTCACCCAGGAAATGATTCACGAGCTCACACAGGAAGTGATTCAGGCTGCCTTAACAAAATCCCAAAACCGAGTGGCTTACAAACAACAGATGTTTGTTGCTCACAGTTGTGGAGGCTGGAGGCCCAAGACGGTGGCACTGGCAGATTTACCATCTGTCAAAGGTTCTCTTGTTCTTAAATGGGGTCGTCTTATTGTGAACTCACATGGTGGAAGGACTAAGGCAGGTCTCTGGGACCTCCTTTAAGAGATGTCCATGGATCAGGGCTTCACCCTCAGGATCTAATCATCCCCATAGGCCAACGTTTACCACCCTCACAGGGAGGTTAGGAATTCAACCTCTAAACTTTGTGGCAGGGGCAGGGGTGGCCAACATTCAGGCCACAGCAATTGCCATTGTGTGATGTTTGCAAGAAAAGAAAAAAAGCTTGAATGTGGATGTTCAAGTGATGGAAGAGCTGCCAGTCAAAGTGAGGGAGATACAGACGGACTTAGGCAGCCAGGGCAAGAGGGCGAGTGAGGAGTCTGGGGTCAGGGCCAGAAGAAAGGAGCGGGAAGAGGGTCTTCTGACGAGGTTGACCTCCTGCTGAATGAGAGCGCTTGTGGACACAAGAGGGGGGACCCAATCAGACACACACTTCTGTCCTCATGCACCTAAACGGAGGACCCAGTAGAAAAACTAAAACAGCTGCATGGACAGAGGGGACACCGATCAATAATAGTGAGGAGTGTGTGGACAGGGGATGAGATAAGGAAAGGAGGAAATTCCAGAGATCACAAAAGAACAGGCTGAAACTCCTCGACCAGATGGCCAGCTCCAGGGCCCTTCTCTCCAGAGAAATCTCTCTCTGTTTCTCTGTCTCCTTTCGATAAACCTACTTCTTGCTTGCTATCTCTGTGTTCTTTGCTGCACAGAGACAACAAATCCAGCACCCCTCGACAGTAACAGGAGTCTCAGCACTCAGGGAAACATGTAAATATAAAACGAAGACAAAATTTCCGAGCACAATTTAGTTTCAGAAGGTACATTTTATGAACCTAAATGTGAGAAACATACTTATCTGGAGAAACATGCTCACCTACCCAAACCCAAAGAGTGGGCTTAGAGACACGAGGGGGAGAGAGAGAGAGAGAGAGAGAGAGAGAGAGAGAGAGACTGACCTTAATGACAGTCTTGCAAGATTGGGTGCCTGGGAGTCAGGGCCCCACAGGATGGTTGCAACCAGTATTTTACTCCTGGTGTGCAAGGTCCTTCTCCTGGTTCCTTATTGGCTGAGTACTATGGGGTACAGAGTCTACCCAAATGTCACCTAGGCTTTACTGTCCCCTATTGGGTTATTTAAAGACATGTACCTTTACTTGTTCCCATCTCCCTCTGGGAAAGAAAGCCTTCTTGGGGTGCACACATTCTGTCACGTACACAGCTTTTACTTCTTTGAGTTACTCTTCCTTAACAGAGAGTTTCCCATCTCCATTGGTCAGGTCCACTCTTTCCTCCACCTGGGAAGGGTCAAGGGGCTCTTAGGCGTATGGACTTTGGATCTGTCACATCTGTAGGCTGCAGTGCTATTGTGTAACTTTCCCTCCTGCTTGATTTCCCCTCGGACTGCCCTTCTGACATCCCGATTTTATCTTTAAGGTTAAATACTGTATCCTGGTAATGGGCCACCCAACTTTATGTTTCTCACATAAAGAAATGAAAACCCACATAAAACCAGCAAGAATCAGGGAGGAAGCAGGAAATGCAAGGACTGTCATTTCCTCATCCGTCGTGGCCAGATGTGAAAGGTTGAGCCCAGAAGGGGCCTTTGGAGTATTCCTTGGAGTGGGAAGGGAACTACCCCAGAACTAAAAATAAGGTTCGAACCAAGGAAAGTTTGTAGGTGGAGGGGGAGGAGAGAGGAAGTAAAAGAGTGGCAATTTTCTCTTAGTCATAACAGAGTCAACACAGGCTCTGGAAGAGTGCTAAATTCAGAAACAGGGTGTTAAGTATATCTTGAAGAAGTTAAAAAAGAACAACTACGAAAACCAAAAGCAGAACATACGACTTCCAAATCACCAACAGGCCAACCCACATGGACAGGTCCTCATATATAAAACAACACCGAAAAAGAAAGATCAGCCGGAGAGCAAAAAATAGAAAAATAAGGGGGGTGGGAGGCTTAAAATAAGGTGATCTATTAAGTCACAACATATGATACATCGATATTGTGTGATAGATGATCTTGTCCTTTAAAAAAGGATTTTATAAAGTTGAGTAGGAGAGGCTAACCCTGCATGAGCCAAATGGACAAGAAAGGAAGTTAGTAAAAAATGACAATATCAGGCACAAGAGGCCTCATCTTAAAAAGGAGGTGGGGGGAAAAGGCGGTAAGAAAAATCATAAGTGATTACTTTTTTCCAGAGGCAATATTTTGCGATGTTTCAAAATTGGAGGAAAGAGATGACTTACTCTAAAAATGTAAACTGCTCAAAGTGAACCAAAAGGAAGACCAATTTTCACTGAGGGAAAAATAAAGAGCAAGGCGAAGGAGCACATGCCTGTCATCCCAGAAGCTTGGGAGGCTGAGGCAGGAAGATCTCTAGTTCAAAGCCACCTTGTCAACTTAGGAAGGCCCTAAGCAACTCAGTGAGACCCTGTCCCTAGATAAAATATAAAAAAGGGGTTTGGATGTGGCTCAGTGGTAAAGTGCCCCAGGTTCAATTCCTGGTACCAAAAAAAAAAAAAGAGAGAGAGAGAGAGAGAGAAAGAGAGAGAGAGAATTTCCCTTAACAAAAGGATGAAGCCCACTGATTCCACTCACCAGCTCAAGTTGTGGATGTTAGCACAGGAAAGACACAGGACACTTCTAATTCATTTTAAAAAGTCAGCATAACTATAATTCTAAAATAAAAAGGTGGGACAGAAAAATCACAAATACAGCTATAAAAATTCTAAACAAAACATTAGCACTGAGAATTGAAGAAATTTACATGAAAATGACGATAATATGTTTTAAAAGCCAGGAGTCAATAGTATCCTAAATATTTCTTCAAAACTGACTCAATCTCAGGGCACCCAGCAGTTTTCAACATTGAGCAGTTCTAATAATACAAGACCAAAATTATAGAGCTTATACAAACATTGGAATACAAGGGGGAAGCTTAATTCTCTTTGCTGTTGATATGAGAATATCCCAGATAAGCCAAGACACTCCAGGTAAAATAAACAAGTTTGGTGAACATAAATGAAAGTCCCTAAGTGCTCACCATGCTACTATAATCTAATTTCTATCCACCGAGCACAACTGACATCAAGGATGTGAGTTTTCCACACCAAGCAATCATCCAGTTTTCTTTAGATCCAAACTGAAAAATCCGATTCAATTCTGACACTCCCCATAGCTGGTACAGACCCCATGGCTCAGGCTCACAGAACTAACCCCACTTCAGATTCAGTTGCAAGTAGTAGGTCCTCGGTTACCCACAGCTTCTGCCTGACCTGGTTCTCCCAATTCTCTCTTGGTGTTTGATAATGTGGGGTCAAGGCCTACCCATCTCAGGGGAACATTTTACCTGTATTTGCTGCTTTAACCATAAAGTATATTAGTCAGGATGTACATAAGAGCCAGATGACAAGTTGGGTCCAGAAGGGTCCCAAGGATCTGTTCTGTGGAGCTGGGATGTGCCACACTCCTGACAAGTGGATGTGTTCACCAACCCCAAAGCTCTTGGAACCCCATGGCCTACAGTTTCCATGGCAGTTTCATTACATAGACAGGACTGATGAATCCTTTGGCCAATGGTGATTGACTGGATTGTCCCGCCCCTCTCTCCTCCCAGGAGGCTTGGCAGGGTGGATTCCTCCGGCAACCAGCCCCCATTCTAAAACTATCCAGGGGGTTAAAGGGGCTAGTCCTGAGTAACCATGAAGCTTCCCTCATCCCCATCACCCAGGAAGTTACACGTGTTTTAGCAGTACTACACCAGGAAATCAGGACAAAGACCAAGTGTACGTTTTATATTATTCCACCATAGCAGGGTGCTTTCTCCCAATAAGCAAATAGAAAAAGAAACGTGTACACAGTAGTTGCCTGATCTCAGTTTCACTTTCCACAGTTTCAGTTACAGTCAGCTAAAATTTGAAGATAATAAATGAAATATTCCAGAAATAAATTATTCCTAAGTGTCATATAACTTTCACTACCATATATTGCTATACTGTAATGATTCTATTTTATCAATTATTGCTAATTATTGTTGTTAATATTTAACTACATCTGATTTATAAATGAGGTTTTATCTTAAATACGTATTCATAGGAAAAATATTGTGTGTGTGTGTGTGTGTGTGTGTAGGTGTTTGGGCACTATCTGGAATTTCAGACATCCACTTGGGGTTTTGAAACATATCCCCTGCAAATAAAGAGGAAACTACTGTATGCATTTGTACATTATATTTACAAGAACAGCAAAACTTTAAAAATGTACAAGAATATACCTAAAAAAGAATGTTGTCATGCACACACACATACACACATACACATACCTACACACATATGCATATACATATATACAGAACACACTCATAGATAAAAATGTATACATATACACTGCAGAACTAGACAATGTTTCAGAAGACAAAAAAATAAGAAATAAACAAGCAGGAAGGATATAAAGACTGCTTTTCATACATGTTAATTTTACAAAAATTAATATGAAATGAACATCAAGTATCTAATAACAATAGACCAAGTCATTTAGGTCAACCATCCCACTAAAACCCGGTTTTAAAGCAGACTTGACTTTTTTACAACTTGTCTCGAGAGCATTGAACTTCCTCAAATATTTGAGAAATTAATGAGGAGAATCTGGAAGGACCCAGTGCTCAACACTCAGGCGCCTGGCGCTGGGCTGCATGACACCCTCAGGTGTTGAGGCAGGTGTAGGGAGAGATGTGGATATAGATTCAGACATGGACACAGTTACAGGTAAATGCAGGTGTGAGAAATCTGGAGGATGAAGACCAAGTTGTCATGATTTCTCTTCATGGGTGAAGGGACTTGATTGGCAAAGGAAGGATCATTAGGGGGAAAAAAAGAACCAAAAAACCAACATATAAACAATTGTACATAAAAGTATATATGTAAATTTAGTTAATACTAAATTTGAACATAATATAATACTAAAAAATATATATAATATAATAATGAAAAAATAACCCATATGCAAGAGTATGCTATTTCCAATAGACAGTTTACAAAGTTTTTAAGTAAAAGGATCCAGAAAGATTAAACAGGAAATCGCAGCTAAATAAAAGTAGGGTTTGAAATTATACCTGATAATCTTGGATTCAAAGCAAAGGTTGTTAACAAACAAAGAGGGAAAGAAACCCTGATAAAAGCTGTCCTCAATGACAAAGCCATACAGAGATAAGTCTACAGGCCCAAGAGATCCAACAGGCAAGGGACAGAAATGGTGTCAGAGAGAGAACTTACAGCCCGGCCGTCATGGGCCCACATGTCAGGCAGACACAGATAAGACAGAGAAGTCACACAGTAATATGTGTGTCTGAAGCAACTGTGAAATGTTGAGAAATGTAGCCAAGTTGACCACGAGCAAAAAATCTCAAGTTAAAAAAGAAAATTGAAACCAGCAACAACATTCACTGATGGCTATGGGAGATGATAAAAAGTAATCGTTAAAAGAAGGATTTTGTTAAACCTGTACAAAATGGTTGTGAAGGAGAAAAAAATGAGGAAATACAAGGAAAATAAGATGTGGAATCTTACTAGTTGTGTTCAAACTGTGATCCAAAGAAAATTCTGGTACCATACAGGTCATCTTCCTTCCTTCCTTCCTTCCTTCCTTCCTTCCTTCCTTCCTTCCTTCCTTCCTTCCTTCCTTCCTTCCTTCCTTCCTTTCTTTCTTTCTTTCTTTCTCCAGGGATTCAACTCAGGGGCACTCGACCACTGAGCCACCTCCCCAGCCCTATTCTGTATTTTATTTAGAGACAGGGTCTCCCTGAATTGCTTAGTTCCTCCCTTTTGCTGAAGCAGGCTTTGAACTTGAGACCCTCCTGCCTCAGATCATCCCTTTCTCATGAATGAAATAAAATTAAATATGAAATAGACTTTTAATTTAAAACTTTTAAATACACAGCAGTGATAATGAAAGTAAAAATGTTTTTAAAAAGTATAGAATGGGTTCAACACAAGGTAAAGCCAAACTTGACAGACACCCTCAGTTAAGAAAACTCAAGCCCTTTCTAGAGTCACCTACAGTGTCCCCCGCCCCCAATCTCTGGGGGATGTACTCCCAGACCCCCAAAGGATTCCTAAAACATCAGCACCACATACTATAGATGTTGTAGGGACAAACGAGGGAAGGCACCGAAGAGAGCAGGAAACAGTTTAATTTGGCTGCAGCCAGGTGCAGAGGGCACGGCTTTTGCTGTAATCAATCAATCCCCTGAACCCCAAGTTCAGGGAGTTTCAGAGTTTTATACCCAGCATGTCAGGGGAGGGCTCAGAAGTTCACAGTCTGCAGAAGTTCACATAAAGCAGCTTTTTCTTTCGCTGTTCTGGGCAAGTTAACCCTTCAAGGACAGCACCTGAGAAGGGGAGAGCTTCTCCTCCCCTTTCTTTCCTCCCCTGCCAGCTGTTACCATGGAGCCCAACTAGTAACTTCTCTCATCTTAGAAATGTAGACATCTCTGTGAAGCCTAGCTCAAGGCCAGAGGCCTTGTTTACACATTTCTACAAACTACTATACTGGATACATGTTTGTGAAAAACTAGTTAAGGGGTGTCCAGCACCTTGGAGTGCTGATTTCTTCCCGGCCAGTGGCCAAGTAAAACAGGGCGACACGAAAATAGGAAGTTTATCTACATTGAACTCTTTTGCAGAGACTCTTTTGCTGACAGTCCCAAAATCAGCCCTGGGGAAGGTTTCTGGAGAAGCCCAGTGAAGACTTTTTTGTAGAGAAAGAAGGTGCCACTACAATAGATACTATGTTTTTCCCTATCTACAAACTTATGATGAAGTTTCAGAATTCGAAACAGTAAAAGATTAACAATAACTGATAATAGAGTAAAATAAATATAAAAATAGATGGCAATAAAAGTCACTGAATGTAACCTCTCCCCCCGCCCCCAAAAAATCTTCACTCTTCATGGCATTATAGTAATATTATTAAACTGTGGTTGATTTCAAACCACAAAAATCACAACTGTGGCAAGGACAGGCCTATAAACGAGGGCATGGGTGTCGGGATGCTGTCCTTTGGATCTGGAATGTCGGCACCATTGGGAGGTGGTGCAGTCTCCACAGGTGGGGCCCCTTGGGAATCCTGAGGTCCCTGGGGGCAGAGAAGAAAGCCCGATGCTTCAGTGGCACAGGTGTCAGTAAAACATTGACCCACACAGTCCTCATCGGTGGGCAGGAACAGAAGTGAGTTCTTACAGGGGCGACTCACACACTTCTTGTGGTTCCCTGAACTTTCCAAGATGTTCCTCCCAGACTCAGGACAGCTGTGGCATATTAAGTGCCAATGTGACTGTGGATCGGGCAGCTGGGCTAAGCAAAGACTAAAATTCATAGGAAATGCCAAAGAGTAGTCAACACTTCAAGACAGGCAGGTCTCCCCAAAACAGAAAATGGCTTACCTACTCTAGAGCTCATATCTTGAAAATGTCATTTTTTCCCCAAAAGATAATAAAGTTTATCTAATTTAAGACGAAACAAACAAATCCAAGTGAGAATTTGTAAAAGCAAATCACAATCACAGAAACCAACAAAATGAAAGAATCATGATTTATGAATCTTGGTATAAACACAATTAAAATCTATATAAAAATGGATGAAATTCTAAAGAAAAAAATAATTATTAACACAATTGACCCCAAAAGACAAAGCAATAATTTAAGATCCTAATAAAATCATCATATATTCCATTACCTATCCCCCCTCAAATATATATATGGAGATTGGGGATGGTTACCAGATGGGGATACTTTGCACTGAAGTCTTCAGTCTTTCACAATATGGATACGTGCCCAGTGGGACTATTGTGTAAAATAGTTTAATGATAATAAGGCCACAACAATACAAAACCATGAAATAGCAAAAACTTAAAGATATAAAATAAATCTTCAAAATAAACATAAGTTCAAAAGGGCAATAAAATTATCTTACTGTCTTGAATTGTTGATTCCTCATTTGCATTTCCTATGAGTTTTAGTCTTAATTTGTCTGATTCCACATATATGTGCACCAACTTTTAGAATTTTTAATAGAATTGAACTTAATCTATTGATCAACATGGAAGAAGACACCCCTTTACAATCCTTAGGCTTTCAGGCTCTAATGTGGTACTTCCCTTCATATGTATGTTTGCTCTAATTTCTCTAATTAGCTTAGTTTTCAGTGTAGAGACATTGCAGAGGTTAGATTTATTTCTAAGTATTTGGTGACTGTGCTGAGATTGTCCAACTAAATGTCTTTAATTTTTTTTCCAGCTTCTTGCTTAGTTGAAACTAAATTTTTATATTTGACTTTATATCCAGAGAACTTGCTGTATAGCCTCTGATTACTCATAATGGTTTGTCTCTAGATCCTGTTTCGTTTCTACTTGAAGAAGAACAAAGTTCATCAAGTGATTTATCAAGCACTTTTATAGAGATAATTAGATTTTTATAAGGTTAATGTGAGCAAAATCAGTGTGGTTTCATGCAAGAGTTCACACACTAGACAAAAGGACAGAGTGGTCTCTGAAGCCGACTCCATTGGAATCACCAGTGACAGTGTCACCTTTATGAACCCACAGAGGTGTGGAGAGCAACGGCCTATCCAGCAAATGATGCTGAGCCCACCAGATATCAACATGGAAACATCAGTTCTCGATTCCTCCCTCACACCATAATGAAAAGGTAATTAGAGAATGTAGGACTGGGGATCTTAATATAACAGGCCATGAAAAAATCAACACCAAGCCTTAGATTAGGTAAATGGCTTTCTTAATAGGATATATACACGTATGTGTGTGTATATATATATGGCAAATATATATATACACACATACACACACACACATATATATGTATATACACATATATACACCATGTATACATATATACCAAAATATTGTTTCTTTTTTAAAAATTCATTCTGTTTTTTTATATGATAACAGAATGTAATATATTGTTTATTTATGGTGATATTTATATGTATATTATATATACACACATATAGTTTCAATTCTTTTATTTATGACATATATACATATATATATATATATATATATATATATAGAGAGAGAGAGAGAGAGAGAATTGTAAGCTCAAAGATTATATCAAACAATACCATAGAACAGTGAAAACAGTGAAAAAAAATATTTACACTGAAAATATCTAACAAGGGAAATAATATTGGAAGAGTTCCTAAAATCAATAAGAACAAAAGACACATAGCAAAATAGACAAGAAAATTGAATAGGTACTTTACACATAGTCACATCTAAATGGCCAATAAATATGTAACAATGTGAATATCTCACATCTCATCAAGAAAATGCAAATTAAAACTTGATAGTTATCACAACTTAGCCAACATAATGACTAAAATAGAAAGACTGATAATATGAAGCATCTTCAAAGATGCAGGCTCATTGAACTCATGTACACAGCTGGTGGGTGTATAAATTACTATAGTCTCATTGTAAAATTTTTTGGAAGTCTCTATTAAAACATATTATATGCATACATTATAACCTAGTAATTACATGCTAAACAAAGTCAAGATAGCAACACTGCTCTGGAAACTATCCAAATGTCTAAAATAAATAATCCATGAGGTGTTCACTCAGTAGAATGCTATACAGAAAGGAAAAGTACAAAAATCATAAGATTCACGATACTAAAGTTGAATCTCCAAATATGAATTTGAATGAAAGAAGCCAGACATTCAAGTGCATGATTCTCTGTGATTCCATTTGTGTAAAGCAGAAATGTGGGCAGAACCAGTCTCTAGGATTAAAATTCATGTTGCTGTTAGCGGGGAAATTGGCTTATGAGAAAAAGGTTCTTCGGGGGTGATGGATCCTACTACTGGACCTGGAGCCAATTGTGAAAATTCACTGGTTGCCAAAGGCTGCAGAGAATGCAGGACTGCTTCATGAGTATTGGGGTTCCACTTGGGGTCATGAAAACCTCAAACTACGTGGAGCTGAGGGCTGCACAGTATTCTGAATGCACTTACTGCCGTTGGTGTTAAAATATAAATAGATAAAATGGTGAATTTTTTATGCCTTTATAGTATTTTGCTACAAAAATGTGGAGAACTAGGCTCTCTGTTATTTTCACTGAGAGTTCAGTTTCTTTAAAAGAAACTAGACAATATTATCTAAATTTTTATGTATCCACATACTCTAAGATATCGATTTCCCAGACAGAAATTTACCTTAGGGTCCTGCTTGACAGTATATGTGTTCCAGTTTTTTTTTTTTATTATTATATCATCAATTCAACATTAAACAATTGAAACCATTGAAGACAAATTAATAAGAGGAAACTGGTTTTAAATAGCATGAATAATTATGTAATGATTGTTCCATGCCACATTAAAAAGTAGTATAGTAAATCTATCCATGCTGATATAGGAAAAATTTTCTAAGACATATGATTAAAGAACAATAGAAGCAGATACAGACCATATGGCATGTTCATTTTGTGTAAATAAAAAAATAAAATCTATTTTTAGAATTCACTTATGCCACTAAAAGTTGTTGCACACTTAGAGTATAGCAGTTATCACCCGAGGCCTGGAGTATGCAGTGGTACATAGATCATCTGAGAATCTTTGAGATTCAGTAAGCCAAATCATGCAAGATATAAAAAATAAATAAAATAAACTCTCTCTGCTGATTAAACGTAGTTCAGTAAACTTTGCTGTCTGCAACAGAACCCTCACCATTCCAGTAAACACATGTCTGAAGGATAGAGTTTCAGATTGTGATCAATGCAAAGAAGAAATGTTGGTTGAGACAATATTTGGGAGGGGAGTTCGTTTGTTAGATGGCATTAGAATTAATGTCTGAACAAAAAGAAGAGAGTGGAGACGGAAGAATGGGAGGTATAGTTTTAGGAACTACAAGCCATGAATGTGAGGCATATTTGTATATTGGGCAAGGGACAGAGGTTGCCTGGTTGGAGCTTTGAGAGAAGAGAGAGAGAGAGAGAGAGAGAGAGAGAGAGAGAGAGAGAGAGAGAGAGAGAGAAAGAGAGAGAGACCCATGGAAGAAACGGTATCAGCTAATCACATTATCAAGTCTCAGCTGAAAACTGATAGTGCTCTCAAAGGACACTCTTTACCAAGCTTTAGTCAAACTTATGGAAAATTAAATAGGAGGTATGCATCCTAGCAGGGAGCCACCCCAAACCTCTTGCCCAGGGGGTTCTTCTGACATAAAACAAATTTTGTAGTTGAAGGAGAGGACACCCACAGAAACATGGCCTTGACCAGCCCTGGCTCCTGGGCCCCCTCCTCAACTAGGCCTTGTCCTTGGACTTCCATGTCCTTTTCTAGAGAGTCTAGTATTAAGAAGAACCCAATTTACAGAGAGGCCTTGCACTCCCATTTTCTGATCCCCATATTCCTTTGGGATCCTCAACCCATACCTCTCCCTGAGTGATGTCTGATCATTCCTGCCTAATTCTGAGAATGCAGATGTGCCAGTTTAGCATACTGGGCTCCTCTTAGTCACTTTTCACCCACGGACTCCTCCACCCTGTTCCTGGACTCCCATGTTGACAGTATTTAGCTTTGACCCTGATCTCTTCTCCCTGTTGCAACAGCCTTGACACTGCAATGGTCCTATTCTGAATAAAGTGTCTTCCTCGCCATCTTACCAAACATTGGAATACTCTTCCTTTCACAGAATCCCTGTAGAGAAAGTGCTGGAAGAATCTGTACCCTGATTTCTCCTTCCTTTTGCCCCCCATTCTCCCTCCAGCCCTTCCCACTAGGCCAACACACACAGGAACTAGAGCAAGGGGGGCACAGGAACCTACTGATGAGATTCATTCATAAAGTGACTCCCCTGACAGAAAGAAAAATGGCAGAGAGTGGATTAGCACCTCTGCTCCTCTTGTCCTGGGCCTCAGCTCTTGGACACTGGAGGGCAAAGCCAGGGAAACACAGGGATCCAGGGCCACCTCACCGCTGCCAGGGAAGTCAAGCACATATCCTCCCACTTGACCTGGGCTCCAGGAGCATGATGGGAAGGTAACCTGTGGGAAGCCATCCATGAACTCCAGGAGGCCCTTCTCCCAGCGTGGTAGCCAGGGAGGGACTAGGTCTGGCCCTGGGAACTTGCCGTGACTCTCCCAGGGTGACAGACCTTCCCCTCCCCTCTGCTAGAGAGGCCCCTCATATAGCACCTGAGATGGACGTAACTCCTGAGGAACAGAGCAGCCCACCTGGCCCCACCTTTAACCTGTTTGGGGGAAGAACTTTCCAGGGAATTTCTTTAATGTCTTCCCACATAAATAAAACAGGCCGGGATCCTTGTCATAAGCTGTCTGGCCGGCTCCTGCTTTTGAAACTACTTTCTGTGTTCTTTGATTTTTTTTCCTGCTGTTCTATTTTTCCTGGATTTTATTTCTCAGCCCATTCCACCAAGGGGAACCCCATTCCCAGCTCCTGGCTGGAGGGGATGTGGGTGGTAGTAATCTTTAATCGGTGGAAAACACAGATGCTCCCATCTCACTTGACACTGGAACCGAGGGCTAAACCAATAACCAACCACAGAGCTCTTCTCTGTCACTCATTCTATACACAGAAAGCATGTATGAAGTCCCAAATAGGCAAGAGGGCTAGGAAGAGGAAGGGGGCACTTGAAGAGAGGGGTGGGAGTCACTGGGGTTTGGCCAGGCCAGTTTTTTAAATATTCTATATATTAACTGTAAATTTTCAAACATTCCATTAATATTGTTTAAATTTCCCTATTTAAAGTACATTAATAAGACTCATGGTTAGAAGATTAAAAATAACTATTAAAAATGTAACGATCACTTCCAATATCCTGTAATGGTTATGGTCATTTAAAAGCCAGTACTTCACAGAAATGGAAAACTTCAATGACTGAATTTGGTAATTCTTGAATATCATTCAATTTCACAAAATTTAAAGAAAAGCTATATTTTTTTACTTTTTTTCTAGGCAGAAGAAATCTCTTCATCCAGGTCTCTGGCCTAAGCTATTTCACACCCACAAGATTATAACTTGTCTCAGAAAATGAGCTGAGTTTTAATGAACATTTTAGTTCTAATTTAAGACAAATATTTGTTTCCTCTAATATAAATACTTGCATTATATTCTTTATAATGTATCCATTCACTCTTTGAAAACAACTGGAAAATGTGTTTTCAAACAATTATAGAATTCTCTATGGTATGGACATCTGTTTTTCTCTGTCTTAGCATCAAAATTATGGGCAAAGTACTCAGTTCACCTCACCTTATCGATTCCCTTAGTTCAATAGTTACATTAATATATCTCTGTTTACTTTCTTAAGACAAATATCCAATTCCACCAACATTTTTTTTAGCAGATATTTTTCTCTCCCTAGGATTGTAAAAGAGAATTGTTTTTCTCGACCTATCTGACAAATGTTTTGGAAAGATTGAAATGTCAAAGGCAGAGCAAGTAAGAGTCACTGGAAATAAATGCAGCCTGTATAACACCCTGTAAGTCACAAGACTTACATATGTTTATTTAAAATAAGTAGAAAAGAGACACATTAGGAAGGGTGTCTTCTTAAAGCTTTTACGCTGCATTCAGAGACCAGCTTTATGTGCAATTTAAATATATATGCTGTCAAAATCTTAAATGTGCATTAAAATTCTCTATTCACTCTCTGATGCCATAGGAAGCAATTCAGTACCACTTACTCTAATTCTATTCAGAAGCTTAGGTTTGTGCTTATATATCTAAATTAAATATGTATACATATGTACTTGTTTTTTATTTTAATTTGTTCCAATTAGTTATACATGACAGTTGAATGCATACACGTCATACATAAATGGAGTATAACTTCTCATTCTTCTAATTGTACACATTGTAGAAACACACTGGTCGTATAGTCACATATGCACATAAAGTAATAATGTCCCATTCAGTCCATAATCCTTTCAACCCTCATATCCCCTCCTCTCCCTCCACTCCCCTCTCTCTAATCCAAAATACCTTTATTTTTCCCTAGCCCCACCCCCTTATTGTGAATTAGCATATGCATATCGTTTTTAGGGAATTGGCTTATTTCCCCCCGCATGGTATGCTCCAGCTCCATCCATTTACCTGCAAATGTCATAATTTTCTTCTTCTTCTGGCTGAGTAATATTGCATTGTGATATCTACCACATTCTCTTTATCCATTCATCTGTTGAAGGGCACCTGGGATAGTTCCATAAGCTAAAAATTGTGAATTGTGCTGCAATAAACATTGATGTGGGTGAGTCACTGCAGTATGCTAATTTTAAGTCCTTTGGGTATAAACTGAAGAGTGGGATAACTGGGTCAAATGGTGGTTCCATTCCAAGTTTTCTGAGGAATCGCCACACAGCCTTCCATAGTGATTATACCAATTTGCAGACCTAACAGCAATATATGAGAGTACCTTTCCCCCCACATCCTCACCAACATTTATTGTTGCTTGTATTCTTGATATTTGCCATTCTGACTGGAGTGATGAGGTGCTTCTTAAAATAATTCTTCATATAATAAAATAAAAATTAAAATTAGAATAATAAAAATAGTGAACTAAGAAATAATAATGGTAACAAAGTACAAAATAAACATATAATTTTGAAACTCAAGTGTCCCAAGGTCATAAGTTTGAATTCCAAAGATTTTTCTGAGCTGCCTGGGGAGCTGATTTTTCTGTTTGACAGTGGATTTTCTGTTTGATATCCTGTCTCACAAGCAATTAGGTGGGCTGCAAAACTCAACTCTTCTAAATTGACTGAGTGAGCCCCCAAATATATTCTTGGGTAAGGTAATTGTCAATTATGCTTCACAAGCAGGCTTTTAAAAGTGTATATAATTTTATACATGAGTGCTCATATTGACTATTAACTAAGACTTTTGGTGTAGTATGGAATAGATTTAATTTTACAGCATAGAATTAAATTATAAAATGTAATAAATTATAACACAATAAGTTTGATCTGCCAAGGGAATTTTTTCAATGGATAAATTTGATGATAAATTTTTGTGGCACAGAAGTTTTCCAATGCTTCTCATTGTTTGAGGGATCATCTGAAATTTAAACTATTCCTCTTGACATCAGCCACCAACCCCATGCCTTCCACACATGCTGGACCTCATTCTGTGTCACACTGACATTCCTAAGGAGCTTCTCCTATCCTGCACCCGGCCTGTCTCATCTCCACCTTCTTAGAGTAGTATTGTCTCCAATTTCCCAGGTGAGGAACTTGGGATCCAAAGAGCTTAAATAACTCACCCAGGATCCCGCAGTCAGGAAGGTTTGCAGCCAGGATTCCAACACAGTTGTTCAAAGGGGAAGTCTTAGCCCAAGGGGAAAGTCTTGGCATTCTAAGTTCTTTCTTCCATTTCACAAAACAAATTTAACAGCTAAACAAATTAGTAAAACAGAAGACCACACAAGACTCAAGAATGTTCAAAAGAACATCTGAAATTCCATAGTCCATTAAACAATGCCTCTGTATGAGAGATCCAAACACTTAGATGTTTGGGTTATTCCAGTTTCGTATCCCCTCAGGAGCCCATGTCAGGGGCATGTGCACCCCTCCATTCTTTCCAATGTGTTCCTCTTTAAATTAAAACATCCTGATGTCCATAGGTTGGCCACAGTGGGTGTGTATGTGTCTGTCTGTCTGAATTCTCCATGTGGTCCCCTGAGTTATACATTTATTAATTATCTTCGCATTTCTGGTCTTCTTTATTTCATGATTTGTTAAGATGTCTGCTGGGCCTGGTACACCTCAGGCCTTTTATCCAATCACTGAGTTAGCGCTGATCTATGATAGTTCCTCCTTCACATGACCTTTAAAATGAGCTTGTCAAGTTCTGTAAAAATGTCATTGAAATTGTGATCAGAATTACATTCAATGTACTGATTCAGGGAGAATTGCCAGATTGAATGGAAGTATCAGAAATATGATCATTATGTTCATGTCTTTATGTCATTTTTACACCCTAATTAAGATTTTACTCTTTTTTCATATAATATAAACTCATTATTATCATTTGGCAAACTTATTTGAAATTGAAATGACCAACTCTCTTCATGTTGTAGATTAGGGAGCAGCACATTTTGTGTGTGTATGTGCACACATACGTGTACGTGTGTTTGTGAGTGTGTGTGTGTGTGTGTGTGTGTGTGTGTGTGTGTGTGTGTTACTGGGGATGGAATACAAATTCTCCAAACTATGACAACATCTCCAACCCTTAGGAAGCTGCTGTTTCCTAAAGAATTCCCAGTAATCACCCACTTATCTGTACCTGATTGTTTTCAGGTGAGTTCTTGAATCACTTCTAGAATTTATCTTAAGATTTTCTAACCCCTGAAGTTAATTCTGGTCATATTGTTTTTTGGAAAACATGGCAGTTTCACCTAGATCTCTAAATACATTAGTCTAAGTCTTTTACTACATTCCCTTGGTTCTCTCTGAGATTCTGGTTCCCCTCCTGGACAAGTTCTGCAGTGCACTGGCCAGCCCACCATGCATGTCAGGGGCCTGAAGACTTCGTGACATGGCATAACTTCCAGATCTTAGTGTTAGCAGCTTGTGTTAGTAAGTGTTTTGCTGCTGTGACAAATACCTGAGAAAAACAACTTAGAGGAGTAAAGATTTGTTTTGTCTCACAATTTCAGAGGTTTCAGTTCATGGTTGGCAGGCTCCGTTGCTTTGGGCCCGGAGTGAGGCAGCACATCATGGTGAAAGGCCTGGAGGAAGAAAGCTGTTCAGCTCCTAGCAGCCAGGAAGAAGAGAGAGGAGAACAAGAAAGGCCTGGGGACAAGAAATACCTTTCTGGGGAGTGCCCACAGCAACCTGCTTTCTGCAAAAACTTCCCCATTCCCACTGCCTCCCTGGCGTCCATTCAGCTACCAATGGATTAATTCACTAATGAGTCAGAGCCCTCATGACCCAGCCACTTCCCCAGAGCTCCACCTTGGAACCTAGCAGCACTGGGAACCTAGCCTTCAATATGTGAGCCTGTGGGGGACACTTCAGAGCCAAATCGTAACAGAGATATGAACTATTTGTTGATGCTGCAGGAGGAGTTGGCAAGGGGAAGTCTCAGTGGAGTTCTGAACATGTGCACCACTTTGTGACCCTCATACAGCCCATTCAGCCCTCCTTGGGGGCAGGTGAGCCCCACCTGGAGATGTCCCCCGTGCCCTTCTCTGAATTAGCCATCCATGACTACTTTTTAGGACCTAAGCATGCACCTCTATTCTCCTGTGTCCCTTTCCATTTTACTATCTCCCTGATAGATATGGCTTCCCACCTGTTTGGAGGGTTAGAAAAGTGTCCACAGTCTCTAATCCCAACATCATAAGAATGGGATCATCAAAGAACTGGTGAAATGCATATGGAGGACCTAGAGGCCGTGAACAAATGGAGGAAGATAATAGCAACAGTGTTTTGTATTTCCTCACTAATGCTATAGTTTGAATGTGTTCCCCAAATTTCATGGTTAAAAATGTCATCCCCAAGGTAGCTTTACCAGAAGAGGAAGAGACACCCAAACTAGCATACCTGCTCCAACTCACTGTGGGATGCCCTCGCCATGCCACATTGCAGCAAGAGGGCTCTCTCCAGAGGTCAAGCAGGTACTGGAGCCATGAACTTGAACCTCCCAGTCTCCATAATGTGAGTTCAATAAACCTCTATTCTTCACAATTTTCCCAGTCTATGAAATCCAGTTTTAGCAACAGAAAAGAGATTGACAATCTACTAACACACTGGCATGATGCATGTTGATGACAGTCTTTAACCCTCACAAAAGTCAGACAATTTCTATGATCTCCAACTTATGACTAAAGAAACACAAGCTCAGAAAGTCAAAAGAAATCTGCTGAGGCCAGACAGTACAGCCCGGTAATCCAACCATCTGGCAAAAGTAATTTCTGACTTTAGGATTTCTAACACAGATCTCCAAAGGATAATTTCAAGTCACTTCAATTCATAGCTGTCATTCACAAAGCTTCTCCTTTCTCCCTATCCGGAAGTGGGTGGCAGTGTGAAAGTGGGTTGTGTTGTGAAGTCACTAGGCAGAGAACAGTTCTGGTGTTTCCTGGGTGTGTGAGGAATCACTTCTTTATGTCTATACCCAGAACCATTGAGCCTAAGGGAAAATATAAACCAACCATTCCGCAAAGCAATAACTACTCAGTAGTTTTCCAAGAAAAATAGAGTTGGCCTATGGTGTTCAAAAATTAGTGTTATTTTTTTCTAGGTCTCACATAGGAAAAGATTCCAAATTTTATTTTGTGATGAATAAAAGCATTGAAACAAATCAAACACTATCCAATTTGACAGTGATTTTGTCTCAATAAAATCAAAGAACAAAAAGAGTGAGATGGATATGGATATGGAGACAGGAGTAGCTTTATGCAAATACTCCATTATTATGAGCAGCTGGTTCTTTCTAATAATCATTAAACAAGTAGAGATAGAAACTATGGAGATAAGACACACAGAAAGACTTTGAGGGATATATAAAGGACTCAAAAAACCAACCACAAAAAAAAATCTAATTAGAAAATGGGCTAATGATACTGGTAGACATTTATCAAAAGATAAATAGCCAACAAATATATGAAGATTCTCGACATCAGTCATCATCAGGGAAATGCAAATCAAAATGTCACACTTGTCAGGATGGCTTTTATCAAAAAGAAAGAAAATAACAGATGCTGGTGAGCATCAGAGAATGAGGAACTCTTATACACTGCTGGTAGTAATGTAAATTAGCCCAGCCACTGTGGAGAACCGTTTGGAGGTTCATTAAAAAGCTAAAATCTGAACTGTCATAAGATCCAGCAGTTTCACTACTGGGGTAAACATATAAAGGAAATGGTATCAGCATACCAAAGAGACACCCGCATGCCCATGTTTATTACAGTGTTATTCACATTAGCCAAGAATCAACTGAGGGACCTCTCAATGGACGGATAGATAAAGAAAACGTGGCACACACTCACAAAGGAGTGTTTTTCAGTCATAAAGAAGACTGAAGCCCCCTAGTTTGCAGCAACATGAACAGACCTAGAGGACATTAAGCAAACTGAAAGAAGCCAAGTACAGAAATACCCATATTATGCTTACTCAAGGACCCTAAACAGTTGATCTCATAGATAGAGTGGAATAATTGTCACAGGAGACTGAGAAGAGTGAAGGAAAAGAAAGAGATTCGATAAGAGGCTTCAAAACACAAACGGGAGAAACTACTTCTGTTTTCCTATAGCCCTGTAGGGTAACTATTGCCCACAACAGTCCATGGTATGTTTCAAAATAAGCAGAAAATTAAAGGACAAAAGTTCCTGACACATAGAAATGATTGTTATTCAAGGAGAAAGAAATGCTTATCACCCTAATTTGAACATGACACATTATAGGCCTCTTTCAAGTTATCATACTGTATCTTTTAAATCTGTACAAATATTATCTCTCAACTAGAAAAATAAAAAAGGACTTGGTAGGGATACTTCCTCTCTAAACCCCAGTCGGCTTTGGACTCCTGAATCGAGGGAGATGGCACACAAGGACACCCAGTCCAAATGGAGGAGGGATGGTCCCTGAAGAAACCATACTTCAGGAAGGGGATTCCTCCTGTTCTGGAGCTAGGGCCTTCTGAGAAACTGAGGCACCATGAAGACCCTCTTCAAATGCCTCTTCTTGTGATTAAGTAAGAAAGATTCCAGACACATCACTCATTGTAACAGGAATGGGTTTATTGAAGGGATAGGAAAAGGGGAAGGGGACACCCTCAAGATAGAGTGGGTCCTCTGAGAGAGGAGAGAGAGAAAGTTCCCCTCTACACCCCAGTTTTATTCTAGAGAAGTGACCCGAGAGTCCTGGAGTCCTACCCAAGTCCACCTCTTGACTTTGGATGGACAGCAGGTGACATCAGACTCTCAAGTCCCCATGACAGGGCAATTCTAGGTCAGCTGCCCATGCTGACCAGTTCTACTTGGATTCTTAACCATATGTTCTTGCAGATTTTATCGTTAGGAGGAACTACCCTTCCTCCCAGAGTTTCAGGATCTGGTCACAAAAATCTTCTGGGTTCTTCCCATGGACATTATCTTGGGCCTGCATTTCTCCTGCAGTGAACACAGTCTGCTGAGGAATGTGACTTATCCTGTCCACTTAGACCAGGCACGGCTGCAGGTAAATGGCTTCTTGGAAAACAAAGCCTGTGGATGTCAGCACAGCGGGCCCATTTTATAGAATTGTCCCCTTAACCACGTGTTCCCACCATCCTCATCTGTCTGTTCCCCAACATTCCCTTGGCAACAGCGCTATCCCACCAAAGCCCCAGCGCTCCCACCTGTTGGCTCTGCTCCCCCCCCCCTTTGGCTCTGTCTCTCCAGTTTCCTTTATCTTCAGGAAGGACCACGACCCAGCTCTACCGGCTCTCCATCCTGGGCTTGCAGCCAGGGTTACACCCTGCCTCTCTCCCCACAGCACCAGAGAAGTCCTGGAAAAGGTCCCAGGGCCCAGTGGGTCTCACATCCACGGCTGGGAGGTGAATCCTGCCACCAGGAGAAGGAAAGGGGACTGAGGAGGACACCCAGCAACAGATAATCTAACAACCACGACTGAAAGCATGTGTCAGTGTGGCACATTAATTTGAGATCCTGTGATCGCCCTGGGAAAGAATTTCAACAACCATAATCATAAATATGAGGATTCCACACTCCAAGATTTGTTCGGGTGAATTTCTCACTGCATATCAAATGATTCCCACTCCCGCAGAAAGGAGCTGATGAGTCCTTCTCTGTAATACCATAGAATAGCTAGGTACAAGAGCCACGCTGGGTTGTAAACAAGGTTTTTCTGAGTGTCCCTGTAGGGCTTGGCAGGGTCTGGCCAGCGCCTCAGGCAGGAAGCCACACTCCAGAGACACTAATTAACAGTGACAGACATGAGCATGTTTTGTTCTCCTCAAATCTGTTTGTAGATGCAAAAGAGGACCCAGCTCTTGGAAGAGAAGATCTGCCCTGAGTTTTAGGAGGTAACTTAGCAAAGATGCGAGGAGCCATTTCATGTCAGCATCTTGTTTATTGAACGTTGTTATTGACGCTTTTGCATTTTCTCATTTCCACTCCAGGCCACAAAATCAGCTTCTATGCTGGAGTAATTCATTTAGAGTCAAACAGACAGGCTAATGACGTTGGTGGCCATAAGCTGCCAAGAGTCTGACATGAAAGGCTTTTTAACATTTTAAACCCTTTTTAAGGGACTTTATGTCCAAGGATCATGAGACAGTTTGTGACTTTTATTATATACTATATTTTGGACTTCGTAAAATAAGAACGTGATATCAATTACGTTTATTTCACATAAACAGGAATTGTGTGGGAGGCCCGTCTTGAAGTATGTTTTGAAGGAGAACTTGAGCTCTCCGTTCAATAATGTCATACCCCAAGACAGGTCCATTTGACATCCATATTGCTCTTTTGCTCCAAGGCTGCCACCTGGCTCTGAGCATCATATACTGGCCATGAGAGCAGTCTGTCCCTCCACTGCCTGGTACCCAGGGTCTTGGAATGTCTCTTCTCAGTTCATTTACGTACCTCATGATGTCTTTTGTTCTGCCTTGTCAACGGGTTCTTTAATTCCATAAAGATGCCAGACCTCTAAGAGCGCACTTATTTACAACTAAAAAAGCAAAAGCAATTTGTCCTATTTTCTTCCAAACACAAAAGAAGATAGGCATTTCCTTTTTAATTCTAACAGCTGGGCACCATCTCCTTGTCTACTCAAGTAAAGAAATGGCTGGACCCTGGGTAGCAAGATGAGTCTTCTTGACTTTCTGACTTTGCCTCCTGTTCACTTGTAGAGCAGAAACGGTTCTGCTTCTGCAGAGGCGAATAAGGCCCGTGAAACTGTATTCCTACAGAGAGTTACTAAGATGAAGGATAAAATTCTAGACACTAATTGTAAAGATCTGCCAGCTAGTGGGTGGAGCTGATGTTGTGCAAAAGAAGAGGCAGAATCAGGTGGAGAGTGAGGTTTAGAGGTCATCTTGAGAAGTCTAGTGGGGCAGATGCATAGTGAATGTGACAGGCTCAAAGGTTGAGAAAGAAATGCAGGGTGGTAAGGGATAAGCAGAGAGGCATATTCCTCAAAAGAGACCTGGCCACAGGACAAGGCTGGGACTATACCAGAGATCTCATTGTCTTGGAACTTCATGCTCAATGACTGGAGGTTTGTTTCCCAGCAGGAGATTTGCTTTGATGTCTTTTAATTCTTGGGACAAAAAAATAAATAAAAAATAAAAAAGCTTTTTAGAAAAATAATTATGTTAAGAGTTTAAGAAATTCAAAAGATTTTAATGCTGGGAACTAATCTGATTGTCTTCTTTTTCAAAAGTCTCCCTAAGATCCATTTTTGTGTGTGTGTGTGTGTGTGTGTGTGTGTATGGTGCTGGGGATGCAAACCCAGGTGCCTTGATCATGCCAGGCAAGCACTCTACCAACTGAACTGTATTCCCAGCCCAAGACCCACCTTTTTTATTGGTATATTACAACTAAAAAATACTGGGATTCATTACACCCTACTCACACATTCACATGACATAATTGGATCAATCTCATTCTGGGTACCTTCCTTTGCCCTCCTTCCTCCCTCCCCAACCCCCATTCTCTACTGTTCTCCTTCCATTACTGTTATTATTTTAATTATATAATTTTTGCATTATAATTACACATATAATCATGATTAATCTGATTGGTTTTTTAAAATCTGAACCAATCCATGTCTTGAAACACTGTGTTGTGTTGGCTTTAGCTTTGCTAATAATCTAGAATAAAATGATTTCCAAATATTTGGACCTAAGAATCCCATTCTAGAATAAAGACTAAAGTGCCATTGAAAGAATGAATAGTGACAAAAAAAAAAACAGTCAAAAACATCTCTATCAATTAACTTGGGCATTAACTAGCATGTGCTACCATTCCTGAAAAATAGTAGAACCCAAATGTGTGAAACATGGCATTTACATTATCTGCAAGACAATGCTTACTTAGATGTCATGTAGATTCACGGGCATTTTTGTATTTCACTGAGGTCCCCCTGGACTCTCTGGGCCATAGACAGGAAGTCATTTTCTCAAACACTTGTAGCCAGAAAATGTAGAATACGAGGGCTTCATGCATATGCCCGGCAATTTGGTTCTCAATGCATTTAGGATTAAATAATAAGCACTCAGTATTCAGATTTGCACAAGAAATCCTTTGAACATTTTCCCCAGTGGAAACTGAAAAAGGAAGGAGGAAGCAAACGAGGTAGAAAGAAACAGAAATCTCTCCTGCGCACAGAGCTCTTCTTAGATGTGACAGGTTAGCTGTTCATCAGACTTACTCTCTCTCTGAGCGCACAGCTAGATTGCATTCCATTTTTCCCTTGCAATTTGATGTGGCTGTGGGCCTGTGTTCTGGAAAACAGAATGCGAGTAGACATGGTGTGTGCTCCTTCCAATCTGACACCTGAAAGCCTGCCAGGCATGAATCCCCAAGCTGCTTTCCCTTCCCGTGGCTGGCACAGAGCCAACGTGTAATGTGACAAGTGGTAAAAATGATGGTGCCACAGAGGGAGGAGAAAGACCACCTGGAAGAGGCGGACCTGCCAATCAGAAGTATCACTTTGGGAATCACATGAGTGAAGACAGATTATTATTCTACTTGAGTCCATATATTTTGTTATAATGGTAACCTTCACTTTTGCACAATGTGAAAAACATGGAATTAGTTTTAACGACTAGAGATTAATGTCATGATTCTGTGAAGCAGACTATGGAAGATAGTAGAAAACTGACTTCTATGTAACTTCTGTGTAAAATTTGTACTTTCTCTAGATAATATCTGTGTATCTTCTAAGTGAGGTGTGATGCATACATCTTTTTCATAAGTTAGCTCATGTGTTTTAAATAATTTTATAGAGGGAAAAAATTGTATAGGGAAATCCAGAAGACTTGCGTGTACAATTCAATGAGTTTTTTTAAAAAAATCTCTATTTATGTAACCAACTCACACCAAATAAGGAATATTCCCATTACCTTCTAAAGCTACCATCAGCCCATTTTTACTCAATCCCAAACCACCCTTTTTCTACAAGACAATCACTACGGATTCGGATTACTACAGATTAATTTTTTGTGATTTTGAACTTCATATGAGTAGAAATATATTTTTACTACTTTTTTTGCATAATACAAAGTTTTGGGAGGGGGAATTCAGTCATATGATTGTGTGCCTCAGTAGTTCAACTTTTGCATTACTGGGTAGTATTCTACTACAAGTAATTTAAACACCCTCAAGTTGATGGACATTTGTGTTCTTTCCAGCTTGAAGCTAACTATAAACATCCTTGTACAAGAATATATATTTTTATCCCTCTTGGGTAACTACCTTAGCAGAATTGCTGCATCTGAGGGCAGATGTATGATTTACATTTTTAGAAAGAATTTTCCAAAATGTTGAACATCTTACATTTAAAGTTCTAGTTGTTCCATATGGTCAACAATATTTGATGCTGTGAGCCTCTTTGTGTTTCAGCTAGTCTGTTTGGTTTGAAATCATAATATCACTTCGGTTTTTATTTTCATTTTCTGATACCTTTTCCTGCTCACTATACATTCACGTGCACTCTTCTATGAAGTTAAAATATTTTGACTGTTATGTTGAGATGTTTATATTTTTACTATGGATTAGTAAGATATGGGTATATATTCAAGGATCTAGGAATAAGACCAGAAACAATGAAATTGCTAGAAGACAGCATAGGTTCAACACTCCAACATGTTGACTCAGGCAACTTCCTTAATAAGACGCTTAAAAGCTCATGAAATTAAACCAAAAGTCAATAAGTGGCATGGAATTGAATTAGAAAGCTTCTGCAGAGCACAGGAAATAAGAGTATCAAGAGAGAACCTACAGAATGGATAAAAATCTTTGCCAACTATTCTTCCAATGGGGGTTCATAACCAGAATATATAAAGAACACAAAAAGTTTAACACCAAAAAAAAATATTAAAATCTCACTCAATAAATGGGGGAAAGATCTAGAAAGACATTTTTCAAAAGAAGAAATGCAAATGGACAAACAAATACATGCAAAAGTATTCAGTAGCCTTTGTAATCTGAGAGATAAAAATCAAAACAACACTGCAATTTCATCGAATCCCAGTTAGAATGGCAATCATAAAGAACACAGATAATGCTAATTGTTGGTGAGGATGTTGGAGGGGGAAGTACACTCACATATTGTTGGTGGGACTGCAAATTAGTACAACCACTTTGGAAAGCAATATGGAGATTACTCAGAAAACTAGGAATGGAACCACCATATAACCTAGCTCTCTCACTCCTCAGTCTTTATTCAATAGAACTAAAATCAGCGTATTATCCTGATACCTACATACCAATATAATAGCCAATTTATGGAACCATCCAGGTGCCCACAAATAGATGAATGGATAAAGAAAATGTGGTACATATACAAAATAAAGTTCTACTCAGCCACAAAGAAAATGAGATTACATGGTATGCTGGTAAATGGGTGGAACTGGAGATCATCATGCTAAATGAAATACACCAGATCCAGAAAGTCAAATATCAAAGGCTTTTCTCTTTGTGTGGAAACTAGAGAGGAAAAAAGGAACAACAAAGAAAAGGGAGATCTTGAGAAAACAGAAAGGAGATCAGTAGAATAGAAGCAGGGTAAGAAGAAGAGGAAGGAGGGGAGAGGGAAGAACTGGTGAATGAGTTGACAAAATCACACTATGGGCATGTATGAAATATCACAATGCATTCCAGTTTTATATATAACTACAGTGCACCAGCTGAAAAATAAATACATCAGTAGGAGGAAGATCAATAGAGAAGAGGAAGGGGATCGTAGGAGGGAGGAGGGAGAGAAAGAGGTAGGATGGGATGGAAATGAAGATGGCTGTGTCATATGCATTTATGAATATGTAAAATGAACCCCACAGTTATTTCATAACTACAAAGCACTAAAAAATATCCAATCATAAAATGAGCAAAAGACATGAGCAGACATTTCACTGAAAGGGGATAGTACAGATGGCAAATAAGTACAGAAAAAGATGTTCAATACCATTAGCTTTCAGTAAAGTTCAAGTTAAAATAAAAAAATACATAGCATTATTTATATACCATGAGAATGGCTAAAAAAAAGGATGCAAAGAAATTGGGTCACCCATACATATACCCCTACATGTAAAATGGTTTTGCAAGTTTAGAAAATATTTTGATAGTTTATTTAAAAATTAAAAATGTAAAACTATATGACTTGGCAATAGTATTCTAGAGTATTTATCCCAAAGTAATGAAAACTGATGTCCACTCAAACATATCTAGGAGGAGACTTATGAAGTTTTATTTGTAATAGCACAAAACTGGAGACAACCCAGATAAAATTCAAACTGTGGTGCATCTGCACTGTGGACTACTACTCAGCCCTAAAAAGGAGTGGCTTCTGATCCACACAATGACTTGGATGAATCTCTCTGGAGAATCAATTAGAAGTGACAAAAGCCAGCTCCCCAAGGCTACATACTATATGATGTCATTTATTTAACATTATCAAAGTGACCATCTTTTAGAAATGAAAAACATTTTAATGGCTTCCATGAGCTAAGCAGGTGACAGGGGAAGAAGGGAAGGTTGCGTGGTTATTGAAGGGGGCATAAGTGGTGCTGGAAATTTTTATATCTTGAGAATGTCGACGTCAATGTCCCAATTGGGATACTCTACTATATTTTTGCCAAATGTAACCACTGGGGAAAACTGGGTCAAAGATGCATAAGCTCTCTGTATTATCTCTTACAGTGGTGAATCTGCAGTACTTTCCAAATAAAATCTAACTTAAAAATAGAAGTGGATATTAGTGTAGTTACACTTACATAGTTCTTATTTGGTTTATCTGATTTCTATTTTCTGTTCTTTAAACTTCTGCCTTCTATGTCTTAGTGTTAGGTCTTTATCATAGGGATATATATGTATATGTATATATGCATATGTATATATGTAGATTGATATACATATTCAAATTGATATATATATATATATATATATATATATATATATATTTGCATATATAAATTCAGACTGATACAAATTTAAACATATATACTTAAATCCAGACTGGTAACTTTTGTACTATAGTTGGAGAATTTATTCCATTTTTATTTAATATAACCATTGCACATTTTGTTTTAAATCTATAATTTTATAATTTTCTTCTTATTCCATACAACTATATTCCCTTTTTTTGTCCTTTATCTTTTCTCATCTGCTTTTGAAATAAATATTGTTTACTCCTCATTTTCTCCTCATGCTGAATTAAGTGGTGATTATACATTCTTTTTTCTTTTTCAGTAATTACCCTAAAAACTACAGTTCACACAAACATCTGTGCTGTCACTTTCATGGGTGAGTCAGAACACTGACAGGGTTTATAGACTCCGACTTTTATGCTGCTATTTTGGGACAGCATTTTAATTTGATGGATACTTAGATATGTACTTAAATCCCCCAGGACATTTCGATAGTAGCTGTTTAGCTCAGTGAGCATTAATGTAGATTAACCTGCCTACCTTTTGTCCCATGGTTGTTACTCCTCAGGTGGCTGAAATTTCATGGAGGATCGTTCTTAGGCTACTCAAAGGACACTCTTTGGCATCCACTTTAGGGTGAGTGTGCCCACAGAAATTCACTCACTGGATGTTTGAAAAAGTTTCAAGAAATATTTTCTCTGGATGTGAAAGTCTAGGTTGGTGGGTTTCATTTCACTTTGATTTGTTTTTTTAAGTGCTTTGAAGATAACTTTGCATTTTCTAATTACTTCTGTTGTCTTTTATGGGGAAAGTTGGCCTTGGGTCTTGGTTTCTCTGTTGAAGATGTCTTCCTCCTTCTTAAGATGAGTCTCTTTATCTTTGTTGTTTAGCAGTTATATCAAATGTGTATCCACTTCTTTTTCTTTGTATTGTCCGAGCTTTGGTGTTCATGGTGCTGTTGATATTGTAGCTTGATATCATTCATCAATTTTAGACCTTCTCATCTGTTATCTCCATAAAGATTGCTTCCACTTTCCCCCATAAGTTAGACCTCGACACTGTATTTTATAAACTCTTATTGTCTTTTTCTTATTTTCCAATCTTAAAGAGAGGCAAAAAGAAAATAAATGGTGTCCCGACTGTATATTCTCTCTTTCCTCGTCTTTCTTCAACGGGGTCTATTCTAAAAGCTATCCATTAGCTTCTTAATTTGATAGACAGATGGATAGATAGATGGATGAGACAGACAGATGATAGATGTCTACAGATTTCTACCTACATACCAATCGTATGAATACATTGATATACATTTAGTTCTAGAATTTCCATTTGGCTCTTTTAAGTTTTATTTTGCTAGAATTCTCCAGTTTGTCTTTTACCTTCTTTAACACAGCAATTGTGATTATTTTAACGTCTGGGTCTGATAACTCCATTATCTAGGTCATCTCTGGATCTGTTTGTATTGGCTGCTTTTCCTGTGGATCTGTCCAGTTCATTCATGTGTTTCTCCTTATTGTTCATAGAAAGCTGAAATTTGTATAAAAAAGAATTTAAGGCAATTTTTTTCTAAATGGTGCTGTCTTACCCAGAGATGGTTAACTACTGCTCTGGCCTTGTCAAAAGTGTGACCACTGGAATACAGAAAGGAATTGAAATGCCTCAGGCAGGGACGTCATGGGATCTGAGAGCAGTTTGTGTTCAGCCAGAGGCCGGAGGATCTTCTGGCCTGCTCCTCCCTGACACGGCCTCTTCTCCAACGTTCCCCTCCTAAACCCACCTGGCTGTTGACAGAGCTGCTAGGCCTTCCATCTTCTCCATCACTCCTTTAAAACTAACAAATGTCTCTTTGAAGGAAAAACTGACACGGAGACTTTGGCTCATTTGTCTTGGTTGCGCTTTTTTTTTTTCTCCTGGACCCCACTCATTCTCATATTGAGCCAATTTCTGTTTTTACATTTTATGATTTTTTTCTAGTTTTTCTCAGCAGATATATTGGTCCAAAACAACCCAAATTGATGGACAGAAAATTGGAATTTCAGTAGCTTTTGCTAATTCACAAACCTTGAACTCTTAGTTTTTATAGAGAGTATGTTGTGATTCATCTAGCTGTTGTCAAAGTTGATTTTATCTTTCCCAAGTTGACATTTTATTCCCGGCCAATTTCCTCAGCTTTGCATTATGATAAACCCTCCTACATGAGTGACAAACAAGGCCTCTGAATTAAGTGTTGTGTTTTTTAAATACTTTTTTGGTTGTCAATGGGCCTTTAATTTTATTTATCTATATGTGGTGCTGAGAATCGAACCCAGTGCCTCACACATGCCAGGCAAATGATCTACCACGGTGCCACCACCCCAGCCCCTCTGAATTCTAAAGCCATGTTTCCCACCATGGATTTTGATTTAACTAAGGTTGCACTATAACCTAAGGTTGTTTGGGTCCTCATTCTCTATCCTTGTTTTGCAATGTTTGGGATTTTCCATTCCAGCTTGATCAAAACCATTAGAGTAAATGTCCACAGACCTGTTACAAATCACACCCTACCCTCGAACACAGAGACTGCACTCTTGAGCTCTTCGTTTTCATTAGTGTCATGGTAGCTTACTGAAATTCCACAAGCACTGATGGAGTTCTTCCTACAGGTTATGCTTTACCCTCTATCCACATAGGACCACAGCCCCATAAGGGAGACACATCAGGTGAACAGCTGCAGGTAATAGAGGCCACAACATAACAGATGATGGGATTCTACGTAGGGTGGAGGCTGTTAAGAGAGGAGCCAGAAAACTTGCCAAGACAATGCTCACCAAGCGGGATTTTTATCACCAAGTATCATTAATTCATTCTCATGAATTAATTCATCCCACTTGTTTGAACAAAGCACAAATAAATCCAGATTGTGCCATCCTCACCTTCCTGGGAAATAATGTTTCCGGTGCTTTCATTCCTGCTAAAGTCTACAAATGATAAGGAATATGACTCAGACCAAAGAGTAAGCTAAACCATCTCATCCCCTCAGCTGGGCTGTTCAGAGAGCAGCCCATGTGTCGTCATGAACACTAATGATCTTTTACGTCTGAGATCCTCCCTGGACTCGATGGGCATGATGCAATACTTTCTAATTTCACACAGTTCCAATGTTCTGCCTTGGAAGAAAACCTTAAAAATTTAAACACTAGTACATTACTAATTTAAAATTTAAAATTTTTAGAGTAGAATGTGTACCTTAAAATTCAGGATGGGAAAAAGGCTAAGAAATATAGAGAGAAATTGCCAAGATACATTCATATAGCAGCATGTCAGAGGTAGGTTAGTAATTTAAAGATTTAAAGCACTTGTTGACTCAAATTTGCTTTAATCCAATTTCTGAAGCACTTTGTGAATCAGAAATTATGCTAGGAGCTCAGACATGTCTGTTTTACTGACCATTCATAAATACTCATTGGATATATCCCCTTCCCAAGGCTGAGAAATGACCCAGGAGTTTTATCATTTATTTCTGCTGAAACATATTCTGATAGATTCTGTAAATCTACCCGGATTCTGGCAGAAAAAGATGGTATTGCAGTTGGGAAGAAAGACATGGATCTCTCCCACGGCTGATCATGGTGGGTGCTATTCCTCTCTAAAGGGGCAATATAAGAAGAAAGTACCAGAAGCCAGAAAAAAAATGGGTGTGGTGTGGAAGGACCACTTGATAGTCATTGACTTACCAAGACTCTAACCCACTGGTGCCTCGGGGAAGGAATAAATACTAAGACCTCCATTTCTTCTCAAGTTTTGCTCAAGTCTTTCACATTGAACAGACTCAACTGGAAGCCCAAGAACACATGAAAAGGAAGAAAAGAATAAGGGAGGGTCTCTAGGACACTGATAGCTATCAAGCTCACATTCTCATTTCCATAGTCGTCTGAGGGTGAGAGTATAGCTCTGTGGTCCTGCAGCTTTCACCTAACTGGGCAATAGTTTTCTCTTGTAAAATGGGAATTAAAAAGTGCACTTACTTCATGAGTGTAAGTATAAGAATAGTGTCTGGCATGTACTTTTTTCTCAATAGATGTTTTGTATTATTTAGATGCTAAATTTTCAGTTTTTATCTGTGTGTGTTAGTTTTCTATTACTGTAACAAAATACCTGAGGTAGCCAATTTATAAAGAGGAAATGTTAAATGTTAGCTTTGGAGGTTTCATTTCATCATCAACTGCTCACATTGTTTGAGGGCCCATGATAAGATGAGCACATCATGATAAGAAGCAAGTGATGGAGTGAAAGCCATTCACCGCCTGGCAAAAAAGTAAAAGAGAGGAAGACGAAGGGACCAGAGTCCTGTTATCCCCATTAAAGACATGCTACCAATAACCTAAAAGCTCCCAGGAGGCTCTAACTCTTATAGGTTCCACCACCTCCTGATAGTCCCACAGGCTGGGGACCCAGCCTTCAACACCTGAGCCTTTGGGGTGCACTTGCCTGCCACACTGGTTTTGCGCTTCTGACTAGGATTTATAAAGCCTGGGGAAGCATCTATTGAGTGAGGGCACTCTGCCTGAGCTGCTGTGCAGGTTTTTGGATCCTGGCTTCATATGTATGAATCAGAAAAACACAAGTCATATTTTGAGCACAGCGTGTTAAAAGATAATAAAAGAAGCAAACCTGAACCCACATATTCTCTTGAATATGGGAAATATTTGTCTCCCTGACTCAGTCTTTGAGACAATAAAAACTATTATGCATTACTCAAGGCTCTTATCAATCCTAATTTCATTTTCTGCTTCTACATGAAGTTTGAAGGTGTTGGCAACCTCAGAGAAGCAATAAAAAGAAACAATTGTCACCAGTCTAGAGCTCACAAGTTTTAGTTTTTGAAGTGGTGTTTTGGTTTCTGGGTTTTTTGAGTTTTTTTTTTTTCCTGCAGATTACCTCCAGGTGTACCTTCAGCATTCTAGCAACTTCCATCAGCTCCAGAACTCAGAGAAATTTAACTCAAGACAAGTAAGAAATTCCACAGATGAGCCCCAAGCCCAGAAGCTGCCTCAAGGTTTGACTGGGAAACCAGAAGCGTTACGATACTGAAATGCAGTTCCTATTTCTTCAGGAACTTGACTCTATCCTTCACATTGACACAGATGATTTTTCTAGATGTGCCAGCATCTTTTTTTGGTGTCTAGTGTGTAATAGTTGCTTGTTCCATTGGCTAATGAAGCAGATAACAATTAAAATATGGAGACTCTGACAAGTGTCCTCCAGGAATGGAATCCTAAGCCACCAGTGCATTGATTTCTCATGAACTCATTTGCTTCTCTCAACAGAAAGCCCTTGGGTGAGGATGGAGATGAATAGTAAGCATCTTTACTTATTTCATTTTATTTTCTTTATTTTTTCGTGGTACTGAGGATGGGACCCAGGACCCTTGCCTGCTACGCAAGTGCTCTATCCCTGAGCTTCATCTCCAGGCTGCCTCTTTTTTTGTAAGATTCCCCCAAGTGAATCTTCTGTGTTTTTGTATTAGGGGAAAAAAAAAGAAGAAAGAAAGAAATTGAGCACCTCACTGTGATTCAGATACTGTGACTTTCAGGGTAGCTGGCTGAAAAACCAATGAAAACACTAATAATACTTAAAATGGAAACTGAAAAGGTTATTTCCCAAATGTGTGGAATAACATAGTCACTTCAAAGACGGCTAATTTGAAAGATGTATGAAGTTCATAATTGTGATAAAAGGAGACTTTGAAAATTGAAATTCCATAATGACTCAGTGAGTTTGATCGTCAATTATATATCTGGCTTTTTCCTAGCCTGCAACCTGTAAGAAAGAGCAAAAGCAATGTTGTCCCACACTCCTGTAGCATGTGTCCCTGTGGGACACACAAAGAGTCTAGATTCTGAAAAGCATGAATGCTGTCAATCAGACAAAGCCAGGAAAGGAGCCAACATGAACAGGAATCACCAGGTCAAGCTGATGATCAGAAGGAAGTGGGCCAAGAATCCAGAATGGATATGACTCAGGGAGTAGAACCTGAAGCAGGAATCTGAGCCCAGCATAAACAAAGCCATATGTGGACCCAAGAATGTCCCACTGTAGATGGTCAAGAGGGCCTGTACCTGAAGTGGAGGTCATTTTAAAGTAAATAAAATGAAGGTGATAAAACGTAACTTCATTTTTCCCTGGACGCTCATTGTTAGCATCCCTGAGGGCCAAGAAGCACAGACGCCCTCATGTTGATTCAACATATGCTCTACTGTATTTAAGATCATCACATGAATTATCCTAATTGATCTTCAAACACATATATCCAATGCTCAATCAATTTCAGCCATTATACTATGATCAAGTATTAGTATTTCTGGATATCCTTTTAACGTTACAAATTGGGCAAGAAGCATGCTGGTGTTTTTAGAAGAAGAAAATCGAAGAGCAGAAAGCAGTGAGCGCCCCGGGCACTAGCTCTGGATTTTGGCACAGGGCTCAGTCAATTTCTGTTGCAGCCATGAGGGAAATCTTCAGTAAACGTCAGCTCAGCCAGCAAGATTTATTTACTTATTTATTTTTGCTCTGCAGTGTGATCTTGCTGAATATCCTGTGGATGTCAAGCGTTGTGAAAGCCCATGGTCTTTCCAAAATAAAGCAGTTTTGGCTAGGAGCTATTCAAATGTCTCTGCCACATGCTAAGTTATTCATGTGTTAGGGAACTAGGGCTTGCTGTTTTCAACACCAAAGGAAATGTGCATTTGCTCTTGTAAGGAAGAAAAGCAGGTTTAAGAGCATCTTCTTTCTTTGTTCTCTATTGTACGGGGCTCATCTTCCTCAAATGATGGGTTTATTCTTTCCTTGATCTGAACATGGCTTTTGCTGCTCTGAATAGGAGTGAAAAAAATATTAGTATGATTCATTCAAAAACAAATTGCCTTCAAATTATCAAATCTTTATTATTGTCAAATTTAACAGACGTAAAAGTTGAACTAAATCACAAAATCAATAAATTCTAGACATTACCCACCAAACATAACTTTTACCATGCCAACATAACACCGTGCATTACCCTTCAACTGACAAATTTAAACAGGAGACAACTTCCTTTCTGAAGTTCTACCCTTTGTATAATAAGAGAAGCAGCAATGCCGTGATGTCACCGTCAGGTGACGCACCGTAGCAACCCTACTGGCAGCCACAGAAAGCTGCTTTCTTCACAGTGGTCTTATCGAATATTCTGGAAAATGTTGCCAAAATGTTCATCACCAGATGGCATTAAGCAACAGACTTCTCATGGTAATGAGTCACTCTGGGGGGGGGGCAGAAATGTTGACAAATATGGCAATTCTGTAGCAGTTGATTCACTTTCAGAATTTTATACCCCAAAAGTCAATAAATCCAATTGGAAGGTTTGGTAGGTAGACCTGCCTTGTGCATCTTGTTTTAAATAAGAAACTCAATGCCATAATTCTAAGCATCTCTCTAGCAGTCCCTGAATATGCTGTCTATCATGACAGCAATCAGTAATACAATGGAATTTTACTCAGCAATAAGAGAATAGAATCATAGAATTTGCAGGTAAATGGGTGGTGTTGGAGAAAATAATGCTAAGTGAAGTAGCCAATCCCCCTAAAACAAATGCCGAAGGTTTTCTCTGATATAAGGAGGCTGGCTCATAGTGGGTAGGGAGGGGGCACATAGGAGGAATAGATGAATTCTAGATAGGGAAGAGGGGTGGTAGGGAAAAGGAGGAGGCAGGGGATTAGCAAGGATGGTGGAATGTGATGAACATTATCATCCAAAGTATATGTATGAAGACTCGAATTGATGTCAACATACTTTATATACAGAGATATAAAAAATTGTGCTGTATACATGCAATAAGAATTGTAATACATTCTGCTTTTATTTTTTAAAAAAATCAAAAAGAAAAAAGAAAAAAATGCCAAGTTTTTGTTCTAGTCCAAGTTCTCTATCCTTTGTAAGTTGATCTCATACTAATGGCTTTGGATGGTTTCAAGGTGTCTGAAGGTGTTTGGAGATGTTCCAACTGACCACCAGCCCCAGTAATGTATTGCCAATGTTCACTAATATGGAATTTTCAGTTCAGAGCAAAATTATCAAATTGTTCTTTGGGGTTCAGATCAGAAACACAAAACCAACGTGTATCTCAGTCAGTATGTGTGTGGTAGGGAGACCAGTCGAGGTCTAATTATGGTGGAAGTAGGGAAACTCTGTCATACCACAAACACCAGGACTGCTTGGCTAATTCACCAACAGATCTGTTCTGGAGACATCTCACTGGGCTAATGTAGCACTGGTGTGTATTGGACATGTGCATTCTTAGCCTGAGAGCTTCAGCCCATTGCAATGCACCCAAAGTCAGAAACTGCCAACTGTTCTGAAGATTGGATCCATGGGGAATGCATTGTTAACAGCCAGCAATGACACTGAGCAGTGGTCACCTTGTGAAAGAAAACGCATTAGAACATGGGACTGGGGTGGCTTCTCTGCTCTCTCATAGTGGAGGGTGTCACGGCTGCCTCTGTCACACTGAGAAATAGTACAACAGACTAAGTCAGAAGACACCTAAAGTTCATAGATTGGAATACTATTTCAATAAATTATTTTTTTCCCAAATTGTGCTTCAATGAAAAAAAATTCTATTTTTTGTGCATGTTATATGATAAACTGATTCTAAAAATTTTATGTGGAAATGCAAAGGACCAGGAATATTAACTGTTTACCTAATAAAAACAATCTAGGAGGGCTAGTTCTAACATGTCAAAACTCATTTTATAATTATAACAAATTATAATAATTAAGGTTTCATAGTATTTGGGCAGAGGTAGTCAAATAAGTCAATCTTAGTAAACATCATAGAAACTGATGTCACATACAGTGGCACTTCCTGTTGATACAGTGGAGACACCACAGTCTCTTCAACACAACTCTGTGTCCACGGGGAAGAAATTGAATGATTCCTACCTTAAAGCATGCACAGACAAATTCCACATGGATTAAAGGCATGAAGGAAAATGGTAAAACTGTGAAACTTTCAGATAAGATAGCTTCCTGACCTTAAGTTAGGTGCAGCTTTCTTAAATAAGACTGAAAAAGTGTTAGCATTCGATTTCTGTGTGATCATGTGTGTGAAACTTAAATATGCATGACCTGTTTAGTGGAAAATAAAAAAAGTGACCTTCTGATATGACTTCAATTCAATGACAATATGTATGTTAAACCAGGACCCATGAGTATTCAGAGTGATTGTAAAAGGAAAGTCCATGCTTTTAACTCAGAAGAGCAAAGATGTCAAATACCAAGAATTTAAGTTAGGAAAAAGAACTCATTTAAACAAAAATCATACCATAAGCTGGGTGCAGTGGTGCATGCATATAATTCCAGCAACTCGGGAAACTGAGGCAGGAGAATCTAAAGCTCAAAGCCAGACTCAGCAAATAAGCAAGGCCCTAAGAAACAGCAAACACCTGTCTCAAAAGTAAAAAAGAAATAATAAAAATAAAATGGGCTGGAGATGTGGCTCAGTGATTAAGAGCCCCTGAGTTCAATCCCTGGTACCAAAAATAGAAAAAGAAAGAAAGAAAACAAAAGAAAAATGCTTACCATAAAGTAAATAAGAAAGAAACAGAAATAAATCACTGGATTAAAGAACAACCATGTAGGGGCTGGGGTTGTGGCTCAGCGGTAGAGCACTTGCCTTGTGCATGTGGGGCACTAAGTTTGATCTTCAGCACCACATAAAAATAAATAAAGATGTGTCCATCTTAAAAAAAAAGAAAAAGAAAAAGAAGACTAACCACCTAACAGAAAAAACTACCAAAAGCTAAAACTATTTCTTTGAAAATATAAACAAAGCCCCAGAAAGACTGGTCACTTAAGTAGACTTGAAGAAGCATACTTCTGAGTGAAAGGGGAAATCACAGGTATATCGTTTAAAAGAATGTTTTAAACAAGTAGATATAGCAAGCCAAGATGAGATGGATAATATTCTGAGAGAATATGAAATGACAAAATTGTCTAGGGTAGGAATTTTTTTAAAAAATTCATAGTCTAATAACAAAGAAATTGAATTTAATTAAGGACTTTCCAAGCTCTAGGTCTCTGAAGTTCAGAGAGAAGTGTTCATTGTCTTTGAAGAAAAACAGGGAAAGCTTCCTATAGACAGTTGTTTCAAAAAAGAGGAAGGATAAGTTGCTCAAGAAATTCTGTGACACTAGTATAAACAGAGCTATTTTGTAAAACATGACCATCAGCCCATATTCTTTGATTCCTCCTGAGAGACTTAGACAAATTTGGAGTTGCAATCACAATCATGCATTTTCTTTAGTAATTTAATGGGCAATCTTTCAATAGGAAAAGAATACTGACGTGACATGGATATTTTGAAAATATAATTTGTCAAATTGGACATTAAAGAATAATTATAATATTGTTACCTTGGATACACTAATAATCATTGAGAAGCTTGAGGGAGGAAAATTGTTTTTGTCATATTTATAATTATTCTGTCATGCTATAAGATGAATCCTGGAAATTTTTGTGGTCATCCTGTGATGTTCTAGTTTTTTTAATCTAGAAGATTCATCACTGTCTCACACAGCTCAATCTATATGAGGTGTTCATTTGAAATCATTTACTTATTTAAAAGTAATTAAATATTGCTCATTCAATTTTGATGTGTCCCAGCACATTTTCTCTTTAAGATCTTCAGTAACTTAATCTTAAACATCACCATCATATATGCAAATTGGTTTAATTATGTAGCTAGACCCTTAATATTCAGTGGATAGGGGAAATGAGCTAAATTACCAGTTCTGAAAGTATGATCTGTGGACCCCAGAGGTTCCCTAGACCCTTTCAAGAAGTTAATGGGGTCCAGACTATTTTTACAATGACACCAATTGCCAATTGCTTTTCTTGCTGCATTGATATTTACATCAGTGGTACAAGCATTAAGTGTTCCTTGCATTCACCACCCCCACGTGCTCCTAGGGAAACAAGTGGCCTTGATGCTTAAGAAAGCCCTTGATGAGCCAGGTGCTGTGGTGTATACCTATAATCCCAGCAGCTCAGGAGGCTGAGGCAGGAGGATCTAAAGTTCAAAGCCAGCCTCAGCAATAGCAAAGCGCTAAGCAACTCAGTGAGACCCTGTCTCTAAAGAAAATACAAAATAAGGCTGGGGATGTGGCTCAGTGGTCTAGTGTCCCCGAGTTCAATCCCTGATATACAAAAGGAATGCTCTTGATTAAACAGGAAAATGGATTAATTTCATACATTGTTACCCAGAGGAACACATCTCTTCCATTTTGTGTGTGATGGGAGGAGGGGTGCCCACAGGCCTGGTCTGCCCTGTGTAGGTAAGAGAATAGCCTCAAGGAAATCACACATGCAATTCTTATTGGAGTTTGTGGCCGAATTAGTCACGTTCCTCATGGAACACCATTTGTGCTGGCTAGAGCTACCAACAGGCAAGCTATGGTTAAACAGACTTGGATTTTTCAGACATTTTCTTAAAAATGAACAAAGTGAACCTGTCAACTCAGGAAAAATAATTGACTTTTTTCTGTTGCCAATAGTGACATTGGAGCTTTCAAATGAAAATTAGAATCTTGAAGTACAGCTGTGTCTGTGTGCACAGAGTTCTAGGACCTCCTGCAGATATCCAAATCTGTGGACTTTTAAGTCTCTTTTCTTTTATAAAATGATGCAGTATTTACATATAATCTACGTACCTCCTCCCATACATTCTAAATCTTCTCCAGATTACTTATAAAACACTTAAATATAATGCAAATGCCACATAAACGGTTGTAATATTTAGGGAATAATGACAAGAAAGAAAAGTCTGGACACATTGAGTATGGACAACATTCTTTTCCAGTTTTTCCACTCAGGGCTTGGTCTACTCCACAGAGACCACTGATGCAGACAGACAGCTGTCTTCCAATCTGCCATTGCGAGTCTGACAACTTCCCCAAACTAAGACTTTACTGATGAGGTAAGGCCCACCAAAAAAAAAAAAAAAGAAGAAGAAGAACATCATGAGACTAATAAAGAAAACATCACTGGGAAATCCTCAAGAATGATCAAACTTTGATGAATTCAGCCTTTCTGGAATCTTCTGAGTCATTGGATTAGACTCACCTGGTAAATTTTACCAAGTGTGTTTCTCTATTTCCCAGGCAGTCTGTGTCAGCTGAAACACCATGTCCCTGCCCCAGCTCTCTGTTTTGTTGGGGCACATCCCCGGGATCAGATCTGAATGTTCTATCCTCTCTTATTTCATTACCACAGAAGGATAAAGTCACAGTGTCATGAAAATCAGCTCAAACACTGAATAGGTATGATTCAGAAAGTCCTTGGTGGTCTTGAACCATATTAGAAGTGGAAATGTAAGAATCCAACACCTGTGATTTTAAAATATCTCATAACAAAACACATGATAAGTGGAAATGTAAAAATCCAACACCTATAATTGAAAAATATCTCATAACAAAACACATACTACCAAAAAAAAATCATCTCCTTTATCATTTTCACATAGAAATCAGATCCCTGAATTCCAGGAGTCTATTGGGACATTTTTACATTTTGTTTCTTTTGGCAGGGATTCAAGAAGATAGATCAATTAAATGTTAAGTCTTTTAAAAAACAAAGATGATCTTTTGAGAGGATGCTTAAATGGTTTTCTTTCTTCCCACATGAGTCCTGCTTCTTATCAGAAGTGAAAGAGTAGAAGCAGTAGTCAATCATCTCACATGCTGATTAGTTGGAATAGGAAGGCTGCTTAGCCTAAGGCCAAGGGGCCTGCCAAGCTGATTTGGGGACAGTCCCCAGGGGGAAATTTCCAGTCATCATTAATCCAGAAAGCCCTCATCTCAGTGTTGAGCACAGCAACTCCACCTAAGTGAGAAACTTGGGGCCTGTTGCTGTCATTCCCATTCCTAATCCAAGGGGAGATTCAGACAAGAGTTAGGAGACCTCAAGCATTTCGGGACCCTAGAGAAATGGAGCTGCCTTACACAGGGCGCTGAGATACTTAATAAGGATGACGATAGCAAATATTCAGTGAAGGATTATGAAGTACTGTAATTGTATACCCATGTGGGTTCACTTTCCACAGCTACCTGTGGTCAACTGCAGTCTGAAAATACTAAATGGAAACTTCCAGAAGCATATTATTCATAAGTTTGAAATAACTTTTACTACAATATATATTTTATGATTATTATATTTTATTATTATACTTTAGCATGAATTTCCTTGTTTAGTTTGTAAATTAAACTTTATCATAGGTGTGCATGTGTAAGAAGAAAACCATAGTGTAGAGATAGGTTCTATCTGCAGTATATGTAGGTACTAATTTCAGGTATCCACAAGAGTCTTGGAATGCATTCCTGTAGAAAGGGAAATTATTATATACTAACATATTTTCACATATATTTCTCATTCCAATTTTACCATTATGTACTTTTACTATTATATATTTACTATTATATATTTATATATTTTTCTTTTTAAATACAATATAATATTAATATTATATATTTTTCTTTTAACTATGATACAATCAATCCACTGAGTCATTAAGTAATATTCTGAAGGTCTCAGAGCAGTCAGATAAAGCATCCAGGCATTGAATCATAACTTCAAATTATCTGCACATCTCTGAACTGATAATGATGTTTTAGAAATATATAACTCAGCCAGGCATAGAGGCGCATGCCTGCAATCCCAGAAGCTTGGAGACAACATGATTATTGTGGAAGATTGAGAGTTCAAAGCCAGCCTCAGCAGAAGTGAGGCATTAAGCAACTCAGTGAGACCCTGTCTCTAAATAAAATACAAATTAGGGCTGGGGATGTGGCTCAGTGGTCGAGTGCCCCTGAGTTCAATCCCTGGTACCAAAAATAAATAAAAATAAAAGCATTTAAATATTTTTTAAAAACTCACCTCCAGAGAATCAAAGTGGTTTTAGATTGATCAATGAAACGTTTTTTTCTTTCACTTCACAATTGCAGTAGTGGCTGAGACATGGCGCAGAACCTAAATAGTGCACATTTGTTTTGATTTTTATCATCAAGCGCAGAGTATTAATCATGCCTCAGTAGCTGGACCACAATAATCATGTTGTCTCCATGATGGAAAATCAGATTTTCTTTGTTTTGTTGCAGAATGTGTTTTAACAAAACAGATTACCCCCTTCTTTTATGTGCAGAAATCGTGTTTAATAAGGCAACTTCACACTGTTCATATCTCCCTCCTAACTGACAGGTCTGGAGATACAAAGGGGCCTGAAAGGCAATCCTTGGCCAGATGCACATTCTTCCCCTTCAGAGATGATGAAGTCAAGCAGAGAAAATAAAGTGAGTCACAGTGCTTCTTGCCCACACGGTCATCACCATGGCAACCAGGATTACCAGGTGGAGAATTCTATCATACATCATAATTGCTGTGTCCACTTTAAGCAGATTAGGAAGGAAAATGTCCACATTTTGTCCTGAATTAAAATAATCTTAAGTGACTAATATAGTATTGACATCATCACCATGAATATACCACACATGTGTTATCTACTGCTATAAAAAGTAGGTATTTAGACCTAAGAATACTGGATATTACAAATAATACCCCTCCTGACATGTTATTTTATGTGATTTATAACATATAGTAGTATAGTTGATGAACTTGATTACACATGTTATAATTTCAAGAAAAAAGAAGTTTTTCCTGAGTGCTGGAGACATACAAAAATGATGCTTTTAAGGTTATAATGTCCTTCAAATAAGAAGAGAAACTGGTGCAATTTTTATACAGTTTGCCCTGGAGCAATACTATGGAAAAAATATTATTGAATCCACTGGAGAAGATACTAGATAAGGACCATGTATTTGGTTATTGTTTTCTAAATTTTGCTAAAAATGATAAACTCATAAATATCTAAGAAGCAGATGACGATCTATCTTAATCATCAATCACATAAACAAGCACAATAATTTTTGTTGGCCTCCAATTGAACATCAGAGATATTTTAAATTATTTTTTCAAGCTATAATGAAAACATGGGTCCTTCTACCTACCTATGTATCTGCTTAAGATTATAAAAGTGTAATAGATGTATGAACTTTAATTTTACAGTGTTTTCATGTCAAGCAGTTTGATATAAGTACTATATAGAGACATATAAACATCTCTAGCTGATGAGATCCACATTTCCATTGCCCCCCACTCCCGAGAGGCTGTGCAAAACCTGGATGTAGGGCATCAGTGTAATAACAAGCCAGTGTCAATTTCCTGGTACCATTATCTTCTGTCTCCTTAAGGGGACTCTCACTTTCCTGCTTCAATATTAAAAGATATATAATTTCCATTTTTTTTGAAACCAGATTTATCTCAAAAATAATCCCTCTAAAAGTGGAAGGGGTTCAGGAATATAAGGAGAAAATCCTGTGATATCAATCTGAGTGTTTGAGAAGTGTGGCACTCCAAGGAGTCATTAAAAATTAACAGGAACCATCTTCTCATGGCATTTTTTTTCTTTTTGTAGCAGGGCTTGAACCCAAGGATGCTTAACCACTAGGCACAGCTCCAGCCCTTTTTGTTTTTTATTTTGAGAGAGGATCTTGCTGAGTTGCTTAGGGCCCAAGTTGCTGAGGCTGGCTTGAACTTGCCATTCTCTTGCCTCAGCCTCCCAAGCTACTGGGATTTCAGGCATGTGCCACCACACTCAGCTTACAGAATTATTTTTAAGTTAAAAGAGAGAGAGAGAGAGAGAGAGAGAGAGAGAGAGAGAGAGAGAGAGAGAGAGAATCCAATGGAAAACATATACAAAAGACTTGAACAGATGTTTCACCAAGAATGAAATCTGGTACTGATTCCAGTGATTCCAGGAGGGGAGAATGTTCAAATGTCCACCAAACCAAGGGTGTTTTTATCATTTTCTTTTCTTCCAGTGTCACCTGAATGGGACTCCAAAGACAGACTGAAACCCTTACATGTGCACTTGATGTGCACAGATGAGCTGTAAGAGAAGCCCTCTTTCTGCTCTAGGAAGCAGGAGAAGGGACAACCACTGGTGAAAGAACAGACAGGCCTCTCTTCTCATTTTTCCCTTCTCGGCAGCCAGTTCTCAGGCTGCACCATGGCCACAGCAGCAGCACTAATAGCCATGGCATGGTCCCAAAAATGAGGGAGGAGAAATTTGTTCCTATAACTAGAGAATTGCAATCCCAAGAGTGTGTGGCAAATCCTTCCTGTTCTTTCTTCTCATTCTGTCCTCTGAGTGCCTGCCCTGGGATGCAGAACGCCACAGCAATAGTGTGGGAAAATGAGGAAGCTTAACCAATGGTGACAACACAAGGAAAGAAGGCTTCAGGGACCGGAGAGAACCACAGGAATCACAGAGAGAAGGAAAGTCAAGAGAAGGCTCTCATCACACTGTGTGGACAACCGTTATAACCATGCTCCAAGATGGAAGAGCAAACACATTTGAAATGAATGGACAGCTAGAAAAATCACAGGAAGAAAAAAGTAGAAAGTGTTAAAAAAAACAGGGAAATTTTACAGATGAAAAATGCAATAGCAAAATAAAATATTCACTAAAAGATCTCAAGAGCAGCAGAATGGACATGAGAGGAAACAATTGGGAATTATGAAGATAGAAATGACCCAATCTGTGCAAAAGAGAGCAAAGGATGAAACAAGAGAAGGGGACAGAACCTTAAGGATTTATGGTGCATACCAAAAAGCTGAATGTTCAATACAAAGGTATTTCAGAAGGAGAAAACAAACAATGCATACGGGGGGCAGGGAAATGCTTAAAGAAATATTGCTTAAAGACTCCCCAAATTTGTAGGAAAAAAAAAAGAAAGAAAAGGCAAGCGATGAATTCATGTAAGGCAGGGTTTTAATTAGAAAGATTATTGCAATAGGGAGAACACACCAGTCTCAGAAGTCTGTGATGTCTCAAAATCACATAGAAAAAGACGTAAAGGAGGGAGCAGGCAGAGGTAAGCAGAATCTGTGGAGATGACATTGGATGAGCAACAGAAAATAACCAGGGGGGCTGATGGGAAGAGAGTCAACTGATTATCAGGAGAAGATGATGTTTGGGGGGGATTACCCTTATTTCTGTGCTTGTTTGAGGGCAAGAAGTGCTCAAGGGCCTGATGGGAAATGGGAAGTCGCACTAATGTTTAGTAAAGACAAAACAGAGGATAAGGAGTAGCTACCTGTGAGCATTTGGTCAAAACCCACACACTTAAAGAACTTAGGAGCTGAAAAAAATTTTTTAAATTTCCATTTCAGACATTTCAGACATACTGAACACAAATAGGTGGGGATTATGGACAAAGAAAAATCTTGGATGCATCCAGCAAAAAAAGAATAGCTGAATATATAACATTATGAAAAAGATAAAAACTATCCTTATAGAAAGTAGATCCAGGGTTCCCAGGAGTTATTTGTGAGAGGCAGATGTCACTATAAAGGGGTGATATGTATAAATATTTTCACAATATGAGACAATTTGTATCCTGGTTATGGTGGTGGTTATACAAATCCATACGCAGAATGCACAGAACCATACTCCAGGAAGTAAATTTTACTGTGTTGCCATTGAAAAAATACAATACAATAAAATAAAGAGTTAAACAAGAAGATATCCAGAAAATAGTCAAAGCCAAGTGTGTTGGCACATGCCTATAATCCAGTGGCTTGGGAGGCTGAGGTAGGAGGATCACAAGTTTAAAGTCAGCTTCAGCAACTTAGTGAGGCCTAAGCAACTTAGACCCTGTCTCTAAATAAATTTTTTAAAGGGCTGGGGATGTGGCTCAGTGGTTAAGCATCCTGAATTATTCAGTCCCTGATACACACACACACACACACACACACACACACATACACACACCATATGCATATATAGATTCAAACTGATTGTTCATTAAAGAAGTACAAATAAAAAAGTACATAAAGAAGTACATAAAAGTACATAAAGAACTACAAATAAAATCCAAAATATGACAGAATTCTATACTGAGACTATGAGTGAAATGGAAGAGACTAGTCATGCCACTTGTCAGGAAAGATGTTCAGAAACTGGAGTTGGTACAATGACTTTGGAAAACTGTCAACATCACCTAGAAAATCTGAAACTGCCCTTCCATTTCTAAAGATGTACTTAAAAAAATGTAGGACCAAAGCTCCAAAGAAAAATTCAAGAATATGTCAACCTGAATCATCCCTCATAGTTCCAAATGGAAACAAAAGAAATATCCATCAGCACTAGAACAACGAATCCTTTGATGGGCTCGCCGTGGAGTGTGTGGTGGCAAGCAATGATCTTATAATGCTCACAGCACAGTATGTGGATCAATCTTGAGTGGAAGAAATCACACAGTCTCCACTTACATAAAGTCTGAAAACAAACAAAGTAAGCTTTGGGGTCCCCAGTGCTTACCTGGGCCAGAAAGCTAAAACTGAAAGACAGTGACTGACATGAAAGTGGAAGGTAGTGGTGGTCTTTGAAAAAACAGGTTGTGTGTTCAAGAATATAAGAGGTATTCGTGACCCAGGTGAAAGTTACAAGGGCTTGCACGTTATTGAAATGTCCTTTATGGATTCCACATTTTCCTATATGTTTTCTTTAAAATGTGGTTTATAGACACAATGTAATATTATTCAGCCATAAAAAATAATGAAATCTTGTCATTTGCAGCAATATGGATGGAACTGGAAGTCATTATACTTCAAAATATGTAGAAGAGTATAAAAATCCCCACCACATTGAAATGATTTGTGTTTGAGGGAATGGAAGTGCTTATTACCCTCATGGGATCATTACACAATGTATACCTATATTAAATCAGGTATACTGTGCTCCATAAAGATGTGCCAATAGTACATCTACATAAAAATAATGAAATTAAAAAGAAAACAAAAAAATCATGACCATATTGTAATATGTAGAAAACAATAAATCCCAGAAATGAAAACCAAATACAAAATCTGGGCATTAGTTAATTAAGAATAGGTGCAAAGTACATATTAGACCACCAGATGAAACCAAATAACCTGTTAAGAAGGCAGATCCTTCTAAAATTCATTAATTGACTCCTAAAGGGGAGAAACAGGACATCATCATGACCTTATCCTCAGTCCTGCCATCATAAACTCAGGGTGGCATCCATCCATGGTTATAGGCATGTCCTACAACCAATAGCAAATAGATGGACAGATGGCCAGTAGAAAGATATTTGAAAGATGAAGAGCTGATAGATAGTATCTTGGTGGATACCTGAGATGATGGACAGGTAGGTAGGTAGGTAGGTAGGTAGATAGATAGACAGACAGATGCGTAGACAGATTGATTCTCAGATACATTGAGAGATGATTCAAGATTAGTGGATTAGGAAACAATGCTTATTTCCTGTAACTTAGATGACTTTACAGTGACTTAATAATATTCAACTCTAAATTATACTATGAAGAATGCTAACCAAATGTTAGAGATAATGTCGAACCTGGGGGCCTTATTAGACCCTCCATATGTCTGTGTGCCTCTGAGGAACTGCAGTATCAAGTTCCTAATTTGTCCTGAGAACTGACCTGTGCTCTCCCTGAGGGATGGGATCTAGCTGAGGTGCTCTTCTGAAGACCTGTGGGGTGTCTGATCTTCTCCCAGGTCTGAGACAGTGGCTGTAGGTTTACAAGCACATTAGCCAATGAGGCTCAAATGATTTAAAAGAGTAGTTTATTTAAAATTCTCTCTCCAAATCAGCTATATTAATCAATTTTCAATTTTCCTGAAAATGGTTGTCAGAATAGAAGAGGAATTCCACTTGAAATGCACGTCTACTTTAGGAGTGGTATCGCCTCCTGGGAAAAGGACCAATCACAAAGCTGCTATTGCAGAAGAAAATAAAAACCTAAGAAAAAAGGTGTTGACCAGTGAGGAAGGTGAAGCCAGGTAGCAGAATTGCTGGGCCCCAGTCCCAAGGCCTGCTCAACCTGTGTCACCAATCTCCCATGCCTTGTCTTGGGCTGCATTAGGTGCCCTGAGTGGTTTGTCACCCTACTTGTGAGCACAATTGCCTGGTCCTCCCTTTCTGTGCCTGGTGGAGAAACTTGATCTCATCCTGGTGAGTGCAGAGCTGGGGGCTAGGTTTGAGGATGCTTCCCCATGATTGGAAGAGGCCAAGTCACAAGTGCTCACTATAATAATAATAATGACAATGATAATAATGGTGATGATGATGCATGGTGGGTTTTCATCCTATTAAATCTCAAAAGGTTTGGATTGTAAAAGTGAGTCTTATAAATGAATTGCCAGTCTCTGATATTCTGAATATTATCTGCTTTTGCATCAGATTCACGTTTAGAAAAAACAATTTCTATGACTTCTTTGGCATAGTTGTTTCCTTTGACTGTTACCATCACATACAAAATTGGTGGCTTTCAACAACTGCCCGTTCTCCTGCAGATCTGTAACCGGCAACTCCAAAATCTATTTCACTGTATAAAACTCAAGGTGCCGTCAAGATTCGTTCCTTCTAGAGACTGTTTCCTTGCCCTTTCTTGCACCTGGAGGCCACCTGCATTCTCTGGCTTTTGACCTTCTCTTCGCATTCTCCCAACTTCTTGCTTCTCTCTTCTACTTCCGTAGTCAAATTTCCCTTTGCAGTTCTCTTATGCGGATGCTTGTGATCACACGTGGTCCCATCTGAAAGAAGAGTGGCACAGGACTGATCAAACACACACCTGGGACAAGAAGTGGGTTTATTGTCAAAAGCCTGACAAGGCTGCTCTGCACAGAGAGGGGGACATCAGCAGCCACTCCCTCTTGAATGTCATCTTTTATAGGCTAGAATCAGGGCCCTGTGTTAGGGGCGGGTTTAGTCTTGACTGACATAGTAAGCATTCTCTGATCTTAGATGTAGAAGGCAAGTTTGTTTCTTGAGAATAGAGACAGGCATTTTTCCTGTTTCTCAGAGGGGGAACAGAGAAACTGGCATGTACCTTTACCTTCTCAAGGAGAGAACAGGGAAACCAGCATGTTCCCATCTCAGGGGCCGGTAAGCTGTCTCCTCTCTCTCAGTGAGGGAACAGGGGGAAACTGACATGTCTCCAGGTTGGGAGGTTTTATCTCAGGCTAGTTTCTTTTTCTTGGGAATAAGAACAGTATTCATGAAGTGGGGGGTGGGGGAAAGGAGGATGGCTGCAATTATGCCAACACCATCAGGATGAATCAGGATAATCTCTCCAGCACTAAATCAGAATCCATAATGTACTCACATCTGCAAAAATCCCTTTGACTGTATATGTAACATTCACAGGTTCCAGTCATTAGGACCTGCATATCTTCAGGAGTCACTCTTGTCTTCCAGACTTGTTGTTTTAGTCCAATTGCCTGTCACTGTGACCAGAAGACCTGAGAAAAACAACATATAGGAGGAAAAGTTTATTTTAGCTCAGTCCATGATTGGCTGACTCCATAGCTCTGGACCCAAGGTGAGGCAGAATATCATGGAAAAAGACTGTGGCAGAGGAAGGCAGCTCAGGACATGGTGGCCAGGAAGGAGAAAGAGATTGCCTCTCTGCAGGGACAAAATACACCCCCCAAAGGCATGCCCCAGTGACCTATCTCCTCCGGTCACACTCTACCTGGCTACAGTTATGCCTTAGTGAATCTATATCAGTGGATGAACTTGATAATTAGGTCAAGGCTACTGAGACCTAATCATCTCACCTCTGAACATTCTTGCATTATTTCCCACATGTGCTTTTTGGGGATACCTGATAACTCAACCCATAACACTTGGTTTCATAACCTGGAGAGAGTATTCCTGGCCTGGTCCCCCATGTTCATGCCTCCTCTCCACCTGATCATGAGGTTGACCAGATGATCCTGACAATGAAACTATAAATACTTAAAAACATATAGCTACACATATGCATATTTACATACATGCTAACTACATGCTGAATTTACAAGTTTATGTAAATTGGGAAGAATTTTCTTTATTTTTTCCACAAATGTGGTTCTTAATTTTTAATTTGAGAACCCAAAAGGACTTCCTTCCTATTCCAAGACCTTCTTCCTCCAAATTTAGCCAAGTAAGTACTTGCTGGCAAGTGTCAGACACTGTTCTGCAGAGCCAAGAAATGTTTTCTGTGATGTGTTTGGAAATCATTATTTTCACACAGCACCTTGGTGACAGCTGAGCGCATCAGAGCGGGTAATGTGGCGTTTGGGGTTTGCATCTGTTTTTTTCACAGGTTGCTGATCAGCCCCTCTAACTGGGTGGAATTTGGGGTTGAATGCTGTTGTCTGTATTTTGAAGAAATAAAATCAGCACAGCTTGCTAGAGCCTTTTCTCTGATGTTCTCTAAGGAGGGAGGGGACAGTTTCATTCAACCTTGCTCAGGTCAAACCATAGAACTCGCACATCCCTCTCCAAAGTGATGGAAGGGTGCTTGAGGGCCCTGTTTCCTCAATCGCAGTCTTAGGCTCCAAGCTTTCCTTCCCTGGAGTGAAGCTCCTGCCTAACCATGGCATGAGTTGCTTTCTGACATAGGTGGCAACAAATGACCCCAGCTATCATTCAAATGGGAGGGGTGTCCCCTTCTTCCTAGTAACTAACCCACTTCCTCCAGAGTTGGGGTCCTTGTCTCCCAGACTTGGAAATGATATCCCCCCAAATCCAGAATGCATACAGATTCCAAAGCCTGCTGGTTACCTTTACCAGCTTTCCCCTTCCTGAGACTCTCTCCAAACACTTGCTTTGTCTCTGAAGACATGTCTAATTCTAGGTTCTGGAAGTTTCTGAACTGACTTCTCTTTCTCTTGCCCGAGCTCCACATGGTAGGTTATCCACCATGATTCTTTTCCCTTCAACCCTGGATTCTCTGTTTCTGTTGACTGAAACCCATGCTCTGCTTTGGGCACTGAGGCATCTGACCCATAGAGGAGGTGACGGTGTGTGGAGGCAAGATAAGGAGTCCTGAGCAAAGGAAAGTGAGATGGAAGGAAGCAGGCTTGGATCTTGCAGGTGTGTGTGCAGGGTGCAGGTCAGGGCTCTGCACCTTTGTTTTCATGTTATCTACTCGTAATGAGGATCTGATGGATGCTAATGGAGAATGGTCCTCTCTTCTGGTCAGCAAGGACATTCACCTTTCATATTTCCTTTATCAGTGTTTACCTGTGTCGGACACCAGCAATGATTCCTGTCCCTCTGTGCCTTAATTCCCCAAGTGGCCAGGACACTCCGCTATTCCTCTCCCTTCATCACAGAAGTAGGTATTGATAGAAACATTTGTCATCATCTTGTGTGAACTGCCCCACAAATGAGCCCAGGCTAAGTAAAAGAGAGCATGGAGGGACTTCTTGACCTTCTTCAGGACCAGTGAGCTCGGTGAGGCTGGAACTCGGGGCCTCTGGTTCAATGGGGCACCAAGTCGCCATGCCCAAGGGTGACAATGGTCCTGTTTTCCCGAGCCTTCACGCAGCTTGTGCTAGGCCAGGGAGCCGGGTGAGAATAAGGGATGTGAAACCAAGAGGAATCCGGGGATCTGCTTCAGGACAGCCCTGAAGCCACTGTTTGCCAGAGATTCAGCAGAGCCTTATGCAGAATCCCAGGTAGTTCTCTATTAACACAAACAGGCTCTTAAAGTCTTTCTGTTTGTGAAGCTGACTGGGGAGAGTTTTAGTACCTTAATCACTGACACTGTTTTTTGGGGTTTTTGTTTTTTCAAGAAGAGAGTATTGCAAGCCAAGGTAAAGATGAGCCGTAGAAACTGTCAACATGAGAAAGGAGCAGTATAAGAGAGTATTTAAATCACCCTGATAAACTCAATAGCAGAGATTTAAATGGTAACTAGGAAACCAATGAAAATCAGAGAGTTTATACTTTGGGATAAAATTCTGTTTGACAGAAAATAGATTCTTGCTTTGTATGAGACCTAAACCATAGCTAAAAGATTTAAATGTTAAACTAAAGTTATCAAATGAGCTGGGTGCGGTGGTGCAGGCCTGGAATCTCCTGGAATCTCAGAGGCTCGGGAGGCTGAGGCAGGAGGATTGCAAGTTCAAAGCCAGCTTCAGCAACTTAGCAAGATGCTAAGAAACTCAGTGAGACCCTGTCTCTAAATAAAATACAAAATAGGGCTGGGGATGTGGCTCAGTGGTCGAGTGCCCCTGGGTTCAATCCCTGGTACCCCCCTCACCTCCAAAAAAAGTTATCAAACAATATATATTTTTAAAATCTTAGGGACATGTGGCTTTCCTAAGCATAAATCCATTAAGATAACAACAATAGAGTTGAAGAAGTGAAATACACACACACACACACACACACACACACACAGTGTGAGTCAGTTTCCATCATTATAACAAAATACCTGGGATGATTAAGATACAAAGAGGAAAGTTTACATTTGGCTCATGGTTTTAGAGAATTAGAGGCTCCTCATGGGTGTGCCAGATACTAATGGCAGTGTGTGCTTGTTAGTCAGCTTTCTGTTACTGTAACAAAATACCTGAAGGGGGAAAAACAACTTAAAAGGAAGAAAGTTTTGGTTTGGCTCACAGTTTTAGAGGTTTCAGTTCATGGTCAGTTTGCCTCTTTGAGGCCTGAGATTAGGCAGAATGTCATGGTAGGAGTGTGTGATGGAGAAAAAATTATCATCTTATGTGACCAGGAAACCAAAGGTGGGGTGAAGGGGTCACAGTCTCAATATCACCTTTAAGGACACACTCCCAGTGACCTAACTTCTTCCATTATGCTCCACCTCCTAATGCTACCACCATCTCCTGATAACACCTCCCTGGGGACCAAGCCACGGGCCTCGGGGAGCAGCTAAGATCCAAACTATAGAACTTACACCACAACATAAAACTCAGAAATAGTCCAAAGACAAAGAATCTGGGTAACAAATTAACAAGTGTTAGTATTACTACCATGCAAACAGTGTATTGTAAATCAAGAAGTTAGAAAGTCATCAACTAAAGGAAGAAATGGACAGCAGCAAAAAAACAAAATATTCAAACAAAAAAAACCCTAGTAGTTAATTATAACATTGGAAAACTACTCATGGCCACTAGTTATCAAAAAAATGAAAACTTAAAGCACTCTATTCTGTCCATCAGGTTAGCAAAAATTCAAAAGTTCGAAAATAGGTAGACTTGGCATGGCGCTGTCCACTCTGTTTTGCTTGTAAAAGAATAGGGTAGGACCCACTGGATAGTAATTGCTCATGGCTCAATACCCACGCACACTTTGAGCAACTTTATACCTAGAAATTCTCTCGCCCATGACCCGTGCAGACCAGTCAAACTGGGTTTAAAAGAACTGGCTGCAACGTTAAGCTAACAGCAAAAAATCATGTGACATGGACATAAGTTTTTCAAATCGAGGGCGGGACAGCCCTGTGACCTTAAGGGTCAGCTTCCACATTGGAAAGAGTGCTGGAAAGAGAACATGAGCCTGGGTTTCCATTATTTTATAGTGGGGGGGGCATCAGAGGCAGGGATAAGGTTTCAAGGTTCAAGGGTGGAGTCTTTCTTGGTGATGTCTCGTGGTCAGCAGAGTGATCGACAGCTTGGCAAGTCGAAGTCATCTCAGGTGCTGTGTGGGATCTTAGGCAGAGCTAGAGGGGAGGTGAACCTGCATCTCACCATGACTCCCTCACAGGGAGCCTGCAGTGCCAGGCCTGTGCCCTCATTTGGCTACTGTGTTCAACAGTTCACACACAGCCCATGGACGACTCGTGACAGTATTCATCCCACGGAAATATTTGCTCATTATTGCACAAACATAAGTGTATTCCTTTGTTTGTTTTGTTGCAGTGAACACATCTAAATATTTTTATAATGTTTTTATCCATTTATTAATTCATTCATCTGTGTTCCTGGGACTCTATGGTGAATACCCAGGGGTCTGATACCCAGTGATTTTTTTTTTTTCTTACTGGGAATTGAACTCAGGGGCACATGACCACTGAGATACATCCACAGCCCTGTTTGTATTTTATTTAGACACAGTGTCTCACTGAGCTTCTTAGTGCCTTGCCATTGCTGAAGCTGGCTTTGAACTCACCATCCTCTTGCCTCACTCTCTCCACTTGCTAGGATTACAGGCATGTACCACTGCACATGGTTGATCCCCAGTCTTTTATAGACAAAAAACAGAGCAGCCCAAAACCTGTTTTTGTGACCTTATTTGTTTCTGGTCTGGATGCAATTTACTGTCACTCAAACAGTAGGCCGACCAGGCTCAATTTTCGAACACATCTAAATATATGATCACGAGCAAAGAACTAAACAAAGGTAACAGAGTTCCTTCTCATTATCTGTAATAGTCATGAGTTTCCATGGGCACTGAGCAAATGGTGAGCCACTGTTCCCAAAGGGGAGCTTCAGGATTAGGTTCCTGGGTGGTTCTAGTTATATCTTCATTAACCAATTAATACATAGCTTTGTTTTATTTATATTTCTTTTTAAAAATGCCTCATTTATTGGATACATATTGTTGATTTAGGAGCACAGAACTCTCAGCCAATCATACTCTAACTCAAACCTAAAGAGTGCTGACCTAATGCATGGATGTTCATGAGACTCGTTTTATAAAGGCTGTGTACTCTTGAGCACTAGATACCCTCCAGGGCTCCAAAGTCCTGCTTCTTCCTTACAGCCTCATATCTCCCACTTGTCAATCACCAAATCCTATGATTGCTTTTGGAACATCTCCTTTCCATGTACTGTACCAGTCTAGACCCTCACCCAGATCTGACTCTCGTCTTGCCTCTCCTCTTTGCCTAAGAAATAACCAGCTTCAAATCATACTCAGGACCTTTCTTAAGGCCACCTTAATAGCTGAGGCTTTAGTGGTCAAGGTCTCTGTCAATGGATTTTCATCATCTCACACACATTCATAAAATTCAACACCTGTGTGTCCATGGCTGACTTGGCAGTTCCCATCTCTGAGGGATGGTTGTTGGTCATCTTTTTGTCGGTATAACAGAAGGCCTTAGATCATCAACCCATAAAGAGAAAAGGTTTATTGGGGCTCACAGTGTTGGAGTTTCCAATCCATGACTGATTAACCTCTTGCGTTAGGCCTGTGATGAGCCAGCGCATCAGATCATGGCAGGAGCAGAACTGCTCACCTGCCTCATCACCAGCCACGAGCAAAAGAGAAAGAGGAGCAGATGCCCATCCCACAGTCCCTATAAAGTGCATGTCTCCAATAACCTAAGATGGCTCACCAGGCCCTTAAAAGTTCTACTACTTCCTGTGAATGCCACCATGAAGACAAGGCTTTGAACCCAGGGGCCTCTGGAGAACATTCCAGATCCCAACTCTAGTAGATGGGTTGTGCAGCCCCTCTTTCCAAGAGCACCTGCTGAGTGCCTGCTACATCCAGCTGCATCCCAGCTGCCCTATAAGAGAGCTGAGATTCCAACCCTGAGAGCGGCAGCCCCTCCCACCCACCTCTGCTCTTGATTTTGCCTCTGTGTTCCAAGAAGCTGTGCTTGGCCTGAAAATCCCATCATCAGGCAGAGGAGCACCCCTTTCCTCCCGCTCCATGGTGTCTGCCATGGTTCAGGAAGAAGTGTGGAGATCTTGGATCTATTCTTTTCTACTTCTACTTCTTCTAAAATTAAGAAAATTAGCACTACTTTATTTACCACGAAAAAAAAAATCTAACTTTACTAACGTAAGAGAAATCAATTTGAGAAACATCCTTTCAGCCATATTAATTAAAAGGAGATATAAAAGCATGAAGACTCAGAAGATTTTGTCCAAGAAAAAAACCCTAATGTGAAATGGATCAGCCTTTCTGTGGTTCTCGGCCATCTTTGCCCCCTGAAGTTCATTTATTGTTTTAGTCTATCATGGAAAGGACTTAATGTGCAACAGCAGGCCTTAAACTCAGTGTCTGGAGCCCAGGCTTCAAAGACACTTCACCATCAGCACAGAGAGGCACCTAACCAGAGCACAAACAGTGCTAAAGCCAACCGGTCCCTCCTGGAGCAAGAGAAAGGACGGACTTGGCAACGTGTTCTCGCCCCCTCAGTTCATTGTCTGGTGAAGCTGACGTGTGATAAAGATGGTTTGCCATCCTTGAACTGCAGGTGCTTCATGTTCTTTCCAAAAGAAGTGGAAATTCTTTGAGATTAATGAGGCCGCAAAGGAGAAGGATCTCTGCTTATTGAAAGGTGGCAATGTGCCAGAGACAATTCTAGATTCTGAAAGGTTAATTAACTTTCCCAGGGTCGTGAGACTATTCATCATCAAAGATGAGACCATTTGCTCAGCTGATGTTGTAGCCAAAACTGTAGTAGGATTAGTGCAGTAAAGTTTTCCTAAAACATCTCTCCATACCTTTTCCATGATTGCATTAAAGAGTAGATCATGTTTTCCAAATAAGCCTTGGCAGAAGGAGATATCTTATCACAGTAGGGATCATTGTTAATTTAATCTTCCTAAACCTTTTCAATAATGATGTCTATTCATTTTCCATCTACATGTAGATGTCTTCCCATTTTCACAGGATAAATTAAAAAGCTTCAGTTCTTTAAAATTACTCCAAGCAAATTTTCCAGCTTTTGCTTTATAACATCAATTATCTCTTCCAACTGCCTTGTCTTTGTATCACCCCAACCTTAATAAAAACACATTGATTTTTGCCTCTGACTCGTGACAGGGATTGAAAGCTAAGTTCCAATATAAATTTTTACACAGTTGGTTTCTACAGAGATCTCATTCGATTTTTTTGCCAACATTCAGAAATGCAAATAAGTTCATGCTCTGGAACAATAATTGCTGAAAAAATCCTCTAGGTGTAAGAAATAGAAAGTGTGGTGGTCCATTTTCAGAATATAATTTTAAGCCTTAATTGGAATGTAAGATCGAATTGAAGACATTTTAACTGTAGCCCTTCCCTTTGCCCACCCAAATTTTAATATAAGCCAGTTGCAAAGATTGTAACCCTGAGTTCTTCTAATTAGGGCAAGAGGGAGTGTGTGTTTGTGTGTGTGTGTGTGTGTGTGTGTGTGTTTATGTGTGTATAGTCCTTATCAGGCCTTTTGGTCACAGCAGCGAAATCCAGATACACACACACACACACACACACACACACACACTGTAAATATACTCTAACATAAATTCTAACATAAATGTGTGTGTATATACATAGTGTAATATATTGTATTATACACACACACACATACTGTAACATAAATATGTGTGTGTGTGTGTTTGTGTGTATCAGCTTTTTCATGCTGTGACCAAAAGACCTCACAAGGACAATTAGAGGAGGAAAACTTTATTTGGGGGGCTCACAGTTCCAGAGGTTTCATCCATAGATGGTCGACTGCATTGCTCTGGGCTCAAAGTGGGGCATCTCATCCTGGCAGAAGTGTGTGGTGGAAGAAAGCAGATGGAGACATGGCACCCAGGCATCAAAGAGAGAGTTCTCCTCCCCATGACAAAGGCACCATCCCAAATACCCACCTCCTCCACACACCCTACCTGCCTTCAGTTACAGTTAATTTCATCAGGGAATTAATTCATGTTTGGGTCAAGGCTCTCACAACCCAATCATTTCACCTCTAACCTTCCTGCATTGTCTCTTCTCACCCAACTTTTGAAGGATATCTAATATCTAAACAATAAATAGATAGATGGATAATAGATGTTATGGATATATACACACACATACACATACACACACACACACACACACACACATGTTTCCAGAAAACTAATGCCCATTAAATGCGTCTACCTGGCAATACAACTAGATGGAACAGCCATAAATTCTCATTTTCCTGGTCATAATGCAATCTGAGTACCTATTTGGCTCTAACAAAGGGTTGTCATACTTTGGAGTGCCTATTCTATTCTTTAAATAATTTAGAGTCACTTCTATTAGTGAACATGAATCTGTTTTGTGTTATAGAGTTTTCTTATGATAGTCACAGTTTCATTTCATTTAACTGGCAATCATTTCAGTATTTTGACAAGAGGAACGATAAAGAACTGGCAAGATAATGGGTAAGTTAGGCTGTTCCTCCCTGAGGCTCTCAGGGCTACAAGCTTCTTACTTTAAGGTCTTATCGAACTTTGTCTTGTACAGTTAAAACTTCTGTCTCTTCCTGAATAACTCTGGATTCGGGGAGAGCACAGATCCACCTCAGAAGAGACAGATCTGGGAGGCAAAGATGAAGCCACAGGCTTCTCATCACTTGGATGGTTTCCAGGAAACACTAGAAGCTGTGAAATGGGAGATGTCAGGTTGCGTCACAGGTGAGAGGTCCCAGCCGGGGAGTGTGGGTGTCCTGTCTTGGTGGAAGAGCAAGGCAGCGATGGCAGGGAAATCCAAAGGCCACATGGGGAAGGTGGCTGTGATGGGACATGGTGTCGTGTGTGACTCTGGGAGGATGCACACAGGTGGGGTGCCAGTCCCTCTGCAGGGTGCTGCCAGGAGGTGGGCAGCGGCGGGCCATGCTCAGGGAATTGAAAGCAAGAAGGGTGGCTGTCAGAGGTGGCCTGGAGCCCTGCACCTGCCCAGAGGAGACTGAATAGAGCTGGGAAAAGGGGCTCCTGGCTAGCAAAGCTCAGCTGTGGAACTCATAGATCCCTGGGCTGAAGGAACCTGTCACCCCCCCCACCTCTTCCAGTCATGGTATAGCTGTGCCAGATTCTCCAACAGCTCTGGTCTTCATTTGTATGGCACCAGGACCCCCACCTGGCTCCATATTGCCAAGCATGTCTTGTGATTGGAACCTCCACCACACAGGAACAGACTGTAGTGACAGGGTGATAATATACTTAGCACAGGGAGCAGTTTTGTAAGATGAGCTCACTGGAATAGGGAAGAGAGATGGAGAGATGTGGGGGATGGGAAGCCCCCACCAAGAGACCTAAACGTCGAGAACTCAGACTGACAGTAGGTCACAAAGATAGCTGCCTCTCATGTTTACTCCAGGACTCCTGCACTGACTAAGAGATGGATCAGCCTAACTGTTCACTGGTGGATGAACAGATGAGGAAAATGTGGTATACATACATAGCAGAATACAGTTCCACTGTAAAAATGAAGGAAATCTTCATCTGCAACTGCATGGCTGAACCCAGAGACATTATATTAAGTGAAATAATCCAGGCACATGCGACAGGATCTCACTTCCATGCAGAATCTAAAAATGATGATCTCATAAAAATAATAAACAGAATATTGCTCATCAGAGGTTGGGGAGAATGGGGGAAGAGAGGATGGGAGGGAGAGACTGACTAACAGGTATGATGCTACCGTTAGACAGGAGCCATAAGGTCTGGTGTTCTACCACGTGTGGAGTGACTGCAGCTAACAGCTAAAACAGAGCATCTCAAATGTTCTCACCAAAAAGAAATGATCAATGTTTGAGGCTGTGAGTATGCTGATTACTCTGATTTCATCATTACATAATGAATATTATATTAAAATATCATACTGTATCCCATAAACATGTACAATTATTATGTGTCAGTCATAAATTTTAAAAAGTAAAAATAAGATCAACAAGTGCTTAGGGTAAAGTTGAACTCAGACTTCATTGCTATAGATGGGGAATGAGATGGAGGAAGGACAGTTAGAAATCTCACCCAGAAATTGGACTTGTAATACCAACAGCTCAGGAAGCTGAGGCAGGAGAATTGTGAGTTCAAAGCCAGCCTCCCCAACTTAGTGAGGCCCTCAGAAACTCACTGAGAACCTGTCTGTAACTAAAAGGCAAAAAAGGGCTACCAGTGTGGCTGAGTGGCTAAGTGCCCCTGAAAAAAAGAAAAGAGAAGAAATCCTACCCAGAGAAAGGATGGTTGGTCCATAGGACCAAACTCCAAGGATTCATCCTGTATATGTTTCTATTGACACTGTAAAAATTTGCCACCAAAGAGGGCGAACACCTTCACATTTACTATCTTAGAGCACTGTGACTTAAACACCTGACCAGGGCCTCCACAGACTCAAAACAAAGTGTCAACAGGTGTGCCCTCTGGAGACTTTGGAGAGGACCCATTTCCTCTCCACTTATTGTGGCTAGAGACTGTTGCATGCCTTGGGTCAGAGCCCCTTTCTAACTCTTCAAAGTCAGCATTGTGGCCTCTCCCTGAACTGAAGGCCAACCACAGGCTTCAGGAGACCACGTTTATGTCACGTGATCAGTTTCATCTGAACATCAGGTTCATTTCTGGCCAGCCGGCTGCTGTGCCCCAGCTATTGATGGATCTACCATACACTCTGGGCAGAGTGCTAAGGAGTTTTATATACTGGTTTCCATTTTTTTGTGCAGCATGTTTTACACAGGTTTCATGAACGCTTAATGAGGTCATTTCAACCCATGGAAGGAGGTAGAACAAGCATCAATGCCATCTCTGTTTCGCAGGCCGGAAACCAGAGGCTAACAGGAGGTGAGCGTCCTTCCAGGTTCCAATGCATAATAAGAGGGGAGGCAGGCCTCAGACTCACTTTGTAGTGTTGAATCCCAAGCATTCCTGCTGTGGTTGGGCAAATAATGATCCCTAAGTGTGTCCACTAATCCCTGGATCCTTGGAATATGTTATTCTACGTGGTAAAACAGACTCTGCAGATGTGATTAGGGATTTTGAGATAGAGGGAAGGTCCTGGTGTTTGGGTTTGGATCTGAAGGGCCTCTCAGAGGCCCATGAGCTTAAGGCTTGGTTGCTGGCTTAGGGTGCTATTGGGAGAAGGGGGGCTTCATGGAAGGAAATCATGTCACTGGGGGCAGGTCCTTGGTGGCGCTATTTGGATCCCTGTCTCACTCTTTGCTTCCTGGCTGTCACGTAGTAAAAATGTTTCCCCTGCCACATGCTTCCCACCATGATGCACTGTGCTTCCATGGGCCCAGAAGCATTAGCTACTAGGAACTGCAACCTCTGAACCCAGGAGTCAAATAATCTTTTCTCCTTGAAGTTAATTTTCTCAGGTAGATTGTCATAATATCAGAAACCAAATATACCTGGATTGCCCAGCTGGGCCCAGTGCAATCCAAAGGTGCTCACAAGAGAGAGGCAGGAGCGTCAGAGTCATTGGAAGGCATCTGTCAATAAAAGTAGAGATCACAGTGAAGTGGGCTCGTAAGCCAAGGTATGTGGGCAGCCTCTAGCAGAAAAGCAAGCATAAATTTCTACTCTATTTCCTAAATCCCTCACTTCTATAAAGGCTATGCACCTGGTACCAAACCAGATTGAGAACTGGGTACACATGTATACTCCTATTTCTTTAAAAATATTAACTGCTGAATTGTGATTCCCATCTCCTAATTCCAGAGTCACAGAACTTTCCCATTCTTAGCTTAGATTCCTGATCCATATTATTTATTGTCTGGAGGCTTAGGATGCCCTGGTATCCTTCACACTGCTTGTAAACAAATGATGCTTCAGGTTTATTACTTTTAGCTCAAACAAGTTCCCTTGGTGAGCACATGGACCTGGTATCTCCAGCTCCTATCAGCAGTTTCTCTAGCCATTGGTGAGGTCCCCTTGGAGTCTGCCACGTCTCTGTAACATTATTATTAATCAAAGCTTATTCTTCTTCAGAATGGATTTTCCGGGAGACTTATTCTCTGCCTAACAAATATCTCTATGAATTCGACAACAGGAGCACGTGACCAGCCACCTGCCATAGATGAGGATATTGGCAATCGGCACTGAGGTCACATCTAAAGAACCTAACTCTGAAGTGGGGGGCAGGTGGTCGTACTACAGTGAGGTGTGGTCAGTCCTGCCTTTGTAGCTCAAGAGGATGTTTGAGGGTTGAACTCCAGCACCTCCTGCCGTTGGCCATCATGTTTAACCCCCACTTGCCATCCCTCTTTCTGAAAGAGGGTCCCTTTCTCTATCAGGACTACTCCTCTCCCTGAGCCCCTGCTCCTCAGAATGCATTGTTGCTGTTCTATGCTACCAAGGATTTGGGATTCTCTATGATACAACGTGCCTTGATTTTCTCTCTTTAAATCCACTCTCCATGTAAATGCCAGAGCAGTTATTTCTGAAATGAAAAATCTGGCCAATGAACTCCCTGCTCCTGACTCTGCAGTAGACTCAGCCAAACGCAGAACCCACACTATAAACTATGGCGTTGAACACAGAGTGGCCCCTACTCCAATTTTCAGTCTCATTCTGCAGAACTAATAATCATTCTTCTTTCTGGGTCACCGTGAAATCCAACAGTTCCTTCCCTGTTATACAACTGTGATCGGGCCTCTGCACATGCTCCATACGCCTAACTCCCTGCATTTTAAGACAATGCAAATGTGATGACCTCTTAAGTCTCATAGAACCTTCTAGAGAGTCATTTCATGGCCCAAAGAATCCTGTATTATTATAACCCTGAAGAAACTAGCAGACACAGAAAGTTGTCATTATCCATTAGAAGTAGAACTGTAATCAGATTTCCACTTATCATTTCATTTTCTTAGTATTGGGATGAAATATGCCACTCCCCCTGCCTTTCCTTCTTCCCTTTCCATCCCACCCCACCAAAATTCTTAGTATCAGGTCTGGTAAATGCTTTGGGTTGGATAAGCATCCCCAAAGGCCCATGTGTTAAAAGCTAGGTTCCCAGAACGGTTCTGTTGAGAGGTGACAGAACTTTTAGGAAGTGCAGACTTGGGAGAGGTCTTTCAGTTACTGAGTCCATGTCTTCAAAGGGGATTGTGGGACCCCAGCCCTCCTTCTCACTCTCTCCTTCAATTCTGGCTTGAGATTTGAGATCTGAACACTAGCTGTGACACACTCATGCCAAAATGTGTGGCCTCTGCCAGAAGCTGAAACCAGAAGGAACCACTTCATCTTGGACTTGGCCCTCCAGACTCATGAACCAAAATCAACCTCTCTTTATATTATAAATAACCTGTTTCAGGTATTTCATCATAGTGACATAAAACTGACTACTATCATATACTAATTTTCTATTGCTACAGAACGAATTGCCCAACGACGAGCAACTTAAACAGCCATTCATTTTCTCTTCATTTCTGAGGGTAAAGAAACTGGTCATGACATAGACTGGTCATGACCTCTGGTCTGAGATTTCTCATGAGGGTGCAGTTACCTAGCTCATTTACATGTCATGGCTTACCTCATTCCTTAACCAGTAAGGCCTCTCTAACAATTGCCTCATGATGTGGCAGCTGGACTTCCCAGAGAGAATGAGGGAAGGGAGAGAGAAAGTCAGACGTACACCAGCACACCTGAAATCCCAGTGATGCAGGAGGCTGAGGCAGAAGGATTGCAAGTTCAAGGTCAGCCTCAGCACTTTAGTGAGACTCTGTCTCAAATTTAAAAAAAAATAAAAATAAAAGCTAGGGATGTAGCTCAGTGGTAAAGTGCCCCTGGGTTCAACCCCCATAGTATCATGGGGGAAAAAGAAAAAAAAGAGAGAGAGAGAGAGAGAGAGAGAGAGACAGGAGAGAAAGAACCACAACCACATGTGAAAACCAGTCTTTTATATGCTAATCTCAAAGTGATCACCTATCACTTCTGCCAAGTTCTGTCTATCAGAACAATGTCCACCAGGCCAATTCAAATGGAAGGGAAGAGATTATGCAGGATGTGAATTCCTAAGAGGTAGGTAAGAATCACTGAGGTCCATCTTAAAGAGTGGATGCCACAGAGGCAATTTAAACAAAAGAGAATCTATCTGAACTCAGAGTAGAACATCTTCTTTCAATGGGTAGGGAAAATTCCCCAGGACACATTGTGGTACTTTGGAAAAGAGGAAAGCTTATTAGCCTCTGGCAGTTGGGAAGCTGAGAGAGACAGGAAGGAGCCACGGATACATGTCGTCTCTACAGCCATGTCCCACTTGCCTATCGTTTTCACCAAGTCCTAGCAATGCATTCAAATCATTAATCCACCAAATGGATTAATCTACTATGGAATCAGAGTCCTCACGGTCCAATCCTATCACCTCTGAACATGCTGCATTACTAGTAACATATGAGTTTGTAAGGGTCATTCCAGATCAAAACCAGAACACCAGCGTGACCCAGGCTCTGTCCACCTGGCCTACCAGCCCCTCTTCTGACCCCAACCTTCACCTGCCCTCATTCCTGAGTGTTTCTTGCTATGGATATTAGAATTTTGATCCACATTCAAGCAATGACCCTACTACCTTCTCAACATCTTCTCTAAAAGTCTCTCTCCCCTCCTGCCTTTCACCTAAGAAGGAACCTGCTATCACTGAGGAGTTTCTGGTCAGTGTCCCACTGATACTTCCAGATTATCCTTCCCCCTAAACACAAACCAAAAATAAGAGCAAGAACAACTAAACGGTAAAACCACCTGCTCACTGGAACCCCTCTTCCTGTGGAAGTAATTTCCACCCCTTCTGTAGTTTGCTTGAGTCAGTAGTATCCATTTCCACCGTTCCTCCACCCTATCAGAATCACGGGATCCTCTTAATCCCAACAAATTTGCAGATATTCAGCATCCCTGGGGTGAGTGAGTGCATTTGACACCATTGCCTATTTGTTGATATTTTCACTTAGAACAAAACAAATATTTACTTTTCCATTGTATTCTCCGTGGGTCAGAGTGACTAAAAAACCTCACAACCTGGCCCCTTAGAAACAACCCTGATAATTTTTCAACATGTCAAGAACCCCAATTCGTAGACCCACTATCTATCTAGCCACCATTCCTACCCCCTTTCCCCTGGTTTTCCAATTTGGATTCCTTGCTTCATCAGTATTTTCACTCACCTAAATCATCTAACAACACTACTGTCTTTTCTCCCCTTGTTTTAATCATCTGGCCCAAATACCTCACTCTGGTTACAATAATTCTCTAGTTTCTTCAGTCCTGAAACCCAGTAACCAGAAGTTGGAGAAGAACATCCTGCAGCCAGTTTGAGCCACTTCCTTTTAAATTCATAATCACACAGCCCCTGCCTGCCTTTCTTGCTGTATTTCTCTAAGGGCTTGCTGAGATGATATTGTGGCAGAAATCAGCTTGGGGTTTGCAGAATGTTTCTTCTCCTTGCACAGATGGCCAGGCTAGATTCCGGGCTGCCCATGGACCTCCATGCAGCAGGGTGCTGAGTTCCAGATAAGGGGCTATGAGCAGACGAGGCTCCTCCACAGTCACCACCAAGCTTGGGGCTTCCGAAAAGGGTCTGGAAAATGTCACCTAAACCGACTGCAAAGGCGTTCACTCTCTGCATTGAGCGAGTTCCAAGGAGAAAGAAACTTAGGGAAGCATTATCCAGGTTGCAATCAAAAGAATCCAGAAAATAAGGTCTTTAGAACATTGAAAAAGCAAACTATTTTTCCAACTTCAAGTTCAAAAGGTGGAACTATAAAATGTACTGAAGAAAACAGGACGATTATGTTCTTCAGTTAAGTAAGGCAATTTGACTTTGGGACCAAGACCTGGGAAAGAGCCTCTCATCCCCACTCCTGCCCATTGTCTGCATGTCCTTCAGGAAAACAGACAAACAAAAGATCTGAGAGCTCCACAGAGGTGACATCTTGATATTTCAGGTACATGGGTCTGCCCGGAAGAAAACAGCTCAAAGGGAGCCCCAATTTAAAATGCATCTGACTGTTAAAGTCTGCCTGTTGTACTTCCACGTTTCTTAAGTTAAAAATGCCCCTTGGGTTACTCAAACAGTCGGAGCAGAAATTTAGGCTGGAGAGCTTGGGACACAAAGGGGCATTAGTTCTGTCCCTGGGACACGGTTTGAGTGTGATCCGCCTGTGCGAGGAAGACATGAATCGTGCACAGGGTCCTTTCCATTTTACTGCATCCGTATGGAGGATCCACACTCCCCTCTCTCAGCATCAGGACAAACATGAGAACTAGGACCCTAACCCACACCTGCTCCTGAGTGGTCATGCTCCTTGCTCTTCTGAGACCCAGAAGGATATGATGCTGGGTCACAGAGGAGCAGAGCCCCGGTTCCTGACTCCCTGTGGCCAGGCATATTCACTCTGAGCAAACCATGAACTTCAAATGTCTATTTCCTTGCTACAAGAATATTACTCACTTATTTTCTCATTGCATGCATTTTCGCTCACAGAGCTGGGGTGGCTTTAATTTAAGTCAGCTCTGTGCCCCATTATCCTCAAACTGGCTTCCTCCCATCCTCAACGTCTCCTCCTAATTCATTGAGAAAAGAGAAGTGGGATCCAGCCACTCACCTGCCTGCACCCCTCAAAATCTGAGCGTCTGTTTTAGGTCTAAAAACGCCTGTTGGATAACAAAAGTGTCCTTCCTCCCACCAGAGCTGATTCCTTGCACTTACATTCTGGATCTCATGTATTAACTATTGGAGGACCTTGAATTTTAGGTGACCCTGCATGGACATCTTTCTCCCTCTGTTCAAACATATCTCTGAAAAAAAATAAAAATTAGTTATTTACCTGCTCAAATTCCTCTGCCCTCATTTTCAACAATATTTCAGAAATTTTATGTATCTAATGTATTTGAATTGTTTCACTTTAAGGGAAAAAAATACATCCTCATTAATAATGGGTATGTTCATGGGTACATTTACTTTTGGAAACTATTAACGTTGACCCTAACTATAGCCTGGAACCCATATATTCCAAGTTTAAGTATTTATCAAAGAGAAATATGTGCATGTGTACACCAAAAGACATATATGAGAATCTTTATGGTAGCCAAAATTGGAAGCAGCCCAAACATCTATCAGGAACAAAATGAATAAATAGATTGTAAAATGTTTCTATGTTGGAATACTACTTAGCACTGAAAATGTATGAAATACAGTTGCAAGGACACTATGAGCTAATCTTACAAACACAATGTTAAGCGACAGAACCCAGATACCAAGGAACATGTGTGCCATGATTCTATTTACAAATTGTTTGAAATCAAGCAAATGGAATTTCTAGCATTAGAAAGGAGGCCTAAACGGTTGTGATGAGGAGGGGTACACTGAAGGCCCTGGAATCTGGGAATGTTTAACTTCTTGATCTGGTTGTAACCAGTTTGGTTAATTTTGTAATGATCCATTGAGCGATTAACTGAATAAATCTTACCTGTTTTATAAAGCCATGTTATACTTCCACATTTCTAAAGTTAAAAATAAAACACCATAAAAAATGCTGTTAAGACCTTTGTCAATTGTTCCAAGACCCATTTTACTCTCTCCACACAGGCAAATTCATATTTGGATTTTTGTGCATCCTCCCAACGAACCAAGAAGGATGCACAGGAAACACATGAGCCAGAGTCAGGCGTCAGCAGTCAGCATGAGTTAGTGGTACGCATACTAATGGCTATGAGTTTGCTAACCCTGGCCCTCATCCTCCTAATCCACTACGATATGTTTAAACACACACACACACACACACACACACACACACACACACACACACACATATATATATATATGTGTGTGTGTGTAGAATTTTATTCATAAAGTAATCTAAATAAATGATACTATATGTAACTTCCTTTTTGTGTTTTATAGCTTCTGAACTGTATGGGTAGATTTTTGTGCATTTATATTACTTATTCCTTTTAATTGCTCTGTGTTTCCCCACCTTAAGAACACAGCACATTTTGTTTCTCTATTCCACTACTAACCAGCATCAGTCCTCTCTCATACTTTTTGCTGCTATCAAAGCCACCTCACAGTGACTATATTCCTGCTTATCTCCTACTGCTCCTGGAACCAAGGTTAGCCTGGACAGCCACATGGGGACAAGTAAAGAAGAAGCCCATTTTGCAGATGTGATTAAAATCAAAGAGCTCAAGAGGGAGCGATGATCCCAGATGATCCAGGTGGGCCCTAGGGAACCGCTTGGGGCCTTATAAGAGAGAGGCAGGGGCTCAGAGTGGAGATAGAAGAGGTGGTAATATTAGGTAGGAGTTCAGGATACCAAGATGGCAGAGACAGGACATTAGAAAGAAGCTGCTGGAAGAAGGACATTAGAAAGAAGCTGCTGGAAGACAAGGAGAGGAGTCCTGTCCCTGTTGATAATAAATCCATGACCAGGACAACTCCCACCACTGAGGACTATCACCATGGCAACTCCCACCACAGGTTCAGATTTTAAAATGACTAAGGAGGGTAAAGTGGTCAGTATTCTAATAAGGTTTCATAAAGTAGCCAATGGGGGGAGAGATAGGAAAATATTCTAATCACATATTGTAAAGCAACCAATGGGAGCAAATAGGGTCAGGTCCATGTAGGGAAGAGACCGCCCTACAGCTCAGGATGGAAAACCCTCATTTCTGGACGGGGACCTCGAGCCTCTCTCTCGCTGGGCCCCCTCTGCTCTAGCTGACAGAGTGCTATCTGTCTTCACCTTCAATAAATCTGTACTTCACCTGTCACCTCTGTGTGTCTGGCTCAGTCCTTTATTCAGGACACCAAGGTCCTGGACTTCCACCGGCCACCCCAACAGTAATAGTAACAGAATCCGCAGGTTGTAGGGATGAGAGGAGAAGACCTCGAGCCCAGGAACACAGAAGACTTGCCCAAGATGTAAAAGAGCAGGAAACATTCTCCCTGCCGATCCAAAACCAAATTGGCGTTATTGAGGCTGTGAGATTTCTGATGAGTTGTTACAGCAGCCACAGGACATTGATCCATCTGGGCAGAGGAGAATCCAGGTCACCCACACATCAGTGATGACCATTTTGCCTCACCGTAGTGAGGTCATTTTACATTCAGCTTTGTGAATGTCCCCCTTGAGTCTCTCCAAGGCCTTTTCATCTCTGCCCTGGATTCTGTCAAACACTCGTGGCACCAGCCATCATGTGGGTCCTCAGGTTCCGGGCCCCAGTGCCCTTGCCCTCACTGCCTGCTGTTCTGTGAGGCAGTTTGAGGACCAGGAAAGGAAGTGTCCCTACTCCTCAGCCCCTTCCTCTCTTGGGCTGATTCTGTAGTTGTCAATTTAACTGGTGTCCGTCTTCTGTCACATGTGTAGATGCTTGGTTTCTTGATCCTCGGCCAGGAAAAGGAGAAGTTGTGCTCAACTCTGTGAGGCTTCCTGTGGCCCAGCTGCCTGGGGGAGTCATTTGTGGCCTCGCTGGCTGAGATTCTTGTCACCATGAGGCCTTGATCTGTGGTTTACAGTGCTGCTGCCTTGAAAGTCATTCTCTCATTTCATATCAATTTGCCTTTTAAATTTCATTTGTTTTTAGAAAGACAATTTCAAAGTGTTTCTTTTGTGATACCCGTGCTCAGTTTTTGGAACATGTAGCCACACTGGTATCTCAGGAGGTAGATACTGGAACAAGATGTATACCTGCACCCCCCAGAGGAGGGCAGGAGGAAATAAGGACAGAGGGAGGGAAGATGCACCATCGCTGAGGAAATACTCCTCCCCAGACTCAAACCTGGATCTGCTGTGTCATCCAGAACACCATTACCTAATTACAAGAAATGCACGAGACAGGGGAGAGTATTAAATGACACCCAGGGCCATCTACGGTCAACCCAGTTTCTTCCACAAATGAGTTTTAAACGATAAAAGAAGAAAACATAGGAGGAGGGAGCTGCAATGGACATTATTTGGAGCACATTGGGAAATTGCATGGAAATGGAAGGAGACCCTCATTGTTATACAAAATTACATATAAGAGGATGTGAGGGGAAAGGGAAAAAAAACAAGGGGGAGAAATGAATTACAGTAGATGGGGTAGAGAGAGAAGATGATAGTAGAGGATAGGAAAGGCAGCAGAATACAACAGACACTAGTATGGCAATATGTAAAAAAGTGGATGTGTAATCGATGTGATTCTGCAATCTGTATACGGGGTAAAAATGGGAGTTCATAACCCACTTGAATCAAATGTATGAAATGTGATATGTCAAGAGCTTTGAACAACCAATAATAAAAAAAAATATTTTGAACAACCAATAATTAAAAAAAAAAGTTTTGACAAACCAAAAAAAATTAAAAAAAATAAAAACTATAAAATTAATTCTATTAATGAGAATCTATAATTTTCACACTGAATAAATAGATGGGTGGCTATAGACAGAAGATAAGAGAGATAGATGATGGATAGATTGATAGATGATAGACACATAGCTGAGAAAGAGAGAGAGAGAGATAAAGGAAGGAAGGAAGGAAGGAAGGAAGGAAGGAAGGAAGGAAGGAAGGAAGGGAGGGAGGGAGGGAGGGACGGAGGGACGGAGGGAGGGAGGAAGGAAGAGTCATTGTGTTATTTTTTTAATTTAAAATTTTTAAATTGATGGATAAGTGTATACATTTATTTTTCAGCATCTATTTGTGCTGAATAGAAATCTTAGGCCAGTCATGGTGGCACATGCCTGTAACCCCAGTGGTTCAGGAGGCTGAGGCAGAAGGATCATGAGTTCAAGGCCAGCCTCAGCCACTTAGCAAGGCCCTAAGCAACTTAGTGAGACCCTGCCTCAAAATAAAAGTATAAAAAGGGCTGAGATGTGGTTTAGTGGTTCAAAACCTCTGGGTTCAATCCCCTGTTCAAAAAAGGAAAAAGAAATTTATAGAATCCTAATGATTCTATGTCTTCTATATCTATTTTTTTTACTGCTTTTCAAGTCACCTTTTAGATTACCTTTTTATATGTTGAGTTAAAATTGTATTAGAAATGGTCAGGTGAGAGTCTTTTCTGTTTTTATTAATTTGTCTTTCTCAATAACATGCGAAACATTTTGCTTTATTGTATTTAACATTGCTATCACTCTCACTGTTAGTCTTTGATGCTATCCTTTGTTTTTCTTGTTTACTTGTTCTTCTTGTTATTATTTCTCCTTCTAGAACCTTCTATCAGAGGCCCTGCCAGTCACACTGCATTCCTGAAGGAAGGCAACTATGTCTCTAAACTCTTCTTTTTCATTGTTTCGTTCTTTCTTTTTCCTTTAACAACTCTGGGGAGCTTTGCAACTTTTTCCAGATCCTTGATTCTATCTCTGGCTGTTTTCTTTTAATAGCTCAGCACTTTCATTAACATTATCTGTTGGGCAACATTTTAATTTCTAAAAGTACTTCATTACTCTACAGTTTTTTTTTTTTTCTGTAGTAGTCTCTTTTCATTTTAGTGATAAAACCAGACCTTTCATCTCTGAAGATGCTAACTCGAATTAGGTTAAACATTTCTCCCATTTTCCAGCTAAATGACTCTTTCTTTCTTCTAGCAAAACTTTTTTTGTATGTTTTTTTATGTATGTATGTTTTTAAATTAAATTAAATCATAGTCTTTCTCTTTCCTTTAATGCTCAGTGACTCTTGGTTTATCCTGGTAAATAAGAAGCTACTTTGATTGATATGTTTTTTTTTGATATTAAGAATTTGATACTTTTTCTTCTAAGAGTTTTTTCTAATGTGAACATTTTGATAATATTTTCTATTAGAAACTTAAAAAATGAAACAATATTTATTGAATGTCATTTCTCTTTATCATTAGTTTTCTATATTCTAATTCCACTATTGTTGATTTCTCTACTGACATTATTTGTTGAACAGTAGAACACTAAACAGAATAAATCATTGACTGATACAGTTAATGGAACTTACACGATTTACGTGTCTCCTTATACTTATTTTTTTTTCTCTTATTTATAAGCTCTGTTCCATATTTTGAACAGTATTTTCATGCCATAAATTTCAAGACAAACCTCATTTCTGTTTCTTTATAGAAAAGAAACAGAATAAAAATATACGTAAACATTTTTCTTCTCCATGTATATTTTTTGCTCATGAAGAAATCCATTAGAGATATTCTAAGTGATAATTCACAGTTTATTGATTTTGCCTAGAATTTAGTCAACTTTCAGATCTATAGTTTTGACTCTTTCTTTGTAATTTACTTAGAGCTGGTTTTACGACAAACTGTCTATTCTTCTAGTCAGAGATTCCTATCCCAATATAGACTACATACACCATGGGGCACATTTCACATTCTCTCCTCCTACTCGGTTTTATGCATGGCCCCCTGTGCACCTTCGCCAGAATAACCAGAAGGAGGGAGGAAGTACACCCTGAGGACATTTCTTGCTCTGTTTTTAGATGTGTTCCTGCTCTTCTGGGTTAACTGCATTGTTTATGCTCTCATTAGAGTTAATCAGTCTCTGGCTGTGGGTTGAGTCTGTGCAACCTGCAAACTGCTCTTTCCCCAAGTTCAGCCCTTAGATAATAGTTGAAGTGAAAAATCACAAGAGAAACAGGAATGGGGTTGGTTTAGGGACGCAGCCACCGAGGTTGAGTGAAATAGCAGAAAAGCCTGGAAATGCTCCATCCTCACCAACGCCTCTGGGTGCCCTGCCGTGGTCATCTGCATTTCCATCCTTCTCTAAAAGCAGAACTGGCCCCGAGGATACTAGTCCATTTCCTAGGCAATTTTTCTCTTTCAGACAGTTGTGTACCATTTTCTCACACTAACATCTGAGCAGTTGGAAGTGATTTTCATTTCAATTAAAAATGAATTATAAAGGGAAGGTATATCACCCAGATGGAAAACAGAAGGATGCAGAGACATCAGTGCACCCTCAGGCCCTGACTGCATGCTCAAAGGATAGCACTGCCTTGACTTCTTGACACCAATCATCCTGTGCGTTTGGACCTCAATCTACCTGTTGATCAGATACCAAACACCAAGCTAAAAATGAAGTGAAGCATCGAAACATCACTCAGTTAAGAAATATATATACCTTAATGAGTATTAAGACTGGGTTATCAAAAGGAGAGTGGGGCAAGACATAGGAAAAGCAGAAGGAGCTAAGGAGAGCTTAGTCACCAGGAGTCAAAGGGTGACATCACTGGTATTAAACTCTGGCTCTTAATGGCTGTGTTACCCTAAGATTGTTGCAAACCATCAACCAAAATGTGCTTGACCTGAAAAGCATCCATTTCAGTAAAACATTGAAGCGTTGACACATCAAACTTGACCATATTTCAATGACTCTGTATGTTTTAGATTTTATTTTTTTTAACTCAAAATGGAAAGGTTTGGCAAACTTCTTATATTTCCATCAAAATGCCATACATCCTATGAGACAACCAGGTGGGAGTACAAAGGTAGCCTCGAGTGTGGTGAGGCTATAGAAGCAATATGGAGGCTGCCCTTCCTCACTTGATGGATAATTATTCTTTAATTAGAACGTACATTTTTGTATTCCCTGAGGAAAGATACACTCTGTAGGAACCAGATTGAATGATGGGTAATAAAGCTATAATTTGAGTGACAGCTGGTGGTAGCCCATTGCATGCATTGGACACGATGCTTAGATTTCTTACAGTCTTCACTGTAGATCCCTCAAGAGGTGCGGTGCAGAGGATATTGTGCCATATACAAGGCAAGTTTACTAAAGCTTTTTAGAATATTCTCAAATGATGTGGCCTTTTGTTTGTAATGGGGCTTTTGCTATTGGTAGCAAATGGATGTTCAAGCAAAAAGGCTCATTGAGCAGTTTGCCACGGATTGGTAAGTTCGAAACCCCAACACAGAGTCTGGTCACTGCGCCCAGACACACGGCTGCATTGACTCCCCTGAACAGTGGCCAAGCCTGAGGCAGTCTAGAAGAGAAATCAGCTTTCTTTAGAGTCCATTTTCTTCCCTCAACTCTTCTTTCCCTCTTTTCTGTTTCCTTTCTAGAATCTTACTGTATCCATGGACTCTTCTTGTACCAAATGAGACTCACCCCAAAAATTCTCCACTATAGATCATGTGTAGATTGAAATTGTTTAAATGACCTATTCTGGGAATATTTGTCTTCGGTCCCATTTTTAAGTCCAGTGGACAGAGGGTCTTTTCTGCCACCCTTCAGAACATTCCATGTGGAATCTAACTCCATCAACCAGAACCAACATAATAAGCAAGACAAAATGTTCTCTGAATTACAGACGTAAATCACAGACCTGTCTTTCCAAGGCTAATAATTTTATACTCTTCAATAAGGCCGTGAAACACAAAGAGATATTTTTGCAGTTGTATTATTTTCCACGCTGTGAAAATACCATCGTACCCAAGTAAGACTTCCCTTTTCAGACAGGGAAAAAGGACTATTGTTTGGGGAGAATGTACATAAGCTAAAAATGTATTTATTGATGGTAGAATCTGCAATCGGTTAACAATCAGCCAGTATTTGGTTATCCATTGCTGCATAACCAAGAACTACAAAATCAAGAAGATCAAAACAATGTGTATCATCTCACAGTTTCTGTGGATCAGAAACTCAGACATGATTCAGCTTTGGGTCAAGGTTGTTCACAAAGCTCTGATTGAGGTTGCCTCAAATTCTGCTTCTGTGCTGACCGTCAGAGTGGTGGGTTGGATTATTTCTCACAGGCTGTTGGACTGGAGGCCTACATCGTTCACCTACTCTTGGGGTGAGGCGGCCCTCGGTTCCTTACATTTGTGTCTCCATAGGGCAGCCACATATGGCAGACTGGGTGAATCGGGTGAGCAAATAAAGAGCCGTAGAGAGAGTATGAGCAAGATGGAATTGGGATCTTCTATAACTATTCTCAGAGGTGACACCCATCACTTTTCCCATACTGTGTGCAAGTCACTGGGTCCAAGTCTCACTCACAGGGAAAGGAATACACAGGGTGCAAATACCAGGAGGTTGAGATCATCGGGAGCCATTTTAGAAGCTGCCAGCTATTGCTTAGCAGAAAGGAAAACAGGCACATTAAGAGGAAATGGAATTCTCAAAATGAATGTCTTAGTCTGTTTGTGCTGCTATAACATAATGCCTGAGACTGGGTAATTTACAATGAATAGAAATATATTGGCCCACAGTTCTGGAGACTGGGAGGTCCACCAGAGTTTAGCATCTGGTCGTATAATCACATGAGGAAAGACAGAAAGGCAAGAGAGAGCTAAATCTGAGCTTTTAAAATAGCACAGACCTTGCCTATGAGGGTGGATCCTCCATGGTTGAATCACCTCTTCAGTGTCTATACTTCTTATTTTTATGCTGGCAATAAAATTTCAACATGAGTTTGGAGAGGGAAAAAAGTTCAAATCATAGCCTTATGAGTAAACACTCCTGTGAGCTCTTTCCGTCAATATCTTCCTTCCATACCATCATTATCTTCAGACTTGAGAGCAATCATGGCAAAATCAACATTTCCTGCTTTTTATATTGCTACTGGGTGCTAACATTAAAGTGTTTTTTTTTAAAGTCATTCAGTAACCAAAAGCAGTCGTAGAGCCAAATAAAGCATCTTAGTAATATAGCACAAATTAATAACATATGATTGATAAAAATACTAGCTGGCCAAAGAAAAAATACTAGCTGGCCAAAGATCTCTACTTTGGTCCTGGGCTTGGAGTACTTTGGTCCTGCGCAGTGAGCACTGTTCAGTACTTACCTAAAATGGGTCTTGACATGATGTGAGAGTCAAATGTAAGAAGCCTTAGTGGCCACACATTTGGTCATCAGTGACGAGCAGAGTTCACCAGTGGCCATTAGAGAGCCCTAGGAGCAGGGTGCTGAGCAGCACTGTATCTCCCCAGAACAGGCATATCCTGTCTCCTCTGAGGGTGAATGTCATGCTCCAGGGAACCCCAAACAGTCATGCAACTGTAGTCGATGTCATCGGTGATTCATGCAAAATATTGTCTCAATTCTTCTCACACTTTCTATTTTTGATGCCCATAAAATTTTTCTTTTTTATTCTAAGCAGGAAGTCCCCACTGTGATGTGCTTTCACTCAATTTTTTTTTTAACAAAGCCATCAAAACAGCCTCATCAAAACAGCCAAGTAAAAGCACAGATGGGCAAGGGTTGAGGGCACTCTGAAGACCAGTCGCCCTGCTTGACTGACACAGTCCCGGTTCCTGACAGATGCGCATGTGTAATCCCCGCAGGGCAGCAGAACACCACGGTGCCCTGTCCCTCTTGGACCTTGGTTGCCTACAGAGGCCCAGGCCTGCCCCCTACTAATGAAGGATGCAAGGAGTTGCTTGCTACTCATGAAAGCCACCGCTTAGCTGTTCTTGTCCTCAGACACTTTCAGGTCAAAGCTATTTTCTTGTCCTTATGCTAAACACATATAGCACAAAGACATTTCCCACTTTTGAGCTAAACAATACTGAAACCAGGCAAAAGCCATTAGTAAAACAGCTTCTCAAGACCCACACCTTAGACCGTCAGTGCTTTCTTTAGGACCCTGATCTCACTGTACACGCCCACCTAGGTTATTGGCAGAGGCTGCCCTCAGCCCCCACCAGTTCTGCTTTTAAAATGCTACCTTTAATCCACCCATCCGGGTTCCTAAAACCCTGTAGGTCCCTTCTTTCTGACCCTGTCACCATTTTGGTGGCTTACCCCTGTGCTACAATGCAGTTCATAAAGGCAGCCTGGCTTGGTCAACAGGAATGGTATTAGTGATCTCTTTTGGGGGAACTGACAGCTGATGCTTGGGATCTGCGAACCTACAGCAGAGCCCTACCATTAACATGGCATTGCAAAAACATGGTGATGCACTTTGGTTTAATTAATTAGCATACTAAAATGATTTTGAAATTGGTCAGCCATATGACCTTAGAAGACCTTAGGTCTTTCAAGGCCTTTCTGAGATTGACTTTTATCACGTAGCACCATTTCTTTAGGGTGCGCCCCATTTATTGTGTGGAATGATCACCCTTTTTACTGCTGAGTCATATTCCGTGAGATGAGGGCAGGATGGTTCCAATAACCAGTAGCCCACTGAAGAACATTCGGGTGAGTTTTAGTTTAGAGCTGTTACAGTTGTTTTGTATATTTATGTACAAGTTTCTTCATGAAAATAACTTCATTTGTCTGGGATAAGTGCCAAAAAGGGCAATTTCTAGGTCTAGGTCTTTCGAATCTAAAACATGTTCCTTATTCATTGCTGACGTCAAGTGTTCATGGAGTCATTTCTTTGTGAAGCCATTGAAAGTCTGATAGATGTCAATGAAAAGGATGGATTTGCTTAGCATGAAGGTTGGCGCCCATGCAGGAAGCGTGGGGTCTCCGTCTCTGTCCACTGTCTCTCCCGGAGGGTATTTCCCTCCTTTTTAACAGGGTCTCTGCTGTTGCAGGGAGGTAGGAAAGATTACAAAGAGAAAAAAGAGTTTCCTCCTTCCACAACAGAGATGGTTCAGAAATGAGGCTGAGAGGCCACCAGTCCCAGACCAACTTGGCACAAATAGGACCCCATGTTGGTGAGGCCATCCATGTTTCCCTCTGTAGGTGGCCACCCACCTGGGGAAGGTCCCATTACTTCACAGATCCTGGCTCCAAGGACAAGAACAACCTGGTGGGGGTTCTTCTTGGGAAGTGAAGGAGAATCGCCATTGGCTCCTGGTTTTTCGAGGATTGAACACAAAACCTTAATGTAAGACACCTGTCATTTTAATATAGAGGTTGTTTGGGAATTCTTGTTCCTGGATGTGTGTTTGGGAATTCTTGTTCCTGGTCGTTCCTCGGGGCCACAGTCCCTCCCGAAGACTCTCTCCGCCCTCTGATCTTGGGGTCACAGACTCCCTCTTCTTGTATTTCCTTCATAAGACACACACATCATCTGCTGTGAACCTCGAGAGTCCTCCACCAAACCCAGTGTCTAATGGCACAGAGGTCCATGGGTCCCCCATCTCTTACCTAGAGCCAGATCATTTGGTCCACATTCCTTATTATTTACTATTAACTGTGAAATAAAAAGCATGAGCCAGTTGCAGTGCCACACAATGGCACACACCTGCAATCCCAGCCTCTGAATGGCAGAGGAAGAAGGACTGCAGGTTCAAAGCCAGCCTCAGCAACTTGGTGAGGCCCTAGTTGACTTAGTGACACCCTGTCTCAAAAAAAAAAAAAAATCAGAAGGAAAAGAGCTTTTTCTCCTCCTCCTCCTCCTCCTCCCCCGTCTTCTTTCTTCCTGAGTGGGGTGGGTTTCCCTTGAACATCAGAATCCAGATTCTTCAGCTCTTTGGACTCTGGTTTTATACCCATAGACCCACAGAGAGCCTAAAACAGTTCAATCAGGACATACTGAAGGCTGTATTTTTGGTCACCCTGATCCCAAGGTGACTCTTTTCAACCTCTGTGACAGGGATTGGACCCAGCAGCACTAAACATTGACCCACATCCTGAGGTTTCTTTTTAATATTTTATTTTGAGGCCGGCTTTGATCCTCCTGCCTCAGCCTCCCTAGCTGCTGGGATTACAGGTGTGCACCACTGCACCCAGCTTGAGTCAGTTTCTTAATCAATCTCTCTCTCTCTCCCTGTCTGTCTGTCTGTCTATCTATCTCAGAATCCAGTAGTTCTGTTCTCGGGAGAAAGCTGACCCACTGACTTCACAAGTGCTGTGCAGTTTTTGCAGCCTGCTGGTCCCTCGCTCCAGCTAGAATGCTGGATTTATGGACTATTTTCAGCACATTCCTTCCTTACTATCTTTCTCCCTCTGGGAATATGTTAGACCTATATTTCTTGACTCCTTTGAGCCTGAGGGAACACCTATGACTAATTCTGGCCAACAAGTTGTAGGCAGAAAAAATGTGTCCCTTTCGTTCCAGAGGGAAATAGCTATATTAATGTCCTTACTCCAGCTGGACAGAGAACCCTAACTTGGGCACAGAGGACAAGTAGCAGGATAGGAAGTAAAATTTTGCTGTTTTATGTTACTGAGATCCTGGTGCTATTTGTTATCACCACATAATATAGCAGATCCTCACTAATACAAGTGAGAAGTGTGCTTCTGCAGAACAATTTTCTGACTTATTTCCAGGATTATTTCTGATGCTAAGCCAAGAGCTGCCTTGATTCAATGAACAGAGGAGTAGCCAGAAGAGGAAATTCATCCAAGAGGTATCTAGGGATAAGAGCAACTCTACACCACAGGTAAACGAGATGAATGTGGACAATCAATGTCTCATATGGCCAGGGGTACTTAGGGATGCAGTAAGTGACCCTTAGCCAGGGGCCTGTTTCTTTCTGGTGGGTGAGAGAAGGTCCTATCAGAATCAGTGCAGTAAACATGCAATTTGTCCAAAACACAAGCAAATACAAGTGATTCCACAATACCTCCATAACATTTCTTTGTCTTTCCTCTCTTACTTTTTAGCAGAAACCCTCAACACATACAGGATGACGGGATGATGTGTGGCAATAAGTTTCTCAGGAAATTTGAGTTGAGAGATTCTGGGGTCAGATTATATGGCAAAATAATAAGAATGCACTAAGAGACCTTTGAATTCATTGCTACCTGATATAACAAGGTCAGGTACTCAGGTGAGATCTGCCCTCCTAAACTGTCCTTAGACTTGGCTCTAGAGAAGAGAGAATCAGATTTTTCCTTTCTCCTTTCCTTTATGTGAATGCTGTGCAAATACTTTCTACTCAGTAAAGGTGATCAACTAATGCTCAAGGCCAAACACACGGTCACAGCCCAATTGAGCTGTTCTGTTACCTTAATAGCATGAGAGACATTTTTATGCTACCGAAAGGACTCACCTCCCACTCTCACCTGCCCTTTGCTGATTACAGGGTGTACCTGAGATTCTTAAACCAAAGCAGGCAAAAGTTGTGTTTCTAAGGTTTCCAGGAATTTTGGAAGTTTCTTATTTCAGGTGGCACCTAGAAGTAAAATTTGGTGGGAAGGTAGAGGGGAAATAGAGGAGTTAAGCATTATGGGGAACAACAGGAAGGTCACCTGACATGAATGACATCTTGCCTTGAAGCTGCCTTTGTATCTATGTTACCACTGGTACCAAAATCAACTTTATTTATCATTAAGGGAGAAAGAAATGGAGGCCAAGTGGCATCTGCTGTACTGTGAAATAATGATTTTTGCAATGACCCAAAGAGAGAGATGGAATGACAGATTGACCCGGCACATAGCATCGTCTTCCACAGACACCACACATTTTCAGACTCTGAGCCATCAGAGTTACATTCCACTGAGAGCAGCTATAGAGGAAAAAAAAAAAAATACCTGCGTCCCATTGAACTTATTATGCTAATTTGATATTAATGGATAGTGCAATGGCTTTTTAAAAACTACTGTGGAATTTGGCTTTTAAGTTGCAGAAATGTCATGAGCTTACGAAGTCAAGTTCTGTAGGTATACACAGTAGGCAACATTAAATTGTAAATAGGGCCGAACTCCAATCAGTTTTCCCAATCTCTTTTTTTTCAAAGTTACGCATTCATGGCTCGCGGTAGAGAAGTACTGTTTGGAGGGGATTGTGGAGTTTGGGGTAACTGCTATGGGTGAGAGAAGAAGGGGGCAAAGTTCAGAAGTCAAACCCCTTTCGTGTGCGTAGGGGTGGGGCTTCTTGAAGAATTGATGGGACTATTTAAACAGCTAGCAATGGGGCAGTGTAAGAGGTGAGACACCTTCTATGATGCCATCATCTTTAGTTGCCCCAGATCTTCAGTTTTATTTGGTAGGTGATTAAAAGACAGTTATCTTTTGGTTTCTGTGGGCTCCAGGACCCCGGCAGGCACCAAGCTCCATGGATACTCCAGTCTCTTCCATGAAGTGGTATGGTATTTGCTTATAACCTACACCTGCCCCGATACTTTAAATCATCTCTGGATAATTTATGCCTAATTCAACACAAATGCTATGTAAATGGTTGTTGTACTGTATTCTTAAGGGAATCATGATGATAGTCTGTTCATGTTGGGTTCAGATGTAATTTTTTTTTTTAACAAGTTTGATCCCGAAATGCAGAGCCTGTGGTATGGAGAATGCACATTTTGCATCAGGACAACGTGGATAACAAAGAGACCACTCCCACGTCCCCTTTTTCCTGTCCTTCCAGAATCCTGGTTCATTGAGGACAGCAGTGTTTCCAGTGCTATAAGAGGTGTTCCCACTTCTCTGCATTTGCTGTAGAGAGGATGTCCTGCCACGTAGAGCCAGGCAATGAAACATAAATGCAAGTTATCAGGCAGGGCTTCTAGAAGGCTTCTGTAAAGGACTAATGGAGCTCGGATGCTCTTTCTCCCCCTGCTGTGGCTCAGCTGCCAGTGCTACAGCGACCATCTTTGCAAGTAACCAAGGTGGAAAAGTCCAGAGAAATCCCCCAAATCCCTGGCATATTTCCCAAAGACTTTCTAATAACCCCTGTGGGAGACCACCCTTACACGTGACTGAGTCACACTCCCCTCCCCCGCTGGGTGCTGTGGCGCTCAGTAGTAGAAATGTGGCAGAGCTCTCCCCACCCTTCTTGGGTCCGAGGGTCGGTGTCTCCTGCATGGGTGTGTCTTGCTGCAGCCCATGGGTGAAGCCACATGTACCTGTTCCTTTGTAATATAACCCCTTGCCCTGTTTAGGAAAGAATTTTCCATGGAAGTGCCTTGTGTGTGTGTCCCCTTCTCTTACTGAGCCCTTGGGTGTGGCCTACCCAGGTGTCAGTCAACCTGCTGACAGTGGACATCATGAAGATAGACTAAGCCCCCTGAAACCTGAACCCTGGCCTCATTTGAATAGCTTCTCTCAATAAAAGGGGTCAGAGCCTGCTCTCACGCTCTCTCTCTCTTCCTGCGGACCCTTAAGAGGAGCCGTCCCAGCGGCCCCAAAGAAAACGGTCTTTGAGTCTCCTGTGTGGTTATTTCATGCAGCCCAGTCAGCCCAGTTCAACTGGAGTGACCCCTGAGCCTTTTAGTTGCGAAAACAGAAACCAGGCACCCCCATAGAAAATCTTGCTGAAGCCCTTGGCCTGTGGGTTTCTGTCATGTGCCCATGAGCACAGGTTTCAGGAGGTGGGTGCCCAGTGCCCATCACTGTCAGGATGCTTCTTGGAGGGGGTCCTACCTTTCATGGAGACCCTGGCCCCCAGCAAGATGGCCAGTGGCCCCAGCCAGCCTGGCAGTCCTCCTGATTTCATGAGGAGTCACGAGATCTGCCTCAGGAAGAGGGAGCAGGAGCCCACTGCCAACCCCTCACAAAGAACTCAGAATGTTAAAAAAAAAAAATCTGTCAAAGGAAGGGTAAAAATGGCAATTTTGAACCGGCTCTATTTAGCAGTTCCTGAAAGCAGCTATTCTGAGTGTGCGTGAATGAAAGCGACAGTGGATTCTGAAAGAGTGTGGAAGGAAACAGTGAAAAATGTAACCGAAAAAAGAATGTTTATAGCACAGCAATCCTAAACTCCATATTTTAGTTCAATCCTCCTTAATTAGTAGAAAGTGTGGCGTTACAATTAGAAAAGAAAGAAAGAGTGGAGGTTTGCAGGAGGTAGGGTACTAAAGGCACTCTCCCATATCCTGCCCAGGCCCCCGTTCTCCTTGAATGGATATGATCACTGCTGCAGAGCAGGGAGTGTGTACTACAAGCCAACACCATGCCAGATCTGTTACCTATCTGCAGTCTCATTTAATCCTAGTGACATGACCATCACTCCCAGTTAAGTGAGGAAAGTGGCATTGCAATCTGCTGTCAATCATAGCTCTTGATGGCTTTGACATCATTCTCTCTACCTGAAACCTACAGCAGAAGCCAACAGCCCTACTCTAAAGACACTACAAAGCTTTCTGTTTTAAATGTGATGGACAAAAAAAAAATCTCAATTAAGAGGAGTCTTCAATTAATTGAGTGTTCCAGGTAATTTAATTTCCTGACTTCATTTGAGCTCTACCCAGAAAAACTTTTCCATTAAAATGCATCGTCTATAGAACACACTTTCTTGACTTTGTGAACCCAATTTAAGTTTTCTTTGATAATTAAGTCACTGACAGAGCCTCGGGATGGCTCTTGCAAAAATCACTTATGGTTCAGTGGCACACAGTGCTCTGTGCTGTGTCAGACTTTTAAATTTTTACCAATCTTCTACTAATTAAGGATGCAAAGGGTATCTCTAGGCATGGGGCCATTTGGGTTAAACAATATTTTATGTGTCTTTTAAATACTTCTAAGAATATTTCCAAAATGCCCATGAATATTCATCATGTGGTTGCTGGCTCTCAAAATTACAGTCCTCTGGCCTTTAAAAAAAAAAGGGGGATAACTTCTAGGAAGGGCTTTGCTAAATGATCTCGTCATCCTTATTTGCACATCACTGCGCATGCTTACACAAGCCCAAAGCCTGTTGTCCTCATGTCAAGTGTGCACCATATGTAATCACATGTGCTGTACTTAATATAACTGGCATCTCAGTAAGACTGGTTACACCAGAATCACCACAAGCAATGAGAAGTGTGTTGTGCTATGATGTTATGACAGCTACCCTGTCACTGTGAAATAGGAAATTTTCAGTTCTGTTTTACCATCTAGGGGTGCTGGGTTTATTGCATCTGTTCAGCAAAAAATTAAAGAACAGGACAGAGTGTTAGGGTTTGGGTGTGAGGTGTCCCCAAAAGCTCACATGTGAGACTATGCAAGAAGGTTCAGAAGCGAAATGACTGGGTTGTGAGAGTCTGGACCCAATCAGGGGATTAATCCCAGATAGGGATTAACTGAGAGGTAACTGAAGTGGTGGGTGTGGCTGCAGGGGGTGGGAATTGGGGCGTGGCTTGTAGGTATACATTTTTGTATCTGGACAGTGAAGTCTCTCTACTTCCTGATCATCATGTGAGCTGCTTCCCTCTGCCACACTCTCTGGCCTTTAAGTTCAGCCTCACCTGGAGCCCTGAGGAATGGAGCCTGCCTTCTATGAACTAAGACTTCTGAAACTGTGGGTCCTCAGATAAACTTTTCCTCCTCTACAATTGTGCTGGGCAGGTCTTTAATCACAGCAGCAAAAGAACAAGCTGACTGAAACACAAAGTTAGCAAGCAAGCAGCAGGGTTTCTGCAAGAGCCACAGAGACAGACTTCTCCAAAGAGAAGGGCCTAGAGCTGGGAGTCCAGTGGGGGGTTTGGCCTGTTCTTTTTATGGTTTCTGGAATTTCCTCCTTTCCTTATGTCCTCCATTCTTGAGCAGTGCCCCCTCTGACCATGAGTCTGTTTTAGTTTTTCTTCTGGATTCCCCACTTAGGAGCACCAAAGTGTCTGTCTGATGGGATCCCCTGCTTGTGTCCATGAGCAATTTCACCCAGCAGGAAGTTGACCTCCTCAGAAGACTCTCTCCATGCTCCTTGGTTCTGGCCCCACCCCAATATCCCCACGGGCCATCTTGCCCTGAGGGCCCCAGCCCTTCTATGTCTCCCTATCATAATCATAAGATAATGATCATATATGTGGTCTGCTACTAAGACACCATTATATGGCTTGCAAATGCATAATTTCCTAATGATGAGTTTAACACCATGGTGGTAACAGATGCCTGGGGAGACCAGGGAAGAAGACTCTGGGTGACAGGAGAATGAAGGTGGATCACGATGAACCAGAAAAGGAAGGATGCAGAGAAGGACACAGAGAGAAGGAGAAATAACACTCTGCACCCACTGTGAGCAGTAGTGTGTGATGTATGTTTATAACATACAGCTCCCAGAATGAGAGAGAAGACCCAGGCGTAGAGTCTTTTTCAAGATGGAAATATTCTGGCCAAGGCCCATTTCAAGTTACTGATTGAGGACTTGGGAAACAAATCAGTTCTTGTGACCCAGTGGGAACTGGCCCCTGACCGCCAGGGACCAAGGGAGTGAATAGAAGTGAGGATGAGCATCTCTGGGTGTGGGAATGCCTCCACCCCCCTTCACACTGGACAGCCAAGAGTCTGCACACTTAAAGACCCCCTGCATGGAGGACTGGGACCCCGGGATGCCCTGTGATCAAGAAAAGCATGGTCCAGCTGAACAGGGAAAGCCCTGTGTGTGGAGGACACTGTGTATTCTAGGAACCATGGAGTCTCCTGATCGATCTCAAACATACTGGATTTCATTGCATGGTCAGGGTCTCTTACTGGTCCTCCATTTCTACCTATCAGAAAACTCTGACTCAGAGGAATAAGAGCCAACTGCGAACTGTGTCAGAGGTTGATTATTCTGTCACATTCCAGGACACTAAGATGGGGGATGGGGCTTCTCAGTGGACCCTGTTTTCATGTTTCCGGTGATGCCGGCCAAAGAGCCTGAGAGACTCAAAAGGGACTCAAGACATGGTCATTTATTTCATTCAAATTTATGTGTTTATTTTGATGCCAGGAATTAAACCCAGGGGTTCTTAACCCTGAGCCACATCCCCAGCCCTTTTTTAATATTTTATTCAGAAACAGGGTCTCACTGAGTTGCTTAGGGCCTCACTAAGTTGCTGAGCCTGGCTTTGAACTCGTGATCCTCCTGCCTCAGCCTCCCAAGCAGCTGGGATTACAGACATGTGCCACTGTGCGCAGCTTCCTTCGACTTTAGAAGGTGTTTCCCAGCCCCTGTGTTTATCAGCGTTTGCCTGCGATTTTGCATTCTTTATGCTATGACCTTCCTTTATTTCTCCAACAAGTTTGGGAAATTGTAACATGTTGGGGAAATGATGACTGAGCCACTCCACCCTCTCATGACACGTGGCCATCCTGGGCATGGGAGAGATCCACAGTCTATAAATCATGCCTCCCTATTTCCTGCATTTCAGGAGTCTTGACACCTGGGACTTTGCTAATTTGGAGGGATGCCCCTCTCAGGATGAGTCAGTTACTAGGAACAGTTAAGGACATCCCTAAAAGCACACCTTTCATATGCAAACTGAACAATCCAAAACCTACCCACCTCCCATCTAGCCCACCCACCTCCTAAACCAGATTCTCCCTGCCCCCATCAGCTAAGGGCCAGCTGACAGACAACAAGTAGGGACAGCCCTCAAATCTCAGAGCCCACTGGAATTACCCCAAACTCTCTGCCCTGCCCTGCCTTGTTCCATCACAATAAAAGAAAAAGAGAATGTTGCTCAGTGGTAGGACATTTGCCTATCATGTGCAAGGCTGTGGATCCCTAGCATTGCAAATAAAGAAATAAAGTTGGATTAAAATGGAAAATATTTTTTAAAAAATACGTCTGTCAAACAGGAGTAAAAAAAACACTACAAACGTTTGATAAGTTCATCCTTTACAGTACTTCATTTATTTATATTGTAAAGATTTTCTTTATTCATTTCTTATTCGAATTTTAAAAGGTGAAAGTTGACAAGAAGAGAAATACCAGTCTTTGAGAATATGAACCAGAGGTGTGGAGGCCCATCTCCCAGCTGACTCTGAGTTCCTGATGTGTATCCTAACGTTGTAATGGGAGTGAGGCGGGTATTCTGTAGTGCCCGACTTTGGGGCTGTTTTCTTGTTGTGCTGAAGCATGTGTGCACAGCAAGAACACATTAAGTCATGATGAGCACTTTGAAAGGAACTTCTTAAATGCCAGTGTGTATTTGTTGTTAACAAGATTGCAGGGGCTGGGATATAGCTCAGTTGGAAGAGTCCTTGCCTTGCATGCACAAGGCAGTCTAGAACTTTTGCTAGAATTAAGAAGAGATTTCACTTCTACTTTATTTCTCTTTTATCTTACACTCATTAAGAATGGTGCTGCTGGGGGCAGTGGCCCATGCCTATAATCCTAGCATGTTGGGAGGCTGAGACAGGAGGATCGCAGGAGTTCAAAGCCAGCCTCAGCTATGGCAAAGCACTAAGCAACTCAAAAAAGAGACTTTGCATCTAAATAAAATACAAAAAAGGGGGGGCTGGGGAGGTGGTTCAGTGGTCGAGTGCCCCTGATTTCAATCCCCAGTACCAAAAAAAAAAAAAAAAATAGAATGGTGCCTACAGATGTTCAGTGGGAAAATGTGGGTTTCCTTTATTCTTATTGTATTGCTTAATTATACATGACAAGAGAATCCATTTGGACGTAATTATACCAGCATGGAATACACATTATTCTTTTTCTGACATCAGTACCTCTCCATCTCCTTTCCTTTCTCACCCTCTGCTTCCTTCCTCTATTGATCTTTCTACCATTTACCCAGAGGAATTTTTTAAGTTCATTTCTTGTGGATGCCCATGAGGGTGAGATTCACTCTGGGGTCTTCATATATGAACATAGGAAAGTCACAACAGATTCATTCCCCTGTCTGTCCTTTTCCTGTCCCTCCTCCCTTCCCTTCATTCCCCTTTATCTAAGGCACTGAAAGTCTATTCTCCACACAAACACACTTTGTGGGTTAGCTTCTACCTAACAGAAAACAATCCACTTTTGGTTTGGGGGGATTGGTTTATTTCACTTAGTGTGATAGTCTCCAGATCCATCCATTTATGGCTGAGTAATAGTACACTGTGTCCTAAACTAACCCCTTCCATGTTGCTGGCGGCAAAGAGACTAAGGAGTTATAAAGGGAAACCAATAAGGACCGAAGTCTTATGATAACTAGGGTACTTTGGCAATGGAAGTGGTACTAAAATGTCAGACAGATGCCTGCCTCTTTGGGGCCCGTGGAGACTTGGGATAGAACAGGATGGATAAAAACCTCTTTTACTTAAGAAAAAGTTAATGAAGAGGTAAAGTGAGAACAATCCAGAAATGGGAAAATATTAAAGCCTGAACGTTCATGGCCCCGTGTGAGGAAGCACATTGGCTGGGCAGAGCTAGTACCTTGAGTCAAAGGAACCAGGCAGACATAGTCCCCAGCTGCAAGGTAGCACTGCAGCTGGGTCTTCTGTATTCTCAGGAGCCAAAGGAACTTGAGTCCCTGCTAAGAATGGTGCATGCACCAGACTGAGACTAGGTCAGTGTGAGGGTTGGACACTGTAGACAGCTGTGGCAGCTCCGATCCAAGACACTGAAGTAGTTCCTCCCAGGTAGCACACACAGGTGGGTGCCAACTCTATGCCTGAATTACCATTTTCTCTCAGTGACAACATTGGGACCTACTGTAATAGAGGAGACCAACAGCCTCACACAGATACCACCAATGTGCTACCTGGAAAATATTCACTGAGAGGGAACTTGGTTTGCAAGCAACCCCTCCCTCACACTACCCCAGGAGGTTTAGGGAGTTGGCCAGCATTTCCAATTAACTTGGGCTAATAGCAGCTGTTCTTAAACTTGATTCCATAATTACCTGGGGCCTTTAAATACCCTGAGAGATGCCACATTTCTGAGCTGCTCTATCATAATTTCTGGAGAGGGGTTTGAGAATCAGGAGTCAGCCAAACTTCTCCAGGTGATTTCAAAGTGCAGCAAAATTGGAAAACAAGTAGATTATAGCCTTGCTCCTAGAGAGAGGTTTATGCCCAGCAAAAATAAACTCAGTATTTATCCTAAAGAGTTTAAAGGCATCATACTAAAGCAATCCAAGCATACCCCTGTTTAGAGAAACATAATTCCCAATAGCTGAACTATAGGACCAGCCTAGGGGTCCATCAACAGATGTATGGTTGAAGAAAAGGTGGTATAAATACACCATGGAGTTTTATTTAGCCATAAAGAAAAATAAAATTATATCACTTGCAGGGAAATAGATGAACTTGAGAAGATAAAAGTGAAATAAGCCAAACCAGAAGGTTAAGGGGTGTACATTGTCTCTCTCATGTGGAAGCTAGGTAGGAATCCTTGGAAATCTGGGAATGGAACCACCATTTGACCCAGCTATCCCTCTCTGTGGTCTATACCCAAAGACCTTTAAAACAGCATACTACAGGGACACACCACATCAATGGTTATAGCAGCACAATTCACAATAGCTAAACTGTGGAGCCAACCTAGATGCCCTTCAATTGGATGAATGGATAAAAAAATGTGGCATATATACCCAACCAGATTTTACTCAGCAATAAAAGAGAATAAAATCATGTCATTTACAGGTAAATGGATGGCACTGGAGAAGGTAATGCTAAGTGAAGTTAGCCAATCCACCCCAAAAACAAATGCTGAATGCTTTCTCTGATCTAAGGAGGCTGACTCATAGGAGGGTAGGGAGGGGAAACATGGGAGGAATAGATGAATTCTAGATGGGGTAGAGGGGTGGGTGGGGAAGGGAAGGGGCAGGGGGCTAGCAAGGATGGTGGAATGTGATGGACATCATCATCCAAAGTACATGTATGGAAACACAAATTGGTATCAACATACTTCATATACAAGCAGAGATATGAAAAATTGTGCTGTATATATGTAATAAGAATTGTAATGCATTCCACTGTGGTTTATTTTTTAAAAATCAATGAAAAAAAAAAAAGAAAGATGTGTGCATGTGTTGCAGGGGGCCATCTCCCTAAAAATTCAAAGATCAGCAGAGGAAAGAAAGGGAGAAGGGAAGGGAAGGAAAGAGAAATGATATTGGCCAAATTCTTTTAACATGTGGAGTGTGTGTACGAATATGTAACAACAAATTTCACCATCATGTTCAACTATAATACACCAATAAAAATATGGAAAAAATGTTCTCATTTGGGAAAAGGAAAAAAAGGAAAAGGAGCAGTCTGTGGGCCTGTAGAAGAGCCAGAAATGCAGAATCCCAGGTCCCACCCCCACCTGTCTCAGAGGTTTCTGAATCCCAGGCCTGAGTGCTTCATTTGCACATTAAAGTTTAATAAGTACCAGAATGTCCTTTAATGGGGCCTAATGGGACCTGCTAATTGTAATTATCTTGCATAAACAGGAAACTCTGAATAATGTAGCAACACTGACGGGGGAGGGGGGATAAGAATTGAAAAGAGACAGAGACTGGAGTAGGGAGTGGCAGGCGAGAGGCCTCAAGAAATGGAAAGTTGCTGGTGGTTTCTTTACTTGCATAGATTGATTTTCACACTGCAGTGAACTTTCCAGGTAGAGTCCTGTGAGCTACTGGTTTCCTTTGTCACCATTGAAAGCTCACTATATGACAAGACCCCTTCAAACGCTTTATGATCATTAAGCTCCTCTTGATTGAGTCTCACCCACCTGGCAGAAGGTACGTAGGTTTTCTATCACAAACTCATTTCATAGCCTGGAGTGCCTGGAACATCAGCTTCATTTCTACCCAGTGACAGGGATCAGCAGGACTTCCCCATTCCCAAGGTCTCCCAAGACATCCCATCAAAAGCTGGCCAGCATACATATCTGCAGCCAGTGAAGACCATCACACATCCACCACACACTCACGGACAAGAGACATCAGCACCTCCCAGCCAGGGTGTCATTATCTGAAACTTTATTGTAATATGTTCCATGATTTTCAGAACATTGCTGCAACTAGAAACTTGTATGCAAGGGTGATTTTTAGACCTGCAGAGTAAATAAAATATAAGAGAATGGAATTGTAACAATAGATACACCTTAATATAAATATACATATTGATATCCCACACATATAAAAGTCATGCTCTGCAAATACTTTGTCTACAGACGATCTGTGGGCTACTGAATTCCAAGATATCTTCAGGGATTCACATGTGTCCCATTCGTTATGGATATTTCCAGAGAGCTTATGTAGGTGCAACACATTACAAATTTGGGGGAGAAAAAAAGTATCACAGAGTGATTTTTTAAAGTATTGAGTACATCTTTGGTTCTACAAAGAATGAGCCTTTCTTAAATATTACAAACAGTGAAACAAATATACTAGCTTACAGATATGTACAGTTTACTACTTTAATATTTCAAAAATGCAGGAAGATAAACTATATAATATACATAATTTTAGATAGAGTGAACAATTCAATATTGCTCTTGTGTTGGCCTTGCTGCATTGTATGCATGCCAATGGCTTGTCACTGGATGGAGAGGGGACCAGTGGAGACAGAAGGGAACTCATGGAGCCCCATGCATAATCCCACAGTGCCATCTTCAAAGCAATATTTTGAGTTTTGTAACTTTCTAGGACTGGGTTAAAAAACGTTTGTACCCATGTGCAGTGTAGGACATATTCTCAGGAATCACCACTCCATATTTGAGGATGGGAACAAACACATGTTGAAATCCACCTGCTCAGTGCTACTAACCCCTCAAGTCCCAAGTCAGTTGGGGAGCTCCTGAAAGACAAGGATGATATAACCATCAACATCCTCAGTTGGGTTCACAAAAAAGATGGTAGAATGGAGCCCCAGGATGAAGGCTTCCTTCCTACCTACCCTATAGACCCCCAGGCAAAGAACAAAGGAATGGAGTGTATCCTGAATGAGGTCAGATTGTCAATAATTATAAGCTCCTCAAATTGATGAAGCCCCAAGCACTCAAACATGGAGAAATTGGCTTCCAAGGAAAGAAATCCTGACTCATTTTGGGTGGGAATTGGAAATGGGACACTTGGCAGGAAGCATTCACAATAAACGCCTTATTAACATGACAGCTGGTGGCAAAGATCATGGTTTACTGTTAGAAAGAACACACCCAACTCTAGACAATCCCCGTTGGCCATAAAGTTCTGTAACTTCTTCCATTTCCTTCACATTCGGGTGACAAACTAATAATCTCTGAGAATAGGAAAAACTATGTAGGGACATGTTGAAAAACATGTTCCAGAATATCCAACAACGAGATCTCATTGGGAATGTGATGGAATACTATGGAATGGCCTTTGGAAGGCACCTGTATGAAGCATTTATAGAGGGCCTAGAAATGCCCCAATGATCTGTGCTCCCTGCTGGCTCCCTTCCTTTCTCAGCATGATCATTTCCCCAGGTAAAGACAAGGGAATTCTTTTCTAGAATCCCAAAGAGATGGTAAGACCGTGAAGCCAAGAGGTTCTTGAAGGCACCTCCTACACACTAAATACATCACCAGGGAGACTCACTGGTAGAGCCCCAGATGAGACCAGATAAGAGAACTGAATAAGAAAGGACTAAAGGAAACTAGGAAATACTGAGAGCCCAAGCATGCTTTGGAGGATGAAGGTGTCTATGTGGCTGTGACAGGAAACCCTGCATAGAAAGGGTCATCAAAATAGCAGGTGCAGAAGGTAGTTTGTGTAACATCTCCAGCTGGGAAGTCCTGCCTGGGGTTGGCACTGATGCCCAACATCCAGGAAGACCCTGTCTGCAAGAAGCGTGCACTGCTGCCTACCCAGATGTCCAAGAGGATGATCCACCAGTTGGGGCAGGCATGCATTCTGCCAACTAAAACAGGAAAACTCAGGCTTTGTGGGAATTTCTCAAGAAGCAGAGCCCAACCACCATGGCAGAACGGTTAAGCTGAGTAGGCTCTGCCCAGGACAGAACAGCTAGCCTGACTACAGACACCATCACCTCCCATGCCTCCTGCAGGAACTACAGTGGCTGGAATTTGGTTTGAAGTATTAAGGATGCACACACAATCATTAAGAGAAGAGGACCATGGTTTCTAGGGTGGACACTGCATTGAACAGGTCTTTAAGGATGTGTGTAATAGAACATGCAAGAGTTTGCTATTGATTAAATGCATTGTCCAGGAATACAGTCCTGATTTGGATAGGTCATCCAAAACGCACAACTTCTGTTGCAAAATATTTCATGAAGGTGCAAAGTGTAGCATATACATGTTCACGTCACTTAGAAAAATGATGTGCTTCTGGTCACTGGATGGCCTTTGTTGGCTGTTACCCAGCTGGGTACAGATCAAGTTATTGAAGAGGAAAACAAAAATCTTGGAGGGGCCAGGGGAATTTTTTATTCTAAAAATAGCTACTTTATTTGCTTGAATTTAAAATCTGAGGGGTAGAAGTTATAGCCCTCATGGGCGAAAGGAAAGAAACTTCACATTCTAAAACCCTCAAAGTATAACACAGGAACATTATTGCAATGTTTGAATAATAATGTCACAATACCTTTACTCAAAAACTGAAGAACTTCTGACACAGCAATGTGCTATTAGTGAACTCATCCTGATAGGTGAAAATAAATAATAAGTAGTAAGTTAACATGGCACTTGCTCACTAGGTCTATAGGAGGTGAATACATCCCCTTAGGGTAGGATCGGGTGGGAATTAACTAAGAATGCACATCCTTTGAGGAAGGCTGGATTACTTTATCTTTAATACAGTTAAAAATCTATGGAAGGGAGCCACCGTGGTTCACTTTGGACCAACTGGTTTTCCCACAAACTCTGCCTGATGGTTCCCTCCTCCCCCCAAAGATATAATTGACTTCTGAGCAGAGAGAAATGGCTGGTTTGGAGTTGGTGCCAGTAGCTCTGGCTCTCTCTCGTGCAGGTAGATGACATTCAGCCTTCCCAGCTTCTCCTGCTTTGAAGGGTCTTAGTCTTCCTACCTCCTCATGGCAGAAGCCACCCTCATAAATGACCGTCACCTCTCTCAGTTCCCTGGGATGCTGAGCGTGCTGGCTTTCGATGTCACCGCCTGGCAAACTCCGCGACTCCACAGAAGGGTGGCTTATTATTATTGTGGGGGGTATGGAATGCCTTCTTCAGGACACTAGGGAGGGCCTCGGTCAGATGCCATGTTCTAACATGTGGGCATCGGACATGCTGCCCGGACAATGGGTTCACGTGGTGTGGGGAAGGGGCGAGGCCAGGGGGACGGCAGAGGCTCCTTCCGTGGCCAGGGCGTTCACATGACCACGCACTTGCCCTTGAGCTTTTCTTTCCTCTTCTGCTGCTTGCTCTTTTTGCCGTCGATCTGGAGGCTCATGGTCCTGCGCTTCTCCAGGTTGAGCAGCTCCTAGAAGAGCTCCTTGACGTTGTGGTTGAGCTTGGCAGAGGTCTCCATGAAGGCGCACTTCCAGGAGCGTGCCAGGGCCTCCGACTCGCTGCTCTGCACCTCGCGGCTGGGGCTCTCGTCACACTTGTTGCCCACCAGCATGATGGGGATGCTCTCCATGTCCCCTTTGATCTCGCAGATCTGCTCGTAGATGGGCTTGAGCTCCTCCAGGGACTGCCGGCTGGTGATGGAGTACACCAGGATGAAGGTGTGCCCCTTGGAGATGGACAGGCTCTGCATGGCTGGGAACTTGTGGCTCCCGGTGGTGTCGGTGATCTGCAGGGTACAGATGCTCTTGTCGCAGCTGATCACCTGCCAGTAGGTGTCTTCCACCGTGGGGATGTAGCTCTCCCGGAAGGTGCCCTTCACAAACCGCAGGACCAGGGAGCTCTTGCCAACGCCCCCAGCCCCAAACACGGCCACCCGGTAGTCGTTGCTCTGCTCAGGCATGTTGCTGCAGGGTTCCCACCATCCAACCGGGGACACCTGGCAAAGGAACCAGATGTGGAGAGAATGAATTTATTTGAAATTTTTTTTAAAAAATCGACTTTGAAAAGTATGACTTTGCTGTCTTTTTGACTCTGCTTTCACTCTCCCAGCCCAAGAACATATTTCATTTAGAAACATCCACAATTCTAAATTCAATAAATCTGGCCAATCCTCAGTCACCCAGAGGGCAGCCCATCTGTGCAGGAGCTAAACTGGAACCAGTCTGTTTCTCCTTCTTGGATCTTGACTCTGAGCAACTTTCATCACACACAGACCCTCTGCTCAAGGAGAAGAGGCAGAGTCTTCTAGATCGGGAAGAGGGGTGGGAGGGAAAGGGGGGCGAAGGAGAATAGCATGGGTGGTGGAAAGAGACCCTCATCATTATACAAAATACATATATGAAGATGTGAGTTTGGTGTCAACATACCTTATATACAATCAGAGATATGGTAAAATGTGGTCTAAAGGTGTATTAAGAATTGTAATGCAAAATAATAATAATAATAATAATAATAATAATAATAAAGAGCTCATGTATAATGGCATAATTTGGAGTGAACATATTTTATATACAGAGTTACAAAAAATGGTGTTGTGAATGGATAATTATGATTGTAATGCACTCCACTATTGTCAGATATGTAAGAAATTAAAAAAAAAAGAAGATGCAGAGTCATCCCAAGAGGGACAGAATCAAGGATAGGCAATGGGGGGAGATGAGAAATTCACCAATACCCTGAAGACACACACACACACACACACACACACACAGCATGTGTGATTTTTTTTAATATTTGGAGGGAGGAATGAGGAAGCTTTTAATATTTATTTAAAGTTCATGTTAACTCATGAAATCCTACCACCTTGAAGAAGCTGGTGTCACTATTTCTGATGTGTAATGTTGAAACTGGAAACACAGAAGGGCTCAGGACGACAGTGTGATTCAGCCAGCGAGGAACAAGACTGGGCCACCAACCAAGGCACTATGGATGCCAGGCTAGCCACAGGCTGTCTGTAGAAGGGCTGGTCATGGTGTCCTGGGCATTACTCAAGCAGAGACTATCACCACCATGTAGAAAGACTTAAAAGTTAACTAAGAAACTTAGATAGTCGTTTTATTCATCAAACCTAAAATGATGTGTTTTATTTTTAAGAATCACAAGGAATGGAATATCACCAGGCTCGCTGTCATGAAAATTATTAGCAGTCATTAAAACTGAGTAGAATGGACGTTCCTTCCATCACAAACCTGACCCCTGGTCCATGGGAATTTTACATGTGTTTTTTTCATTTATAAACCATCAAATATCTTTTATCCTGTCTCCTCTTTGGCAAGGAAGGACATAATATGCAAAAAACAGAGAAATAAGCAATATTCACATTTTTTAAACTAAAACAGAGAGGTAAACCTAATGCGAATCCTGGAATCCATTCATTTCTGCAGACAAGCATTGTACTCATTTTCCCCTTTCTATTCCTAGAGTAATTATGGAATAATAATAAGCATTGCTGAGCAAAATCATTTTCAGAGTCCAGTAAAAATTATTAAACATAATTAACAATGGGAGGAAATGGGTTTAGGCAATGAATATATATATAATCTCCTGGCAGACAGAATGTCAGATCAAAGTCCAGACTGCAACCTCCCTTCTTCTGCTTTCAACACGCACATCTGCCTACAAATTAACTCCATCAAATCCTCAGTTGTTCTTGTGCATACTTTGGAATCCTAGACCTACAAAGAAACTGCAGAAGCATCTATGATAAAAGAAGAAATAGAAAAATGTCAGGAAGTTCATTAACAAGAAAAGACTAAAAGAGAGCCTGCTGAAGAGTTTGATGAAGTGTATTCAATGCTCATGAAATAATCAAGATCAACCCAAGAGTGTAGGGTTGGGACAAATGAAATAAATTGTCATATAAGTTAAATCTAAAAAAAAAAAATCAGTGTCACATGGAACCTGATTGGAAGGTCCTCTCTGTATTCTCCAAGTGAGGCTTGGAAGCTGGTTTTCTCAGACTTGTTTAGTATTATGCTTATTTAACTCCAGAACTGAGTCCAAGAATCTAGCTGGAAGAAAACCCATCCTAACAAGCCCCAAATCCCAATATCACCCAAAGATCTCTGGGTCCATGGGATTTGCTTTTTTTATGAGTTTGCTGAATATGTGAGCATTCCTTTTTTGTGCTAAGGCAGCTCCATAATAAAACTAGCAACTAAAATAGAGATAGCAACTACTAAACATAAAAAGAATCATGGTGACTGTTTTTCATTTGTCCAGATAAATATCAATTGAGCTTTGGCTACAGGCCAGGCTCTGGATGAGGGAACAGGAGACAACTGTGCAGAAGCGAGACCTATGCAGTGTCTACTTATAGAGTTCAGAATCAAGTGGAGCAGATGGAATAAAAAATATAACTTCACAAATATTTAAAAACGTACATCACAGGCTGGGGATATAGCTCAGTTGGTAGGGTGCTTGCCTTGCATGCACAAAGTCTTGGGTTCAATCCTGAGCACCACAATCCTGAGTGATATATATATATATATATATATATATATATATATATATATATATATATATATATCTAGTTCTGCAAAAGAGAGATCTAAAGGAACCACCTGATCAGACCTGGGATATCAGGAATAATGTCCCTGGTGGGACTAATGTTTAATGTGCAAGGGAGATCTGGGGCAATAACTCTGCAATGACCTCTGTCTCAAACAAGTCTTATTCCAGCTGTAAATAATATTCCCTTACCTTAGAACTATTCATGTATTTCACAAGCTTTCTGCAATACTTTCTACACACTATGCAACCTCAATGCTCACCTTCTAGCAGTAGATAGCAGAAAACCTCAAGAATGGAAACATTACACCCCATGTGGAGGATGCTATCATGAAATTACAAACAAGGACTCAAGAAGAACTTAGTGGGGCATCGAATTCTGCCTGGAGCCCAGGAGGCAACTCACCAGATGGCTGGGGAATGAGAAGCATGTCCGTCAGAAGAAAGGATTTTATGGAAAGGATCAAATACAGGAAATAACACTGACATTCATCTCAGGGCAGGAAGTTGGCATAAACTGGCATCTGGGAGTCGGTCTGAAGGAGCCAGCATTATTACTCAAAGGGCAGACATGGGAAGGAGGTTTTCAGACAAGGTAGTGGCCAGGAAGGAGCTGCAGAGGGGTCTAGCTTGCAGGGCAGGGGGGGGAGACATCTGGTAGGTAACGGGGCTTTCGTTTAGAAGCTCAGCAGAGATCTACAAGCTAATGATAGATACAGGGATGTCATCCATACAAAAATAGCACTAAAACCTACAGAACTCCCCCAGGGAGAGAGTGGAAGGAGAAGAGCAAATGCCAAATCTGATTTGTACTATTAAAAGAACTCATCGAGTTACTTAAACTTTCTGCATTTGAGTTGCATGAATGATAAAGTGGAGATGATAAGCCCTCCTTCTTCACAGGGGCTGCTGTGGAGGGAGGGTGTGCGAGACGGTACCACTAGGCACTCAGTACAAGCCCCAGCCACAGGTTATCTGGCTTCTTTCAGGAAGGATCAAGCAGAGAAGGGTCACCAAGGAGCAGGAAGATGGAAAGGGAGGAAAATGAGCAAGAAGATGACAAGAAGTCAAGGGAGCAGGAGGTAGGAACACCCTCCAGAGGGGAATCGCAGCTACCAGCACCTTATGGAGAAAGAACACAGACCTCCAGTCAGAATCCTGACCCTCCACCTTAAAACTGTAAGGAAGAAAGAGCAAACCAAATCCAAGGAACACTTAGATTACAGTCTAAGTTAGATTAGATTTACAGAATCATTAAAGAATAGGGAAAAATCAACAAAACCAAAAGTTTTGTGTTGGAGACAAATGAAAGAAAAATGCTAGAGAATTTGTGCTTTGAATTCACTCACTACAAGGCTAAAATAGTCAACACAGCGTGGTACTGGCACAGTATTGATATAGAGAGGCCTAGAATAGAATCCAGAGTCCAGAAATAATCAATTGATTTTGACAAAGCTCCCAAGGAATCTCAATGGAGAAAGAATAGCCCTTTCAACAAATGTTCTGGATGTCCGCACGCAGAAGAATGACGCTGGAGCCCTCCCTCACACCATATAATGAAGTGACACCAAACGGATCAAATACCTAAGCTAAAAAACTCTTTGAAGAAAACACAGGCATAAATCTTTATGATGTTGGATTAAATAATGTTTTTTTCTTCTTTGTGCTAAACTTAAACTACCATTAATATTTCAGCCCCATAAAACTAATCAGCTTCTTACACGCTTCCCAAGTGAACTTTCCAAATATTCGGTGATGATATTATTAACAATAGTGATTTTTATTGCGCACACACTATGTTCCAGGAATAATGGTTCACTGTGCCTTGCACGTATCTTTTAACACTAACAACAGCCCTACAGATAGACACACGAATGCTCCTTTACAAACGTCAGGAAATGGGAAAAGGATGAAGTGACTTTTCTGGTGGTACTGAATCAAGCCCATAACTGTGAACGCTAAATATCATACTATGATAACAACTCTCATACTGTCTTTTTAAAAAAGTATATTATAGATGTGACACTACATTGGTGAGCAATAAGATTAAAACCAGGCAAATTTGACTTTGGCAGAATTAAACGACACTATCAAGAAAGGAAACCCACAGGATGGGAGAACGTTTTTTGAATCATGTATCTGAAATGGGATTAATTCCAGTACAATTTCTGTAATTCAACAACCAAGGAACCCAATTAAGAAGTGGGGAAAAGAGTTGAATAGTCATTTCTTCAGAAAAAAATATATGAAGGCATATGGCAAAATTCTCAACATCACTAGTCATTAGGAAAATGCAACATAAACAAATTTAAAGCTTATCAAAATACGACCTCATACCCACTCAGATGGCTGCAATATACAATAACAAAAACAGACACCATCAAATATTAGTAGGGATGTGGAGAAACTGGAACCCTGTGGCATTGCTAGTCAAGATGCAAAATAGTCATGCTTCTTTGGAAGACATTCTATCAGTACCTTAAAAAGGTCAACATAAAATTATCATGCAACTCAGAAATCCCCGTCCTAGGTACACACCCATAAGAAATGAAAACATATGGTTATGCAAGAACTTATACATGAATGCTCACAGCAATGTTATTCACAGTAGCCAAAAAGTAGAAACAATACAAATATCCATCAACTTGGTGGATAAGTGAAATACAATATAACAAGGAAATATCACTGCAAATAAAAAGGAATGAAGTTCTCATTCAGGCTACAACGTGGCTAAACCTTGAAAACATTAGTGCAGATGAAAGAAATGTTAACCAAAACACACACACATATTTGAACCCTCTTATATGAAATATGCACAATTGTAAATTTATAGAGTCTGCTGTGACTTAAATCTAAGTATTCTCCAAAGATCCATGTGGGAAAGGCTTATTTCCCAGAGGGATGCCACTGGGAGATGGTGGAACCTGACGGGAGACCTTTGGGTCATTGGGGGTGCTTTCTCAAAGGAGACCCGGGTCTCTTTCTGTCTCACTCCACAGCCATGAGCTGAAGTTTTGCTACTCTTGCCACAATATGCCACCAAAGGCCCAAAGCAAAGGGGTCAATCCTGGACTGAAAACCTCTAAAACAGTGAGTCAAAATAAACCTTTTCTCATGATAAGTGAAGTATCTCAGGTATTTTTGTTATAGTGACAGAAAGCTGGCTAACACAGAAACAGAGGTGTATTTGTGGCTGCCTAGACATACAGTAGACAGGCACTGGGGAGAAATGGAAAGTGATCATTAGTGGGTACAGGGATTCTTTGGCAGTGAAGATGTCTCAACATTAATTGTGGCAATAATGTCAAAACTGTGCGAATATGCTAAAAACTACTGAGGTGTACATTTTAATTGGGAGAGTTATATTGCCATAAAGCTGTTGATTTAAAAGAGAAGCAAGAGTTTATTGCCTGTAATAACAGGTCATGGATCTCTGTGTGAAAAAATAACATATTAAAAGTAAGAGGCTTAGCTTTATTCCTAATAGCCAGATATTGGGAACATCCCAAATATTCACAATAGAAAGCATGGGCTCCATCACATCCATGCCATGAGAAATGATAACCCTGAATGAAAACATCCACAAATACCCAAGGGCAATGTAAAAGACACCACCTCAACCCCTGATTGAACCTGACCTTCCGGGCACTAGATATGCTGAGCACCTCCACACAGGTGAGAGGTCAACAGATGCCACTATGGGCTCTTATATAAGGTCATTACCTTGATGATCCTGAATGATGTGATTCATTTAAAATGATCACAGAAACAAAATCTCAAAATTTGAAAGAAAAAAAAATCATAAAAAAACTGAGGAGTCAAATAGGATCTGTTCTCCATCTCCCACAATTTGAGGAAAATGAGGTCAGGGATCAAAAATGAAAGAAATGGGAAGCAAAGTTTTGGGTTGGAAACACAGGAGCTAAAGGAAGATGAGCAAGGTTTCCTATAAATGATACAGTGGGGTCGGGAAGAGGTAAATCCTATTGCTCAGGGTGTGGCAATGATGAAAGTTGAAGAGATTGCTAGTAACTAGATAAGAAATGTAGATTTCTCTTTCTTGAGACCTGGAGATTAAGGAACGGGGGGGGGGGGAAGGACAATTAATGGGTGAAGGGTCAGGTAGAGACCAGAGGAGCAGGAAAGTTCTATATAGAGTTGGTGGTGGGTAATCATGAAGCACATCCGGAAGGTGGCAGGTCACTGGGGTCCAGGGTGTGCTTGGCAGGCCTGTCCTCAAAGACAGCAGGAAGGAGAGAGTGGCGGCAGCAGCCCAGGATGCTTACATTAAACCTTCCCAGACCCACCCAGACCACTCAGCTTACCAGCAGAGCAGGAGAAAGCCGCAGTGATCTATGTTTAATAACCACCGACAACTGGTAAACTTCAAAACAAGCAAGAAATAACAGTGCGTGCACTTGATTACCAATATGTAAGGAAATTATAAAATGTTCTTTTGTCGAAACCCAGGCCCTTTCTTTAGATGACCCCACTCTGTCTTCTCAGAAACAACCGCTGTTAGAAAGATTGAAACCATTCTCCTTTTCTGGCATCTGACCTTATGATTTTAAATCATGCGCTCATGACTTGAATAAATCTTAATGTCCTGACTTAATGATTTGAGACCATATTTATGAAATTAACAAATTACATTACCTCATGTCTTATTCTGTTTTCTGTGGCCTTAACTGAATATCAGAGACAGGATAATTTATAAAGAATAAAAGTTAACTGGGGTCAGTAGAATGAATCTGACACAACTTTTCTAGGTACACATATAAATATACCAAAGTGAATCTTACCAATTGTGTACATCCACAAGACAGGGGTCCTAGTTAAAATAAGATCTATTCCAAGATGGTTATGATTATATCAAAATAGATTCTACTGCCATGTATAAATTTAAAAAGCCAATAAAATTTTAAAAAAAATATTTTTAAAAGTTAGCCAGGCATGAATTTTGCATGCCTGTATTACCAGTGGTTTTGGAGGCTGAGGCAGGAGGATTTTGAGTTTGAAGCCAGCCTCAGCAATCTAGTGAGGCCCTAAAGTAACTCAGCAAGACCCTGAATCTAAGTAAAATATATTTAAAAAAAAAAAAGGCTGGGGATATGGCTCAGTGGTTAAGCAACCATGAGTTCAATCTCTAATACAAAAAGAGAGAGAGAGAGAGAGAGAGAGAGAGAGAGAGAGAGAGAGAAAGAAAGAAAGAAAGAAAGAAAGAAAGAAAGAAAGAAAGAAAGAAAGAAAGAAAGAAAGAAAGAAAGAAAGTTAACTCAGCTTGGAGATCCAAGGGGCTGTATCTGGGGAGGGCCTTCATGCTGGTGAGGGTTCTGCATCACCCTGAGGGAGCTCAGAGCATCATATAGCCACACAGTAAGTGTGCTGGCTTAGGCTCTTTTCTTCTTCTAAAGCCACCGATGTTATCATGGGGGCCTCATCCTCCTGACCTAATCTAATCCTAACTACCTCCCAATGTCACCTCCACATACCATTAACATATGACCTTAGGGATCAAACCTCCAACACAGGAGTTCTAGGAGATACACCCAAACTATTTTGTGGTTCATTATCTGATGTTTTGGTAGTTATGCTATATTTTAAAGTATATACCAATCATTAAGTTTTGAGAGACAATATTGCAATTTATTCTAAATTTTATATTTATTTATTTATGGTACTAGGGATCGAATCCAGGATCACTTAACCACTGAACCGCATCCCCCAACCCATTTTTATTTTTCATTTTGAGACAGGGTCTGGCTAAGCTGCTCAGGGCCTTGTTGAATTGCCGAGGCTGCCTTTTGAAAGTGCAGTCCTCCGGCCTCAGCCTCCCTGAGCGACTGGGAGTACAGGTGTGTGCCACTGTGCCCGGCTGTTCCAGAGTCTGAGATCAGCCTCCTGTGCTTTGTCTGCAGGTCGTTTCTGAATCCTGTCGGCAGTGGCTTTCATCGAATCTTAAAAGTATTTTTCACTAACAAAGTGAACAGCAGATTGGAGTCCTCAGGAGAGAAAAGGTAAACTTCTTCCATCGAGCTTTTCTAATTGAAGGGCAATTTTCTGTCTGTAACACTTTATTTCACACTTTTTATGGATTATCTTTTCCCTAAAATAATTCTCTGTTGGCAATTTTAAAAACCTCAATTTGTCTGTTTCCTTGAATCCATTGAATGTGTTGGTATAGACATTTCTGGCAAATCACTGTAGACGTTCTATGACTTGGGTATGATTTCCGTGTCCCTCCAGGGTTCATATACTGAAATTTACACCCTGATCGGAGTCACTGAGAGAGTAGAAACCTAATCTGATTAAGTGTTTAGAGGTGGGGCTTTTTTTTTTAAGAAATTGGTTAGTATTAGATAAAGTCATTAAGGTGGAACCCCAGGATTGAATCTGTAAGGAGACAGACGTGAACACACACCCGATCACCCGCTCCCTGTCTCTTGCCATGTTCTGCCCTGTGCCACCTTAGGACATGGACCAGATACAGCCCCCCTTGACCATGCTCCTCAAGAACCATGAGCCGGAATAAACTTCTTTTTCTTTATAAAGTAGTCTGCCTCAGGTATTACATTATAGTAATGAATAATGAACTAATACAGATGTTATTAAAATATGAGTGTGTGCCCGCTCACTGGATAGATAAAATTCAGAAATATAGCCAAACTAAATTCAAATTCTTTCTTCTTCAGATTTTAAGGGTTATTTTATTTTTGACTTCAGCATCCAGCGTTTTGATCATGAAATCCAGAGTCAGTATGATTCTCTTTCCTTTGCAAGAAATTATGAATTTTTTTCCTTCTCTTCAAAAAAGTTAGGGTCCTCACTTATCTCACCTTGAAGTTATACCACTTAATAATCGTATATCTAGAATTGCTTTTGAACTTTGTTTGGAGGGGAGGGGGCAGAAAGGGCAAAAAAATCCTGGTTTTCGTCTGCATCTCAGGGAAATTTTCTTCTCTCTCTCAACATGACATCATTTCCACCCCTGTATCTTTTCTTTCTATAGCTTCTGTTAGATGATAGGTTGATGGTTTCTATTCTTGATTCCTCTAGAAGCTTCTCCCTTATATTTTCAGTAACCTTTCTTGTGCCAATTTTTTTTTTTTGCTTTTTCATAGAAGCACTTTCTTATCTTAGGAACAACTGTGATACCACACTGAATTTGAATGAGAATGCTCACTGAAATTGGCTGCTCCTGTTCTCCTACCTTATCTAAGATCTCTCTGGCTCTGTTCATTGGGATTCTTCTCCATCACTTTGTTGGTTTCCCCAAATGCCTGTTGGTCTCTGGATTTCAACTGGATCTAGGAAAACACCATCCTAGCTACGGAGGTGTGACAATGAATTCTCTTGAGTGCACTGGTCTGCTGACCACAGCCCTCCCCCTCATAGGAAAGCTGTCTGGACAACTTTAGATGCAGAGATTCATTTCTCTCTTCTTAACACTTGGTGGGACTGTCACTGCAGTTCCTTGCACTTCTAAAAAGCGTACGCACAGACAGGGAGAGGAACGGAAGGAACGAGGAAAGGAGATACTCTACCCATCCCCACGATCAACTGATATAAAAATGCATGTCAATAAAGAATTCAGAACTTTTTAATAATGAAAATCAGGTGAGGGGCTATCCTGGACACTAAGGATTCAGATTCTAGGGAAAATAGATCTTGATTTTCTGGGTCACGAAATGTTCTCACTCAAACATCCTTTGAAGAAACTTAGGTCTATGTGAATAAGATACAAGGAAGACCTCAGGTGAAACACACCCACAGTCATTGTTCTCTGTATTGTACCCAGCATTAGACCTGTTTAATAAAAAGCAAATATAGTCAGTCCTCTGTATTGGTGCATTCCACACCTGCAGATTGAACCAACCATGATCAAAATTATTCTGAAAAAGAAGTGCTGTCATTATTGAACACGTAAAGACATTTTCTTGTGAGTATTCCCTAAATGATGCCTTATAGTGTTCACATTACCTGAGGCATTGTAAGCAGTCTAGTGATTATTTAAAGTAGAAGTATAAGTTATATGCAAAACTATTCCTTATCCCAGACTTGAGCATCTTTAAGATTTGTTCTGCTGGTGGTGGGAGGTTGTGTTTCCTGGAACCCCGTAGATATCAATGATGACTATAGTTGAAAGCAGAGAAAAATTAAAGAGCAGAAGAATTCACCCTTTAAAAGTAAACATTTGGAAATGCCTGAAAATTTGGTGTACTTTCCTGCCCCAAACACCCCTCTGTATCCTGAGCTTAGAGGAGCATGTTTTCATGGGTACATAGATAATCTCTGATCAGCTATTACCCTGGTTGCCCATAATACTTTCTCCAGATCATAACACTGAATAATTATTAACTTGAAACAAATTCCACAGGTAGAGTTAAACTAGCTAAACTATTTAATAGATTGAAATGTCATTTAAGCTATTAATAATACAAAGTGAATGAGTCAGTTAAGTCAAAGAAAGGACAATTTCTGATATTACAACATGAAGCAGGATACCTTTCCAAGTAATTAAGAAATAATTTTCAAAAGGGTTTAAATTCTCTAGTAAGATATACCTCTCTAGGTAAGGCATACACTTTTGTATATTTTTAGAAGCTCAGTTTAAATAAAAGTTTGTTTCATCTACTTTCTTAGCTGAACCTAAACGTGAAAGATTTGTTTGACAGTGGGAGATCTCTTTCTGATAGTAAAAGATATGTAATAGTAAAAGCCAACGCCTATGGTTCATCTTTCTCCAGAAATGCAAAATCCTCTCTCAGGAATCTTGTTTTATGATATTTGGAGACAGCCCATCCCCTGACCCCCAGGTAAAGAAGTGGTGGACATAGCCAGGGGGTCTCAGGTGCTCATTATAAGATGCATAATATTGGAAAGAATGATCAAGTGGAAAGAAACAGGTTACTTCTTGGAATAGAAGAAGTGGAATAAATGATTTTTAGGAGTTTCATTTCCAAGAGACCAATAAGCTCACAGCTTAAGATTCGCTGATGTTTATTTGAAACAATTTCATTTAGGATGAAATTAGGTCCCTGGATGGCCAGGGACCACAGAAATTGTTCTTAGAGATATTTTTAAGACTGCCCTGAGCCTAATTATGTTGGGATGATTTCTGTTTTATTGCTTTTATTTCCATGTGGGTATGGGGAATGAAAATCATGTACATAATAAATATTAAGGTCGCTCTGGTTAAGGACCAATACCAGTGCAGCATGCTAATCCCTGGAGGGAAATGAAAACTAAAGAGTAAAGTCTCCCTGGGCACCAGCCTCTGCACCTGTGGAGGAGGTACACAGCCTGGTCATGGTGACTGGGAGGACACTGTACCCAGCTCAGGTGCCCCCTTCACGGCCAGCAGATTGGAACACAGGGCTACCGGTATGTGTGCTTGGATAGGTTGATTTCTAGTGTCAGCAAAATACAAGACTTACAAAATGGGCAATTGACTAAAAACAATTTAAAAAAATATCATGAAAAATTGTATTGCTCATTCTCTTAATACCATGTTAAAAATCCATTTCCAAATCCCAGGTTGTGAAGATTCACACCTGTTTCTTCTAAGAGTTTTACAGTTTTAGTTTCTATATGTAGGTCACTGATACACCTTGAGTTATTCTTGTGTGAATAACTTCATTCTTAACTGTGGATACCCAGGTTTTCATTTGTTCTCCGAGAGACAATTTTTTCCCCATTAAATGGTCTAGGATCCTTGCTAAAAATCAATCAACTGTAAATAAGAAGGTTTGCTTTCAGATTTTTAATTCTGTCCCACAGGTCTACATTTCTACATATATGCCAAAATACACTTTTTTGTTTTTGTTTTTTTAGTTGTAGCTTTGCTTTGCAGTAGGTTTTTGAAATTTGGAAGTCAAAGTTCTCCAACTTTGTCCTTTTTTGAGATTGTTTTAGCTATTCAAGACCTCTTGCAATTCTATATGAGTAGATAAATTCAACCTTCTTCAAATTAAAAACATTTGTGCAACAAAGAATATTATCAAAAAAGTTAAATAAGCCAGTTGCAGTGGTGCATAATCGTAATCCCAGCAGCTCAGGGGGCTGAGGCAGGAGGATCATGAGTTCAAAACCCGCCTCAGCAAAAGCCAGGTGATAAGCAACACGGTGAGACCCTGTCTATAAATAAAATAGAAAATAGAGCTGAGGATGTGGCTCAGTGGTTGAGTGCCCCCGAGTTCAATCCCCAGAACTGCCACCCACCCCCCAAAAAAAGTTAAAAGAGAATCTACAGGCGAAAATATCATATATCTCAAAAGGATCTAGTATCCATAATATATAAAGGCACATGCAAATGCATCATAGAAAGACAAACCAAATAAAACAGGGGCAAATAACTTGCATAGGCTTTTTCTAAAGAAGATACATAAATGGCCAACAAGCACATGAAAAGATATTCAACACCATTAATCATTAAGGAAATGCAAATTAAAATCATAATGAAATATGCTTCATACCCACTCAGAATGACTATTAAGAATAAAAAGAGGGGCTGGGGATGTGGCTCAAGCGGTGATGCGCTCGCCTGGCATGTGTGCGGCCCGGGTTCAATCCTCAGCACCACATACCAACAAAGATGTTGTGTCTGCCGAGAACTAAAAAATAAACATTAAAAATTCTCTCTCTCTCTCTCTCTCTCTCTCTCTCTCTCTCTCCTCTCTCACTCTCTCTTTAAAAAAAAAAAAAAGAATAAAAAGAAAATCACAAATGTTAACAAAAGTATGGAAATCAAAACCCTCTTGCATGGATGGTGGAACTCAAAAATGGCACAACCTCTGTGGGAAAATTTAACATATAATTACCATAGGCTCTAGCAATTCCACTTGTGGGTATAACCCAACATTACTGAAAATAGGGACTCTGAGGGATTATTCATACACCCGTGTACACAGCTGCATTGTTCACCATAGCCTGGAGGTTGACGCAGCCCAAATATCTATGGACAGATGAATGGGTGAATAAAATTCAGCACATACATATTCAGCCTTGGAAAGAAATTCTGACATGTAGTTACACAATGAATGGAACTTAAAATCAATGTCAAGTGACAGAAGCCAGTCGCCATAAGACATGTACTATATGAGTCCACATATAGGAGGTAGCGATCTAATTCAGAGAGACAGAAAGCAGAATGAGGTGGCTGGGGACTAGGGGAAGGGGGAGGGTAGTTGTTACTTATTGAGTGTGGAGTCTGCATTTTGGAGGATGAGGAATTCTGGATGATGGTGATGGCCACCCAACTTTGTGAAGATACTTAATGCCACCAGACTGTGCACCTGAAAGTGGTTAAAATGGCAAATTCTGTGTGTGAGCACATTTTAGCCATGACAGAACTATGGATGACAGAGGATGCTCAGTGTCAGCACAGTTGGCAGTAACAGCAAACAGTAACAGTCGGCAGATGGCTCCTCCTCTGTCTACAGCACCCAGAAAAACCATGAAGATCTAATCAGATCTGACAAGCCCCCACCTCCACCACCAAAATCTAGTTACTAAAGAAGACCAATTAAAATGCACACTACATCTTGGCATGAATTTTCTGATTTGATCGTGTGAATGATCACGTGAAGCCATTACCCGTCGAAATGATAATACAGCATATGTCTCATTGAAATATATAAATTAATTCACCTGTGTCTATTTACTCATTTAAATTGTGATTTTGCTAGAAAACATAAAACTACTAGCTTGCTCATATTTTATGCCTCTTGGTGTGCACTGTTCAAGACCATGAATACAAAGCCCTGTACGCCTTTCAACAAGGTTTAGTAACACATAACACTTAATCCAAAGTGCCACAAAATTTAAACAAACCTAGGTTTCTAAAGAATGCCCAGAATCTTCTTTTTTGATTTTTGTTATCGATAAGGAAAAACCAAAAGCCACAAACCACTGGGGGGAAAAAATATTTTCCTGCTACTGTGAAATATATAAAATAACACGCCAGAATGTACTGTGACAAGCTCAAATTCATTCCTTTCTTAAAATGCTACAGGAAAATGTATAGGGAAAAAATACCAAAATGCTGAAGGTACAAAGAAACCAAAATAAGGGAGAGAATTGCTTGACAGTTGGGTAGAAGTACAAATGTTTTAAACATATCTCAGCTCATCTGCTATTTACTAGAATGATTCTCTTTCAGTAACCGATATTCTGGTTTATAAAACCTTCTCTCAGCACTTACTTGTGTACAGACTTCTGCAGTCTCTCCGCAGGGACTGTTGGCCTCCGTCATCAGCACATCACTGCCTTCCAACCCAAAGCTGGACTCATGGAAAACATTTGGCACATATGATTCGCTGCAAAAAATACACATGTGTGTGTGCACACACACACACACTTGCTAACAGGAGGAAAGTTGTGCCAGAAAGAGTAAATGAACTCTTTAAAGAAGCAAAATACCAGCAGCTCAGGAGACTGAGGCAGGAGGATCGTGAATTCAAATCCAGCCTCAGCAAAAGCCAGGCCCTAAGCGACTCAGTGAGACTCTAAATAAAATACAAAATAGGGCTGGGGATGTGGTTCAGTGATCGACTACCCCTGAGTTCAGTCCCCAGGGCTCCTCCCCCTCCATAAAAGAAGCAAATTAAAAACACAGTCTTTTGAGAAATTATTTGAGAATAAATATTCCCAGTATGGCAACGTCCACTGAAATTCAAAACTACACAAAGACGTCTATTAACATGAGAGGCACAGAATCAAGGTGAATACTTGGCTGTATCACTCAGCAAAGTGTGTATATTATTGCAGCAAAGAAATTGAAGCCGAAGTAGGCAGGAGCAACTAGATATCAAGCATTTGCATATTTTGTTTTTGAAATAAAAAATAAGAACTTTAAGATGTAATAGAAATAATTGCTACCCTAGGAGGTTCACTAGTTATTTTGCAGCAAAGAAATGAAAGTTGTAGAACTGATATCAAGTTCTACATTTTGCTTTTATGGAAAGAACAACTGTTCTAAATTTATTAGCATTTTCCATTTGACAGGAGGCTTTTAGTAGCATGCCACAGAGCAGATATTTTGCAAAATAAGCATACTTCCTCCATCCTTACAATATAATGGTAACATTTTAAACATGACAGGCACAGTACCTGCTTTAGAAAATCAATCATCCCATAGAGCATTTTTGAAGACAGATGCCTAATGATTCCACCATTACAGTTGGCTCTATGTCCATGAGTTCTATATGCATGGAGTCAATCAATCTTTGATCAAAAATCTTTAGAAAAGTGTGAACATGGTGGCGCATGCCTGTAATCCCAGGGGCTCGGGAAGCCTCAGCAAAAATAAGGCACTAAGCAACAGTGAGACCCTGTCTCTAAATGAAATACAAAGTAGGGCTGGGGATGTGGCTCAGTGGTTGAGTGCCCCTGAGTTCAATCCCCAGTACTCTCCCAAAAATAAATCTTTAGAAGAAAAATTATCTGTTCTGAACAAGTTTATTTTCTTATCATTATTTTCTGACTTTTATTTTCTTGTCATTATTTAATAGACAATATAACAACTATTATGCTGCATTTATGTTGTACTAGGTATTATAAGTAATCTAGAGATGATTTAAAGCAGAAGAGGATATGCATAGGCTATATGCAAATACTAAATTTTATATAAGGAATTTGAAAATCTGCAGATTTGCTATTTGTGGGGCATCTTGAAACAACTCCTCTCAGATACCAAGGGAGCAATTTTACATGATTTTGCCTCAAATAATTCAAATGCATTTTTAAGAAACTTTCTTATAGCACAATTAAAAGCTTGAAAATCAAACATTTTAATCATCATAAAGGTCTTCTAAATGCAAGATTTCTCAGTGGATCCATCCGGTTAAAACACATGAATGCAATATCATTCCATTACATTTCAAGAATATGTTGTGAGCTTCCGAGGCATTGAGAAGTCAGGAAAGGACGCCCTGAGAAGGTGATATTTCAGCAAAGATTTTAGAGAGGTGGCATGTGAGCCCTGTGGGGATCTGTGAGGTAGCTCCCCTGGCAGAGGAAACATCAAATGCAAACACAGGTGCTGTCCCAGACGCTGAGTCCCGTGGTGGCATTCTCCAATGGAAGCAAAGCAGATGAGGTCAACCATGTGGTGGAGCAGGGATGAGCAGGGACAGGTGGACCCTGCAGAGCTTTGAAACGTGAGCCAGAAGTCAGCTTTCCCTCTGAGAAAGAAGGGAAGGTGCCAGAGGGTTTCACGCAGGGAAATGATGGATTTTGACCTCCATTGTGAAATGACAGTTTGAGGACCCAGCAGCGAGTTCTGAGGTGTACCTAGACTGACTTGTGCCAGGATGGCGGCCAGAGAGGGAGATCCATACCACCATTCATCACCAGATAGTCTTGCATCTCCATCCTGGTTACACCTCCCTTCTCTACTGTCCAGTTGGTCAATGATGCCATCTGGTTCCACTACTTTAAATGTCACCCATCTGCCAACAACTCCCAACCTTACACCTATGGCCATGTCCTCCTCCCTAAACTGCAGACCCTGGACCACCTTCTCTCTCCTTGACATCTCTGGGTGCTGAAGAGATATTCCAAATGTAACCTTGCAAAACTGAGCTCTTAACATCACCGCCCACCTCTTGCATGATCCACAGACTCTCCAAACTCCTCATCTTTTACCTGCAGCAGCTGCCCAAGCTCTGAGCAGCTCCATCAACTCTCACCCTAGGTTTCAGAACATTCATACATACGCTCAAATCCTCCCCCCAGCTGTCCAGTCTTCCTGGGGATAACAGCCAAAGGGTTTTGCCCACTCTCTAAACACCCCCAAATTCCCACTCTTTGGTCTCTAGCTCACTTCATTCCAGCCACACTTCTCTTGCCTCCTGGACACACCTAACACACTCCTGTCTAGGGATCTTTGCACGCACTGCTCCTTCTATCACTGTTCCCACCGAGGTCCACAGGTCAGTGTTGGAACACCCACCTTGTCTGTAGACTCCCCCTGACCAGCCTGTCTCCATTTACAAACCCAGCTCCAAGTGTGGTCGTTTATAGCTATCTTCACTTTATTTTCTCCTGAACACAATCCCCTTTCTGACCTACCATTTGAAAATTTACTTTAAAAAAAATAAAAAAGGTTTGTGTTTCTTTCCACTATGTAAAAGCATACCCATTGGGTTTCTTACCCATTCCATTGATGGCTATTGCCATCTCCCCCCCACCCCCACCCAGGCTTATCTGGCCCATAGGAAGTATGCAAAATAATTGCTCAGTGTCTGACTGAATCTGCATTTTATTTCTGATGCACTTGCCTTGGGCAAAAACTATGGGGGGTGGGGTTGATGAGATTGTCATGTGTCACTCTGGCTTTAATCTCTGGCTTTGTCTCTTCTTTGCTGTGACATCCTTCACGCACCTGTGGGAGTTGGGGATGCCTGGTGGGCAGGGAGAGAGCGCTCACCTGTCACCGCAGAGTCCTAGTGCAGACCCTGCTGCCATTTCCACAGTAGGACAGGGCCACCCCTGCTGATGTCCCTTCATGCCTCTGGTGGGGAAGGATTAACAAAGCCAGACCATGCCCTGAGCAGGCCCCGTGGAGGGAGACGGTAGGGAACCTTCCAGACACTGGAAGGAGAGGAAAGTGACCATAGTGGTCAGAGAAAGGGTAGTGACCCGAGGTGAGGCCGCAGAAGAATCCTAGCTAACGTCACATGGGTCTTCAGAGGACAATGAGCCACCATGGGGGGGGGGGTTCTGGCCACCATGTAGTGAAAAAGTAAGTCAGCTTAGACATCAATGGCAACTGGATGGAGAAAGGGAATGTTTCCATCGTACAGAGCTGAATAAGTTGGATGAGACTGTCATGTATCACTTAACAAGGGGGATACAGTTTAGAAGCCATCCTTAGGCAGTCTCCTCATGTGAATGTCATACAGTGTGTTACGCAAACTAGGATGGAAGGGGCCCATCATGCAACTTGGCCTCTTGATAAATCCAAAGACGACGTTAAACAAGGGGCATGCACGAGGGCACTGCTGGCAAGACATGGGGTACTGTGTATGGCAGTTTTTCTAAGGAGCAGGACTATAATCTAAAATAATGATAAAAAGAACAGTATAGTAAATAACTACACCAGCGACACTCTGACTGGTCATTGCTCATTGGTGGGAAACAGTGAGTGACCGGTGGACCCAGCTAGAGGTGTTTGGACCACACCACTGGGCAGGAAGCTGAACTGTCCTCAAGGGGTAGAGAAGAAAATCCAAGAAGGAGCCTGGTGGAATGAGAGAATATTTCAGTCCACTCTGTAGTTATTATGCAGCTTTGTAATATGTGCTGCAAAGTGGCCAAGCTACCAATATGTCTAGACCACTGACCAACAGCATCTTGCAGCCCTTGGTCCCCGAGTAGCCTTCCTCCGCAGCCTCCTAGGGGAGGCCGAGGCATCTGGAAACTTTGCAGAGATGAACAGCTCAAGGTGAGAAAGACAAAAATATCAAGTGAGGCCTAGGCTTTCCTATTCAAAATGATAATCAGGACCCACCACGGAGAGAGAGACGCTCAAAGCGCAGAGCAAGGGCATTGGCAAGAAAAGGAACAAGGGGTTAACCAGATGGATAACGGAGTCCTTGTGGGTCCAACTAAAAGAGAGAATGTAAGGGGAAAAAAATCAATATGTTCAGATTAATTTGCAAGTGTGAGCACTGGGCAGGTTAAGAGGGGCCAAGGCTAGAGGCCAGAATTCCCTGAAGTTGCAGAGTACACCTATTAGACACTGGGCTTCCTGCCAGGTCATAGAGGGGAAGGATAAATCTCGGATTCAGAAAGGAGCCACTGAAATGCTGACCAGACATCAAACACTCAAACCACCAAGAATCTTCCCTGAGTAGCAAAAACCTGAGTTTCAAGATAAGCATATCTTGGAAATGCCTTTTGACCTAGGGACTGGTAGCCCTCTTCTACAAATGAGGAAACAGATTCTGGATGGTTAAAGTAGCTGCCAGTTATCGCACAGCCAGTCTGTGATGGAACCTGCCCTTCAGCTCAAGTTCAAGGCCAAACACAGAAGGACGACGAGGAGGAGAAAGACATAAAAGCTCAGGAGAGTAGAAAAACAAGGCCGGTTTTGAAGGAAACAGAAAAACCATTGGAGGAATGCTACTCGTCGTGCAGGGTATTTGCAGAAAAATCTTCAATAACATATAATCACACAGAGGCACGGTAGATCCGAGAAGGGCCACATGCCAATCCAAACAAGCAGCCCTGGGAGGGTTCCAGATGCTGAGAAAGCTTTTCATACTGACTTATACTTTTGCCACTTTCACGTCTACATCCTATTCATTTGAAAACTGCAGTGATGATTTTAAGCAGCTTCTAATGGATAACTGTGGATTTTTTCTGACTCCTCCAAAAAAAATATTTTAGATGCTTCATAAAAGGGCCACACCCAAAGCCAAACTCCAAATAATCACAGCGAATGTAGTAACACGTTTGGAGGAAAACATGAGTTATGCTAAATCATTATTTTAGTGTAGCCCTAACACCAGAGGCAAAAGTGTCCTGATAAATCTTACAAAGGCCAGACCACAGGAGACTGAGATCGAAGTCGGACTGATGTTTAGTATTCTTGCCAGGTATATGACAGAGGAAGGAGAGCTTTGGCCTCCAAGGGCTCCTTCATCTGAGCTGATGAGTATTCAAGCATTTTCTAAGGAAGGTAGGTATGTAGGTGAATGTGTGTATATTATAAAAATGAGCCAAGAATTTTCCTAAATAGGATGGTTTCTATTAGTACAAGCCACAACTAAGAGGTTTGGGTCACACTGGCTGTCCTGGGGTTGTAACATAAGAAGCCTTAGCCCTAAACATGGTTTGTTTCCAGAACAGAATGGCTTCCATGAAATCTGGAATTGTCCTAAAGGACAGAGATGGAACTCTCATGAAAGATCTCAGAATGTCACCGTAAGAAAGAAAATATCACAGAATGGTTGCCAATGCAAAAACCAACACTACTTCACGTTTGGAAATGAAAAAGTTAAAAGAAAAAAAAAGTGTTTTTCTAATGTTGACATAATGGGCTCATGGCTTCACATTAATCCAAAGTGGCAACTTAAAGTGATTTTTTTTTCTCAGTCTCCAGTAATAGTAACCAGCCATAAATCAGATAGAAAAAGGAAAGCTGAGGTCAAACAGGTCCTGTGCGAATAACAAATTGAGCAGCCACTGGAAGGGACCAGCATTGTGATCAGGCATTAACACAAGGGCATACAGTCAGAATGACATCTATTGACAGCCATTTAGTCAGAGAGAGAGAGAGAGAGACCCACCAATGGGAGTATCTCACCTACAGTGTTGCATATAGATTTCTCCCTGAGTGCATTTAGACCATATTGTGCTTTGTGTCAGCTGCACTGGGACTCCTGGAGGGACATCTTTGGCTCAACCAACAGCCTTATCACAAGTATCTCATCAAGTGTTGGAGTCTGCAGGAGAAATTCCTATGAGTGGACCTGCATTTTAAATCTAATATGGATTACCCTTTGCACTCCAAAAATGACCACTGATTTTTCCACCACCTATCCCTCCATAGTTCATGCGTGCTGTCTGTCTCCTCACACCTGACCTGGCACACATCAAACTCTTTGATCCTTTCTCATGTGACAAGATGTCTGTTTCTCATTACTGATTTAATTGCACTTACTATGAGGACATGAAGCATCTTTCTATATGTTCAAAGTAGCCGTGTCTTTGAAACCTGCATGTTTCTGTCCCCTGCTCACTTGCCTATTATTCTGCAAGGATGATATTCATCTGACATGGTATTAAAGACTGTGGCTCACACAGTATGCTCGGCAGCCCAGCATTATTACCATCATTGGGAACCTTGTTAGACATGCTGGGCCCCACTGGATTAGATCTGCCAAATCAGAGTCTCGGGGGTTGGTATGGTTTTCCACAGTGCTGGGGATCAAACCCAGGACCTCAAGCATGCTAGGCAAGAGCTCTACCACTGAGCTACATCCCAGCCCCTAGTCTCAGGTGACTCCAAGGACCACAAAATTTGAGATCCATCAGACCTCATCTCATGTTACAATTATCTGTACTTTTATGTTAGTTGTTATTTTCTTCCAATTTAACACAATTGCCCTTTTTTAGTATCCTAGTTTAGTATCCTCCTCAGAAAATTCTTCCCAACCCTGAGATCACTGAAGTTTCTTCCATATTTACATCATTTTCATGCATTATGTTAAATATTTGCTTCAACAACCTGATTTATTTTTGCATCTTGAAATTGTGGTTCAGGTCCATTTAAACAAACATTTATAAGAATGGAAGAATAAAGAAAAGATTCACAGGGTGTCCTCTGTAAGTTTATCTCGAAAAATTAAAACAAAAAGCAACACTTGAGTGTCATGATATTCTGGGAAATTTGGGTTCTTTTCAAATCTAGGTCACTGAGTCATTTCTATTAACCAACAGTTCCAACTTTCTCTTCACTTGCAAACATTCATAAAGACCTTACTAAATGGTGGTAACATTTTACACTTTATCTTCTCCTCCCATTCATTCTGTTTCCAATTTTAATAAATTTTTTAACTGATACAAAGATTAAAATTATTCCTATTAACGGGGTAATGTGATGCTCTGCTAAATCATCTAATGTTTAGATCAGGTTATACATCCCTCTCTCCTCAATATTCATCATTTCTCTAGGGTAAAAACTTTCAAAATACTTTCTGCTACTTCTTGAAACGTGCAGTTCATGACTCTTATCATTAGTCAAGAAAACTGTGCACCGGCACACCATAGCCAAGCCTTCTTGCTCCTGTCTAACTGTAACCTCATACCTATTGATCAACCTTTGCCCATCCCCCGCCTCTAAGTCGGCTGTAACCACCATTCATTCTTCATGAAGAACCCAGTGAAGTCCTTAGAGGCCCCAATAGGTACAGGTAAAGAGCATTCTAGAAGTCCCAAGGGATTATTCCATTGACACCTCTAAGTCTCAGGAACTATTTTGTAGGCAGGAAGGAATGAGACAACCCATGGATCTCCAGTGTGTGCATACTGAGGTGGTGGGGGTATGGGGTGAGCCTAGCGAGATGAGTTCAAGTTTATTCAGAACAGCAAAATGGCATTGAGCTGGACTTGTAATGAGGGTAGGTTTTCAATGCAATAGAGTTGATTGAATTCCACCTGGATTTTTCCTGGATGCAGAGACTCGGAATGGGATCATTTTCCCCTCTTTGCTCAGTACATAATTTAGTTTGTATCTGCAGATAAATCCCCAGACTCCAAAGTCACAGAGGTGCTCCAATAAAACAACTGAAATCTAAGAGTGACCAAGGAAGAAAAGCTTCCCTTCCAAGAGCTACTTCATCTGAACACTGATGAGGGCCTGGATCCTTTTAGAGAACTTAGGTTTTTTATGTGTGCATGTGGGTCTGTAGTACGTGTGGGTGTATATAGTGTGTAAGGTATATGTGGTGTGTGTGATGTGTAGTGTGTAGTGTTTGTGTGATAGTTAGTGTGTATGTGGTATGTAGTGTGCATGGGGTATGTAGTGTGCATGGGGTATGTAGTGTGCATGGGGTATGTAGTGTGCATGTGTGTGTGTTTACTGTGTTTACTGTGTGTGTTTACTGTGGAAAGACCTATGAGAAAGATCTTGCATTCTCTTATTTCCTCAAAAAATAAGATCACTTTCCCGACATTAATTAACTTTAGAACAATTCTGACCAAGATTCTTTTGCACAAAATACTGCTCTCCATTAATTTCCTATCATGATTTCTTAGACAGAGAGCCCTGTAATGGAAACACTGTCCACCCTCCAGCACTCATTGATCATGGAGGCTATCCAGAGAATCGAGAAAAAATTGACATCTTTCCATGAAAGTTATTAGTTTCTGTGTTTCAAGAATGCAGTATTCATGGCTCAATCATAAACCGTTACATTTCACTAGTCTTTATTCCATGGTGTCAAAATAAATAGATGCAAGCATTGAAAATACTCATGCCAGTAAGGATGTTACTAAAAGATCTGTGAAGTGGATCTAATCACAAGGTCCATGATAGCACACCAGTTTTTTATTAGCTTTACGACAGGTTTGCTGCTACTTCCCCAGTAAAAGAATTTAAATTGAAAATTGAGTGATCCCTAATGGGGCTGGGGCTTGATTGTTGAACTCTGTCACCAGAGATGGCCCAGAGCTAAGGGGGGGGGGTGTCACGTGGTAAAAATTGGCAATGATCAGGTGCACCTGTCTCCTCTGTGTCTATAACACAGCCCTCTAGTCTTTAGGCAGATTGGACCACAAATCTGTCCACTGGATATTTTTCATAGAATCTAAGTATTTGACCTTGCCCTCTTGTTTTACCGGTAAAGAAGTAAAATAAGAGGCTCAAGTTTGTGCAAAGGAAAGGACACAAGTCTCTCATTAATTGGACACCATCTGTATATTTGAGGGTGTTTAATTGACAATAGCCCTAACATTTTAGCTTTTCAATTGCTTTGTCAACTGTTAGCAGTCTGTAGCTGGTCAACAGAGCAGCCACGACCACATGGGTTATTGAGGACTTGAAGCAAGTCTGGCTAATCCAAACCGAGACTTCCTAAGTAATGAGACTGGGCATGGAGGAAGAAAATAAAAGATAATATCTTACAGGTATTTTGTATTGACTACATCTTATTTTTTTTTAAGGGCAAAGGGGTAGGTGGACACAATATCTTTTTTTATTTTTATGTGGAGTTGAGGATCAAACCCAGTGCCTCCCGAGTGCTAGGCAAGCGCTCTACCACTGAGCCCCAGCCCCAGCCTTTGACTACATGTTTAAATGGTTATTTTTGATGTACTGGGTTAAAGGAGATATATTGTTTAAATCAATTTCACCTGATTCTTTTTACTTTTCTAATGTAACTAACAGGACTCGTTCAGTTATTCACGTGGCTCACACATTTTCTATTGGACAGCACTGGTTTATAGGAAAACAGTTCACTGCACTGAGAAAAGGGATACAAGAAATCTATTTCCAGAATTTGCTAGTGGCAAGAGCAAACAAGAGAATGAGAGTTTATTTGTTCTGACGACTGTTTTAAAGACCTCTTCTTACCTGATCAATGAGGAGACTTGCAAGCCACACAATAAAAACTAAAGCATTATTTGAAAGCAGTTAAATAATTTTAAGATTATGCTCAAATATATATGCACTTGTTAATAAACTTAAGTTTTTAAAGGAACATCAACAATTTGGACAACATGAAAACCATCATCTTCTCCCTTAGAGCAGCTGTTTCCTGCAAAAAAAAAAAAAATATATGAATTCTAAGTTACGGGCCAACATGAGCAAAATTTTCTCTTAAAATCTCTGGCTGGCAACCTTCTCACCCAAGACAACCAAATGCTCCCCTTGGTCACAAAGAAACTCTTTGGTGCACAAATGTACTGCATTCATCTTGGGGAAATGATGATTTTTGCCTGAATCAATAGATTGATTTCTAATAGATCAATCATGGCCCCCAAATTAGAAGAATGATATGATAGTTTTATCATAACCAATATAATTTCTTCTTAATAACTTGTGTGATTTTTCAAAGGTTTTAATTGCTCATTGAGATGGGTGTCATTTACTGCTGAAATAATATATTTCTCACGAAGCAATAAGTGATGTGTGGATGGGGAAAACAGCTGTCTCTCAGGGTGAAATGGCTTTGCTGAGATGCTGGGTCTCTAGCCAGTTGCTAAAGAGTACTCCTTGAGCTTAGTGTTCACTGTGGTTGCATCTCTTCTTAGGAACAACTCTATTAAAGAAGTAATGAGGAAAGATTCTGAAGGCTTCTGTATGAACCATGAACATATAACTCCCATCTGCAGGATAGCAGGGCTGAGCAGCAATTCTGTGCTTGCTTTGATACAGAGAAAGCAAACTCCCTTCTCCTCCCCACCTCCTTTCCTGTGTTCACCAGGGAACATCACCCTCATTACCAAATTAAATGTCATCTTTTAAATAGGATGGAAAGATTTCCTTGTCGTTGTGTCTTCTATTTCTCTAAGATGAACTGAAAGCCTTCCTTTAGCTCACAGGGCTGCCTGCATATCCAGAGATAGGATAGACAGCATTGTGGACAATTTGCAATTTCAGGCAACAACCAGGGGGGAAAAATAGTATGATTTCCCTACAAATTCATTACATTTATTCTAATTTTATCTTTCTCTTTTCTCTCCCTCCCACTCCACCTCTTCAAATCCAAATGCCGCTGGAAACCAAGTACATTTGGACTGATTTGGAATGTAAAACGCTCCAACCTTTTATTGCTATCTAGAAAATATCCTTTAAAGTGATATTTTTAAAAGTTGGGCTTTTTTGGAGGGTGGGGGGTGTTTTGTTTTTAATGTCAAACCAGGAAAGTTCTGATATGCTAGACTAGCTTCTCACAAGCACAGGGGGCTGTTTAAAAGATAATAGGGGTCAGTATGCGAAACAAATTCCTAAGGAAGACCAGCTGTGTCACTGTCCCTTAAGCCCTGAATTCCACCATTCAAGGATGGAGCAGATGATTCCCAAGCTTCTAGCTCAAAAAGTCTCTCAAACCTCCACAGTATGCGAATTGGAGTTTTTAAAGGAGCCAAGGGACACTGTATTCCCAAGCGGATGATGTGTAGAGATGCCCATGCTGGGAAGAGCCAGCAATACTTGCAGGGGAGCCTGGAGCTGTGGGCAGTCACGGTCATCTGAGGGGAAATCACAGTCTTACAACTAAGGGCTAGATGCAGCGCCTTGCCTATCCTCAGCTCTTACAAGGGGGAAAAACACCAGTAGATACCTTGGAGCATTTTCTTTTTAAAGACACATAATAAAATATTTAGACAGGTCCCAGCCAGGGACACGAAATGGTCCAGAATGAAAACATGCTGAATCCAACGCCCCGCCTTTAAGGTGCTTTTGCATTTTTCTCACTTGGGATCGCATCTTTGGATGACTTTCTGTAAATGCATTAAAATCAACTTCCAACAACAGAAACACCTGCAACCACAGAATTAAAAAAAAAAACAAACAAAAAAAAAACACGATAACTCCTGTTTTGCAAGGAATCCCCAACAATGTGCAAGATATTGAATTTCTTTTTCCTTTTGTAGAAACGCAGCTTGCTTTCCCCACTACCCAACTTCAGTATTTAAAGACTGACTGGCCCACCCGGAGAGTGGTGATCCCGCTTCAGTGGCTAACGCCGGAGCCCCGGTAGCCCCGCGAGGGTGCAGGGAAGCCACGGGAGACATCGGTTACCTGGAGAAGAACACAACTCCGCTCAGAGCTTCCTCGGGCTCAGCTCGCGCAGGACAGGCAGCGCCTGGTGAGCGGATGCGGCTCCTTCCGAGGCTGGAGCCGTGCTCCCGCCCGCAGCCGTGACGATGCTGCCAGCTGCTCTCCCCCCTGCGCCCTGCGCCCTGCGCCCTGCGCCGCTCCAGCAGCCCCGCACCTGCGCTGGCCCGAGCCCGCCGGCTCGCGCGTCACCACCCTTGCACCGTCCTCCTCCCGGCCTCCCTGCCTCCTTCTCCCTCCTCAATCTCTTGAGTCGTGCCAATGCTGCAGCGGCAGCTGCTCCTGCTTCAATGGCGCCTGCTCGCCTCCAAAACAGCTTGTAGGTGCCACCTACTGCATGCTCCTGGAATCGACGGCGAGGACTGGAATTTTCTGAAAATTCAATGAATTAAAATAATTTCATTGAAAGGACACCCTATTCTTTTGTTTTAGATTGTTTGCCTGCCCAGCTAGAATCACTGCTAACCACATAAGACTTTCTTTCAGTTTGCAGATACTAAATTAAAAACCTTCTCATTTTCGAGCCAGACGAAATACCCTGCTCCCTAGCCAACCGGACAGCACAGATTAATAGACTCTAATTTAATAGGATCCTATGTCCAAAACCGCCATTGGCAATCTTGGGTTAGAATTGCTTTTTCACTGAGGGGTTTTTACATGAACGTTTCAAGGAAATAAGCACATTTATTTTTCTGACATTGATAAACAATTTTGTCAAAGAACCACACTGATCAAAAAGAGGTGAATCAGAAAAAAAAAAAGATTTATGGTTAACAATTCTATACAGGCATCTTTAAAAATGTTTGACAATAACGTCGATCCATATTAAATTTAAGCCTCAAAGATGAAGATTTCTTCTCCCACTTATATTGTTCGTTCTTTTGAAATATCAAATGCACTAGGAGAATTGAGCAAAATCCACATTTTCTTGTCCTTTCAATTCGGTTTAACTTACCTGTTCTGACACCCTTTTGACTTCCTTTGTAATTTCCAACAGCATTAGTCTTTGAAGTGCATTTCCAAAGTAAATTTCTGCCCTGCTATCCACAAGAAAGGTATGTGTTTTTTAAAAAAAAAATCTTGCTGAAGAATTGTGCATTTTACTATTTATCATTCAAAAAAGATTTATTTTGTGCACTAGGTTAGCATAATTCTGGCCTTGGGTTTATGGCCACTGGAATATGTAAATAAAGATACACCATTTTTTACCAAAATCATTTAAGACTACTGTCAACACATCTACCCCTATTTTAATGATGTCTGAAAACAGGGTCCCCCACCCCCTGCCATGTGCCCTGTCTTCAGGAAAGCCCTCCCAGGGGACTGCCTGCATATGCTGACCATGGGTCTGGACACTGCCTGCTATTGTTTCTGAGATCTGAAACAACATCCAAGCTAACAAGGCAAGATGTTGTTTTTCCATGACAACCAAAATGTAGGTTATGGGGTTAAATGATAAAATGGAATTTGAAGACCAAACAGAGGAGGGTGAAAAGATTAAAAAGATGAAAATATTGAAGGCAAGAAGGCCTTTCCAGCATCGAACTGGAGAACAAAGACCTGGAGCTCAAGGGAGCCCTTCTGTTCTGCAAATCCCACAAGCAAAAGAATCCAGCCGTTTGCTGCACAGCATCATAATTTGTTCTGAGAATGTGAAACAAGGGCCCCCAGAGACCCTTTAAACAAGAAACAGCTCACTTGAAATGATGTCCCTGGCCTCTTTGTCATTTGCTGGGAGCCCTAAGCTTTCATCAGCCAGAGGAGCAGATTGTTCCCAAATTCCTCCTTTCTCTTCCCCTTAACTTATGTCCTCCTAAGAGCCTGCCCCATTTGCTTGTAGACTAGGAGCCTCTAACATCTGGCTGCACATTAGGATCAGCAGGGGAGCTGTAAATAAATTTTAAAGCCAGGATTAATTTCCAGCCCAGTCCATGACACAATTGGATCAGAACCCCTGTGGGTGGGACCCAAGCATCCATATGCAAGATTATGATTATAGGTGAGGTTGCCATGGTCTGAATTCATACACTGAAAGTCAGACCCTGAGAAACCTAATCACCAATGACAGCCTTTGGGAGGGTACAGATTAGTGCCCTCCTAAAAGAGGGCCCAGGGAACCACCTCTTTCTTGCCCCACTTGAGGGCACAACCATCAGGCACTATCTTTGAACTGGGAAATAAGTCTTCACCAAACATGGAGTCTCAAGTTCTTAGCTCTTGTATGTCCCAGCCTCTGGAACTATGAGCAATGAATTTCTGTTGTTTATAAGCTACCCAGTCTATGGTTTTTTGTTAGAGCAGCCTGGAGGAAGACAGAAGTCAAGGCCCAGAAGCATTGCACTAATGTAGAACCTTATACTCAAAGCGGAGCTATGGGTCTGCAGCATCACCTTACCCAAAACTCATTAAGACAACAGACTTTTAAACCCCACCATGGAAATGGATCTTGGAATCTGACTTTAACAACACTCTCAGGAGATTTCTAGGCCTGTGAGATGGGGAAGAGCTCCATACTAATGTCTTTCAAATGTTAGCCTCAACTGAGTCACCTGGGTTGGGAGGGGGGCTAGGCCACACCTCCAGATTCTCGGATTCACTAGGCCTGGGGCACAGTGCCAGGCAACGTTGCTGAGAACAGGATCCAGGTGAGCTAGGCCCCAGGTGAGATGATGCAGAACCTGGTAGCAAATAGTAATGGGATTCTCACTGCCCAAATGGAAGAAGCATAACTACTCCCTTTTCTAAGGCAAATAAAAACTGGCTCAGCCAGTCAATCCAGTGTGACTAGTTTTGAAGCAGGCCTGTTCTTCACAGACTTACACCTGCCCTAGGGCCTTTGGGTGGTTGTGAGAAGAGCCTCCTTCAGCCAGGTTCCCACTTTGCTCTTAGAACCATGCCAGCTTACATTTGGCTTTTGATCAAATTTAAAGAGGCCCCCTCTCTGGATGGAGGCTATCCCTCACCACACCAGACAGTGCATGCTTTGAGGGGCAGAGGGCCCTTGGTGCGAATAACTTTCTTGGGCAGGTGCAACCCACTCTAGGTGCCCAGCTTTAGGGAAAGGGGTATGGGTTGAGTCCCAGTCCCAACCCTGCCCTCTGCTAGACATCTTTGTGCATGGCACAAACTGCCCAACCCCCAACCTTACATATCATCCCCGCTTCCCCATTAGTCTATGTCAGGGATGGCGGTTCCATTTATGTCCTGGGGCCACAGAGTACCAGTCAGAACCAAATGCTGACATCAGGGGCACAAACTGAGGGAGAAAGTGGGAGCCCCACCCCTTGGCCTCTGAGCAAGTGAACATGTAATGGATGAAAAGATACCTCGGGACTGTGTTCACCAGGAGTGTTGCTGCCTTTCTTCCACTAAGACAATGAATGGTCTGGGGACCAGCAGTATCAGAACTGGAGAGAGTTGGCAGAAATGCACATTTCACCTCTACCCTGGACCTACTGACTTAGACATTCTGAAGATGGAGCCCAGCATTCTGCAATATTTTGCAAATGATTGTGATTCTAATGCACAGTACAGTTTTGAAATCCATTGCCCAAGATGTGTCTTTGTATGACATATTTTTGACAAATGCCATGTTAACATATTTCCTTTAAAGTTATCAAAAAGATACCATCTTGATAGAGTTTGCTCAGGGGAGTAATTCAGGCCACCCCCGGTAGTGTTTCTGGTAGTGAAGATGTGGCAGATTCTTCCAGTATCACAATCATTCCTCACCTGTCTATGCAGCCATCCCTTCTAAGATGCTACCATGTAAGGGTGGAGCTCAGGATTCTGCTCCCCTGGGGATACCCCATTTCCAGCAATCCAGATGTTCCCTTCCCTGGGGTGGCCCAGGTCTCTCTTTGCCTTGAACTCCAGTTCCCATATTCTGTCCTGTAAGATCATTCTGGCTTAATCCCCAGAGGATCCAGACCCTGCAAATTAAGATCTCAGCCTTCAATGGCAAAAAGCTTTGCAGAGTTTGGAGAAAGGAAGCCCAGGTCTAAACCCATAAAGCCTTCTTCCCAAAAGTAGGAAGAAAAATGAAGCTTTGCTTAGAGTTTTTTCCATGAATTCACTGTCCCTCAAAGAAGAGCTCTCTTTGGATACAGCTTGGGAGCACCCCCGGAATTTCTCACTGTAGGTGTGTTTGCAATCAGGGACAGTATCTTCAGCAGAGGACAATGCCCAGGGAAGAAGTTGGTGAAAGATTCCTGTAGAAATACTCCTCCAGCCAACCTGGGCAATGAGCTCAGTCCTGACTGATGGCCGTAGGGGTGGGCGACAGAAACCTACAGTGATTTGCAGATGGATCAGTTTGTTGCAAATGAAGAACCTCAGAGCTAGGTCTCTTTGCAAAGAAGAGAAGATTCTTTGTTATTCCACTGATTTTCATCTTGATTCTGTATTTCTAATTACCCTTTGAGACTCTCTACATACACTAACTGCTTTTAAGTCTATTGAGCTTCTTGGTTCTCTTCTTCCTCTCCTCCTTTGGTGCCTGGTGTATCCCATTAACGAGGAGGCACCATGTGCTAGCTATCTGTTCTTAATCTTTGCAGCTTACCCAAGCTCCACAGATGCTAAAGCTGACATCTGTTCTCTGTAATCTCAGAGTTTCTCATTGCAGCCTTATGTAAGGTTGACTTAGTTCTCATGGTCCACTCAAAATATTAGCAAACACACTGATGATTATACACATGAAATGCAACTCTGTATACCTACAAGGCCCTACACACCCCTGGGTCCAGCTCAACACACCCCTCTTGTTTACTCCCCCAAGACATCGCTGTACCCTCTGCAATGGCTTTACTTATTCATCAAATCCCTCTGACATTTGAAGGGTCCACCAACCACTTTCCCTAATCAGAAGCGGTCTGTTCTCCAGGTCCCTGCCTGTCCTGCAGCATCTCCAGCAGAGCTCTCCTTCACCCTCATGAATGGTCTCTTCTGGGTCATATCCTCCCCTCCCAGCAGGAAAGTGCTACCTCTTCTTTGTCTTGTCATCATCTGCCCATCCTTGGGTCTGGTGGTCTTCTTCTCCACCGGATCCAGGGCCACCGGAACAATGCACCCAACTTCTCTTATCCCCATGGTCTCCTCGTCCCTGGTGACCCTTTGCTGCATCACACCGTTGGCCACATCACCAAGGCATGCTGGCTTCAGGTGCCCCACTCTTCTGCCACTCCCACGGAGACACCTCTCCTTGGCAAGATGCCAACGTGGCTGCCTCTTTGTAAGCGTCTGTGTCTCCTCAGCGTCGTCTCCTCTCCCTCACTGTCAGATCACTTCCAACTGCATTACCCGGAACAACAATTAAAAATAAAGGCTTTCTCTCCTTTTCATTTGTGTCCCCAGAAGAATCAGAAAGACTGGAGGTTATCACCGGATCAGCCTGAGTGGTCTCCCTTCACCCACTGATCTCAGCCTCTTCCCCAAGCAGCCAGGAAAAGCAGAGCACAGTGACATCCCAGAATTTTCAGAATCAGGCCCACACCTTTATCTAGCTTCCAAGGCTCTCCTAGTCCATCTGCTTGCCATGTCTCCTCGTTCATCTAGGTCCTCTGGCTTCCTTTCACATCTGCAGACTTACCCAGCCCCTCCCGCAGGGGCTGCCAGACATGCTGCTCCTCGGCTGAGTGTGTTTACCTGGCCATGGTGGCTCCACTGAGTTCTTTCCCCTCTAGCCTAGACCTCAAAGTACCAGGTCTGCAGAGAGGCCTTCCGTGACTGTCTTATGTCAGGTATTGCTTGCTGCTTCTGTTTGAATTGTTGTCATCCAGAAGAGAGGGGTGAGGTACAAGCTCTTAGAAACTTCAAATGTGACTTTATTTGGAAACAGGATTGTTTGGGGGTTTGTTTGGTTATTTGTTTGGGTACCCGGCATTGAACCCAGGGGTGATTGACCACTGAGCCGCATCTCCAGACCCCCTTTTTATTTTTTTTTTTATTTTGAGATAGGGTCTCACTAAGTTGCTGAGGCTGGCTTTGAACTTGTAATTCTCCTGCCTCAGCCTTCCGAGCCTTTGGGTTAAAAGGTGTGTGCCATTGTGCCTGATTGTGATACTATTTCTTAAAGCCCCATAGTTTGTGCTGCTTTGTTGTGGTATGGCATCCCTAGAAATTGGTTCATCTCCTGGGATGGACTGAGTATTTCCATCCACCCCTCAAATTCATATGTTGAAGCCTGGATCCCCCATGTGATGGTATTTGGACAAGGGGCCTTTGGGAAGGGGATAAATAGGTCATAGGGATGGAACCCCCATGATAAGATGAGTGCCCAAGAATGAAGAGAAAGAGACAACAGAGGTCTCTCCCCCAACCATCCGAGGCCGCATAGGAAGACAGCCATCTACTAACCAGGAAGAGATCTCTCACCGGACGGAGCCTTACTTTTGGAATTCCAAGCTTCGAGGTGAGAATTAAATTGCTATTGTTGAGGTCACATAGCCTACGGAACTCTAGAATCTCAACCTGGACTCTCTAAGACACCACCCATTGCCCAGTTACTAGCTTCCAGTTACTAGCTTCCAGTTACTAGCTTTGTGGTCCAGATTACAGTTAGGCCTCCATTCTGTTTACCAGCCATGGCCGTTTACCTCTGTCTTCGCCTGTATCCTGTAAGCTGTATGAAAGTAGGCTTCGTGACTGCCTCAATCACCAGCAGGTCAGGTTTTTAAAAAATAAGGGGGTTGAGCACATGGATATCACCCTCCTACCTGCCCAACTCCTAAACCAATTAAGAATCTACTTAAAACTCTGTAAGTTTCAAAAGACCATGAGCAAGTTAGCAAATGAGAAAGGCCAGGTCCTCACTTTTCTACAGAAACATTCAGCAAACAACCCCTGAGTGAAATAGCTCTGTGGGAGCTCCAGAAAATAGTCGAGGATCTGCAGCAACCAAGGGAAAGGTCCATCAAGAGAAAGAATGATCAAAATTGCATGTTTCTGCTTATTTTTCCCCTCCTCTCCCCCATACAGTCTACAGAAAGCCAGTCAATTCTGGGCACCTCCACTGGGACAGGAGAAAAGAATGGAACTTCTTTGCAAGATTCTGCCTAGTCTGGCAGCTACCCAAAGAACAGATTTCTGTCTTGACTGACAGGGATGACATAGGAATGGTGGCAAGTTTGAATAGTAAGTCAGGGGATGCTCAAAGGAGTGTTGTGTGCTTCAATACCTGGAAATTTCAGGAGAACATCAGACTTGTGGGTATTGGAAGCCTGAAATTGTAAGCAAAGGGCCACAGTAGTACATTTAAGGTTAGGAAAGAGGCACAAGAGAGACTCTGGGGAAATGAAGACATTTACAAGCAGTCACATACGTGAGGGGATTGAGGGGAAAGCACACAGACAGTCCTAGGAGAAATGCATGCCCAGAAGCACCGGAGACGACCTTCAGCCTTCCTACCAGGCTAATTATTGAAGATATTCCCTGTACAGAGACAGTCTGCAAAAATTGAGAAAGATGGCTGGTTTTCTTTTTTATCGTTGTTTTCAAATCACCAATTTTTAACAACGACAGCAAAAATCACGAAGCACACCATGAAACAGAAAAACAAACCCATTCGGTGGAACACGCTGTCTCCAGAAACAGACACTAAAGAAACATAGGCTTAGGATTTATTGTACAAAAATTTTAAGTACATGGTCTCAAGCATACTCAAAGAGTCAAAGCAAAACTTGGTCACAGAATTAAAGGAAATCAAGAAAGTGGCTTGTGGACAAAATTGTGACTCAAATCAAGAGAGAGTATATAACCACACAGAAATTCTGGAACTAAAAAATACAATAACTAAATTGGAAAATTTACTGGAAGGACTTAACAGAATAGAAGAGGCGGAAGAAAGATCCAACAAACCTGAAGACTGGTCACTGGTCATTTGAAGTTATAAAGTCTTGGGAACATAAAGGAAAACAAATAATGAAAACTAAACAGAGCCTAAGAGACTTATGGGGTATTCCCCAAGCAGAAAAATCTATGCATCTAGGAGTTACAGAGGAAGAGAGAGTGTGTTAATCCTCTGGGATTAAGTGGTGGGCAACTGTAGGCAGGCAGGGTGTGGCTGGAGGAGGGGGATCACAGGGGACATGCCTTTGGGGTATGTATTTTGTGCCAGCCAGAGTCTCTCTCTGCTTCCTGATTGCCATGTCCTGAGTTGCTTTCCTGTGCCATGCCCTTCCATCATGATGTTCTGCCTCACCTCTGTCACAGAGCAAGGGAGTCTGCCATCCATGGACTGAGACCTCTGAAACCATGAGCCTCAAATAAACGTTTCATCCTCTACAGTGTTCTTGCCATGTCTTTTGGTCACAGCAGTGCAAAACTGACTGAAACACCACTCTATGAGAAACCCTAAGCAATTTAGGGAGAATCCAAATAAAAAAAGAAAAAGCTAGCCGGGCATAGTGGTGCACATCTGTAATCTCAGCAGTTTGGGAGGTTGAAGAAGGAGGATGGCCTCAGCAACTTAGAGAAGCCCTAAGCAACTCAGTGAGACCCTGTCTCTGAATAAAATACAAACTAAAGCTGAGGCTGTGGCTCAGTGGTCAAGTGCCCCTGAGTTCAATCCCTGGTACCTGTCCCCCAAAATGTTTAAAAAATAATAATAAAAATAAACAGGCTGGGGATGTGACTCAGTGGTTAAGTTCCTCCAGGTTCAATTCCTGATACCACAGGGGGGAAAAAAAGATAATCCTTCAAACTGAAATGAAAGGATGAAATGAAGATGATATATAAAAATATAAAAATACCCAGTAAGACAAATACCTGAGAATACTAAATATATATAATTGTAATTTTGATTCTTAATTCCACGTCTTATTTTTATAGCATTTAAAATATAAGGGCATGAAATTAAATTATAGATCAATATTAATAGGTACAACATGAAGTGGGTAAAATATGTGAAGCTGTAATTGATGACATCAATAACAGAGGGAGCAAAAAAGAGGAGTTTTCTTTGTATGCAGCTGGAATTGTTATGGGTTTGAAAGAGATTAGTGTAACTTTAGGGTATTAAATGTAATCCTTGTGGTAAGCACAAAGAAAATATTTTCAAAATATGCACAAATGGAAATGAGAAGAAAATTAGTGGCAAGTTTTGTAACTAAATAATCAACTAAAAAGCAGAGGCTGGGATTGTGGCTCAGTAGCAGAGGAGCACTGGGTTCTATCTCTGGCACACATTAAAAAAAATGAAAACAAATAACATAAAGGTATGTGTCCATCTACAACTAAAAAAAATTCTTTTAAAAATCAACTAAAAGAAAAAGATGGCAACAGGAAGAAAATGAATGGTGGGGGGGAGGGAAACTATAATATAAATAGGAAAAAAATAACACAATGGTAGTGGCGAGTGCTGTCTTATTAGCAATTTCACTTTTAAACTCCCCATACCAAACAAAAATAAAACAGATTTCCAGAATGAACAAAAACACAAGACTCAATTTATGTGTTTCTTCAAAATATTCACTTCAGGTTTAATGACAAATGAACATTCAAAGTGAAATAAAACTCCATGAAAATAGTAGCCAAGAGAGCAGGAGAGGCTTCACTATTGTAAGGAAAGTAAACTTTGGATCAAAAACTGTTACAAGAGATCAAGAAGGACATGATATGATGATAAAAGTCAATTCACAAGAAGAAATATAATTTATATAAATTTATATATACACACACACACATACATATATATATGCTACCAATATCAGAGCTCCAAATATGGTCATGTGTCACCTAATCACATCCTGAGATTTGATTATTCTTCACATCCTGAAGGATACAGCCTGAGAACGGCTTTGTCAGGTGATTGTGTCATTGTGAGAATGTCACAGAGTCACTCACACAAACCTACATGGTATAGGTCAATGGCTCGACATGGCCTCTTGATGCAAAATCAAGAGACTTGGGAAACAGGAGGTGTCTGGGGCTGCTGCCAGCTTCATGTGACATGCTATTTTACAGCAAACATTTTTTATAAAAAGTAGATTATTTTATGTAAGTATGAGAACACTTTAACAATAAAAAGTGTATTATTAATATGCAATCCAGTATCAGTCATTTATTGTCATTATCAAGTATTATGTGCTGGACATTTTGGATGTGCTAGGCTTCTATGTGGACTGGCAGCACCATCATTGCCACAATCAGAAGCCATGCATTGTGCTACAATGTCATTAGGTGATAAGGAGGTTTTTAGCCCTGATACAATGTCATGGACCCAACATTGTACCAACGTTTACAGAGATTGTGTATTTAATTCAGCATGAAGTTTTAAAAATAATTTTCCTCTAGTCAAACCTACAAAATACAAAGTCTACTCTTTTAAACGTTGCAAGCATACAATTAAGTAGAATTAAATACATTCACATTGCTATGAAAACATCACTACTATCTTTCTCTAGAACCTTTTCATTATCCAAAATTGAAACCGTACCCACTAAATAATTTGTGATTATGATTGGAATTGCTTCTCCAAAGTTGTCCAGGAGAGAAAAATAGAGGGCCCCACTTTCGTCCTCTTCTGAATTACAGTGGGTGTAAGGATACAGAGGGCTGCACTGGGAGACACAGAAGGGAAGGCCCAGCCCTGGAGGATCAGGTCTCCCTTTACCTGACACCTTCTCCTTCTAAATTCAGCACTGACAGCTCTCCTCTGGACCACGCTTGAGCAGGGTACAAGGAATAAAAGCCACTGGGCCTGCTCCTACAGAAGAGAGGCACAGGGAGAGAAGATGCACCATGAATGGAATTTGGAAGAATTCAGAGAACTTTTTGAGTCACACGTGTGACTGCACTTAGTCATTTTTTCATTGGTTTTATTTTTCCTGACACTAAAAGCATGCCCGCCAAAATAAAAAAAAAAAAAAAATCATGAATCTGGAAGATAAGATCATGGAACACTAACATAGAGGTAATAAGTGTTTCTAGAAAAATAGAACAGAAAACAACAGCTGTTAAAAATATAATGGAAAAAAATCCTTCTCTGAAACAATCAAAATCTCTATCTACAAAGGACACAAGAAATTCAAGGAAAGGTAGATCCAGAAAAATCAACCTGGAACAGGCACTGTTAATGGTGAGACACCTTTAGCTATGAAAAGCCTGCTTACCTGATGGGTACCTGGGTCTACCTTCTCCTGCAAAGATAATACCACCTGGAATGTGAACACTCGGGGCCACAGACTGGCTCCACTTGCAGCATTTCACAAAGGAAATGGGAACACATGGTACAGGAGCTTTAGGAAAAGAAAAATTAAACCCAGAATATTATCCCCACATTACATGCCCTAAATCCACACAAAGGAAATAACACAAATCAAACTTTTATGCAAGAAAGACTCAAATACTAGCTAGCATGGATCCTTCTTGAAGGGGGCTGAGAGAAAAGAGGAACTTCAAAGAACTAGGATATAAACAGGAAAACTGTGGTTCATACCAGGCACCAGAGATGGAGATAAAGGGTATGGGAAATGATATTACATAATATCATAAAAAAGGTGATAAAATATCTCAAGTTACATAAAAATTCATAAATTAAGTAAAATGGTGGGGAGAAACAAATGGTACAATTCTTGGAATTATTCATAATCTTTTTGTTTGTTTTTGTTTGTGGGATTGAATTCAGGGGCACTCGACCACTGAGCCACATCCCCAGCCCTATTTTGTATTTTATTTAGAGACAGGGTCTCACTGAGTTGCTTAGGACCTAGCTAAGTTACTGAGGCTGGCTTTGACCTTGCCATCCTCCTGCCTCAGCCTCCTGAACTGCTGGAATTACAGTCGTGTGCCACTGAACCCAATTTATTCTTAATCTTAATAGAGTCAGAAACCATTGCCAGACGTCTTGAGTTACAACTCAAGAAATTGAGGCTTGCTTTGATTTTGTAAAGAGAACCATTAATCAAAAGAAGTTAAAAGTACAGGTGACTTCCAAATGTTCAGAAAGGACTTGGACACGGTCAAGCACACATATAAAACAAACAGCAAAAAATATAAAAACAGATGATTTCCAACAAAAATCATAAATGGTAGAAGTTAAATGAAACATACTTGTTATTTCAATAAATGTAAATAAGTTTAATGACCCATAAACTCTAATGATCAACTCATTCCCTTTTTATAATTGCTTAAGCAAACCGGTCATTTGCTGTCGACAACCCCAAGGTGAAGACCACCGGGGTCAGTCAAGACGCACAGGGTCCAGAGATGCACGAGAGAGCAGGTGTGTGTTCAGGAGGCCATGCAAGGTGGTGATCCAGGCAAGACAGATGGGAAAGGAGGATAAACCACTCGGGGAATCTTTGTGCACCAAACACAGAGCATCACATTGATGCCACACACAAACGTCAAGGTACAGACGCTAGAGTCCCCTGTTTCAGGAGAGCTAGGAGCAGCTGGACCAGGTTGGAGGAAATCCAAGAGGTGGGCGCAACAGGACTTGGGGTGGTACTGAGGTCAGAAGAATACCTTTAGCTCTTTTCCTGGGCTCCTATTTCTTCACAGAGGACTATTGCCCATCTCACAGCTGCAGCCCCTTCTGGTAGACTCCAGAGGGATTCTGTGTCATAGGTTCTCTGAGAAACCTTGATTCTGCACCTTTGGGTCCCCCCTACCCCAGCCATGCAATCATGAGGGCTCACATTGTGTCCCAGTGTACCCAGTCCACGTGCCTCATGCAGACCTGAGCATCATGGTTGCAAGGGCTGCCCATCTAAGCCACATGTTTGAGTCAGCTTTTCCCGTCATTGAGCTAATGGCTTATATGACCAGGGGTGTATGAGAACTGGATCCAAGATGCTGTGAGATCAACAGAGAGGCAGAAAGAGACAGAGTGCAATGATGAAGGACTTACTGACAAAAGCATGGTCGTCTTGGGTGACAGCCAAACTAGTGAATCCCTATTATTTGGGCAGAGGAAGGGGTCCTATAAAAAAATCAAGCCAAAAGATGACTTCATCTGAGCGAGAATGTACTGCTTTATCTCAACAATCGGAGTCAGGCACATTCTGGGTGCTGACAGTACAAGGGTCCATAAGCCACTCCAATGGCTTGTCTGTAGGATGCTGGAAAACTATAGGCAAAACCCACTAGGGCTACGCAGGGACAATCACAGTGGTTGCAACTCAAGACGGCTGCAGTCAGGTCAAGCTGAATCCATGCACCATCTAACCCCATCCTTTAAGACATCTTAATCTAGTCGTTCAGCTCAGGACTTACTCTCTGATCTCCAAATCAGGAGGTGAAACAGGTGCTTTCTACACCTTTTCTTAAGGCTCTAGGAAAAAGTGTGGTCATGCTTAAAGCCTGGTGGACAGCTGGAAGTCAGAGAAGAGACTCAACTCAGCAGGAGGCAAAGGGTTGGGTCTCTCCTTCTGATCTGCAAAGCCAAGAATTCTGGGGGCCAATGCACTAAGCACTCAGGGTCCCCAGTCCATCTCTTTTAGAGTAGAAGGGATCAACTGACTGGATGAGGTCAGGAGACCACCTACGCCTTTTCCAGGTAAGAAGCCTGCAGCAAAACACAGGGAGCTAGCCACTGCCATTTATGGATATGAGCCATTCAACAACATCATCCAGGCTCTATCTAGCCTTGGGGCACATTTGCTTCTGTTTATTAAAGCCTCGGTTCTAGAATGATTTGTTAGAATGTATGCACTGCAATTTCCACTCAGAGTGTTTTTTTTTTTTTTTTTTTTTTGCAGAAAGGAAATGTGTTAAAGCTATGATTTTGATAAAGAAATCCTTTACGATTGCAGGCAGGCTGTGAACCCTGCTGACTGTTGGAATGAGTCTGGGTTTCTGCATGGCTGAGTGGGCAGACAGGACCTCCCCTACTGCACTAGCTCTGGGCCTCCCAAGGCCTTAGAATCCATCTAGTTCTTACTTTACCAATGAGAAAAGTGAGATCCAGGGAAGAGAAACATTTTTGTCCTAAGTCAAGATTATTATACTGAGACAGGCTCTGGAATCCAGGTTTGCAAGGACCGTTACACAGAAATTTCTAGTATAGAAAGGCAATCACACACACACACACACACACACACACACACACACACAATTGCTAGGGCACATTAGTGATTATGTGCAAATGTACACAGTAGATTCCTTTTGCCTCGTTTATTATTAATGGCCCATGACACCCATACCTATTTCCTTCACGATTTCTTTACAGAGAATACATACAGCAATTGTATTGCTCTACAAGCCAATAATGCCACCTTCCAGTTACATAGCAATTGCCACAGAACACGCTAAAATAAATTTAAGTAATGTCTTGTGTGTCACAAGAAAACACATCTCAGGGGGATAAGCAGCAATTATGGTAATGTTTGCTGCTGCTTTATGATCAAAGATCAGAAGCCAAGGCTCGCCAATTGAAACAGAAGTGTCCATAGCTCTGGGCCCAGGCAGGGCAAAGTCTTGCTGGCAGCAACCATCTCAGGTATTTGAGCTGTGGGCTCCTTTTGGCATGTCTGTCCTGCCCCCACCTGCAGCCTGCTGGAACCCCTACACACATCTGTCCTGTGTCTCCTCCTTCCTGAGCCTTATCCTGTGAAATTTTGTCAATGATTTTGCATAAGTAGAAGTTTTAAAGAGCACTCCATCACCATCCTACTAATAGGCCACATTAAACACTTTTTTTTAAAAACTCTGCTTTGAAAAAACAGGAATCTTTGTAAAGCTAATTAGCATTCCAGATCCACACTAATGGAAATGACTGGAATGACAGAACCCGATCACCATCTGCATGCTTTCCAGTGGCAGGGGTATGCTGTGGATCTGGAGGGTTGCTTGAGCAGAAAGAATGGAGTTGTTTAATAAATACCGTGAGCGGTACTAGGACCTGGAAACACGGCCCAGCGCTGAGATTCTTTGAGATTGTTATTTTGATGTTGTGCACTTGCAAAGATGAGCCTTTGGCACTTCCCTTCGGTGAATGTTCAGTTCTGAAGCATTTCTATCCTTCTCTGTCTCCTTTGTTATAGGTGGCTTTGAAAGGCTTAGCTGACGTTAGCATCATGCAAAAATCCCAGGGTTACAAGAATGTCTTCAGCCAGTGTCCAGATGACAGAGTCAGGATTTGGGAGATGAGCAGGCTGTCTCCCTCCTCTCCAGCCCCGACTGGCATCTGTGTGCCTTGCTTTTGATTCCTACATAAGTTTTGGGCGTCGGTACAAGGCATTGTGGACAGTTAATGAAGACCCCAGAGGGAGAGCTCACAGTATTGGTAGCTTCTTCAGAAAACCCTTCATGGAAATAGCTGAGTGCAATGAAAAGAGAAATAGCTCATCTTCTAAATCCTGCTTTGCACAGGAATTGTTCTGAGTAATCCCCCCTTCCCCCATGTCACAAAAGCTCTACAAGGAAGCTACCATTAGCAACTCATTTTACTTCTATGAAAATCAGGTACAGAGAAGTTAAGTGACTTGCCCAAAGCCACCCAGCTTCCAAGAGGTAGAGTTAACTCACTGCATGAAAACAACTCTCAAATTACATTTGATCTTATTTTGGCAGAAATGATATTCAGAAACATCAATTTCTCTAAGCCCCTCTGCCTCCTGATGAGCTATTATAGGTAGTCGAGCAGAGCTGGGTAAAGTGTACAGCCAAAAGGATCTTGAGACAAAATTGAGGATATTATGGAGATTTCATGAGATTATTAAGAGACTCTATAAATACAGGAATATGAGACCTACTTCTCCATTTCCATGACTATTCTTTTAGGACCGCTTCCCTGAGGCAAGGGTTTCAAAAGAAACACTAGAACATTGACCTGTGTAAAGAATAAGCTATTTCTATTCATTAATTCTGTTCATTATTGGCTCTTTAAAAGAACAAATCTCCTTGACAGGGCATAAATAATGTTAAAATGCTGCTAACACTGAAAGTCTCAGGCCACAGTCCCCACTTCTGTGTCCCTAGCAAATTGAACTGCTAAGAAATAGAACCATTTTCATTTTTGAAATTGAAGATGTTAGTTGATGTGAGAAGCCACATTTCAAAGGCACAGATTCCAAGATGGTGACAGCAACTCTCTTCTAGGACTACATGGATTCTTCTGTGTAGCCAATAGCACCTCAGGACCAGGATGGAAGAAAACCATTCATCCTAATGGGGAGCACAGAGTACTACCTGGGTTTTCCCACTACCCAACAATAAGAAAAATGCAACATGAAAAGAAAAGATTCTATGTATCATAAATGCTTTTGACTAAGAATTAAAGGAGACCCATGGTTTTAAACCACTGTTGCAATGGAAATAGGCTATCAAATTCGGACTAGGCATGCAACCTGCTTAAGCTTAAGAAAACAAGATTTTTTTTTCTGAGTTGAAAATATTTGTCATATTAAAAACCAAGAGTTTCTACTTCAAGTCAAACCTAAGCTGTAATTTTTACCAGCTTCTAACAGTAAAATGGACCATTTTCATACTGAAACATGGAAATTTGGTAAAAGTAAAAAAATTGAATAAATCAATTAATTTATGTAATTGGACTATTTTCATAGACAAATGACAATGTTAAAAAATTTAAATTAGCAGTCACCTGGGCTGAGATTATCACTTTCTATAGCTTTATAGCAGTATAATTGACAAATATTCTATATATTTAAGGCATACAACATGATGTTTTGGAGGCTGGAGATGCGGCTCAAGCAGTAGCCCAGGTTCGATCCTCAGCACCACATACAAAGATGTTGTGTCTACCAAAAACTAAAAAATAAATATTAAAATTCTCTCTCTCTCTCTCTTTAAAAAAAACATGATGTTTTAATATACTATACATTGCAAAACAATTTCCACCATCAAAATAATTAGCATCTGTCACCTAACATCATTACCTTTTTTTTGTGTTAAGAATACTGAAAATATACCCTCCAAAAATTTCAATTTTTTTTTTTTCTTCTTATTTTTTTTTTTTATTGGTCGTTCATAACATTACATAGTTCTTAATACATCATATTACACGGTTTGATTCAAGTGGATTATGAACTCCCGCTTTTACCCCGTATACAAATTGCTGTATCACATCAGTTACCCTTCCATTGATTGACATATTGCCTTTCTAGTGTCTGATGTATTCTGCTGTCTGTCCTATTGTCTACTATCCCCCCTCCCCTCCCCTCCCCTCCCCTCCCCTTTTCTCTCTCTACCCCTTCTACTGTAAATCATGTCTTCCATTTGTATTCTCTTGACTTACCCCTCCTTACCTCTTATATGACATTTTGTATAACCCTGAGGATCGCCTTCCATTTCCATGCAATTTCCCTTCTCACTCCCTTTCCCTCCCACCTCTCATCCCTGTTTACTGTAAATATTCTTCTCAAGCTGATCGTCCCTACCCTGTCCTTGTTTACACCCCTTATATCAAAGGAGTCATTTGGTATTTGTTTTTTAAAGATTGACTAGCTTCACTTAGCATAATCTGCTCTAATGCCATCCATTTCCCTCCAAATTCTATAATTTTGTCATTTTTTAATGCAGAGTAATACTCCATAGTGTATAAATGCCACATTTTTTTTATCCATTCATCTATTGAAGGGCATCTAGGCTGGTTCCACAGTCTTGCTATCGTGAATTGAGCTGCTATGAACATCGATGTAGCAGTGTCCCTGTAGCATGCTCTTGTTAGGGCTTTAGGGAATAGACCGAGAAGGGGAATAGCTGGGTCAAATGGTGGTTCCATTCCCAGCTTTCCGAGAAATCTCCATACTGCTTTCCAAATTGGCTGCACCAATTTGCAGTCCCACCAGCAATGAACAAGAGTGCCCTTTTCCCCGCATCCTCTCCAGCACTTATTGTTGTTTGACTTCCTAATGGCTGCCAGTCTTACTGGAGTGAGATGGTATCTTAGGGTAGTTTTGATTTGCATTTCTCTGACTGCTAGCGATGGTGAGCATTTTTTCATGTACTTGTTGATTGATTGTATGTCCTCCTCTGAGAAGTGTCTGTTCAGGTCCTTGGCCCATTTATTGATTGGGTTATTTGTTATCTTATTGTCTAATTTTTTGAGTTCTTTGTATATTCTGGTTATTAGGGCTCTATCTGAAGTGTGTGGAGTAAAGATTTGTTCCCAGGATGTAGGCTCCCTATTTATCTCTCTTATTGTTTCTTTTGCTGAGAAAAAACTTTTTAGTTTGAGTAAGTCCCATTTGTTGATTCTATTTGTTAACTCTAGCGCTATGGGTGTCCTATTGAGGAATTTGGAGCCCGATCCCACAGCGTGTAGATCATAACCAACTTTTTCTTCTATCAGATGCCGTGTCTCTGATTTAATATCAAGCTCCTTGATCCATTTTGAGTTAACTTTTGTGCACGGCGAAAGATAGGGATTCAGATTCATTTTGGTGCAAATGGATTTCCAGTTTTCCCAGCACCATTTGTTGAAGATGCTATCCTTCCTCCATTGCATGCTTTTAGCCCCTTTATCAAAAATAAGATAGTTGTAGTTTTGTGGATTAGTTACTGTGTCCTCTATTCTGTACCATTGGTCCACCCGCCTGTTTTGGTACCAGTACCATGCTGTTTTTGTTACTATTGCTCTGTAGTATAGCTTGAAGTCTGGTATCGCTATAGCGCCTGATTCACACTTCCTGCTTAGTATTGTTTTTGCTATTCTGGGTCTTTTATTATTCCATATGAATTTCATGATTCTTTTATCTATTTCTACAAGATATGCTGTTGGGATTTTGATTGGCATTGCATTGAACTTATAGAGAACTTTTGGTAATATCGCCATTTTGATGATGTTAGTTCTGCCTATCCATGAGCAGGGTATGTTTTTCCATCTTCTAAGGTCTTCTTCTATGTCTTTCTTTAGGGTTCTGTAATTTTCATTGTATAAATCTTTCACCTCTTTTGTTAGGTTGATTCCCAAGTATTTTATTTTTTGGGGGGATATTGTGAATGGAGTAGTTGTCCTCATTTCCGTTTCAGAGGATTTGTCGCTCATATACAGGAACGCCTTTGATTTATGCGTGTTGATCTTATATCCTGCCACTTTGCTGAATTCATTTATTAGCTCTAATAGCTTCTTTGTAGACCCTTTTGGGTCTGCTAGGTATAGAATCATATCATCTGCAAATAGTGATAATTTAAGTTCTTCTTTTCCTATTTTTATGCCTTTAATTTCTTTTGACTGTCTAATTGCTCTGGCCAGTGTTTCGAGGACTATGTTGAACAGAAGTGGTGAGAGAGGGCATCCCTGTCTTGTACCAGATCTTAGAGGGAATGCCTTCAATTTTTCTCCATTCAGAATGATGCTGGCCTGTGGCTTATCATAGATTGCTTTTACAATGTTGAGGTATGATCCTGTTATCCCTAATTTTTCTAGCGTTTTGAACATAAAGGGATGCTGTACTTTGTCGAATGCTTTTTCTGCATCTATTGAGATGATCATATGGTTCTTATTTTTAAGTCTATTGATGTGGTGAATAACATTTATTGATTTCCGTATATTAAACCAGCCTTGCATCCCAGGGATGAATCCTACTTGATCATGATGTATAATTTTTTTGATATGTATTTGAATCCGATTCGCCAGAATTTTATTGAGGATTTTTGCGTCAAGGTTCATTAGAGATATTGGTCTGTAGTTTTCCTTCTTTGATGTGTCTTTGTCTGGTTTCGGAATCAGGGTGATGTTGGCCTCGTAGAATGAATTTGGAAGTTCTCCCTCTTTTTCTATTTCCTGAAATAGCTTGAAAAGTATTGGTGTTAGTTCCTCTTTAAAGGTTTTGTAAAACTCTGCTGTATACCCATCCGGTCCTGGGCTTTTCTTAGTTGGTAGTCTTTTGATGGTTTCTTCTATTTCCTCTATTGTTATTGGTCTGTTTAGGTTGTCTATATCCTCCTGGCTCAATCTGGGCAGATCATAGGACTCAAGGAATTTATCTATGCCTTCACTATCTTCTATTTTATTGGAGTATAAGGATTCAAAGTAATTTCTGATTATCTTCTGTATTTCTGAAGTGTCTGTTGTGATCTTGCCTTTTTCATCCCGTATGCTAGTAATTTGGGTTCTCTCTCTTCTTCTCTTCGTTAGCATGGCTAAGGGTCTGTCAATTTTATTTATTTTTTCAAAGAACCAGCTTTTAGTTTTGTCAATTTTTTCAATTGTTTCTTTTGTTTCAATTTCATTAATTTCAGCTCTGATTTTAATTATTTCTTGCCTTCTACTTCTTTTGCTGTTGTTTTGCTCTTCTTTTTCTAGGATTTTGAGATGAAGTATGAGATCATTTATTTGTTGGTTTTTTCTTTTTTTGAGGAATGAACTCCAAGCAATGAATTTTCCTCTTAGAACTGCTTTCAATGTGTCCCATAGATTCCGATATGTTGTGTCTGTGTTTTCATTTAACTCTAGGAATTTTTTAATTTCCTCCTTGATGTCTTCTAAAACCCATTGATCACTCAGCAACCTATTGTTCATTCTCCAGGTGATGCTTGCTTTTTCCTTTCTTCTTTTATCATTGATTTTCAGTTTCATTCCATTATGATCAGATAAGATGCATGGTATTATCTCTACCCCTTTGTATTGTCTAAGAGTTGCCCTGTGACATAATATATGGTCTATTTTTGAGAAGGTTCCATGTGCTGCTGAGAAAAAAGTGTAGCTACTTGATGTTGGGTGGTATAGTCTATATATGTCAATTAAGTCTAGGTTGTTAATTGTGTTATTGAGTTCTATAGTTTCCTTATTTAACTTTTGTTTGGAAGATCTGTCCAGTGGTGAGAGAGGTGTGTTGAAGTCTCCCATGATTATTGTATGTTGGTCTATTAGACTCTTGAACTTGAGAAGAGTTTGCTTGATGAATACAGCTGCACAATTATTTGGGGCATATATATTTATGATTGTTATGTCTTGTTGGTGTATGGTTCCCTTGAGCAGTATGAAGTGTCCTTCTATATCCCTTTTGATTAGCTTTGGCTTGAAATCTATTTTATTAGATATGAGTATGGACACTCCTGCTTGTTTCCGCGGTCCATATGAGTGATATGATTTTTCCCAACCTTTCACCTTCAGTCTATGTATATCTTTTCCTATCAAATGCGTCTCCTGTAGACAGCATATTGTTGGGTCTTGTTTTTTGATCCATTCTACTAGCCTGTGTCTCTTAATTGGTGAGTTTAAGCCATTAACATTTAGGGTTATTATTGAGATATGGTTTGTTCTTCTATCCATATTTGTTTATTGATGTTACTAAACCTGATTTGTTATCCTCTATGACTACTTTCCCCCCTTTACTGTCCTACCTCCCATTGTTGGTTTTCAATGTTGTTTTCCATTTCCTCTTCCTGTAATGTTTTGCCAAGGATTTTTTGAAGAGATGGTTTTCTAGCTGCGAATTCTTTTAACTTTTGTTTATTGTGGAAGGTTTTAATTTCATCTTCTAACCTGAAGCTTAATTTCGCCGGATACACGATTCTTGGTTGGAGCCCATTGTCTTTCAGTGTTTGAAATATGTTATTCCAGGATCTTCTAGCTTTCAGAGTCTGTGTTGAGAGATCAGCTGTTATCCTGATTGGTTTACCCCTAAATGTAATCTGCTTTCTTTCTCTTGCAGCTTTTAAAATTCTCTCCTTATTCTGTATGTTGGACATCTTCATTATAATGTGTCTAGGTGTGGATCTCTTATGATTTTGCACATTCGGCGTCCTGTAGGCTTCTAGGATTTGGGATTCTGTCTCAATCTTCAATTCTGGGAAGTTTTCTCGTATTATTTCACTGAATAGACTGTTTATTCCTTTGGAATGGAGCTCTGTGCCTTCCTGTATCCCAATGACTCTTAAATTTGGTCTTTTGATATTGTCCCATAATTCTTGGATGTTCTGCTCATGGTTTCTTAGCAGACTTGCTGAGCTGTCTATGTTCTTTTCCAGTTGAAATACTTTGTCTTCATTGTCTGATGTTCTCTCTTCTAAGTGATCTACTCTGCTGGTAGTATTCTCAATTGAGTTTTTAAGTTGGTTTATTGTTTCCTGCATTTCTAGAATTTCAATTTGTTTGTTTTTTATTACCTCTATCTCCCTGTGAAATTGATCTTTGACTTCCTGGATTTGTTTGTCAATGTGATCTTTCATTGTCTGATTTTGCTGTCTCATGTCTTCCTTGAGACTCCAGATCATCTGAAGCATATATATCCTGAACTCTTTATCTGATATTCCATCTGTTGCAGCTATTACCTCTTCTAAAGTTGAGTTGACCTGCATTGCTTGTGGTCCTTTCTTTCCTTGTCTTTTCATACTGCCCGCGTTTCTTTCTGCTTGGTGCAACTGTTGTGTTTTGAAATTTACCCCCTATTTATTTATGTTGCTCTTGTATACTTGAAAAGTCTCCCTTGCAGGTGCGGGCGGCGGCTGTGCCCCTACTCCAATTGGGGTGACGTGTCTATCACGCTGGCGGCTCTCTGGGCCTGTTCCGGGAGTGGAAGGCGGCTCTGCTCTGTCCCTATTCCAATTGGGGTGTCGTGACTACAATGCTGGCAGATCGCTGGGCCTCTTCCGGGCGTGGGCGGTGGGCTTGGCTGGTGGGATTCCACCTAATGGCCGTCCCTAACCTCCCTGCTTGCTAATTAATGGCTTCTCTGAGGCGCCACGCCTTCTGTAGCTGCGGGGCAGGCCGCGCGAATCAGTTGGCCTGGATCTCCGGGGTCCTGCTGCTGGCTGTTTTGATGTTGCAAGCTGTTGGAGAGTGGTGGTGTATTCTTCAGCTTTCCCGGATGGTGGCCACTGACTGCCTGGATGGAGTGTCCGCTGTTTTGATGTTGCACTCTGAAGGAGAGTGGCGGTGTATCCTTCAGCTTTCCCGGATGGTGGCCGCTGACTGGCTAGGCGGAGTGTCCGCTGTGGGGGATGGGACTGTACCGCTTCCTTCCCCTTCTGAGAACCCGTGCTCGGCCCAAGGGTCCGTGTGGGCTTGGCTGGTGGGATTCCACCTAATGGCCTTCCCTAACCTCCCTGCTTGCCAATTAATGGCTTCACTGAGGCGCCACGCCTTCTGTAGCCGCAGGGCAGGCCACGCGAATCAGTTGGCCTGGCTCTCCGGGCCCTGCTGCAGGCTGCTGGGATCCCTGGCACTCTATCACTTTGATTTTTTCTGCTTGCCCCTCCCCCAGCGCTGGCTAGCCAGGTTTCCTTTTGGCTGCTACTGGGAGGAGGGGTTGGAGGTCAGGTGTCTCTGGTTTCCCCCTAGCCTGTATGGAGGCTCAGCTTGATACTCCCTCTCCCGGCAAGCCTAGGAGAGATTTTATGCGAATTCCCGCTGTCTGGGGGGTGAGCTGAATGACACCGACCTGTTTTGATGTTGCACTCTGAAGGAGAGTGGCGGTGTATCCTTCAGCTTTCCCGGATGGTGGCCGCTGACTGGCTCGGCGGAGTGTCCGCTGTGGGGGATGGGACTGTACCGCTTCCTTCCCCTTCTGAGAACCCGTGCTCGGCCCAAGGGTCCGTGTGGGCTTGGCTGGTGGGATTCCACCTAATGGCCTTCCCTAACCTCCCTGCTTGCCAATTAATGGCTTCACTGAGGCGCCACGCCTTCTGTAGCCGCAGGGCAGGCCACGCGAATCAGTTGGCCTGGCTCTCCGGGCCCTGCTGCAGGCTGCTGGGATCCCTGGCACTCTATCACTTTGATATTTTCTGCTTGCCCCTCCCCCAGCGTTGGCTAGCCAGGTTTCCTTTTGGCTGCTACTGGGAGGAGGGGTTGGAGGTCAGGTGTCTCTGGTTTCCCCCTAGCCTGTATGGAGGCTCAGCTTGATACTCCCTCTCCCGGCAAGCCTAGGAGAGATTTTATGCGAATTCCCGCTGTCTGGGGGGTGAGCTGAATGACACCGACCTGTTTTGATGTCGCACTCTGAAGGAGAGTGGCGGTGTATCCTTCAGCTTTCCCGGATGGTGGCCGCTGACTGGCTCGGCGGAGTGTCCGCTGTGGGGGATGGGACTGTACCGCTTCCTTCCCCTTCTGAGAACCCGTGCTCGGCCCAAGGGTCCGTGTGGGCTTGGCTGGTGGGATTCCACCTAATGGCCTTCCCTAACCTCCCTGCTTGCCAATTAATGGCTTCACTGAGGCGCCACGCCTTCTGTAGCCGCAGGGCAGGCCACGCGAATCAGTTGGCCTGGCTCTCCGGGCCCTGCTGCAGGCTGCTGGGATCCCTGGCACTCTATCACTTTGATTTTTTCTGCTTGCCCCTCCCCCAGCGCTGGCTAGCCAGGTTTCCTTTTGGCTGCTACTGGGAGGAGGGGTTGGAGGTCAGGTGTCTCTGGTTTCCCCCTAGCCTGTATGGAGGCTCAGCTTGATACTCCCTCTCCTGGCAAGCCTAGGAGAGATTTTATGCGAATTCCCGCTGTCTGGGGGGTGAGCTGAATGACACCGACCTGTTTTGATGTTGCACTCTGAAGGAGAGTGGTGGTGTATCCTTCAGCTTTCCCGGATGGTGGCCGCTGACTGGCTCGGCGGAGTGTCCGCTGTGGGGGATGGGACTGTACCGCTTCCTTCCCCTTCTGAGAACCCGTGCTCGGCCCAAGGGTCCGTGTGGGCTTGGCTGGTGGGATTCCACCTAATGGCCTTCCCTAACCTCCCTGCTTGCCAATTAATGGCTTCACTGAGGCGCCACGCCTTCTGTAGCCGCAGGGCAGGCCACGCGAATCAGTTGGCCTGGCTCTCCTGGCCCTGCTGCAGGCTGCTGGGATCCCTGGCACTCTATCACTTTGATTTTTTCTCCAAAAATTTCAATTTTTTAATAACCATAGTCACCATGCTATACCATAAATTGCCCTAACATATGATTATCATTTTAAGAAATTTACGCAGAGGTAGATTTCATACTATTAGAATTGTACACTCTCATATAATGCAAGGCCTTTCTTCAAAAAAACAACAAAACTTTTCATGTCTGATTTAAAGCTGGGCATCATGTTGCACACCTGTAATCCTAGCAGCTCAGGAGGCTGAGGCAGGAGGAACTCAAGTTCAAAGCCAGCCTCAGCAATTTAGTGACACCCTGTCACTAAATTAAAAAAAAAAAGAAAAAGGCTAAGGATGTGGCTTGGTGGTTAAGCAACCCTGGGTTCAATCTCTGATGGGGGAAAAAAAAAAATATATATATATATATATTTACATATATGTGTATATGTGTATATATGTATATATATGTGTGTATATCAGTAAATTATTTTACCTGTGTGCTATAAAATGCCTTTCTAAATCATAATTCATTCCCTTCAGTTATACAGCTATATTGTACCACCAAGAACTATGATGCAACTCACTTTAACTAATTTTCGTATTAAATCAATCGACTTATGGCTGCAGTGGATAGATCTCCTTCCTCTGCCCAGGGTGACGTGGCAGGGTCAAACCTTTATTGTCTGAACAGAGAAGTGTTTTCTGTGGTCCCATGGGTTTCCCAGAATAAGTAGATGCACCCACCCATCAGCGGGCACTTTTGTGAAGACAGGAAAGTCGGTTACATTCAGGTCACCTTCAAGGGCTGGGATTTCAGAGACAGAAATTAGGGGGGGTTGAGAATCCCCTGACTCTCTAGACCCACTTCCTGAACCACACACTTACGGGAAGGACAGCAGAAGACTGGGCTCCTTGTGAAATGCGATGGCAGAGGTCACTCAAATGACACGTGGTAGACCACGTGCCGAATGGCTGTGTGTGATGCATGTTTAGTGTCTGTGTGTCATGTGTATGTAGTATGTGTTATGTGTGTTATGTGGTGTCTGTGTGACGTGTGTATGTGGCATGTGTGATGTGTATTATGTGGTTATGTGTGTGGTATATAGAGAGTGTGTGCTCTCTGTGTGTTATTTGTGATGTGCACTGTGTGTGCTGCATATGTGGTGTGTGTGTGGTTTGCATGTGGCCTGTGTGTACGTGGTGTGTGTATGTGGTATACGTATGGTGTGCCTGATGTGTGATGTGGATGTGATGTATGGCAGGTTTCTGAGGGTGCTCTGTGTGTGATATGTGTTTGGCATGTGTGTGTAGTGGTGTGATATGTGTGCTCTGTGTATGTGGGGTATATGTGACATGTGTGATTTGTGTTTGAATATGTGGTGTGTGGTGTGTGTGGTATGAGTCTGTGTTTGGTGTATATGTATGGTGTACTATGTATGTGATTGTCTGGTGTGTATATGTGTCCGTATGTGTGAGGCCTGCACAATAGGTGTATGGTAACTATAGCTATGATATGTTCGGTGTGGGTGTGATGTGTGATGTGCTTGTGTGTGATGTGCATGTGGTGTGTATATGGTATGTGTGGTGTATAATGAGTGTTGGCATGGTGTGTGTGTGTATGAGTTTGGATTCTGTGGTGCATGTATGGAAAGTCTGTGGTGTGTGTTTGGGGTCTGCATTTGATGTGTAAGTGTTGGGTGTGGTGTTTATGTGAGGTGTGTGGGGTATGTGTGTATATGTGGGTGGTATATCCAACTCTGTGTGTATGTATGCTATGAATATGACATATGTGTGGTAAACTTGTGGAGGGCATGTATAGTGCACATTTTGTGTTGATGTGTACGTGTGTTGTCTATATAAGATGAGTGTGTGGTATATGTATCTATGATTTGTGGTGTATAGTTATTTACAGTGTATGTGATGTATGTGGTGTTTGTGCATGGTATTATGACATATGTGTTGTGTATGTGTGTATAGTGCATGGTATGTAGTGTGTATATGGTGTGTGGTTTATATACACATGTGTGGTTTGTATGTGGAGTGTGTGGCATGCGGTGTGTGTGTGGTCTGCTTGTGACATATGTAGTCTGTGTGGGTATGTGATGTTTCTGTGGTCTGTGTATTTATGAAGTGTGAGGGGTTTGTGTGTAAAATGTGCATGTGATGTGTGTGGAGTATGTGATGTGTAGTTGTGCAGTTTGGGTATGTGATGTGTGTGGTGTGAATGTTATATGATATGTATGGTATATGTATATGATGTATAAGTTCTATGCACTATGGACTATATATGGGTGTGATGTATGGTGTGTGTGTATGTGAATACTGTGTGTGGCATGTGACACATATCTGATGTTGTGTGGTTTGTATACATATATGTGGTTTGTATGTGGGGTGGGGTATATCATGTGTGTGTGGTCTGCACATGACATATGTGTATTCTCTGTGTGGGGATATATATGATGTATCTGTGATCTATATGTATGTGTATGGTGTGTGAGAGGTGTGTGTAAATAGTGTGCATGTGATGTATGTGAAGTGTGTGTGTATGTGTGGTTGTGTAGTATGGGTTATGTTTAGGGTTTGTATGTGATGTTTATGTGATGATATGCGATGCATATCATGTGGATGTGGTGTGATGTATGTGGTGTGCACACCATGGGCTCTATATGGGTGTGATGTATGGTATGTACGTATGTGATATGTATGACATATTGGTATGTGATGTGTGTGTGACCTGTGTTGTGTGTACAGTCTGTATTGGAAGTGTGCAGTGTTTGCATAGGTGTTATCTGCATGGTGTGTGTGTGTGTGTGTGTAATATGTGTTTGCTGTGTGTGTGACAATTTTATGGTGTGTGTGTGTGGTACGTGTCTTTATTGATGTGGGCCAGGTATCTGACTCTTAGTGCCTCTTTTTCCTCAATTGTAAAATGGAAATACAGTATCTCCCTGATCTGCAGTTTACTTTCTGAGATTTCATTTACCTGTGTTTGACGTTGACCCGAAAATATTCAATGAAAAAATCCAGAAATAAGCAATTTTTAAGTTTTAGATCATGTGCTATCCTGAGTAGTATGATGTAATTTTGATTCATCCTGCTCCATCCTGCTTGGGACATGCATTCAGTGTATCCACACTGTATATGCTACCTTCCTGTTAATCACATTTAGGTTGTTAGATCAACTATCGTGGTTCAAGTAACCTGCTGTCAAGTAACCCTCATTTTACTTAATAGCCCCAAAGTCCCATCTTACGAACATGGAAACCCTTCCTTGCCTTCTGCTCATGCTACCTGCAGGCTCTGCCCTTTCCCTCCCTATAGCTAGTGGCTAATCACCTGCAGTGTGGTGCCCAGGAATGAGGCCAAGCACAACCACTAACCAGCTATGTGACCTTGGGGAGCATTTCTTAACCTCACTGAGCCTCACTTTTCTTATCTGTAAAATGGAAATAGATAATAATCACAATCCCCAGGGATTTTGTAAAGATTGCATGACACAATCCAAGAAACCTGCCCCCTGGTAAAAATTCAGTAAATGAAAGCAAATATCATTGTTCCTCAGGCTTCACTTCTTGGCACTCTGTGCAGGAAACTGCTTCCCCAGAGTTCACCCAGCCCTTCCTTCATGGTCTTGGCCTTTGCAAATGTGGTTCTGATTTTCTCATCGCCTTTCATCCCCTTTTAGGACCCTACAGTTAATCCTCCTTCTCTTTCAGATTTCAACTTTGCAAGATGCCTGTCGATTCTCCAATGTGAATCAGCACCGCTCCGCTAGCCCTGAGTGGCTGCCCCTCAGGTTTTGCTATTTCCCCTGTATGTTCATTATCTCAATTTCCATTTGCATACTCACTGGCTTTTAAAGAGGACATTGCACTTTTCAAAGATGCTGTGCATCTTCAGACGGCTCCACGGAGCCTCCTGCTACCTGGAGGCCTGAGCCTGGCAGCCTCTTAAGCCCCTCGCCTCCAGAGGGGAAGCAGCTATGGTGAGGGTCACAGGTGGCACAGCATGGCCCAACAGAGAGGAAAGGAAATCAAAGAAGCCACTTAAAAATGCCAGCAATCGTGGTTCAAGACCTGGTTTAAAGGTCCAGCAGCCACTGGTCCCTAAGCAATTTTCCAAAAGAAAATCAGAAGGCATCAAAACAATCCCTATTTTACTTTCAACCAAGGAAAACATCCCAGTGTTGTCTTTCACAACAGTCAGGCTGTGACCCATTCATGGAGTTCACATCCTTCTCAGAAGAAGCTTGTGGGACACCAGGAGTGAAATTCATTAGGGAAAAGCACCTGGACAAGGGGGAAAATTCTCTCCCTAGGGTGTCTCCACCATGCTGTGTGTTTGCTTTTCTTAAACATGCAGTGTTAGATGCATGGTCTCTGGATGAACCTGGAGCTAATCAGCAACCGTATGTTCCCTTAAGGATTGAATTTTCATGGAAGCAATACAAACTTCATTGCTATGAACTCATGAGAAAAATGCAGAGGATGACTTTGTGCACGGATCTCGCATTTACACAGAGTCAAAGCCATTTTATGTCTGAGCAATGCTGTCCAAACAGCTTTGCAATAATCCAAAGGGAGAAATGGGGGTAGAGGAGACTAAGCCATCAAGGAGGACACACTGTCACAAAGATGCCAGAGTCCAAGGGTTTTAAGGCATGTGAGTGGGAGCCACATGGATACTGACTGCAGTGCTTAGATTTTCTGCTACTGGCTGGGGTGTGGCCCACAGAGAGGAGAGACCAGACTGAGAAGGATGCTTGGCTGGGTGTCCCTGCAGGGCAGGGAGTGTGTGCACATCCTTAGGCCTCATTATTGTGACCACTAGCATATTTCTCCATCCTTAAAGTCCCTCCCTCTGTACCTAAAGCCATTTAGACAGGACAGCCTAGGATGATGCACTCATCAGCCTTTTGACTGTAACAAACATGTGAGGCCATCAACTTATAAAGAGAAAAGGTTTATTTTGGCCCCATTGTGAGGTTCCAGTTCATGGACATGTAGCTCTGTTGCTTTTGAGTTTGTGGTGAGACAGTGCATCATGGTGGGAGGATGTGGCAGAACAAAACCACCCACCTCCTGACCAGGAATAAAAGAGAGAGATGAGGAGGGGCTGGGTCCCCACTGTCTCCACCAAGGACATGTCCCCAATGACCTAAGGACCTCCCTTTAAGTCCCACCTCCTAAAGTTGCCCCATATCACCAAGCTAGGGACCCAGCCTTAAACACCCGAGCCTTTGAGGGATATTTTAGATCTAAGCAAATCAAGATGGGGAAATAATTCTGATTGACATTAGTTGTATTAACTGCTGACTAAATCTTTTATCACCTGGTCTGCAAAAATCAGCATATGTGCCATTGAGATACAGAACTGCTTATCAAGTGACAAATTTTATTGAGGTTTACTATAAGCAAAGCACAGAGATAGGCCCCAGATATGACACAAAGATAAATAGAATATGTCTCTCCTCCCCACATCCCAACAGTTAGAACCAGCTTTCCTGAATTACAGCCCTCCCACCTCACGTGGGACCTTCAGCTTTAGTAGCTTCTCGTTAACATAATAGAACAGTTGGGTCATTGTTTTGTGAAAAGAACCCAGCAGTCTTGCCAAAAACATCCTTTGTCACAGAAATAGGAGTCCCAACCAAGTGTGACAGGCTTCTCTGTGTGACATCTGGCTACTTTCATCCATAAAGGTCTCATTTACCTTTCCATTCATTTAAATGTGACTTTAAAAAAAATCCCTTCCATATATAGTTCCAGAAAAGATTCAAGCTGAGTTACATGAATATCCACAATGCAATAAAGGAAAGCAAGAATAAAGAATGAAGAACGAAGTGAGAATCATTTGGGGACAGGTACTTTTTATTACAGAATTTACATAACGGGAAATTTGTCATCTTGACTACTTTTGGTAGACAATTCAGTGGCAATAAAGAACATCCATGTCACTGTGCAATCATGACTACCATCCATCTCTAGAGTTTTTTTAATCTTGCAAAAACTGAAACTGTCCCCATTAGACATTAATCCCCCCACCTACTTCCCCAAGCCCTTGTCTTCTCGATTCTACTTTCCATCTCAAGATTTTGACACTCTCAGTGCCTCAGCTGAGGGGACTCACACAGGATTTGCCCCTGTGTGTCCACTTTCTTCCATTTAGCCTAGTATCTTCAAGACCCACCCTTCTTGTAGCAGTACCATTTTGAGTGAATGTATCAGAGAAACATTAATCTGTCTCTTTTACATTATGCACTTTAACATCCATGTTTATACAAGTGTCAGTAACTATTAAGCATGCTTCACATAATCATGAACATTACAATCCTGGCTAGTGGAGGAGATCATTATAATTTCAAATAGAATTATTGAAAATCTCTTCACAAATAACTCAACCTCCTGCGTGTTTTGCTGGGTTTCTTCCCTTTTTCCCCCTTTCCTACCTTAAATTATGTTCATTGTTTCCTAGAATCTAAAACTTTGGTGCTCTTCTGGGTAAAGAGAGAACATTATAACTGCTGCTTTTGTGCTACTGTTGTCTTTTAAAAGATTTAAGTCACGCAAAACTATTGCTGTTTCTAAAATGCAAAACTCAACGGAGAGTTCGATTCACATTTTCTGACAGTAACGTGTTTGTCCACAGTTATTCATTGCATAAATATCGAGTAGGTGCCCTCTCTACATTAGACGCTGGTCGGGGACTTGGAGATTCAGAGAGGGACAGAGACTCAGCCCCAGCCCTTCAAAGATGATGTGTGTTACAGAGCCAAAGACCAGCAGTGAAACCCCCATAGAAAAATGGAACAATGGCAGGTGACCATATGTGTTATAAAAGGAAGGAACAATGAAGGGTTAATGTTGGGGGTCTGTGTGGTGGGATGTGCTAACCAGAGGAGAGAGCATCCTGAAGATGGGTGAAGATTGAAACCAAGATCTGAAGTTATGGAAAAACTGGAATTGCAAAGAAAGATAGAAGTGGTCCTGAGAGACGGAAAAGTATGTGCGAATTCCATGAGCCACAAAGAAATGGTGAAGGAACTAAATGGAAATTACGGTATCTGGATGGTCATGAGCCAGGAGGAAAGTAACACAAGAATACTGGGGAGATATGGAGAGAGGGGCCTGGAAGATCTAGGTCCAAAGTTCTTTTTATTCCCTCTGAGTTTACTTTGAAACATTCAGAAGTATTTCAAACAGAAAAAATATGACCTACTAAATTTTACTATAAAATGAGCATTCTGCTGCTGGGTGGGGCCTGGATTGGAGAGAGGCCAGAAGCATTGAGGACTGATGATGACAGGGACAGAAGTAATGAGAAGGACTGATCATACTGAAGATGGAATCCAGCAGAGGTCCTGGTGCCTGGAATCTGGGCACAGTCATACATCTATTAGAAGTACAGATTCCTCATTCAAGCAGTAGAAATGGGTGTTACTGCCAGTTTTTTGCTTGTTTCCTTGGTTTTGGTTTTGGTTTTGGTATCAGAGTTTGAACCTAGGAATTCTCAACCTCTGAGCCACATCTTATCCTTTTTTATTTTTTATTTAGAGACCGGTTCTCACTAAGTTGCTTAGGGTCTCACCAAATTGCTGACATTGGCTTTGAACTTATGATCCTCCTGCCTCAGCTTCCTGAGATGCTGGGATTACAGGTGTGTGCCACTGTGCCTGGCTATGCCAGGTTTTTCTCTTTAGAACTGAGAGGAGGTGATCCTTTATTGATGGGAGGAAAAAATGGGACATGAGATTTCAGATGCAAAACTGAAAGGTTCTGTGAGAGATGTCTGACAATCCAGCTATGTGTCAAGGCCCACATGGAGGGGCAAAGCATGCATTGACTCTGCTGATGTGGTTTCCAGTTTTCAGCTCAGAGGTGGATGAATACTTTAAAGTCAGTAATACAAGGTTTTTATTTAAATCTATAGAGATTGATGAGAAAAGGGGTATAGAGAAAATATTAGAAGACCCAGATTCATACTCTCAGGAGCTCCAACACTAAGAGGTTAGGGAGAGAAGATAAGGCAAGACAGAAACTGAGTGGCCTGTGAGCTGGCAAGGAAAATCAGGGGAGCATCACACATGGGAACCAAGAGAAGACAGACTTCCCTGGACGTAGTGCTGGGGCTGGGGAGGAGGGGAGCCAGGAGATGAGAAATACCCATTAGACGTGGCCCCATGGAGCCAGAGCCAGTCGATGGTTGTGGTGGGAAAAACCCTCATTCAACCTTTTAATTATAAAGTGTTTTCTTTAGCTTTTTTGCTGCTGGGACTTAAAGACCCAACCAGAACAATTATAGAGGAGAAAAAGTTTATTTAAGGGCTCAGGATTTCAGAGGTATCAGTCCATATACAGCCAGTTCCAACATGGCGGAAGAGTATGGCAGAAGGAAGAAGAACACGTGATGATCAGAAAGAAGAGAGCTAACACTCACCAGGTACAAATATATACCCCATGTCCTGGCCCCCCAGTGAACCACTTCCTTCAGCCACACCCAACCTGCCTCCAGTCACCACCCAGTTAATCCCATCAATGGTTAATTCAGTGATTAGGTTAAGTCTCTACCCCAATCATTTCTCCTCCAAATCTTCTTGCATTGTCTCATATGTGAGCTTTTGAGGGACACCACATCTAAACCATAACAGAAGGTGACTAGAGGCCAGGAAGTAGTGGTAGTTGTAGAAAGTAAAGAATTCTGTTCAAAAGAAGTTTGGAGAAATAAAATGATAGTTGGAATGGATGATCGATCGTGGATCAAGGACTTTTTTGTAAAATTGCGAGCATATTTGTAGGCAGATGATAATGTTCACCAAACATGGTCGTTTTTATTTCAGAATGTTCGCAGTCCATTCACTCTCTTCGTAAAAAGCAAAAACAAAAACCAGCACAGTCAACTGATTGTTAAGGCCACTAAACATAGTCCTGAACATAAAAATAAGCTATGAGGACAGAAGAGGTAGTAAATAAATAAAACTCGAGGAAGGAGCATGTAATATTTAATAAGCACCTACTATGGAACAGGTATTGATTTACACACTTGGCTTAACTTTTGGAACAATAAAGAACAGGAGTTTATATTCTTGTGGATAAAACACAACATCAAACTGATAAGTAAGTAAACTGCACAGTGTATTGAATGAACATGGCTGTAGGAAAATGTGCAATAAGAATCCTCAGAAAGGTATAGAGTAGGGAGGTTACAGGTTTTTGGGGGTTTTGGTGCCAGTTATTGAACCACTGAGCTACCTCCCCTCACCAGCACTTTTTATGTTTTATTTTGAGATAGGGCCTTGCTAAGTTGCTGAGGTTGGCTTTGAACTTGTGATCCTCCTGCCTCAATCTCCCAAATCACTAGGATTACAGGTGTGGGCCATCATGCTGAGTTTGGGTGGTTACAGTAACTCAGAGAGAGAGAGTGCCCATGGGTTCAATCTCCAGTACTACAAAAAAGAAAAGAAAAAAACATCCTTTTAACTATTTTTAAGTGTCCAGTTCAGTGGCATAAGTACATTTACAGTATCATGCAATCACCATTAGCATCCCTCTCCAGAACATTTTTCATCTTTTCAAACTGAAATTCCACATCCACTGAAAACCTTCCATTTCTTATCCCACAGCCAACAAAGGTGGTTTCTCATTCAAATAGGCATGGAGGACTGGGGCTGTAGCTCAGTAGGAGAGTGCTTACCTAGCATGCATGAGGCCCTAGGTTCTATCCTCACCACCACATTAAAAATAAACAAATAAAATAAAGGCATTCTGTCCATCTACAAATGTAAATAAATAAATAAATAAATAAATAAATAAAACGAAACCAGGCATGTAGTACAATGGAACACCTGGCAGCAGTTGAGAATGAGGTTCCTCCAAATGTACGAAGAGGGACATTTCTCCAAGGTACACCTTTCATTTACTTTAACATAGTGAGAAAAAGACAATATCATCTAGAGATGATTTAAAGTCTGCAGGAAAATGTAGATATTATATGCAAATACTGCACCATTTTATTTGAGGGACTTGAGTACTCCAAAATTTTGGTATCTATTGGGTATTCTGGAATGAAAAACTATTTAAAAAACTCTCAAAACTCAATAATAAGAAAAAACTTCTTTAAAAATGTAGAAAAATTTGAACAGACATTTCATCAAATAAAATACACAGATGTCAAATAGCCCACAAAAAGATGTTTAACAGCATTAGGAAATTAAAAATTAAAATTGCAAGGAGATACGTCTGTATCCTATTAGAGTGAGCACTAAAATTTTCAAAACTGTCCAACCATGTGCTGGTTAGGATGTAGAGCATCTGCAAACCTCATATGATACTTATGAAAACAGAAAATAGCACAACTAATTCAGGAAACAGTTGGACAATTTGTTAAAGAAAAAAAAATTAAAACATACCATATTAGGAGCCATTCCACTCCTAAAGTTATTTGGCCAAGAGAAATGAAAGCATTTCCACACAAAGACTTGTACATGAATATCCATGGTAGCTTTATTGTAACAGTCAAAAGTTGGGGACAACCCAGATGTCTGTTCCCTGTGAATGGATAAAGAAATTATGCTATGAACACACAACAGAATACTTCCCAGCAGTAAGGAGGGATAAGCTCTTGCTACAAACCACAGCCCTGGATGTGTCTCAGTATAACTGGGCTCCATGAGAGAAACCAGCCAAAGAATAGTGCATAGTGTATGATCCCATTTATATAAAACTCTGGAAAGTACAAATTAATTTGTAGTGACACAAGGAGACCAGTGGTTGCTTGGAAGGGTGTGAGTAGGGAAGAATGTGGAGGAAGAGAGGAAGCAGAGACTAAGGGATTCGAGAAAGGGATTACTAAGGGATTCTGGGACACTCTGGGGGAAAGGGTGTCTGTCTACTATCTCGTTTGTGCTAATGATTTCACAGGTACATACACATGTCCATGCTTACTAAATTCTGTACTTTGTGTCCTTTTTATTACATATTAATTATCATCAACAAAAAATAAAAGCTGGGAAAAAGTAATAAAGGGAGAAAAAGTCAAAACCAGGAGGAAGGGGAGTGACAAAAAGAATTGTATTTCACTGGCTTGGACTCCAGGCTGCCTCTGAGTCCCAGCAGTTGTGGCCACTTCAGGTCACTTATGGGCCTAGAAGGTGCTGCCACTGTCTTTCTTATCCTGAGCAGGTGAGTCACAATGAGGCACTACAAAACCTCCCGGCTACTAACTGTGTGGCCATGTCAGACCCCAGCAAATCTAATTGCTAAACCGCAAGCACACCCTGTTCCTAGCCCCAGGACCAGACCATCCCAGGGGGGCTGACGGTTTGGGATAAAGCAGCCCTGAAGCATAGATCATTAAATAAGATAGATGATAATATAGATGATGGATAAAATAGATGATAGATCTAATAGATGATTGACAGATAAAATAGATGTTAGGATTCATAACAAATACATAAACAGGGAGATAGATGATAGGTACAATCAATCAATACCCATACAGATATGTATATGTCTAAACTTGATCGATTTTTTTTAATATTTAAGATATGTGAATGTTAAAATTTAATTTAAAAAGTAATCATGATGGTACAATTCTACTGCTTTTAGTCAAGGGACACCCAAAACATGAACTCACTGCAATAGTTTGGATCGTGAATTTTCTACAAAAGTACATATGTTGAACATTTGGTTCCCAACCTCTGGTGCTACTAGGAGACAGTGGGCCCTTTAGTGGGTGGGGCCTAGTGGGAGGAGGTTAGGAAATTGGGCTGTGCTCTTGAAGGGCATATTGATTTCCCAGCCTCTTTCCCTTCCCAGGCACCAGGAAGCGACCAGCTTCCTCTGCCACGGGCTCCTGCCATGACGTGCTGTGCCACCACAGGCCCAGGGACTGACACCTCTGGAACTGTGAGCCAGAATAAACCCTTCCTCTTTTTAAGTCGATTACTCGGGTATTTGTTATAGTGATGGAAAGCTGACCACACACACCTTTGGGTGCTCTCTAAGCCGTCTTCCTCACATCCCCACCCTTCCCACACCAACTCCACCCCTCCTGGAAGAGCTCAGAGTTTCTCAAACAATTCCATGTCACTTATGACCTCTCTTTTTCTCACAGGAAGAATCAGACTTGAGGTGGAATTCAGCAAGCTGGATGGGAGCACTCCTGGAACCACAGACTAACTGTCCAGAGACCCGGAGCAGTCTGCACAGGGCACTGCTGACTGTGTGCAGAGCTGTCTGCACAGGGCACTGCTGACTGTGTGCGGAGCTGCTCTCTGAGCCCTGGAGGTCACGAGGGCATCACGCTCTGCAGCAAAGCTATTAATACCCTTCTCTTTGATCTCTTGAGAACCATTTAAAAGCAAAGTCCTCTCTGCCTACATGATGCCTGTGTGGCAGGTTGTCCATCCACCCTGTCCAGGCAGCCAAAGTCCCTGTTATTGCAAGCTCATAAATGACTGCATTATTTCCTTATCGTGCATGACAGTGTCACCCAGCCCCTTTGATCAATGTCTTGAAGAGCTTTGTCCAACCCAAAGCTGGGTGTGTGGCTGATTCAAGAAAAATGTCATGAGCCCTGCCATTAGAAAGTACTGTGGTTTGGACAAGGCCTTTGTCTACTTAAGCCTCAGACTCTTTTTTTAACCTTTGAGATGCAAACAAAATTACAATTGCCCAAGATCCTTAGGAGGAATCAATCAATATACCCAAAGCAGTGTCTCCTGTTTAAATGTTTACATATAGGAATTCTCCAATCAGTCAAGGCTAACCTGGTGGAAAAGAGGACTCAATGACCTTGGAAACAGAACTTGCCCTTGCTTCCTGTATACATAAACTTCCTTTAAATTCTATATGAATTAATAAATACATGTTCTTAAGGAGTAAAAAACTGATATCAGGAACAACACTCCCTGGTGTAACTGGCTTAGTGCTGAGAGCCATTGCCAAGTAGGAATGACGCATGGCATGACCCAGGTCATTTGCAGTGACATTACATGTAAGGTGACCTTGCTCAAGGACCAGGGCGGATCCAGGTTTAGGGTGGATCAGGGTTTAGGGCGCTCCTTGGGTTTAGGGCGGTTCCAGGTTTAAGGTGTATCCTGCTGGGAATAGGGCGTATCCTGCTGCCTCCAGGCACCCTCTCCTTGAGTTCCCCTTGAGTTCTCGTGGGATTGAGAGAGTATTTGGGATTCAGAGCCCAGTGGAGAGCATGAATTTTGCCCAGAACCTGTGTGTAGACTGCCGGTGACAGTTCCAGAATAAAGAGTTGCTATTTAAATCTACAAGGTGTGAGTGGCTCGTGATTTTGTGCCCAGCCAGACTGCGGCAGCTTAGGACCTATCTTAATCCATTTTCTATTGCTATAACAGAATGTCTGAATCTGAGAAAATTATAAAGAACAGAGGTTGATTTTCAGCTCACAAATTTGAAGGCTGGAAAGTCTAATAAGAACATGGTCCTGTTACTAATATCTGCCTGGCTTCTGGTGAGGGCCTTCTTGTTGCATCATAGCATGGCAGAAAAATAGTTCAAGCAAGAGCATGCAAAACAGGCAAAACATATGGGACAGCCTTGCTTAATAACAAACCATTCTTGAGGTAACTAGTGTAGACCTTTGAGTAAGACCTCACTCACACCTGAGAGAATGAACCCATCCCTGGAGCACAGCATGAAGACTCTGCCCCAGTGACACACACTCCTCTTAAAGTCCCACTACAACACTAGTACATTGCTACAACACTAGTACATCTCAACGTGAGTTCTGGAGGGGACAAACCACATAAAGTCTAAGTCCCTCCTACAAGTTCTAGCGTTCTGGGATACCCAGGGAGTGGAGTAGACAGCAAATCTCTCTTAAGGAGAGGTAGCAGCCAATCTCCAGTGCCATCTCCAAACAGGCTTTAGATTTAGAAGTATGATCATCTTCTTAAAAGCATCTTCAGCAGGCTCTCTCTTCCCATCTGACTGCTTTCAAAAGGCAGTAATAACAATGATTGCTGACGATAAGACCACAGGAGGGAAAAGGTAGTCACTAGACCCTCCAAACCATGAACATCATTTTATAAACTATTTTAATTGACTTCAATGTCTCCCTCGGCTTTTCCATGGGAGATAATTATGCATCTTCTTTAGTTTAAAAGTCAAAATAAATATGTGCATATAAAGCAGTTCAAAGAGAAAGTATATTTTTCATATAAATTCTTCCCAAAAATAGCTGGTAATATTTGGTTTTCCTTAAAATAGGCAATCACGGCCATGCACGGTGGCACACACCTGTCAATCCAGCTGCTTGGGAGGCTGAGGCAGGAGAATCACAAGCTCAAAGCCAGCCTCAGCAAAAGCAAGATGCTAAGCAACTCAGTGAGACCCTGTCTCTAAATAAAATACAAAATACGGTTGGGGATGTGGCTCAGTGGTTGAGTGCCCCTGGATTCACTTGCCAGTACCAAAAAAAAATGGTAATCTGAAAGTGATTTAAAACACGAATTCTTAATGTCAAAATATATGTACACTCTGTAATTATACTTTAACTGTAATCTTATAGTGTACACATATATATATACACGTGTGTGTATATATATATGTATGTATGTGTATATATATTCCCTTTCAGAGAAGATATACCATGTTAACAATATCTTAAAGAAAGTTGAAGTGCTGTGTAATATCTAAGTAGATTTGAGAACAAAATTATTACCATGGATAAAAAGGTTTATATTTCATAAGATAAAAGGTCAAATCTTCATAAGGGTGTAACAATCCTAAATATTATTGTACCTATTATCAGAGTTTCAAAATACATAGACAAAACTGACACAAATACAAGGAAAATCAGATAAATCTATAATTAGAGTCAGATAGTTTATCACTTGTCTCTCAACAATTGACAGAAAAAGTGGACAAGAAATCAATCATCATATAATTATATCAGAATCAGCCAAATTCCTGTAATTAAATCTCCAGGGAACTCTGTACAAATGATACAGTCACATCAAGTAGATACCATTGGGTTAGAAAGGTAAACTGTAATTTGGACCATAGAAGTCTTAATTGATTTTAAAATAATTCAACATATACCTAGTTATGCTATCCGAATGCAATGAAATATTTGAAAACTAAAAAAAAACCCTAAAAACTTGAATATATATCAATGAAGAAGTCAAAATTAAAATGACAAACGTTTTAATTAAATGAAAATGAAAACACATTCATATGCATGGAATGCCATTAAAGAATATATCTATATATATATGTAAATGACTTATTTGTAAAAGAAAAAAAATTGTCAAATCCCTGATCTCAGTTTCTACCTTAAGAAATGAAAAAAGAAAAGCATTTTAAACCCAAAGCAAGAAGAAAGGAAAAAAAAATCAATGAAAAGCAGTGGGAATGCAAGCTGAAAAACAACAGAGAAATCAATGAAACTGAAATATAGAACCCTGATAAAATTTAACCTCTAACCAATCATGTTTATGGATCAGAAGACTCAAACTGTTAAAAGACGGGTTCTCCCTCAATTCACCTAGAAATTCAGTCGAGCCCAATCAAAATTGCACAATATTTTTTCTTTCTTTTTTTGTTTCACCAACTCTCAAACCTGATGATAAAATTCATATGGAAATTCAGAGGGCCTAGAGGAACCATTTTGCTTTTGGAAAGCACAAAGCTGGAATATTCACACTATGTAATTTTTAAAAAATTATTTAAAAGTTACATTAATCAAGTAAATGTGGTATTAGTAGCAAAATAGACAAAAATCTATGGATCAGACAAAAGAACCCAGAAAACACACATACACACACACACACACACACACACACTTTACTTTTACAGTTATAGAAACATTTTAATGGAGGAAGGAACAGTGCTAAAATATTTGGATACACACATGTGAAAAATGAACTTTGATCCACGCCATGTACAAAAATCAAGTGAAAACCTTATACATATAAATGTGAAACCTAAAGCTATGGCACTTCTAGAAGAAAGAAAAGGAAACCTCCATGACTTTGGGTCAGGCCAAGATTTCTTAGATACAAAACCCAAAACCAATCCATGGAAGAAAAAAATATGACAAGCTGATCCACTGCAAAATTAACAATGCCTGCTCTTTGAAAGATAATGTTAAGTGAATTCAAAGATAAGCCACGGGCAGGGAGAAACGTTCTGCCAATCACATATCTGGTCAAGGATTTATGTCCAAAATACATAAAGACCTCTTCAAATCCATAATACTGGTGCCCCCATAACTTGCTGTGGAGGGGGGGGGTATGTCAATTGTTAGAGCTACTGTGCTAAAAAGTGTACAGCAGTTTCTTACAAAATCAAGCATATGCCTGTAATATGACCAAAAATTACACTTAATTACATTTAACCCAAGAAATTAAAACATATGTTCACACTAAAATCAGTACACAAAGGTTCGTAGAAGTTTTATCTCTAACAGCCCAAAATTGTAAACAACCCCAACGTAACAGTGTTGAGAGTGACAAAAGTCACTGAGGACCTTCCGTACTATGGAATATTGCTCAGCAATAAATACAACAATTTGAAAGGATATCAGAAGAATTATATTGAGGGAACAAAGCCAATCCTGAAAGAATACATAAGTGTGCCTTCCATTTATATAATATTTTTATAGGACTAATGAAGGAAAACCAAATTAATACTTGCCAGAGATGAAGGTAGGGAGTTGGTTATGGGTGTGAAAAGGTAGCAGGAAGAGTCTCCTGATGGAACTGCTCTGGATCCTAGCTGTGGCCAGGTCATATGAATTTACACTTAGGATACAAATAAATATGCACTCAAACTCACACAAATTAACACATATATAAAATTGATATCATCTGAATTATGATTGATTTATTATACTTATATTAATTTCCTGGTTGTGATACTGTCTGAGAGGCAAGATTTTGCCATCCATAAAGAATATACTAGAAATATCTTTATGTCTACCTCTACAAATTACCCCAAAATGAAAGTTTAGAAATAAAGCTAATGATAAAACAAACAATCTAATGAATCACAGGCAGAAATTTTTCCAACCGCTACTCACTCGCCAAAGAATGAATGGCAAACAAGATCATGTCAGGATGCTGCATATCATTGGCCTTCAAGGAAATGAAAATGATAACCCAACTCGATATCACTGTGTGCCTCACAGAAAGGCTAAAATGAAAAAGACTGGCCAATTTAACTGTATGTGGAGTTTTGGAAAAATAGGAACCCCGAGCCTAAAATGATACACTGCAATTTTAGACCAACACCTATATTCCTAGGTGTGGAAATGAACATCCATGCAGTAAAAGCCATGAAGGCATATATCCATGTAAAGACTTGTGTGTCCATGTTCATGGCCACTTCATGTGTAACAGCCCAAACTGGAAACAACCCAAATGTCCAACTGCAGACAATGGGATAAACAAAGTCTGCTCCATCTACATAAAGAAATACCATCCTGAGATAAAAAGCAATGGCTATTGATTGGATGCTCCTCAGATTAATGAGGCTGAATAAAAGAAACCAGTCAAAAAATAAAAACCAGTGTCTGTACCATAGGATTCCTTTTCTATAAAATGCCACAAAATACAAGCTAATTTACAGTAACGCTAAGCAAATCCAGTGTAGCCTGAGTAGGGGGTGGACTGGGGAGTGCAGGAGGAGGAGATCAAGAAAGAGCCTAAGGCCATTTTGAGGATAATGGAAATGTTTATGACCTCGATTATGGTGGGAGTTTGGCAGGTTTATCCATGTCAGACTGAATCAAGGTTTATACATGTCCAACTTACGCAAAATTTTGCATAAGTGACACACCCCGTGACCTAGTAATTTCACAGCTGGAAGTATATCCCGTTAAATTGTGTACACAAAATTTAAATTGTTCCCAAAAAGGGATGATGTTTCGACTCTTTGTAAAAAGTGAAAAATCTTGATAAAATTTAAGTGTCCAAACTGTAGTATGTTCATTCCGTATTTTGTTTTTTACAAGTAATAAGTTCCAGATATGGGCTGGGGATGTGGCTCAAGTGGTAGCGCGCTCACCTGGCATGTGTGTGGCCCGGGTTCGATCCTCAGCACCACATACAAACAGATGTTGTGTCCACTGAAAACTAAAAAATAAATATTAAAATTCTCTCTCTCTCTCTCTTAAAAAAAAAAAAAGAGGTTACTCAGAGGTAAAGGAATTTGCCACAGTTTGCATGGCCAGTCGTCAGGATAAGATGAATCCAAACAACCTGTAAAGGTAAAATTTCTAAGCTGATTCTAAGCTGCCTGAGCTAAAGTGTAAAAGACTGGGCATTGTAAAGTTTCTAAATTGCAAGGCCTGGGCTAAAAAGTAAAAGACCAGCTATTGTTAAAATTCCTCTGCTACCCCCGGAACCTGTAATCCCTGTAGCTGTTAGGACAATACCCGAACTGCCCAGTAAATATTTCCACTGATTCCCTGGTTGTTTAATAGCTAAGGGCTCTAAGTAGCTTGGCACGTAGGCATCCAGGCTCCAAAACCAATCAGTTTGAATATGTACCCCGCTTAGGAGTGACCAATCACCCCTGCCCAGCCTGTTCCCGCCAATGAATGTACTAATCATGTCTCAGAGTTGTTGTTCAATTTTCCCGTGCCTCATGATGATTTGTTCTGAAGTATGCAAAGCCCCCTGCCCTCTCCAAAAAGTGTACTTAAGCTCTGCTTAGCCTCTGCTCTGGGCTCTGGGCTGCTCTCCTTTCTTGAGTGGGCACGGAGCCCCAGCATGCTGGTTCAATAAAACTCCCCCCTGCTTATTGCATGAAGCTGGTCTCTTGTGGTCTCTTCCTCCGACGCTCCGCCGGACCCTTACAAACCCGGCTGCAGACACGTGACCTCCTTTGAGAAGCAGAGTGTGTCAATTGTGGCTAAGATGGGGTACCACAAAACTGATCAATTCAGTGTTTTTCTGCAACAAATCTTGCTGGTTTTCATCACCTGTGTTTCTAGTTGTCCTTGGTGTCCATCAGGTAAGTTCCAGGAAAGACGAAGTAATCTCAGACATCTCTCTTGCCTTGAAGATGAGATTGCCCAGTAGAGGCAGGAGGGATTAGTGGTCTGGGGATGCCATCTGAGATGGTTTGATGCAAGGAAGTGGGCCAGAGATTGCAAGGACTGCTGGGAGTGAAAGCAGAAAGGTGACTCTGGACTAAGCATGCTTACAAATGGCATCCTGAGAAAAGTGCTTTAAAGAATGAGAAGGATGTGGATTAATGGAAAAGGTAAAATGAGAACAAAGAGACTTAGGGGCAGGAATAGAAATGACCTTGATGGTCAAGCGGAAGGTGGAACAGAGGTTGAACTTAAGAAAAAGAATTGCCTGCTCTTGTCTCAAAGTAAATGGAAAAACAAACAGAAGCTCATTAAAGTGTAATGAGAAGTCAGCAAGTGTTTCTGTACCTGTCATCCAAATGCCAGAACTCCTCAAATCTAACGTGCTCCTCCAAAACTAATCCTCCAAATTCACAGAATTGTCCAGACCAAACATGACACCTTGAGTAGAGGTCAATAGATTTTCAGCTCACACATGCCATTGCACTTCACCCTGTTGGAGATAAAAACTAGAGCAGCATGTCTTCCAGGGTCTGTGGGGCGCAGGTTTGTCACTAGAATTTTTTTTATGAAAACCATTTTTTATGAATGAAAGCCATGGTTGATCAATACAGGTACTTCCTGTGGTTTTCCTCTGACCCTCCCGGCTTCCTCTGTGAATGAAGGAACTGGCCACTGCTCTTGGGATGCTGAGCAGAGAGATAATTGGCAGACTTCATCCCCAGAAGCCTGAGCAAGGACCCCAGCAGGCTGATCTCCCCATGAGATGCTGAATCCAGGAGGAAGCTCCTCTGGGGCACAAAGCCCTGGTCTGATTCCTGGTCCCTTTCTCAGGAGATCATTCCATTTTTCTTAGTGATTTTTTCCTGGAGTTGAGCTCATGTTCCACGTTAATCTGGAAAAAGCTGACCCTTTCGACTTTTTTTCAAGTTCTTTTTGCTTAGTTTTCTCCTTTCCAAACCTCTTACTCCTAGGGGACACCCCAGAGAGAACTTCTCCTCCATCTGCTCTGCCTTATCCTACAAAGGGCCTATCCGTAGTTTCTCCCACCCTCACTACTCCAAGGGTCAACCAGAAATTCACTGCCATCTTGCCCGTCTCCCCAGCGTGTACCTGACACTCATGTTTGTCCTTTTTTGTCATCCCTTTGGTAGGAGTGCTGGTGAATTGTAGGTGCTGAATTGACGGGGCCACAGGGTGCCCAGGGATTTGGTCAAACATTCTGAGTGTGTTTCTGCATCAAGTGTGCATGAAGATGCAGCACTCCAAAATTGAAGGGAGTATTTGGGTGAGATATGCCTTTGAAAAGGTAGCCCAGCAAACAGAGGGCTCTGCCCAGTGGGTGGGCCTCATTCATTCAGTGGAGGACCTCCACAGAACAGCGATTGGCCCTGCCCAGAGTAAGAGAGAACCTTGCATCCTGCCTGGGTCCCTTTGAACTAGCATTAGAGATGTTTCCCTGCTTCTAGACTTGAACTGAAACCTGGGCTCTTCTTCCGTCTGGAGCCTGAAAACCTTCTCACTGGAGCAACACCATCACCTCCTCTGGGGCTCCGGCTTGCCAAATCATCCTGCAGATCTTGGAATTTGTCACTCTACAATCATGTCAGCCAATTCTGCTCATGAATAAACAAACAAACAAGAATGAATCTCTTATTCATTCTACTTCTCTGGAGGACCCTAATACAGAAGGTTATTAGAAGAAAGACACACAGACAAATGCAACCTGTTCTTTCATGCTTAACAGGAGGCCTCCTGGGTCGCATCATCTATGAATCCTGTGTTTGGAGCTAAGAGAGAACATAGAAATGATCTAGCATAACTCTTGGAGGAGCAAAGCCCTGGAGATGTCAATGGCATTCCAACTGGCAAAGCCAAAGGTGGAGCTTGGCAGGCTCTCCACTGCACCATGGGGCTTCTCCACAGCCTCCAGCAGCTAGCAGTGCTACCAGGATACTGCAAGAAGGAATGTGAATGCTGATCAAGTCCAATCCCAAGAACACTCCACTCTAGCAAGATTGTCCTTGGGAGAACATTTGAAAGCAAGCCTGAGATGCTTGTGGGGGGTGAGTGGCTCACAGCCTCCTGATCTAGAACTGTTCTGTGCAGCCACACACCGGAGCTGCTGTCAGGGCCACAGGGCCCAAGTCAGCTTAGGGAAAGGCACCTTTCTGAAAGAGGCACCCACTGTGTGTCTCCCTGACCTTGCAAGACTACAGCGTGTCCAAACACTACCATCATTACAGTTGGAGAGCAGGAACCTCGCCCCCTCCCCAGAGGTCCTCCTCCTAGCTGACAAGGTGCTTTGAGAATCACAGACACTTGAACTGAGAGTTCCTGAATTGAATGACAGCTAGTTTCTTATTTCAGCAAGTGCAAGTGAATGGAATGTGCACCCTCTTTCTTATTTAAACAGCGAAGGGTAAATGTGGTCTTTGAAAATGAAGTTGAAGGAGAAGCCATCGCCCTTGAATAATTAATTACTTCATCATCTCTCACAAAAAATTGGTTTATTATCTCAAATGGAACTCCTTCAATTCTCCTTACCCAGTGTAAGTGACATTTAAATAAATGTCTGCTGGCATGCTATGTTGCTCCTTTGTTCTTTAGAAGCCTCTCCTGCACGCAAGACTGAGAAACTTCTTGCTATTATCCTTTTGAAAGAGCACAACTCCATGGAAACTGGAATTCAGCATTCCTTTGTTCTGTGATTACTTTTTAATGACAGCCGGAACTTAGTTCAACAGCCTTGATTGCTGAACGGAAGATGGCCCTTTCTATTTTTTTGCTGTATCAAGTCAGGTTAGAATTTTTCACAGTTAGGTGAGAGAGTAAAACTGTAATTTAAAAAAAAATCAAAGCATCAACTCTGTGTGTCTCTCCAGAGGTGTTTTAATATCCAGTGTTTTTAAAATACAGCTATTTTTATAAGCCATACATTATATAGTACTAAACCTCACAAGGTATTATATAGTACTCAATCCCATATGATATCAATTATCATCAAACAAACAAAAAAGAATGAATCTATTATCTCTAGTATCATCAGTATTTTTTAAAATTGTATGGGATTTAATTAATTATATTAATTATGTGGAATGGAATTGGAAATAAGCCTTTTTAAAAATAAAGATGATAAGGTTAAAAAGTACAGAATTAACCTTAAAAAAGAGAGGGAAGAAAATACAATGAGCTTACTAATTCATTGAGTTGGAAGGGGAAAAAAAAAAAGTCCCCTTGGACTAAAGTAGGTAGCAATTTTTATTTGTATATAAAATACAAAAAAAATTGGCTTATCTTTCTATTTAACGTGTTTTATTACCTGAAAGTTGTCTGTCTTTGATGTCCACCCAGGCAAGTCCCGTGGATGACACTTGGAGTGTTGCTCTCTGCCGAGGGCTCTTCCAAAGCTTGCAAGAGTGAGACTTGTATGTAAAACTGAGTGAGCTGAGATATATATGATTCAAGATAAATGGATGCGTGTCTCTCAGAGGTAAGGCAGGGCCAAAATGCACATCTAGCCCAGGGGTAAGGGTGCCACTGATTCCTCAGGAATCAGAACCAGCAAACAGGCCTTCCCCTTGTGGCTCAGCAGGAGTTTCACACCAGGTCCAAGGTCCTGGAGGCTTCCGGTTTGACAAGTTACCAGGAAACAATACAGGGAGGAAATTTCATATCATAACTCATGAAACTGCACTCAAGGCCAAATGTATAATCTTAGGAGACTTCCTCAATGCAAAAGGGGGCAGGACCCAAAAGAACACAATGCTAAGCTAAAGAATACAAAGATAAACAAAAGAAAAAGGGAAAGTCAAGAAGAGGGAGTTTATAAAGAGTAAAAAATTAATAAATTTGAAATGAAAAATATTTTTAATAGGTACTTGGGAAGCCAATGCAGGAAGATCCCAAGTTCTAGGCTCCACAACTCAGCAAGACCTTGCCTCAAAATAAAAATATAAAAAGGCTGAGATGTAGCTCAGTGGTAGAGCTCCTCTTGGTTCAATCCCCAGTAGTGGGAGGGTGGGTATTACCAATTAATCCAAAAGTCTATTTTTAAAAAGACCAACACAATGGAAAATTGAATCTGATGGAGGAAGAGAAGAAAGAGTAAATATTATACAAACTTAGAAATGAAAATAAAGATATTGTCAGAGACAGAGTTGATTAAAATATTTACAAGAGAATGCCATATATGACTACATATAAACACACATAAAATTTCCTATCCAAGAACTATGTAATGTTTTGAACAACCAACAATAAAAATTAAAAATAAATAAATAAATAAATTCAATTACCAATTATTAAAAAAAGAGTAAATTGGAAGAAGAAAATATAATGATCTTTATAGAAAGAGTGGAGATACAATTAGAGTGCATGAATTTTTAAAAGACATTATGAATATACAGCTTCATAATTGAATTCTATTCAACTTTTAAATAATTGATTATTCCACTAGTATTTAAAGTATTTAAGATCACCGAAAAAATTATAATGTCCTTCAACCTATTTCAGAAATTATTGTTATGTTACCTTATATGAATAAAACTGAAAAAGAAAATGTGTCCATTCCAATTATAAATGAAACGTTCAAAAACATAATCCACCATCATCTTAAAAAGCAGTTCAAAATTGCAAGAACAAACAATTATATAAGAATGTTGAGCCATGTGTGGCGACACATACCTGTCATGCCAGCTACTGAGGAGGCTGAGACAGGAGGATGGCAAGTTTGAAGCCAGACTAGGCAACTAAAATAAAATGAGATATAAATAAATTGCTGGTAATGTACTTCAGTAGTAGAGCATGCAAGGTCCTAGGTTCAATCCCCAGGACTGAAAAATATGAATGGTTCAATGCTAGTAAACTAGTGACATCATTTACTATATAGTCAAATTGAGAGAAAATTCATGTGATAGTGTCAATAGATGCTAAAAGGTACAGGTTAGAAGTCATAGGCAAAACAGGAATAATAATACAACAGCAAACACTAGATTTGATGAAATACTTAACATTGGTCCATTAAAATTCACCAAGGGAGCCTAAGTCACCTTCAGTTCACGAGAGACCAGCACACCTGTGAGTCATCTCCATTAATTCATTCTGTTCATGTCAGCAAGTGTGAACTCTTGAAACTATCAGTCAGATTGCATACCTCCTCTGTTTAAAAACCTCCAACCTGAGACCAGGGTGCTGAAGCTCAGGGAGCAAAGGTGGGGAGGGAAGGTCTGAGAGTCCAGCAGCCCAGCAGGTCCCCGAAGGACAAACCCTGGGGACCCCTGTCATCTTGTCAGCTTGGAGAGGTGCTCAGCCTTACCCACAGTCGAGGAGGTAGAACTAAATCATAATGGTGGGTCATTGCCTAGTCCTGTTGGTAGAACTGCATTGAAGGTAGAGTGATTATCAAGGCTGACGGTAAATTCACAGAAACCAGGGCTCCCTTTCACTCCTGGTGGAAGAGTCAAGAACTCTAGCACCTGGGAGAGGCAATCAGCCAATAGTGGAACAATGGCCACAATTTATTATTTTTTTAAAAAAATATAGACAATACACAAAAGCATATATTTATTTTTATATAATTTCTTCTTTAAAAAATATTTAAATATACATTTGCCTATAATTATGTAAGCAGAGCAAACATTTTGAGAAGACATTTACCAGATTGGAAATTTAGTATGGGTTGGGGTAAGTAGGAAAAGGAAGGTGGAAGGAGTAGACATTATGATCGATGAGCAAAAACTTGTTTAAATAGACCATTTCCAAACAATAGAAGGGACACAGTATTTGGAAACAAAGAAATTTTTAATTATTTTTTTTAATTTTAAGTTAGTTAAGCTAACTTAATAGTCCATATCTGTAATGGATATATAGAGATAAATATAGATACCCATGCATATAAATATCATATATATCCTATATGTAAATAGCATACACATTTACATAAATATATATATGTAAATGGATATGAGTGATGTCAATGGTGTTTATCTTGGGGCATAGGTGTTTCAGATATGTATAACTTACTTATAGTTATTTCTATTGCTTAAATTTTTGCATTGAGCATTTGGTGGTTTCCTGGTTATATTATGAAAGAAAAGAACAAGCAAACCACAAAAGCAGCTTCTCTACTACAAGAACTGGTCTATTGTTGGGTCATTTTTTCCAGGAGTGGAGTAAATGAGATTGATGTGTTACAGATATTGGAAGTTACTTGGAAGGATCAAAAGTCAAGTGTAGCTATCTGATTCTCCTGTCCTGAATCAATATGCACCCGTTAGACTCAGGGAGAACCAGAAACAGGTCCTCTCGGAAGTTTCTACAATATTAAATCTTATATACATATTTCCTATTTTTAGTCTTTATATGTAGAAAAAATCAAAGTTATTAAAATGTATACAAAAAGCACCATTCTTCTACCCAGAAATGACCTGGAGTGTCATCAGGCAGACCTTCCTTCAAATCATCTCTGTCTACATAGTCTGTGTCCTGCGTTTGTATGTTACAATCACTAAATACGCATTAGTCACATGAGGAAAAAAAATAAAACTCCTGGTAAGTATTATTTTTATGGCTCCACAGCACTAGATCACCCCTTGCGGATGATCCATAACTGAATCATTCTATGATTGCACTTTTGAAAGTATGAATGGTTCATTTTAATGTAGCAACTTGACTGGGCTAAGGGATACCCACTTTGTTGGAAACCACCATTTATTGATGTGTCCAGGAGGGTGTCTCTGGAAGAGATTAGCATTTGAGTCATTAAATTAAATCTAATTTTCCTACCCAGCACTGACTGATGGGCATCATCCAAACTGTTGAGTGCCTGAAACAAAAAGGCTATATTCTTCATCCACTCTTTCGCCCCACCTACATCCTTTAGCTCAGATATTCATCCTCTCCTGCCCTTGGACATCAGCACCCATGATCCTGGGCCTTTGGACTTGAACTGGTGCATATACCATTGGCTTTCCTGGTTCTCAGACTGAGACTGAATTCTACCAGTAGCTCTCCTGGGACTCGACCTAACAAAGAGCAGAAGGTGAGACTTCCCAGCCTCTACAGTGGAGTATCCTAATCCCTCATAATAAACCTATTTCTATATATATCTTTGTTTATACTATTGGTTCTGTTTCTCTGGAGAATCCTTACTAATACACAGTTTCACAGAATTACATGCCGACTCCCCCAGTGTCCCAGGTGGGGACATTCTAGCTTCCACTCTCCCAGACCAAGTACCTCTTTGTCACCAACTCATTCTGCTGCAAACACCTAAGGCTACTTTTTCCTTGTCTTTGAACTTCCTTTCAAACCCCAGTCTTCAATCCTCACCCTCTTTCTCTCCAAAACAACGCCAACACAGTGAATAACACAATGGTGGTAGTTTGACACAGTAAGTTTGCAGTGGCAGGTTTCACAGTCATAGTGACAGGGTGTTATCTCAACTACACAGACTAGAGCTGTTGGGGACTTGAACTAGGACTGTTGGAAGTCAATCTGGTCATAGATTTTGGAATCTAGCAAAATACCCCGATGTTAGATGTAATAGGAAGAGGAATCGAGAATGGCATCTAGGTTTTCAGCCCAGGCAGTGGGATAAACGATGTGCCATTTACTAAGAAGGGAAAGGCCTTAGAGAAGAAAGTGTCTGGGATTAGGGGAGGGTTGGAAGTGGGAGCTGGATACTACTGGTTTGTTCTCATGGCTTGTTCACTCTGAGATGCCAAATAGAGATTGAGTGGAAGATAACAAGTAGACTAGGGTCCTGGGAAACAGTCATGATGAGAGGTATAAAAGTCATCAGAGGACATCTGGTCTCTCCCGACATCACAGAGAAGAAAACCCCCTCCTGATTTCTCTCCCCTGGACAAGTGGGAGAATTCAGGACATAAGGTTCCCTCCTCCAGCATACTGGCTGTGGTGTTGAACGACTTCATGGAGGTACAGAGAATGGAGTCAGAGACCAGTGCTCACGATTTTTCAAATCTCTGAATATAAAGTATGCTGACACCCAATTCGTGTCTTCATTCATGTCCTTTGGATAATGATGTCCATCACATCCCACCATCCTGGCTGACCCCCTGCCCCCTCCCTTTCCCTCCCACTAAGTTGTTCTGATCAGGTATTTTGGTCACAGCGGTGAAAAGCTAACACGCTGCCTTATTTTCCAGAGTCTCCTGGAGTGATCGCCCACAACTCACTCATCTTTTAAATGTGCCTTCCTGTTTGCTAGCGAGCAGCCAGTCTGCCCAGGAGCTCAAGAAAATCAGCTTCAAGGTTTAAAGTTAATCAAAAACATCTTTTTTTTTCTAGGTTATCACCACTCATTACTTGAAGGGGGAACTCTGCCTCCTTGGATTCATGTATTGGGGCCAACGGACTACAAATTTTAAAAATGCATTTTATTTGAAAAATGCCCCAAAGGGGTTTTCTCCAATACAACAATATTTTTACCCCACACCACACATCACTAACCCTACAGTGTAACCACACATCACTAAGCTTTAGTTTCAGTAAAAATTAATAATTCATGTTGATCAACATTAAGAGGCACATCAGAAGAGCTCAGTATTCCCCACAGCCCTGACCCACCAGGTGAGAGGCTGATCCACCAGGTGAGAGCCCTGTCACCCTGCTGAAAATCCCTAATGTGCACAGGATTTTGTGTCAGTGACACAGTAAGGAAATGCCCTGGCCTGAGCAGTAACAACTACCTCAGTAAAGTTGCTTTTCCTGTTTGAAACAAACTTGGCATAGTCCTCGTAGAATTCACCTCTAAATTGCTTTACTACAAGGATGACTCCTACTTATTTTTATAGCCTTTTTGAAATGGTTGCAACCTTTTCAAATATCCATGTAGGGAACACGTGCATCTTAGACACCGCATAGCTGGTCACCAGAAGTATGGTATGTCTTAAATCCTAAAAATGAAATTAGTACAGTTATTTGGATATGTTAGTATGTATGTGTTGGATTCTAATGACTAACTAAAATTTTGAAAGCTACTAGAGGCCATATACTTTACATATTTGTAACGTGTTGATGTGTATCACTCTGAATATATATGTATGTACATGTGTCTGTATTATACTTGCATACATGTGTGTAAGTATGGTACTGTGTATGTATGTATCATATGTATGTATGTGTGCATGTCATTGTGTATGTATATTTGTGTGTCAATAATTCTGAATTTGCATGTGTAATTATGTATTTATGTGTATCATTATGCATGTGTATCAGTCATTACTACAAGTGTATCATTCATTGTTTCTATCATTGTACATGAATGTGTATGCATCATCATGTATCTGTATATCATTACATATGCATACATGCAGGTGATATGTACACGTATGAGTCTAGGAATTGTCTTTCTGACACACAGGAAGTTTTGTGCATGTTAAAGCAATTGAAAACTGAATAGAGGCTTTTCTCAGATTATCAAGATAGGAGACTGTTATTGCTTATTTGTATTTTTTTCCTGAGGTTTCTGCTTACAGGATACAATTCATTTGGAAATAATGCCAAAGGATAAGAAAACAATTCAGTGGTGAGATCCCCACATGCATAGCACTTACGCACTAAGTTTTTGGGGTCAGAAGGAAACAGAAAGATTTTAATGGTGACCATTGAGCACTACTCAGGGAAAGTCCTGCTGTCTTGGAAAGCAGATGAGGCTCTGCGCTGATTTCAAATGGATACAGCTGTGTATTTAATGTGAGCATTAAAGCTGAGACACTGGGCACAACTGTAAAATAATTTTTAAGGGCCCTTCCCAAATTAGATAGCAGCCTTCCTTGGTAGATTTTGATGTGGACGGTTTAACTTTTATACCCAGAAGGTAAGAGAATGGTCAGATCCGATCTTAGGCTTGTTAAAATTGCTCTCCACCTGAGCCAGGTGATTTCACCTTGAGTGTTACAGTTCACTGGCTATCCCTTCTAGCCAGAGAGGGTCTATCTAGGGGTCCCCAGTAGGTGACCAACCATGTATTTGCCCTCATTTTTAACTTTGCCAGTGAGGAGGAGAGAAGGCTAGAGGAACAAAATGCATTGGCATTTGGAGTCATTGAAAATGGATACCCCAGGCTGCAAAGTCCATGAGCAAGCTTCCCCGATATAAGCCACCCCTTCTCCACTGTCTCTCCTACCATGAGAGTCACTCCCCAGGAAGCTGTGCCCAGAGGAGGTGGACCCAAAGAGCCCTAATCTGCATCACAAGATCATGACTTTAGACCCAACGCTGGGTTGAAACTTTGAGCACCTTGGCAGGGCTTGGAGTAGAAGATTTAGAAGGTTGTGGGTAGTGAATTGTTGCCTTGATGGCTTCAAGTGTGTCAGGCTTCCCTGGGTCCATACCTTTTTGCAAAGATTCTTTGCTGCTATTCCCTTCAAGAGGTGGAGGCTATTTCCATACCCCCTGAATCTGTGTGAACTGTGTCCTTGGCATTCTCCAAGGGACCCTGGGTAGCTCCTGAGGCCATCCCTCAGGGGCTTTGCACTCCCCACATTAGGTACTTCTACTAGCACGTGGGACCACGTAGGATGAAGGATTGGGGGGAGCCTGGTGAGGCCATCACAGTGAGTCTCCAGCCAATTGTAGTCATATAAGTGACCGGTCTAGACTACTAGATGAAAGGCTGAGAAACCAGAGACCCATGGACAACTCTAAATTATTGCCTTAAGCTACCAAGATTTTGGATGTCACCCCATCTATTGGATCTCAAAACTACATGGGCCACCTGAACCTTACAGGCAGCTTTGACCCAAGGTCATTGCTTTCTGTACATAAAGAAACTGAGATTGAGAAATCTCAGGTTGAGCATCTCTAATCTAAAAATGTGAAATACAAAATCTTCCAGAATTTAAAACTGTTAAATTCCAACAAGACATCACCAATGGAAAATTCCATATCGTGAAACTTCATTTTGTGCACAAAGTTACTTAAAATGTTGCATAATTTTTTTTTGAGAGCCAACATGACATCACAAATGAAAAATTCCACACTAGGGAATTTTCTTGAATGCACAAAATTATTTAAAAATACTGTACAAAGTATGTGTATGAGGTGTATATGAGACATAAATGAATTTCCTGTTCAGACTGATCCCCAAAATATCCTACTCTATCGGCTCATTTTAGTCAGCTTTGCATCGAGGTGACCAAAAGACCTAACAAGAACAACTTAGAGGAGGGAAACAATGTTTTTTTGTGTGTCTCACAGTTTCAGAGATTCAGTCCAGTATTGGGCCCATAGCCCTGGGCTCAAGATGAGGCAGAGTATAATGACAGAAAGGAGTATAAAGGAAAGCAGCTCAGACACGGCGACCAAAAGCACAGAGAAAACATAAACCCTAAAGTGGCCTACTTCTTCCAGCCACACTCCTACCTGCCTACAGTTACCACCCAGTTAATGCATATCAGAGGATTCATGCACTGATTAGGTTACAGCTCTCATAATCATTTCACTTCTGAACATTATTTATTGTTTCACGTGAGATTTTGGGGGACACCACATATCTAAACTATAACACACATGCAAATAAATCAAAATTAGAAAAATCTGAAATCCAAGCATTTTCGATAAAGGACCCTCAACTTAGTGACTCTCCTGGAGCCAAACCACCTGTAAGTACAGCTAGTCTGAAGACCTGATAGTTTGAGAACCTTAGGAGAACTACATAATTCATTTGAAATTCTCCTCTCCTAACTACAAAATAGGAATAATAATAGATCTGCCATTCGTATCTAATGAAATAAGTAAAAGGAATTTGTAAAGGAATATGATTTTTAATTGCTATGTGCTATAACGCTCTAAGATTTTATTTTTATAAATTTATTTATAAGCCTTGCATTTTTTCCTTTAATTTTCTTACTAAAAATCAGAGGAAACACTTTTGACAGAAAATCAACATTAATATGAGAAAAACTAGGGAAGATATTCTAAGTTAGGAGAAATTTAAATGATTGAAGAGTTTCATGTAAATATAGTTTTGGAGACCCAGAAATGGTGTAAAAAAGAGAAGAAGTTTTACTTGAGTTGTTATAAAAAGCTTCTAACCTTTAACTGTGTTCAAAAATGGAGTGAAATCCGTTCATGCACGCTCCATCCCGACTGCTGAAGACAGACTCTCCCACTGCAGCACGTGTCAGCAGGAGCACAGATGGAGCCTCATGCCATATTTTTGTATTTAAATATTTAAAAGATATAAATCAAGCTTACAACCTATTAAAGAGAACATATTCTGACTTCCTTCCTTGAAACATACGGCTATATAATAAGTTTACAATTCACATTTAAACTGTTTAACTCTTTGGGGTTCTTCCCTGGAACAAGCCCTGTCGCCACCCCATCTTGCCCTCCCTACCCCCATGGGCATGAAGGGGTGCTCATAGCCTCATGGAGACCAGGGCCTACTTATTCAAACTCCACCCAGATGCCCTGATATGGCTGCCCTTGGCCCACTGGCCCAGAGGTCAGATAATACAGAGGAGGCAGACCTCCCCAGGCTCCAGAAAAGTGCAGACCTTGCTGACCGGGCTCTCTAAAACTCCAGACTGGGGTCCACTCCAGGATGGGACTCACTTAAAACAGTGCTGGGTGCTGAACCTCTTGAGGCCTCTTAGGACTGGTTGTTTACAATCTCAATGTTTCCAAATGTCGTATAAAATGTGAGTTAAAGTATAGATGGGTCCATAAAAATAAAATGGATTGAATTTAAGATGGCAGTTCCTAGTAATCCTATCTTACAAAATAATGTTTCATAAACATAAGATTCAAGAACCTGATTTTCACCACACTAGGAATTCAACATCTCATCTCTAAATTACCTCCTTGCCTGAATCAACAGAGCCTAAATCCTATTAGATGTTAGTGGCTGGCACAAAACATTTAAAATATATATGAATAGTAATGCGCTTAAAATGAAAAAAAATTGTCATAGGTAAATTGTAGGGCATGATGTGACATGTGGGGCATGTTGCGTCAGAAAGGAGGAAACCTAGCTTGCTGACTTGCTGCCTGCTTCCTGGTCTAGGGGCCGCACATGTGGCTAAGATGATCAGCCAGGAGGCGGTGCTGTAAAAAACAGACCACCTCCAGGATAGGTCCAGGACTCTTCCACCCTCACCCTCGTGGACAGCTCGTGCCTTCCCTTACCTACCATGGGATGGGTGTACACGTGAACTTGCACCACCCCTCTGACCTTTATCCTGATTGGTTCCTGTGCATTATATTAGCTGTGTGTACTTCCTGGATAAATGAGATCCTGCTTTGACTGGTCTCCCTGGCGCATCTGATTGTCCTCCAGCGAGGGAACGCTGGGTGTGGGCAGCAAGTCCACCTTTTTCTTTCTTGGCTTGTCCTGGTCGGGGTGTGCTTTCCCCATCTCTCCCACAGGTCAGGAGGAAAGGCGGGGGAGGGGGGCTAAAAACCCCGACAGTAAATGACAGATTACCCAGAACACTTCTGCTTTATGCCCAAGTCCCATAAGAATTATTCACACCTTTTACTTTCAGTCTCCAAAGTCCCAGCTTGAACGATAAATTCAATACTCACCCTACACCTGAATCAGTGGGCAACACTTTTCACCTCTGTGAAGGCACCTGGAAACCAGAAATAAGCATCCACATAAAATCAAAGGGTTTTCTAATGGAATCAATGCAGAGATCGTGCAGTTGGATATAACATGTTTCTCAGGATTTGGGAAGTTATATAACTCACCCACATTCAAGTTGCTCTCAAAATGATCCCCAACCACCTTACTAATAAGATGCACTTGGTTTCATCATAATGCACAGCTACTGGAATATCCCATGCATTGGGGGTAATTTTAAGGCATGTGAAAATGTTTATCCTATTTTCTCTTATGTTCTTAATCATCTCATTATTTCCATTCCCAAATTCTTGCAAGCCTGATGCAGTTCATCTAGGAAAATTCCTTTTGGCCATGAAAACTAAGCTTATCACACCTCATGCCATGCCTAGGAAAAGACATGGGGGGTCAGGGACGGCTCTGAGACTTCAGGTGTCAGCTCCCACCCTGGAAGGCAAGGGGGCAATGGAAGCAAGAGTCAATAGAGAGAGCACACCTGAAATCCCCCTATTTATGGGGGGAAAGCCATTCATAGAATATTCCACCCAAATAAGGCAAGGGATTGGGTTTTGAAGGGTGGAGTCTTGCTTGGTGATGTCCTGTGGTCAGCAGGTTGATTGACATCTTGGAAAGCCACACCCATCTCAGGTACTGTATGAGATCAAAGGCAGAGTGAGAGAAAAGGCACACGTATCACACAGCCCCCAAAGCACATAACACAAGACCAGTCCCCTCATATGCTCAAATGCACATAGCTCACACATACAGCCCGTGGATGGCTCTCAACAAGCAAGGAAAAGGGAAATCCCCTCACAGTGAAAATGAGACCACAAAAAAGCTCACTCTTGCAAGATCAAGGAGTTTGGGACAGAGAAGGACTAAGGGAGGGTGAGGAAATGAGATGCCAGAATTCTTTCTTGCTCCACTGCATTGAAGACAATCAGATGAGGATGAGGTTGATCTAGAGAACCCTCTAGAGAGACATGAAACTAAAGACCCACATTCCCCAAGGATAATCCAAATGGTCTGAAGATCTTCAGAGTCCTCGATATGATATCACACCTACAAGCCATGAAGTCAAAAGAGCAGCAATGGCAGAAGGAATGGCCAGGTAAGAGCCTTAGTCCATCTTCTGTTGCTATAACAAAATATCTGAGTCTAGGTAGTTTGTAAAGAATGGAGGTTTACTTAACTCATAGTTCTAGAAGCTGGGAACTCCAAGAACATGGCACCAGCATCTGCTGAGGACTTTCTTGCTACATCATAACATGGCGCAGGGTATCCTATGGTGAGTTAGAGCAAGGAGGCCAGAGAGAGTTTACTTTTGGAAAAAAGTCACTTCTGTGATGACTCAGTAGTCCATTAATCCATAAATGAATTCATGAGTTCAGAGCTCTCAAGACCCAACCTCTCTTCAAGGGTCCCACCTCCAAACATAACTAACAAACAGCCCATAAAATTTGGAGGACTTATCCAAACCATACCAATAGGTAAGCCAGAGTCAGGGATCCTTGTTCTCAATCACCCATCTACACATGAAAAAAGAGTCATATTTTGTGGGTACTCCCTAGGGGACCTACAAAGGAGTGGAGCATGCTATAATGGTTGGGAACTGGGGTTGCGATGTGCAGAACTCCACATCTAAAACAAGCAGAAAGAAGGGCCAGGGCATCTAAAAGTCAGAGGGAATCAGTAGCACATCAATGGAATCCAACCCATGGGCCACACAAGAATAGCTCAGTCAGCCTGCAGCCAAGACCCGCAGGAATCCAAAGGACATCTCCCATACCCACGGGTCCTTTGACCCCTACCTGCACCTTACCTAGAAGCCATCTGGGAAGGAAGAGAACAGGTAAAGGGAGAGGACGTTGAAAGATGAAGAGCCTAACCCTTAAAAATAAATAATGAACAATATGAACATTTAAAAGTATATTTCAACCACAAGAACCTGTAATTACCAATAATTTTCAAAGTTCAATGCTCTCCCCTTTCCAACAGCCAAAAGAAGCTGAGAGTCATGGGAGAAACGTATGGAAAATAAAGACCAACTTTCTCTTTGCACATTCTGAAATTGTAGGAAAGTTAAAGCAAACAACAACAACAACAACAAAAGTCCTTCCATCATGGAAAGAGAGATTTTATTTCCAAGCAATTGTACAGAGCTTCCTCACTTAAGCTCTCCCCTGAGGAGAGGGTGGCCACCTATGAAACTTTCAAAAGCAAGTCTTGAGAGTGGCCATTGCCTGTCCAATTGTGTTGGGGCCAGAGCTCACTCTCTTACAATCTGATAGTCTCCCCTTATCGTATTGTAAGCCCCACTTTCCACATAGTTCCAACAAAGTGGAACTATGTGGAAAGTGGTTCGTTTTATGGCTTACTAGAAAACTAGTTGTCTTTCTGAATCTATTTCCCACTAGCCTCTGTCCCATGAAGACCTCTCCAGGGAACTTGTTTTTGCAAAGTCTGGCTGCCAGTAAATGACTGTCTCCATGAAAACCACAGGGTTAGTTCTTTGGCTCACCCTAATGAACTCTATTGATCACCACTATGATGTGTGCTTATTTGACTTTGAACACTTATAACATTTTCTTTTAACTTTTATAGTCTTCATCCTGAACCTTTAAAAACAAACTGGTCATAGTTTATTATTTTTATGACTTCATATTTAAAATATCTTGCTAAATGCAATAGACTGCAATCTATGTGTTTTCCTATTTCACGCTATGTTTATTAAATATGTCACATACACAAAAGAGAATATAAAATGGATAAGAGAAATAAATATCCATTGACTTGCTTGCATTAATCTGCTTGGGCTGCCTTAACAAATGTAATAGACTGGGGGTGTACACAATAGAAATGTATTTCTTGCAGCTGCGAAGGCTGGAAGTCCAAGACCAAGTTTCCAGTAAGGTAGGTCACATTTTGAGGCTTCTTCTCTTGAATAGCCACCATGTTGCTGTATGATCCTTTCTGGGGGGGGGGGAGAGAAAGAGAGAGAGAGAGAGAGAGAGAGAGAGAGAAGAAGAAGAAGAAGAAGGAGGAGGAGGAGGAGGAGGAGGAGGAGGAGGAGGAGGAGGAGGAGGAGGAGAGGAGAGGAAAGATCTGAGGTATTTCTTAAAAAGACACTAATCCTTTGATCCAGGTCCCATCCCTAAAACCCTGTTTATTTCTATAAAGGCACTACAGATGATCTTCAGTTTACAGTCTTCCATTTCACAAACTTTAAAATGGTGTGAAAACTGTATGCATCCAGTAGAAACCATACATAGAATTTGGATCCTTTCCTGGACCAGGGATGTGCAGTTTGGTCCTCCCTTGTGACAAGGGTGGCAGCAGGCGGCCACAGCGCCACAATCCCACAGTCATGAAGAGGAAACACCAGTACCCCACGGTGCACTGTGTCGCCATGTTTGTTTGACGGCTGTGTTTTGATGATCCTGTAATGTCTATGAAGCATTTGTGTGTGCTCACGGACAGTCAACACTTTGATACACGTGTGTTAGATATGGCTCAACTGTAGGCTAATATAAGAGTTATGAGCACATTTAAGGTGGGAGAGGCCAGGCTGTCAGGGTAGGTGTGCAGAATGCATTTTCTACCTGAGATATTTTCTGGGTTTATAAGATATAAACTGGGTTTATTGAGATGTGACCCTATTCTGTCAAGGAGTAACTATTTCCAAATACAGTCCCATTCAGGGCTAAGACATCAAAATATGAATTTGTGAGGGAAACACAATTCAGTTAACAATATGGTCTAAGGACTATAACAGTATTCGTGTCTCTGAAACTTTTTGTGAAATCTCCCTGATATGTTTTTCTACCTTCTATTCGAATCTCATCTATTTTTCATTGTTTGCCATATAAGTATCTATCTCTCAACAATTTATTATTTGATTTTTTGCTTTGTTTGGAGTTTCTACACCTATATTACGTGTACCTTGTTTTTACAGAATTGTATTTTTAAATGCATCCTCATTAATGTTCATAGTATAAGTCACTGAGTCTCATTACTGCATATCTAGGACGTGTGTGTGTATGTGTGTGTGTGTGTGTGTGTGTGTGTGTGTGTGTAATCTACTGCTGATAGCCATTTGAATTTTTGTTTGAGGCCATTGTGAATAGTATATTCTGATGATTCTTGTCCATGTCTATTGGTGAACATTTGCAAGAATTTCTCTGGAGAAATATTTCTAAGAGTTTTAGGAAATGCGCATTTTTTAATTTACCAAATGATGCCAAATTACCTTACAAACTGGCGGTGTACATTTGCCAGTTATAGGCAAGATTTCCATTGCCCCTCTTTGTTTTCCTAATAATGAAATTCAGCCCTATGTTTTAGTGTTTCCTTATCTGTAAATGGCCTTACCAGGCCTTTATACATTTTTCTACTGAGGAATTTACCATTGCTTATTGCTATAATAAAAGTTTGTAATATATTTTGGAAATTCTTTGTTGGTTTTATAAAATGAAAACTGCATTGTGTGTTTTGATGAATGGAAGTTTGTAATATAATTGAATGGAATTTTTCTCTTTTCCTGTGAGATTTATACTCTTTTTCCCTTAAAATAATCCTATATAAAAATTATCCTAATTTTTTCTATATATAATAACCTATAAAATTGTCCCTCATTTTCCAGCTGAACTATGAGGCTATCCCTTCATAAAGGGGGATTTTAATATGCTTGGCATATTTCTCTGCTCTATATTCTATTCTGATCTGCCAGTGTATTTCTGTGCTAATGTCACACATTTTTTTTGTACTACTGTAGCCTTTCAGCATATCTTGAGAAACATCAGGACAAGCCCCAGCCCCTACACCCTTTCAATTCACTGCAATTCAAGAATCTTATCTGTTCTGGACATTAACATGTGATCTAAGTTTTAAAATCTGTTTATCAAGAACCTCAAAGGCACCTTTTGATATTTTAATATAATTCCAATAGAGGAAAAATACTATCCCTACTAATAAAGTAGTCCTCTCCAACAATGGCATATATTTAGCTTTTATTTCATACCTTTTAGTTAATTTTATAGTTTAATACTGAGTATACAAAAGAATCAAATACATTGTTATAATTTATATCATCTTCATATAAAAATGTCATGAAATAATAACTTAGTGATAGATGTAACAATTTAATGTAAAATACAGACATACTAACTATAAATACAAATGTATATTGGATATATTTAATCATTATTATACTTTAATTATGAGATATAATATCTTTGCAAAATGTTCTATTGTTTTCTCTATAAACATCTTCATCAAACTGTTAGATTTATTCCTACATGCTCTCATTTGATTTATATTATAAATTATTATCTTTTAGAAGCAGCATATTTCTAAATTCTTGGGCTACAGCATAGAGACTCAATTTACTCAACAAATTAATTTCAAATTTTATAGCCCTCCTATTAATTTTGATGACTTCTCCATTGGATTCTTTATATATTGTCATATTTTCTGCAGAAAATGAGACTCCTTTTCCAACTTTCACTCATTTTTCTTCTATTTTTCTTTCTACCTTATTCTTCAGAACGTGATCGCTAGTCCCAGACAGTATTTCCCGCACTGTTTTCAACACCTGATTCTGTGTCTACATATGATAATTATTTGCATATTTAGACTCATTTACCCCGTCGTCTGTTGTAGGCCTTCTCCTTACCTCCTTTTTCTCTTCTTTAGAATGGAAGGCGTTTTGTCCTGCTCATTTTGGTTTTCCCCTCTTTTAGTTTGGAATACATAAGCAGAGTTTCTCCTCTTTCCCTGAGCAGCCTAGAATTTTAATTTAAATTCTAAAGTGAAGTGATATTTTGCCCTTACCTCCCAAACAAGAGAAGGATCTTAGAAACTTTACCTGGCATTTTCTGTCTTCAGACTCCTGGATTACTGTTGATTCATTCTCTGTCTTGACTTTTCTTTATCCACCTGTATTTCTGAAACCAGAGTTTTGAGATGAAGCTGGGTTCACGGCTTCTGCTGGCAGGTGGGTCCCCAGGTGCAGGCCTCTGCAGGGGGGAAGGGGGGCGGCTCTTCAGGGTGGGCCAGGCCCTCCCAGGTGGCAGCAGACCCCAGCAGCTCACCGTCAAGGTCTTCTTCTTTGAGGTTCTTGCCTCATGAATTTGAAATCCACAGATGAGGATGAGTAAGTGTAACCGCAGCATTTATTGAAGAATAAAACCAGAAGCAGAACCCTTGAGTTGCAAGAAGAAAAACAGTAGCAGGTTTTCTTCAGCAGAGGGTGCTGGTCTAGGGGCTTATAAAGCACTGGAGTTGCTGCTGTTTGCTCAAACTTATGCTAATTAGGGTTCCAAAGAAGCACGGATGCTATGGGTTCAAACTTATGTTAAATAAGTGTTTGGAAATATACTAATACTACTGGTCCAAATCTTTGCTAATTAGGGTCTGAAACGTACTCTCTGACTCTTGAATTCTACTCAGGTGTGTCCCACTTCCATTTTCTGGTAACAGGTCAGGAAGCAGGAGGGTAAGGTCCTGGGATGGGCTGCAGTGCTATGTGGAGCAGACCTCAGCAGGAGGTGTCCATACAGTGCCCAGACCTGGCCACCAAAGGATGACAGATCTGCAGCCTTGGCTGGCCATAGTGATGGCTCACCACACCTCGGCAGGCAGTGTCCACGCGCACCAATTGAAATAAACATTTTAATTGTTTGATATACTCCTGTTTTTACGATTTCCTTTGTTCTCCATTTCTTCTTGCATTTCAAATCTTTGTCTGAGTCTACTGGGGTCTTTCAAGTCACTAAAGTCGCTTTTTGGCTGCATCTAATCAACCAATTAACCCATGGCTAATTTCAATGGCCTCTCTTTTTCCTAATACCTAAATATACTCTTCATTTTAAACTCATAATATAATACTTTACATCTAATCTTTTAAACTCATAATATAATAGTTTACATCTGCTATTGCCCTTCTCGGACTATTCCCTGAAGACCTTAAAAGAGCATACTGTAGGGATACTGCTACATCGATGTTCATAGCAGCACAATTCACAATAGCTAGACTGTGGAACCAACCTAGATGCCCTTCAATAGATGAATGGATAAAAAAAAATGTGGCATTTATACACAATGGAGTATTACTCAGCACTAAAAAATGACGAAATCATGGCATTTGCAGGGAAATGGATGGCACTAAAACAGATTATGCTAAGTGAAGCTAGCCAATCCCTAAAAAACAAATGCCAAATGTCATCTTTGATATAAGGAGAGCAACTAAGAACAGAATAGGAAGGAAGAGCATGAGAAGAAGATCACCATTAAACAGGGTCGAGAGCAGGGAGGGAAAGAGAGAGAGAAGGGAAATTGCATGGTAAAGGAAGAAGACCCTCATTGTTATACAAAATTACATATAAGAGGAAGTGAGGGGAAAGGGGAAAAAAGCAAGAGAGAGAAATGAATTACAGTAGATGGGGTAGAGAGAGAAGATAGGAGGGGAGGGGAGGGGAGGGGGGATAGTAGAGGATAGGAAGGGCAGCAGAATACAACAGACACAAGTATGGCAGTGTGTAAAGAAGTGGATGTGGAACCAATGTGAATCTGCAATCTGTATATGGGGTAAAAATGGGAGTTCATAATCTGCTTGAATTAAATGTATGAAATATGATATGTCAAGAGCTTTGTAATGTTTTGAACAACTAATAATAAAAAATTTTTTTTAAATAATTTACATCTAATCCTTCTAATATCTGCCTTCTTTTCTGATCCAGGTCTATAGTGCATTGCTGTGGCTGAATCTTAAGGCAGAGAGAGCATCCTGGTAACCACAGGTGGGTTAAATGTCATTAAACCCTGGAGAAGGAATCAGGAGGGTCGGTGTCAGAGAAACTGAGGTGGGAAACAGTCATCAGGCCATTGCTGGCTTTGAAGATGGAGGGAGAGGCCAAGAATCAAGAAATGCAGGCAGCCTCTAGAGCCCAGGTAAAGCAAGAGAATGGATTCTGCCTTAGAACCTCGAGAAAGGAACACAGCCCTGCCATACCTTATTTTAGTCTTGTGAGGCTCCTGTCTGACTTCTGATCTTCAGATCTGTATGATCATAATGTATACTCTTTTAAGACACTTTAACTTCATGGTGTTGATCAATCCAAACTCAGAAACTGCAAATGTATTACATTTATTGATTTCCTTATGTTGAACTAATCTTGCATCCCTGGGATGAATCCCACTTGATGGTGTTGCATGATCTTTTTGATATGTTTTTGTATTTGATTTGCCAGAATTTTATTGAAAATTTTTGCATCTATGTTCATTAGACATATTGGTCTGAAGTATTCTTTTTTTTGATTTGTCTTTGCCTGATTTTGGAATCAAGGTGATATTGGACTCAGAATGAGTTTGGAAGTGCTGCCTCTTTTTCTATTTCCTGAAATAAATTGAAGAGTATTGGTATTAGTTCATCTTTAAAGGTCTTGGAGAACTCCGCTGTGTATCCATCTGGTCTTGGGCTTTTCTTGGTTGGTAGGCCTCTGATGGCATCTTCTACTCCGTCGCTTGATCTGTTTAAATTGTGTGTATCTTCCTGATTCAATTTGGGCCTCTCTCTGTCTTAAGATTCAGCCACAACAATGCTCTATAGACCTGGATCAGAAAAGAAGGCAGATATTAGAAGGCTTAGATGTAGACTATTATATTATGAGTTTAAAATGAGGAGTATATTTAGGTATTAGTAAAAAGAGAGGCCATCGAAATTAGCCAAGGGCTAGAAATTTGTCGATGCCTTTGATATTTTATATTTTATTGGAGCACCAGTTTTCAAAATAATTCCTAATTATCTTCTGTATTTCTGTATTGTCTGTCATGATACTTCCTTTTTCATCACGTATGTTAGTAATTTGAGTTTTCTCTCTCAATCTCTTCATTAGCATGGCTAAGGGTCTGTTGATTTTATTTGTTTTTTCAAAGAACCAACTTTTTGTTCTGTCAATGTTTTCAATTGTTTCTTTTGTTTCAATTTTTTTTATTTCAGCTCTAATTTTAATTATTTCTTGCCTTCTACTGCTTTTGGTGTTGATTTGTTCTTCTTTTTCTAGGGCTTTGAGATGTAGTGTGAGGTCATTTATTTGTTGACTTTTTTTTCTTTTAAGGAATGAACTCCATGCAATGAACTTTCCTCTTAGAACTGCTTTCAAAGTGCCCCAGGGATTTCGATATGTTGAGTATATGTTCTCATTCACCTCTAAAATTTTTTAATCTCCTCCTTGATGTCGTCTGTGACCCATTGTTCATTCAGTAGCATATTAGTTAGTCTCTAGGTGTTGAAGTAGCTTTTATTTCTTATTTTATCATTGATTTCTAATTTTATTTCATTATGATCTGATAGAATCAGAGGGGTGGGAGGGTAAGGGAAGGGGCATGGGGTTATAAATGATGGTGGAATGTGATGGACATTATTATCCAAAGTACATGTATGAAGACATGAATTGGTGTGAATATACTGTGTATACAACCAGAGATATGAAAAATTGTGCTCTATATGTGGAATAAGAATTGTAATGCATCCTGCTGTCATATATATATAAATTAATTAACTAATTTAAAAAGAAAAAAGCTGCAAATGTAAGGAGGGCTTTATTGGGAGATCTTAGGAATTGCAATTTAGGAGACATGGTTCAGATAGCTTGGAATCAGTGTAATAACACTATAACAGGGGATTTTTCAAGAGGTGACTCAAAGGCTACATTCGTTCTCTGTCCAGAGTTGTGATTCACATGTTAACGTGGGAGATAGTCATTTCTGAGATCTTACTGTGCCATCCCCAAGTCTGAATTACTTTGTTCCTATGGTGGGTGTGTTCTCAAGGACAGATCACTCTACCCAGGATGGGAAGAAAGGTCATCCTATTTTCCATAAGTTTAGGGAGAGGGAGAGATCAGAGAAGGGGTGGGAGATGGGAAGAGAAAGACACATGTCCATTTTAAAATAAGCCTTAGTGACAGAACATAAAGTGGAGCCCGGTTCCACTGAGAACTGGTGCCGAAGGTCCAAGCAATGACTTTTCAAGGCCATCAATCTGGACTTTAATCTACTATAGTCACCCCCCAGAGACTAGTTCCTAAATTTCCCCTTAAAAGCCCTTTTCCTCTTGTAAGTGGGACAGTAGACTTTTTTAGACATTGCCATTCTCCCCATTTACTGGAAAACCAACAAAACTTTTCCAGGGAAATAGGAAAAGTGGGAGCTGATGTGGGTGGTTGAATGTGGAGAAGGAACAGAGCCTATGATAGAAGAAATGAATGTCTGAGTGTGAGGGAATCACCAGACCTGACTATAAAGTGAAATTGTAAGAACATTACAATGAAGAATCAAAGCCCGGGGAAAGGGTTAATTTTCCTATACTTTGTAACTTTCTAAACTCTGTAGAATGTGGCTACATCACCTAATTGCTGGTATAAATTGTAGGTTATTATGCCAATTAACTGCTATTGTAAGGGTCCAGTGATCAACGATGGAGGAAGAGACCACCAAGAGACCCTCTCATGCAACAGCAAAAGGGGTTTATTGAAGATCCAGCACGCTGGGGCTCCGTGCTCACTCAAGAAGGGAGAGCGGCCCAGGGCCCTGAGAAGGGGTTAAGCAGTGCTTAAGTACACTTTTTGGGGAGGGCCGGGGCTTTGCATACATCAGAACAAATCATCATCAGGCGTGGGAAAATCAAACAACAACTCTCAAACATGATTAGTACATTCATTGGCGGGAACAGGTCGGGCAGGGGCGATAGGTCAGTCCTAAAGCAGAGTATACATTCAAACTGATTGGTTGAGGCCCTGAGGTGCCTACATGCTGAGCTGCACTGGGTCCAAGTTGTTAAGCAACTAAGTGGTCAGGGGGAATAACTAGACATATCTAATGGGCAGTCCCGGGAATTGTCTTAACAGCTACAGGAATTTCAGGCTTTGAGTGTAGCTTAGAAACTTAACAATACCTGGTCCTTTACATTTTAACTTCAGTTTCTTTTACTCTTTCACTATCTAAACTATAACCTCCTTGGCTTAGTTCTTAGAAACATAGCTCTTAGGGAGATAGACTTAAGTCATCCTGAGTTATTGCTGCTTGTGGTGTAGGCCACCTCACAAAAACACTCTCGGGTGTTTTACTGTCTTAATTCTAGACCCATGAACTACTTACCATGAATTCCTTGTACATGGTCTTTGGTTATGTAGGCCAAGAATTCAAACCCACCCATGTTGTAATGGTTAAGAAATGATGTCAAATTTCCTAGGAAAGCCCTCATGAACCTCAGCTCGGGACCCAGAACTTCAGAGCCCTCATCTGGGTCCTCAGGTGTAAATAAACCTGAGTTCTCCCCAACCCTCTGAGTGGTGCTTGGTCTCCTGCTGAGCGTGATTTACATAACATAAGCAGAGTGGAGATGTCCCTTAAGTAAGAGTAGCTTCTTGGTATGCAACTTGAGTCTCTAGGTTTAATATCATGGTTCAGTTCCTCAGGCCATTCCAGATTCCTGTGGTCAAAGGGTGGAGGTGACCAAATTTCATATTCTAGGCAGCCACTAGAGTTGATACCGCTGTTGACTGGTATCGCTGTCAGACCGTGTGTCCTGTGCCTGCTAACGTGAACTGGTTTTTTGTTTGTTTGTTTTTCCCCATGAGAGGGATACAAACAGCCTCACTTCTGGTTGAGAATTTGGGATATGTTTGGTCTCTTGGTGGCTATGGCTTGGCATCCAGGCCTTGCAGGCTGCCATAGACGTAACCTGAAGGCTGCTCTGTGTGGCCCATCTGAACTGTGCTGTCACCTCCCAGGCCATGAACACCTCAATCCACACTGTACACACTCACCCAGGACAGTCCCAGAGCTCACGCCATGCACATTGTAAGGAAATCCCTAGGACTATGGCTTTGTCCCATAAACATCCAGTCCCAAAAGCGCAGTTCCAAGAGTCCTCTCTGAGGGAGTGTAGTTGGCGCAAGCAGACCAGGTCCCTGGACTTGGGGCACAGACTTTGCTTGAAGTTGCCTAAGCTCTTGCTACCTCATCTGCAAAAGGAGGCTAAAAATACCTGCCCCTGGGATTGTTGTCAGGCTCTGAGGAGCTCCCTGCAAAGCACAGAGACCAATAGCTTGTGAAGAACAGGCCCTCTGCAAAACGTTCATGGTCAAGTGCAGAAAATCGGGGATAGATAGCTGCGGGTTACCTGGGGTTTGAAAAAAGGGGTTGTGTATGAGTCACATGAATTTAAGACACGTTATGGGAGGGTCACAGCAACAGAATGGCGGTTGCACAACAGGGTCTACTGACTTTGAAGCAAGCTTTCTGTAAGCTGATCATGTGTTGGGGAATTAGTAAGTTAGGTTGAACGAGGAAGAGAGAGAGTGTATGTTCCCCCCTCCCATCCCTAGTCCTTGGACAGTGACACCCTTCCCCATACCATGACTTTTACTTTGAAGCCCTAAAACCTTTGTCACATGATTTTTGACCTCTATTGTATACTTTTAAAGCATCCAGTTGGGGACCATGCCCTGGACATTTTTGTAGATTTGTACTTCTAGAAGGATACCTTCTTTGCATGTTCTGGGTCCTCTCAAAGTTCCTTTCTAATAGTTTTAGAGAATCTTTGGATATAATAAACTAGATATTTGGAGAAAAATGTAACCATCCTTTTAATTAAAAAATAAATAAATAAAACAGTAGAGCCTCCAAATTTGGCCCAAGTAGGAGAAATTTCTGGAAGGGAGAGGTGTCTGGGCCACACAGACTATGTTCCTGGGGTATGTTTATGTGATACCCTCATGATCTGCAGTCCCCACCGCCCTGGTCTCAGGGAGGGCACTGCCTATTGCCCAGGTGTATACAGAAGGCCTCTCTCTGACTTCCCCCATGGAGATTCCACATGGAGCCATTTATATTTCAATTACTTAAAATTAAATAAATATGAAAATTAAGTTCTCCAGTCACACCAGCCACATGTGCAGGGCCTGTGGCCACACGTGACTTGTGGTTCTGTGTCAGACATAGGTGACAAGCATTTCCATGGTGGCAGCAAGGTCTGCTGGATGCCAGGTGGGACTTGAGCCCACGGCGTCAGCCCACGAGGAGCCCAGGGGTGCAGCTGGCCTTGACCTGCCGCCCACCTTTCCTGGTCGATTATGCCCAGGGCTGAAACGGTCCACTCAACACAGCAGCCTTCCCAACACACGAGTGTGTACCTGGGAGGGGAGGGGGATAGTAGAGGACAGGAAGGGCAGCAGAATACAACAGACACTAGTATAGCAGTGTGTAAAAACGTGGATGTGTAACCGATGTGATTCTGCCATCTGTATACGGGGTAAAAATGGGAGTTCATAACCCACTTGAATCAAATGTATGAAATATGATATGTCAAGAGCTTTGTAATGTTTTGAACAACCAATAAAAAAAGAAAGAAAGAAAGAAAAAAGGGGCACACCCAGGGCCGTAGAGTCTGTGGCACGTTCCCAGTGAGTCAGCAGGGGACTGGGCCAGTTCCCACTGGTGGCCTCGCAACAGTCTTACACTTGGGAACTCAGCTTTGGGGAAATCCAATTAAGGAATCCTCGGATTAAGTGGCTCAGCAGACAGCCGGCCCTTGGTATCCACAGCTTCGGCAACATGGCAGGATCTAGCCAATGTCATACAGAGAACATTTAGAAACGATCGCATCTGTGCTGAAATGTATGCATGCGGCCATCTCCTGTGATTATTCCCTAAACCACACAGTGTGGCGGTCATCGGCAGGACCTTTACATTCTGTTAGGTATTCGAGGTCATCTGGAGATGATCTAAAGTGCATGGGAGGATGGCATAGGTTAAATGCAAATACCCTGCCGTTCACGCCAGGGACCTGACCTGCTGTGCATTTGGATGTCCCTGGGGTGGGGATGTCTTGAAGTGGATCCCCTGCAGATACCGAGGGACAAGCAGAGTTCCTCAAAGAATTGAGTGACATTGTTGAAGAGGATTTTGAGGGAGTGGAGAAAAACCTTAGTACTCTTCATTGCTCTTTTGTTAAAACAAACAAACAAACTCACTCACTCCAGGGCTGGGGAGGGGGCTCAGTTGTTGGGCCCTTGCCTAGCATGTACTAGTGGTTACAGAAGAATTCAAAAATAGTAAATTAAGATTTTTTTTTTTTGTTCCTGGGACTGTGTTGCACTGGGGGTTTTAGGCACCCTGAGTGTGATCGGAGGTCTTGCCCTGGGCTGAGAGGCAGGAGCATCCTGAGGCTCCTTGGCTGGGCAGAGATGAGTGGGACCCAGGGGCTGGGGACTCTCTCAGCCTGGGCCCCGACTCCAGCCTGGCCTCTATCCCTGCCTCCGAGTCAGAGATGGGCCGTTTGCCTGTCTCTGAAATTCCTGTGCTGTTTAATGTGAGCAGAGACAAAAATACCACGAGAGAGATCACTCTGGAGGGCCTGTGACGTCTAAAACTTCCTGGCATGATTCAGCCTGGCACCAGGAAGGATGGTGACCCATGGCACGTGGACCCCACAGCCCAGCTGCTCCACTGGGTGAGGGATGCCATCGAGGGCTTCACGGGGTTGACCACAGTCAAGAAAACGGGGAGTTTTCCGGGTTCTTCACTCCTTGAAGGCCTTCTTCCTGCTGGATGTATTTTACGTGGCTTCTTTTGAATCCTGTCACAACGTCTCTGCCCTGTTTTCCCTCCAGCTGTGTCTGGATCCGTTTTGAGCCCCAGAGCTTTCCCTATTGAGATATTAATTCCCCAACAAGTGATCTGTGTCCCCTGTGTCTGCTGGGCTCATGCAGAGAGCTGTAAATAATAATAATAATAATAATAATAATAATAATAATAGGGTTTTCTGGGCCCCCTGAAGAGCTACAGAGAGTCTGCCTGGGCTGGGGCCCTGGGTGACAGAGACGTGCAGCACAGTGGCTTTGTTCAGGGTCCTTGTGGCCTGAGCTGGCTAGGCAAAGCAGTAGCTCATACCAATGAGTGTTTATGGGCAACCCTGGGGCAGCAGGGTGGCCCTCAGATGCTGGCCCAGGCGGCTGTGGTGGCCAGGACGTCTGTGTTGTTAGACTTTGAGGCCGATGTTGAGAAAGGAGCCCTCCTCTGGCCTTCTGATTCCCGATAGAGACATCACAGACTTCAACCTCCCAGTCCTGAGATTACGGGCTGCCGTCCCTAAGCCCAGCTGGACCATCTGTCCTGGTTTGGACAGGTTTGCTACCCTGCAGGACCATGTGAACATTGCTTTCCGTCTTCTGGCTTGAGGTGTCACCACAGACAGTACCAGTATTTTTTTTCCAATAATTTTTTTTAAACTTTTGACAAGTTAAACTTGTGCATAATTGTGGTACACCATGATGTTATGACACATATATGCAGCGTGGAATGATGAAATTGAGCTTATTAATGTAGGCATTGCCCTAAGTACAGATCACATATCCCCCCCCTCTCTAACAGAAGCTCTGAGCTCTTTGGCCAAGGTTACCTCACCCCACCCTCAGCTCCTAGTTTATCACTGTTTTATTCTCTGCTTTTGTGAGTTTGATTGTTTCAGATTCCGCAAATACGTGAAAATGGGGTGTTGTCTTTCTATGCTCAGCTTCTTTCACTCCACGCAATGTCCTCTAGATCTACCCAAGTTGTGATGACAGAATTTCCTCCTTTTTATGGCTGAGTAATACTCCCTGTGTATGTATGTTACATTTCCTTATCCATTCCCCTGTGGCTGGAAACTGAGGTTGATTCCTTTTCTTGGCTACTGTGAACACAGGGGTCCCATCTGTCTTCAGTACATGCATTTCAAATCCTGCTCAGAAGGGGGCTTGGTAATTTGTTTTAGTTAAGATCAAATGATTTACTTTTCCTTGAAGATGCTCTTTTAACCCCTGGAGACAAGGATTTATTTCTGGAAATTCATTTTACTCTAATTTTGTTCCTCTCCTTTATTTAAATTCTCTACTTCAGGGATACCAGTGTGGCACATTTCAGATCCCCTTGGTCTTTCATCCTGCTCAAGCCACTCCGTCTTCTCCTCCATGTCTGCAACGTCATGGTCTCTTCTCTTCTTGCTGTTTGAAATAATAGCCTCCATTTCTTTCCTCCCTCCTTTGGTATTAGGGATTGAACTCAGGAGCTCTTAACCCCTGAGCCCCATCCCTAGCCCTTTGTATGTTTTATTTAGAGACAGGGTCTGACTGAGTTGCTTAGGGCCTCACTACTTTGCTGAGGCTGGCTTTGAACTCACGATCCTCCTGCCTCAGCCTCCCAAGTCGCTGGGATTCCAGGCGTGCCCCACTGTGCCCGGCCAATAGTCCCCCTTTATCTTCTGCTTTCCCCCCACCCTGGTCTCTGCCCGCTACCTTCAGTGCCTCTTCTTGCCTCCCACTTTCTTCCTCCAACTTGTGGTCTCCTGCTCTGAGCTACTGTTGTAGCAGAGGGATGATTCTCTTATGTTGGGGTCATGGCTTCACCTGCCCTTTGGGACAATATCCAGGTAAGTGTCCCTTAGCTGCCCTTTGTTTCTCCTGCTATTTCTCTCCTTTTATTCTTCTAGAGTAATTATGTAGATCTCTTATTGTTTCATTGTCTTTGAAATAAATCATGGAGGATGGAGGGACCCAGGATATGTTCCCGCCTAACAGAATATTTTCTTTATGCTGAATAATGCTGTGTGTGTGCGTGTGTGTGTGTGTGTGTGTGTGTGTGTGTTGTGGGGGGAGGATGGGTTGGTTTATCATGTGTTTTTCCCAGGGAGGCCGCTAGCCATTCAGAATCTCCTTGCCTGTCCACTTCCAAGTCGTGGTGGGTTTGGCCGCTGCTGGGTGGACTCCCTGGTTTTGCGGGATTTCCCTGGGTCAGCAGCAGCTGGGCCCTGCCCGCAAGTCTCTATGCTGCTAGGGAGAGCCTTGGCTGCCTGCGGCTCCAGTCACCTGCTGTGCTTGAGCATGGTCTGTGCCCTCCGTGTTGACGTCTATTCCCCATTATGAGAATAAAGGGTGGGTCCAGGTTGGACCTTTAGGAGGTGATTGGGGTTTTGCCTTCTAGTATGGATTAAGTCATTTTTGTCACCAATGAATGAGTGGAGGGATGGATTGATGGTTTACCTCGAGAAGGGTCTTCCATAAAAACCAGTTTGGCTTCATCTCCCTCATGCTCCCTGTCTCACATCATGGGATGCCCTGCATGGCCTTGGGACTACGTCAACATGAAGGCCATCACCAGCCCCTTGGCTTTGGACCAGGACTGTGAGCCCAGACAAACTTCTTTTGTTTATAAAGTAACTAGACTCGGGTTTTCTGTTTTAGCAATGGAAAACAAACCAAAATTTTGTTTCACATTGTCATGTTGTTTAGGGTACTCTATTTCTCTTTCTGGTTCTTCTTGTGGTAGGGCAGTTAGGTAGGGGCAGTGACATCTTCACTCTGCTAGCACCCGTGTTGTGTATTATTTTGATGTTTGTCTTATAGAGTCGTCAAAATGTTTGGCATTTTCCTACAACAATGAAGTTTCTATAGGAATGAATAAGAATAACAAATAAATAGAAAATAACTTCAGAATGACCAAAGCAGTTCATATGACACTCTTGGCTTCAACCAGCCTCTTGAACCTTTATGACCAGCCAGAGCCACTTTGCGGGCCCATTCTTTGATCCATTCAACACACTGATTTCGAGGGCACCCGCCATAGGTCAAGAGTAGGGTTAGGTGCTGGTCTATTGCATTTGTCAGATTTTCCTTACTGTAACAAAGTACCTTGGGCCATCAACTTATAGAGATGAAAGATTTACCTTGGCTCACAGTTTTGCACTTGAGTGGTATTTGGGCAGGTTATGCAAAATAGGAGCCCAGCACCAGGCTTGGTCATGTATGGCCTTATTTATTCGTCATAGCAACCATATTTTCTTAAATGTTAAAATTATGGAAAAAGTGCAATGCCACTCAAAATTAACCAAGGCCTTTATTTATTTATTTTTTTCCTAAAAGCAGAGCATTCCGAATAAAGCTGAAGCTATATCCTTTGGGTGGATGACAAGATGGAGAGTGATTTGCCTCAGGCCAGAAGACCAGTGAGCACCTTAGTAGCTCCAGGGCCTTTAGTTGCAAAGACTGTAATTCACTCTGCCATGTTGCTTTGTCTACACTGCATGAGTTACACTGTGTCAACTGTGTGACTTGTGTGCAGCAGATACCAACAGCTATAACAATAAATAAACAGATTTTCCTCATGGCAGGGACTGATTTGGGGTATCTTCACATATAAACCCAAGATTTGAAGGTGGCAGATGTTTTGTTAGACAGCCAACCAGATACAGGGAGATGTGATTCTCAGGAGCTGAGATGAGCTCAGATAGCAATGTTCCAAATATTAGTACATCAGAAATCAATTCATCCTTGTACTGATTTTTACACAATTCTGTACTTTCCTACATAGACTGTTTGTGACCATCAAGGCCCCTGGGGAATATTCTAGAAATTTCTCCACATGGGTATCTTGAGTCACCGTTAGCATTCTGGCATAAAATGATAGCCAGTCTATCCTCATTTTTCAGGGTTCTGTATTTGTGAATTCACCTACTCGCTACAATTTATGATCACCCCAAAAAAGTACTCACGGTGCTTTTGTGGATGTGCACAGTGGGAGAAATAATGAGTCACCAATGTGCATGCTCCTGTGCTTGAGGGTGAACAAGGCCACGTTCCAACGGGGTGTTCCAGCTCCTTCTATAAACAAGTGTCCTTTTCATAGTCTTTTCAGTGACATGGTTTTGCATTGCTTGGTGCTTTTCTTGGGCCATTTTGCTGGTTATTATGGTCTCAACGTGTAATACAGAAGAGCTGTCTAGTTCCTAAGCACAATAAGACTGTGCTGTGCCCTGGGGAGAAGGAACCTGTGTTAGGGAAGCTTTGGGCACAAGTCACAGTGCTGTTGGTCATGAGTTCCATGCCTAGTGAATCAAGAGAAACATGTTAAATAAGGTCTGCATGAGACAGTTGATAAAGATGTCGTCAGCGGAACTCCCAGCCGTGATTCAGTGTTTGTGTTGACTTTATGGAACATATTCAGCTCAGACAATGGGAATCAACTGAATTCTGTTTCTCTCTTGTAAAAGAGGGGAAAAAAAACTTAAAACCAAGGTAAATAGAGTCAGGTTATTTTTATCAGAAACATGTTTCTGAAACAAATGTACCACTTTATCATAAAGTCTCCTCGCCTAGAGTTTTACGTTGGTTAAGGACATCAGCAGATTTTATTATGCTTAGCACTGTTTGGGTACCAGGAGGACATCAGTGGATGAGTCCAAAGGTAGACAGACCACAGGCTGCAGGATTAAATGTGGTCTCGTGGATTGGATCTTTCTGTTTCCATCCAGCCGGAAACCCAGTGACTTCTTAAATAAATCTTCTGGAGTTGGGTGTAGCTCGGTGGTAGACCATTTGTCCAGCATGAGTGAGGCCCTGGGTTCTACCCCAGGACCCCCACCACACACACACAGTCTTCTGATTCTCCCTCACATGTTTCACTTCAGAGAGAAAACGCACCCTGGTCATATGTGTACAATAAACATCTCCCGTAACTAGAGACTGGCGCATGGTGGGTCCACTGCCAGCGACCCAAGCTGGGGTCAGCCTCACTGTTGAATCATGCGCTCACCAAGGCCCTGAGGCTTCCAGAAATGAGACTTGCAGGACCATCGTTGGTCCTACTGGACTGAGGGTCATTCAGGGGCCGCCAGGCAGAACCCCAGGATGGACCTCCAGTGTTCTTTCAGTGGGAGTCCTCTGAGGTCTAGCTCAGCTGGTTGAGGGTCACACCTGCAGCACTCCCCTCTCTGATGGGCATGGTGAGCCTACCTTCAGGAGATGGGCCTCTTCTCTCAATGGTGGTGGGCGCTGGAACTCAGCAGTCATCTTACGGAGAACTATGTTCCTTGGAGGGAAAAGTGTGGGTCATTTAGCAGTTGGAGATTTTTGTGTACAAAATACTTCAGAAAACATCATGACAATAGGGATGCTTTTACGTAGGTCTTTGTGTTTTCAAAGTTTCTTAGACACCATCCTTTGTTCCTCTCCGTCACTCTGTGTATTAGAAATGGTGTCTAAATGTTATGGTCACTCCCATCTCTTCCTCTTTTTTATGGGGGGTACTGGGGGTTGAACTCAGGGGCACTCGACCACTGAGCCACCTCCCCAGCCCTATTTTGTATTTTATTTAGAGACAGGGTCTCACTGAGTTGCTTAGCGCCTCGCTGTTGCTGAGGCTGGCTTTGAACTAGTGATCCTCATGTCTCAACCTCCTGAGCTGCTGGGATGACAGGTGTGCCCTACTGCCCCTGGCCACTCCCATTTCTTTCAATACTATCAATAAGGTGCTCACTGTCTCCCAGCTGCCTGGCAGGTGATGTGGCTGTGTGGGTCACTCTGGGGCTTTTGTGCATTCAGAATGGTGGAGAGATACCTCAGTCTTGGCTTTCAGACTCATTATGTGGGGTGAGTTTTTGGTTTTGTTTTTACATTTTTGTGTAGAAAAAAACTTAATTTTCAAAAATTTATTTATTCATTCTAATTTGTTATATATGGCAGCAGAATGCATTTCAATTCATAGCACACATATAGAGCACAATTTCTCATGTCTCTGGTTGTACCCAAAGTAGAGTCACACCATTCATGTCTTCACACATGCACTTGGGGTAATGATGTCCATCTCATTCCACTGTATTTCCTACACTGCTGCCCTCTCCCTTCCCCTCCCTCCGCTTTGCCCTATCTAAAGTTCCTCCATTCCTCCTGTGCTCCCCCATCACATCCCCATTATGGATCAGCATCCTCCTATTAGAGAAAACATTCAGCATTTGGTTTTTTGGAATTGGCTTGCTTCACTTAGCATTATCTTCTCCAGTCCATCCATTGACCTGCAAGTGCCATGATTTTATTCTCTTTTATGCTGAGTGATATCCCATTGTGTATATATGCCACAGTTTCCTTATCCATTCATCCACTGAAGGGCATCTGGGTTGGTTCCACAGTTTAGCTATTGTGAATTGTGCTGCTGTAAACATTGATGTGGCTGTGTCCCTGTAGTATGCTGTTTTTATGTCCTATGGGTATAGACCAAGGAGAGGGATAGCTGGGTCAAATGATGGTTCCATTCTCAGTTTTCCAAGGAATCTCCACGCTGCTTTCCGTACTGGTTGCACTAATTTGCAGTTCCACCACCAATGCATGAGTGTGCCTTCTCCCCAAATCCTCACCAACACTTATTGTTGTTTGTATTCATAATAGCTACCATTCTGCTGGAGTGAGATGCAATCTTAGAGTAGTTTTGATTTGCATTTCTCTAATTGCTAGAGATGTTAAACTTTTTTTCATATATTTTTTGATTGATTGTCTATCATCTTCTGAAAAGTATCTGTTCAATTCCTTGGCCCCTTTATTGATTGGGTTATTTGTTTCTTTGGCCCATTTACTGATTGGGTTATTTGAAAAAACTTAAAGTTTTGATAATGAATATTTTCTAACCTAGATGCATAGAGAGCATGGTATAACAATCATGCATACACTCATGACTTTGTTGTAGGAATCATGTGCCATATTAACTTACCAACTCTTTTGCTTACATTTTGCTCAAGGGTTGCTAAACAAACTATAGCTATCCTAGAATTTCAACCCCCAAACACTTCAATATACCTCTCTTTTAAGAAGACATTTTATCTGGGTGTGGTAACGCAAGCCTATAATCCCAGTAGCTCGGGAGGCTGAGGCAGGAGGATCGGAAATTCAAATCCAGTCTCAGCAAAAGTGAGGCACTAGGCAACTCAGTGAGACCCTGTCTCTAGATAAAATTCAAAATAGGGCTGAGGATGTGGCTCAGTGGTCGAGTGCCCCTGAGTTCAGTCCCTGGCGCCCCCCCATTAAAAAGAAAAAAATATATTATAATAATAGAGATGTCCTGGGACAGCCCAGTCCCAGTTTGTTAGAATGGACCCAAAGTGCCATGGGACTGAAGATAGAGACAGAGCACAGACTGCAACTTATTGGAGGACAGACTGATTGACAGAAATGTGGTTCTGAGTGGTAGCAAAACTAAGAGGATCCATGAACTGTGGATCAAAGGAGAGACCTAGACAGAGATTAGGACAAAAGTGACTTCAACCAAGCCAGAACGTACCTCTTTTAAGAGTCAGGCACATTCCCACCACCCAGTCGCCAATCCTAAAGGGCCACAGAGCACCCCAGTGGTCTCGTTGACTTGTGGTGTGCGGGGACACTATGTGGGGGAACACCAGGGATGCTCAGGAGCAAACATGGTGGCTACAGTTCAAGATGGCTGCGGGCAGGTCACGCTGGATGGCAATGACACGGTCCCCACACAGTGAACATGATGTCGGGTTCCTGAACCTATGTGCAGCAGCTGAGGCAGAAGGTTGGGAATAAGGACATGTGAGCGTGCCTTCCCTGAGGCACGGTCATTGCCGTACAGGGGGCATGCCCTGAGCCGTCGTCATCCAGCCATCCTGAGGACATCCCACCTGCCTCACCAGCAGGTGTAGCATTCACCAGGCAACACATGGGGAGCACTCAAATGGCCCCCACACCAACTTCTGAGGAGAGTTGATCTGTCCTCATTTTGCAGACGATGAAACAGAGGCTTAGCTTTAGGGCTAAAAGTAGCAGAGAAAGTTCTGGAACCTGTCATCCTGGGCTGGACTTGTAACCACTCTCTTACTCCACATGTACTCAGGCTTCCCACTGCTTTCCAGATGGACCTGTCCTAGACAAAGTACCCCAAATGCAGCTTGACCTTGTTATCAAGGTGAAAGAGAAAAGCAAGCAAGCTTTGCTTTCAGAGCACAAAGCCCTTAATTTTGAAATCATTTTCATTGCCTCGATTTAGACCTGAAATTTTCTTCAAGATTGTGCATAAGAAAGGAATCTAGATAATAAGGTTCGCAGTCTCCATCATTTTGGACAAATTAGTGGTCTATTAATAATCCTGGCAGAAAAATATAACTGGGTAATATTTAAATAAATCAGAAAAAGACTTTCTAACTGTATTTCATTTGGTGGGAATGTGTAAAACATTATTTTCCTTCTGCCTTCCATATCTGCATGACAAAATAGGGACCTAATATTTTGAGGTAGCTGTCATTTAGGAGTAGGTCCTGAGTGTCAAATGATGAGCGTTCACAGTCCTGGGGCTCATGGGGCCTCTGCTAGAGATTCAGAGTTAGGTGGGGTGGATTGGGCTAGGACCTGCAGCTCCTCCGGCCTCCATGGATATAAGGTGGGTAGCTGGAGTCCTGTCTGGATAAAACTACAATCACGTATCATTCACACATTCACCCAGAAAATGTTTATGGATCCGGTAATCATTTCTCCATTTCTCATTTATAAATCATGAATCCTTTAGCCATCTATGATAGAATAGTCACATTTCAATCCCTCACCCATTCAGTGTTCATTCTTCTGGACAGTGCATATGGGCCATCCGTTGTAGGACAGCCATGAGAGACATCAGGTAAAGGGTTAACCAAGAGAGACACAAGTCCCCTTCCTCAGCTCTGACACATAAAGACCTTGGAATTTGTCCCTTCCGTCCTTATAACAAGGAGTAGCTGGACAAACTGAGAATCAGTGACTTTTCTTATCCAATCGGGTATCTGGGTAGACGGACACGGGGCATTTGGAGAGATGGGCACATTCAGAAATGCCAAGACCGACCAATTTGGATTGGTTGGTTCGCATATGGGAAGTATTTTATGATCTCTATATCACCTGCAGAAGCTGTTTTCATCCAACACTGATAGTGATTCTCGAGGGCTGATGTGGGGTGACTTGCTAGGGGCTACTGGAGTAGTTTGAGAGAGAGAAAAACTCGTATGGGCAGCAGTATCAGAATGCCCCCTTCTTGGATCTTTCCTCCAGGATTTCACTTTATAAGGCCCCTGGTTAGGTATGGTCAGACATGCAGATGCAGAAATGCCTGTCATGAAGGAGGACGCTGACCCAGGTTCCTAGGGTTAGAGACCCAGCACACCACGAAGGACCACGCAGGGTAGCACCAGAGCAGCTCAGGAGACAGGGGAAGGGCAGGGAAGGCAGGGGCAACATTGAGAGCCTTTTCTAGGGTTTCTGCAGGAAAGTCTGGGCCAGGCAGGGCAAGCAGGCGTGGGCTTGGTTCATTAATAATTTCTGCAGGCTTGCTGGTAAGGGGCTGCCCCCAGTTGCCTAAGTACCTAGCCTTAGAGTAATTAAGGCAGGGGAATAACTGCTTGGTTTGTGAGAACTTGATAAAGGTAATTGAAGGGTGGACTTTGGTGGGTTGGTTTGCACATGGGAAGGATTTTATGATCTCATATGATCTTTATTGGCCAGCCTTGGGAGGAACAGTGTCCCCAGCATTCACAAGGGCCCTGATATCAAAGCATCATAAAATACAGACAATAAAAAGGCATGGTTGATACAAACCTCGCTTGGTTCTGATGATGAAGCTCTGAGGAAGAGCCCCTAACAGCTCTGGCCAGGTAGGAGGCCATTTATAATTGTGAAAGGCACCAGAGCTGTCTTCTCTGCAATAAAGGTTATTCTCCAGGAAAAAACAGAGTCCTGCTCTCTACCTGGGAGTTCCTAAGTGAATTCCTCGTCCTGTCTTTAAAGACTAAGATTCTGCCAGGTGCAGTACAGTGGTGAAAAACCTGTAATCCCAGCCAGCTTGGGAGGCTGAGGCAGGAGGATCATTGTGAGTTCAAAGCCAGCCTCACCAACTTAGCAAGGCCCTAACCAACTTAGCAAAACCCTGTCTCAAAACAAAATATTTAGAGAGGGCTGCAGATGTGGCTCAGTAGGTAAGTGCCCCTGGGTTCAATCCTCAGTATCAAAAAACAAACAAACAAAAATTCTCATAGTCAATAGGAGTCTGGGCTTCCAGAACATTGTTACATAATGATAAAGGGATCAAACATCCAAGAAGACATTACAAGCCTACATGTGTATGCATGAAACAACAGAGCGTCAAAATTCACAAGCCAAGCACAGAGGCACACACCTGTAATCCCTGTGGCTTGGGAGCCTGAGGCAGGAGGATCATGAGTTCAAAGGCAGCCTCAGCAAAAGTGAGATGCTAAGCAACTAAGTGAGACCTTGTCTCTAAATAAAATACAAAATAGGGCTGGGGATGTGGCTCAGTGGTCGAGTGTCCCTGAGTTCAATCCTCAGTACCAAAAAAAAAAAAAAATCCCAAAACAAATACTGATAAATCTGTAAGGAGAGGTAGAACAATCCACCATTATGATTGGCATTTCAGCCTCCCTCTGTCAGTAATTAATAGACAATCAGAAAAGCTGAGGGATCTGAGCAACACTGTCAATCAACTTGACATTGATAAAAGGTTCAGTCCAATAGCAGAAGAATACACATTTTTATCAGGCTCATATGGAGCATTGCCGCAGGCCGGCTGCAGCAAAATAACCGGGGGGTGACGAATAACTTGTGTACGTTGATACAGCAGGAATAGGAGCCGTTTATTGTAGGACAACAGAGCTATTTATACATTTTGCACAGCTTATCTTAATTAGCATAAACTAGATACATCAGTCAACCAATAAGGAATCTCCACACTTAATGGCTCACTTTTGTTACTTCTCAAACCACTCCCTCTGACATTTTGCCAGGCACCATCCAGACTTGTTTACGAACTCTAACATTTCTCTGGCAAAATACCAGGTGTTATTTTTGACTTATTTGCAGACCTTAACAGAGCATGTACCAAGACAGACTACATTCTTGGAAAACATGTTACCAAATTTAGATGAATAAAAGTCATAACAAATATGTTCTTACAATATAACAAAATTAAACTAGATAACAATAACTAATAATAATAATAATAGCTGAAACAATAGCTGAAAATTCCTCCAAATATTTGGAAATTAAGCAATAGACTTCTATATACCCTTCAGATCAAAGAAACCTCAAAATAACTCTTAAAATCTTTTGAAATGCACAAAAATTAAAATATAACTTATGAAAATGTGGGGGGATGCAACATATACATGCTGTGGAGAAAAAGTTATACCAGGAAGTGCATATGTGTCTTAATCAATCTTGTGTTGCTAGAACAAAATACCTGAGAGCAGGTGCTTTATAAAGGAAAGAGGTTTGTTTTGGCTCACTGTGTTGGGGGCTGAAAAGTCCAAGTTCAGGCAGCTATGTCTGGCAAGGGCCTCATGTTGCATCATAGCCTGGCAGAGGGCATCAGAAGGTGACCACATTGTGAGTACTTGTGGAAGTACATGGGTTGCCTCACTTTTATAACACCTCATTCTCAAAGTCACTCATCCAGTTCCTTGAGACCTTGCTCACTCCTTTGAGATTGACATCAATCTTGTCCAAGGGTGGTACCTGGGAACAGATTACCACATACTAGGCCCCGCCTTTTAAAGGTCCACAACCTCAATACACCACACTGGGGATCAGTTCCAGTAGCACATGGGCCTTTGGGGACACACTCAAACCATCTCCAAACCATCGCCCTACGTTAGATAAAGGAAATATGGAAAGTTAATAGCCTACAGTTCCACTTTAGGAAACTACAGGGGGGGAAAAAGCAGATTAGGCTTCATCCAACAAAAAAAGGAACAAATTAAAATGAAGACAGAAATCATGGGAACTGAAAACAGGAAAACAGTAGGGGAAACCCAATAAAATCCATGTTGGTTCTTTAAAACCATCAGCCAGATTATTCAACCTTTAGCTCAGGTTAAACAGAAAAGAGAAACAAAAGATGGAGAAGAAAATGTGGATGCACCCTAAGACAAAGCTCATTTTGCCAGGAACCCCCCGGGAAAGCGTGGTTCCTGCCTGTCGGGAAGAGGCCCACACTTGTCCCTGGACCCCCTCTTGGGCTGGCCTTTGTTTGGGTGGGGTCCAGGCCTCCCGGCAGCACTTGGTTCTGAAGGTGAAATTCAAAGAGGCCCCACAACCCGGGGCCCTCACACTTCTGCTTTCTGGTGTGTTTTTCAGGCGGACACTAAGGGAAGGCGCTGGCCTGTCACACACACTCCTCCTGGCAGCAGGAAGCCCTCTGGCCTGCCCAGGCCTGTCTTTAGCTCTCTCTGCATTTCAGCAATCAGGTTTTTAAAGTCCTCTCTTCTGCACTCCGGCCTCCCTGAGTTCCATGCAGTCTGGTCTCCAGCCTGGGATCCTCTGGCTTCCTGTGTCAACCCAGGGAAGGAAGGTAGGTCCCATTGGCAGGAATCCAATCAGGAGGAGACCACCGGGGGTCTCAGGGCTCCTGTGGCTGTGCCCAGGAGGGGCGATGGTAGGTCACATCTGTGCCTGTGTGTTCTCCCCATGGGACACGTCCCTCCAGGGGGTTAAACCACTCTTCAGTCCCTGTGTATGACCTTTTCCCCTTCCTTTAAGCACTGGATACATGTACCTGCCGGGTTTGTGACAGAGACTAAGCAACTCTCAGAGGCTTCTGGAATATTTTACAATCACGAACCTCCCATGATTATTTTTAATTGTTGGGGAAAAAAATGAGTTTATATGTGCTCAGGAAAACCCTGGAGATTTCTTAGTACACGTCCAGGGTGTCCCTTTTGTTTAAATCAGGGAATTTGATTCTTGTGGCAGCCACAGGGTCCCCGTACAGCTGGTGCTAATGACATGGAGGGAGTGCAAAAGTAAAAATAGGGCCTGGAAGCTGGAGACTTCTGCCCAGCCCCTGCGGATCAGACAAATGTTGTGTCTACTGACTGTGTCTCTGCCGACCGCTGCTTCCCCGCAAGGGTGTTGGGGCTTGGAGCAGGATCAAGGAGAGCTCTGTACCTTGACTGCCGTATTTATCTTCCCTGGGTGCTTTGCCCAGGCAAGACAAAACCAGCACGATCTAGCAGGCATGTTCTGCAGGAAGTCTTTAACTCACTGCTTTGCCAAGGGTTGGTATCTCTCCCAGAGGACAGTGGCAATGAGGTGGCTCCCGGGACACAGTAGATGGTTGAGTTCATTGGGGAGATGTTCTTGCTTAGGATCCATACACGCCCCAGGCCACTGGCAGAAGCCTGGCCCTGTCCTCCTCTGTTCCACAGAGCGTGAGACAGACTTTGCTAAGGTATGACCTTGGCCTTGACCTAGTCTCCACTGAATTATTCACAAAGCTCAGCTCTTTTTAATGACTCATCGCCTGTGTGCCCCTCCCCATCCCCTGAGCCCACCTGTGTGAAGTGGGCTCTGCATGGAGAAACTTCAGAGCCGGCACCCAGGTGAGGTGTCTACCTGGGTCCCCTGCTTCAGGCATGAGCCTGCCGTGGATGACTTTCCTTGTCCTCCCCTGCTCGCTTCTCTGCCCAGGGTAAGGGTCCTTATTGGGCTGGTTGCTTATTTGTAGCCAACTATGCTGAAAGCTCACACCCACCGGTGTGGACATGGAGGCATATCATCTAGCTTATGGAGCCTCCACAGTGGAGTCTGAGGAGGTCTGTAGGTTTGCTGAGGCACATCAGCCCTGGCATTTTCAGGGCTTCCAAGTTCTGAAGGTGCAGCAAACGAATTTGGTTTTGAAGCTTTGGATGGTGTTTTCTTCTAGGGCAGCAACTCCTGTATTTCCAAACGACAATGAAAGCCAGGCTGGCCATGCCTAGCTTTCTTTTTGTTTCTTGAAATGGGAGGTCTCTGTATTCTAAAGAGTCCCCTGTGGTTGCCTGCGGGTGCAGAAACAGGGGTGCACTCTGCAGAATGAACGAGAAGCATGATTGCCTCTTGGGAGAGCAAGCATCAGGCGGGCTACAGGGAGGCTGGGGACAGGCTCTGCATGGTGGTCTCCCAGAGGGCAATCCCACTTATCCACAATGAAATATCCACCAGGTAGGCAAGGGGCTAATACAGGTTGACTGTGTTCTGATTTCCATTCCTTCCATGTTGCAACCCCTGGTTTGTAACAACATGTTTGCATCTGCATGGTGAGACCCTGCTACAGAAGGCTGTGAACACCCACCCAGGGCAGACTAGTCGAGGGTGGTGGTCTGTGGAAGCAGGTGCTGTGGGGGATGATTCCTGTAGCATCTCTCTTGGCTTGGTCATTCCTCTATAGCTAACCAGCCAATCCCTAAACAGCCCTGCAAGACTGATTCTGTCTCTTAGCTTGAGCTCATTCCTCTTTCTTATGAAAATTAATGTAACCCACAGAGGAAGTTTTTCCTTGTACCCAAATCTTGACAATTTTATCAGCTTCAAACCATGAAGAAAATTCCCAGACGCATCTGAACAGGGCTACTTTGCATTTGAGTGGCTGTGTGGTTTTGAGTATGATAAACCTAGATTTGCATCTTCCTGATTTTGTTTCCCTAAATGGTATGGATTTTTTTATTTTACATATTATTCATGATGTTTGTGGTTTAGCAGTGTAGCAAAGCATTTGCTTATGACACTAAGGATCTTTGAAAACATGGCTTTGAATGGTTTGATAGTATCATCTTAGATGCCTGTGCCATAACTAGCTTTTACTAATTCCTTATTTTTTAACAGCGAGGGTATTTCTCATATTCAGTGCAAGAGGGATGAGCGCTTGTATAAATAGATCTTTGTCCACGTCAGATTGTTTCCTTAAATTCTTGGAGGTAAAATTGTTACATGACAGGATGGCACACATCTCTTAATTCATGCTGGTATGGATTTATCAGATAATCATCTTCGCTGCTGTTTGCCCAGAGAAACTTTTACTTCTGCCACCGTCTATATGATAGGAGGTACTCTTGTGGCCTAGAGATGGGAAAATGAGCCGCTTTCCATGGCTAAGTGCTGTTGGAAATGTTTGCTACAAGAAGTTACCGGGCTGGGGCTGGGGAAGCTAGCAGCTGCACGAGCCATGCTTCAGTGGTCTCAAGAAAAGCAGAAGCCCCAACCACAGGTCTGAGGCCCTTAGATAACGAGGACACACAGGGCATTCAGAAAAGGCTACAAAGGTTTCCTCTGCTGTTTCCCAGTCAAGCTAGAATATGCTGGAAATTAGACAGATTCAGAGAACAAGAATAATGTGTTTAAGAACATCGTCATAGGTGAGTGGTTTTCCCAAAACGTTGAAGCACAATGGTATGTTTTTGTGAATGAGATTCAGGGAAAGTGAGGGGGTGCAGAAATTACTTAGAGTCAATGCTCACTACTTGTGACTTTCAGATTTACAAATTGATCTGTTCATTAATATGTACTTGAAACCCACAAATCAAAACAGTACTTTTACCACTGTTTGTGTAAATGTGCAAGGTAGTAAAAAATCCCCTGACACACATGCTCAGGTTGAATAAGAGACATTCTGCCTTGGGTTGTATAAAGGGACACTCTGCCTTCTTGTCTCAGCCATTCTGGTGAACAGGTGTCCCTTTGCCTGGTCTTTTTATGGCCACTTTGGAGGGGGAAATTTTGTGCTTTCTGTTGGTGACTTCACCATGGAAAATGGTCCCAAGCATAGTGCTAAAGTGCTGCATCCGGTCTGAGATATGCTTTACAGAATGAAAGGTCAGCTTTATACATGAGTTGCAGTATTGGTGGCCATGAGTCCCCTATTAATATATCAACAATATATATGAAGTCATTTTTTACAAATAGAAACACACAGTTGATAAAAGGTCACATATTGATCAACTGATAAAAAGGTAACCAGCCAGCCGGGCGCTGTGGCACAGTAATCCCAGCAGCTCAGGAGGCCGAAGCAGAAGGATCTCGAGTTCCAAGCCAGCTTCAGCAACTTAGTGAGACCCTGAGCAACTCAGAGAGACCCTGTCTCTAAATAAATATAAAAAAGGCTGGGGATATAGCTCAGTAATAAGCGCCCCTAGGTTCAATCCCCGGTACCAAAAGAAAATAAATATGTAGCCGGAGGATCCCAAGAATTTAACTTTGCATTTTCCTAAGGAGCAGTGTTCAGAATTTGCAAATGTGTTGTTGTACATGCTGTAGAACATAACTACCATGCATAACAAGAAACCGCTGTATTTTGTCTCATGCATGAAATGAAAAGAGAATAGAACCCAGATTATCAATCCTGAAGAAATGAAGAGAGGAGAAAATAGAGAAAGAAATGATACTCTGAGGCTTTATAAGTTATGATGTTAGTGACAGTGAATTAATCTGAACTTTGAGAATCGTCTTTCTTCCTGGTTGCCATTATCTGTAAGTGCTGGGCTCAAGATTGTGGCCCTTGCAGGATTTGGGGAGCCAGTCCTGTCCTCTGGTCTGAGACCTGGAGATGAAGGAAGATAGCATGAAGCTGGCCGTTTCCACACTGGGCTTAGCTCTCCTCTTCCTGACCTCCGACTACCTTTTCTCAACTCTTCAATACCAGAAAGGCTTATCCTGGCTCTGCCAGGAGTTTTTATCCTCAGTCCCCCTGGCTTTAGGTCTCGTTTATCAATAACTCCTTTATATATCAATCAAGCAATGGTTGCTTCTGTCCCCCAACCCCATTGCACTTACTGTATTAGGTGTCTGTTGCTACCTAGCAAATTGCCCTGAACTTAGTTGATTAAAACTATAGCCATCATTTAAAGGTTGAGAGCACCTCATTCAAAAATCCAAAATTCAAAATGCTCCAAAATCTTAAAATTTGAGTACTGATATGACACCACAAATAGAAAATTCCTTACTGTGAAATTCTGTATTATGCATAAAATTATTAAAGTTATTCTATTAAACTACCTTCAGGTTATATGTATAAGGTGTATATAAAGCACAAATGAATTTTTGTGTTTATACTTGGGTCTCATCCCCCAAAATTCTTCTTAGTTAGGTACATAAAAATATTCCAATTTTTAAAAAATCCAAAATCTGAAACAATTCCATTCCCAATCATTTGGGGTAAGGCCTACCCAACCTCTATTTTCTCTCACCATACTTGTGATCAGGTGTTTGAGACAGCTGGGCTGACTCAGGGTCTCCATAGGGCTGCGGTGACCTGGGCTGCAATCTCATTTAAAGGTTTGAGGGGGGCTGGAGGACCCTCCTCCAAGGTGGTTCCCATGGCTGGCAAGCCCATGCTGACTGTTGGCTGACGCCTCAGTTTCTTTCCACATGGGTCTCCCCAGAGAGCTTGAGCATCCTTACAACATGGCATCTCTCTTCCCCAAGGGTGAGCAATCCACTTGAATAGCCCTATTTTATCATGCTAGATGGAGGGGAAACTACAAAGGCTTTTTATGGATCAGCCTCAGACATTCCACACATCAATCTGAGGTCAGCCAATGGATGTGTGAGGGTGTGAACACCAGGTGAGGCTCACTGGGTGCCATCTTGGAAGCTGCCTCCCAAAGAGATACTTGAACTCTCCAACAAACTTTGCAGGGTAGAGACCCATGGTGAAGGTAGCCTCTATTCTGGGGAGCAGGAAACAAAATGGTAAGCATATTTACTCTAATGGAATGTCAATTCTTGTGACATTGGAGAACACAGACAAGAAAATAAATGAAAAGTTATGACGTGAAGTGGGCCAGGGAGTGGGTTGTGGGCCTGAGAAGCTGTGCTCCTATTCACTGTGTTGGCATTCATGCTGGCTACTCCTCTGCAGGAGATGGGATCCCTTCCACTGGATTTATGCATTCTGGATGACTTTGCACCTGCCTTTTGGATCTGTGCCTAATCTACTTATAGTGCCCTTAAAAACAGCAGCTCAGAGTCCATGAGAAATATCATGCTCATGACAGCAGGTGTGAGGCTATGGCTCTCCATCTGTAAAGTTGCTCCCTGACAAGATAGAGCTGCCCAAGTGATATGTCTCAATCTAAATAGGTTTTTAAGTACAAAGGTCAAACAGTCAACTTATTTCTGGAACCGAAGAAATGGACTCCTAATGTCCAGTGAGAAGATTCAGTGGTGTCAGTCGGTTGCAAAACAATACAGGGGGCTTGAAATAAAACACATGGGAGACATGCAGGTGCTTATTAGATATAGAGGGACTCCTCGCCATTCACAAGAATTCATTTCCACAGGTTCAGGGTGGGCTGCTGGTGGGGCTGCTCAGGGCCAGGGCAGACAGAGCCAACCCTGGGAAAACACATAGGATTCCTTTCTAGATCGAACCCCTCACAGTGTGTCATGTGTGGAATGAAGCCTGATTGGCACCCGACTGGCACAAGGGAGTCTTTGTGGGAGGGAATCACTGTCTATGGTTGATCCCAGGCCTCTTATGAGCTGTCCACCATGGTCATGTGGGTGTGTCTTGTCTCTCTTGGACAAGCGCACACGCGTGCGCACACACACACACACACACACTCACACTCACACACACACACCCTCCTTCTAAGTGTCGGGTTTTCTATTCCTTTCTCTTCTGCATCTCACCATGACCTAATCCTTCTCTATTCCACACTTCCACTCATGAGGTACCAATGGTCCTGGGCAACTTCCGTGTTCTCCATTCACTGCTGACATTTATTTATTTATTTATTTATTTGTTCTTTAAGTTAGACATGATAGTAGAGTCTATTTGGACATATTTATATAAACATGGGGTATATCCTATTCTAATTAGGATCCTAGTCTTGTGGATGTACATGTTGCAGAACTTCACTGTGTTGAATTCATATATGAACAAAGGAATGTTATGTCCAGTTCATTCCACTGTGTCTCCTATTCCTATCCCCTCCCTTCCCTTCATTCCCCTTTGTCTAATCCACTGAACTTCTATTCTCCCCCTTTCTTTATTGTGTGTTAGCATCCACATATCAGAGAGAACCTTTGGCTTTTGTTTTTTTGGGGGTTTGGCTTATTTCACTCCAGATCCATCCATTCACCAGTGAATGTCATAAAGTCATTCTTATTTATGGCTGAGTAATATTCCACAACGTATATATAACACATTTTCCTTACCCATTCATCTGTTGAAAGGGCACCCAGGTTGGCTCCATAACTTAGCTATTGTGAGTTGTGCTGCTATACACATTGATGTGGCTGCTTCACTGTAGTGTGCTGACTTTAACTCCTTTGGTGTGTGTGTGTGTGTGTGTGTGTGTGTGTGTGTATACACACACACACACCAAAGGAGTTAAAATTGGGGTGGGATAGCTGGGTCAAATGATGGTTCCAATCTTAATTTTTTGAGGAATCACCATGATTGTACCAATTTGCAGGCCCACCAGCTCATTGCTGCCATTTATTATGGTGGCTTTGGTATATTGCCTTCCCCTTTCACAGGTGAAGATCTGTGACACTAACGTGCCCAGGTCACATGGAGCCGGGATGGGACACCAGCCTTTCCATGTCCCAGCCTCTGCTCTGTGCCCATGACCTTGCCTTCATCTGGGCCAGCAGGCACCACTCCCATGGGACTCCACGTCTTTCCCACCCTCCCCAGCCTCTGCTCGTGAGTGATGATGCTAACAAAGTAGATTAGGGTCGCTTCTCCATCTAATTTGTTGGTGAAAGAGCTAAAACCTAGAAGGCACACTTGAGATCTGTGGTCAGGCCACAACAGCTAATGCAGTGATTTCCAGGTGTGGGTATCTTTGTCCCCAAAGAAGGTTGGGCAATGTCTGGAGATGATTTTTGTTGTCATGACTGGGGAATGGGATTCTATTGGCATCTGGTGGGTAGAGGCCAGGGATATTCCTAAATAACTTGTAAACTCCAGTAAATCACACAGCCCCCTGACACACTCAGAGCCGAGAGTGGCCCAGCCCCAGTGTCAAGAGCAATTGGGTTGAGTGACTCTGCGCTAATTGCAACGAGGGATGCCAAATGAAAATAGACAGAACCAACAGAGGGAGTGGTGAGGTGAATGCAGCTGCCTTACTATGTAAATAAAGGGTGGGGGACATGTTGTGACCACATGTGAAAGGGAAACTTCAACCTCCAGAAGCCCAGTGTAACTTCTGGGCCGCTGGGGCCATCCACGCCTGTGCTGATAGACCACCAGGCACAGACCCTGGAGATGATGGCAGTTAATGTCAAAGTTAGTGGCATTTTTTTGGCACTTTTTTTTGGTACTGGGATTGAACTTAGAGGCACTTTACCACTCAACTATATTCCCAATCCCTCTTTTTAAAAAATATTTTTAGTTATAGATGGACACAATAACTTTGTTTATTTAGTTTTTTTGTTTTTTTAGGTGGTGCTAGGGATTGAACCTAGTGCCTCACGTGTGCTAGGCCAGCACTTTACCACTGAGCCACAACCCCAGGACCCCCGCAGTCCCTTTTTATTTTATTTTCAGACAGGGTCTTGCTAAATTGCTGGGGTTGGCCTCAAACTTGAGATCCTCCTGCCTCAGCCTCTTGAGTGGCTGGGATGACAGGTGTGCACCATTGCACCCAGCTCAGCAGCACTTTTAAGAAAGGTTTTAGCAATAGGATATCATGTGGGCAAAGTCAGGGTGCCGACCGGGACATGGGAGTTTGTGAAATATCAGGTGAAGGAGAATGTGTTGATTTGGAGTAGCCACTGTGGGTGTGCAGACACGGGGAAAGAACTGCGTGTGTGCTTTGTGTCCTGGGGTCACATGGAAGAAGATTGGGGCTGGAGAAGAGTCAGGGAATCAGATGAGGAGGCATTTCCTGCCAGAAGCATCTGGCAGATCCTCATCAGGAAAAGCCAGTTCTTTCCCCCTAAGAAGCTATGAACTCACACAAGAACCAAGTCCCAACCAAGTGGCTGCAGGACAGATACATCTATAAGTTTGGAGCTATTTATCACCAAGGGTCTCTGGATGTGCAGTGACTGGACATTTAGACTGTTATTAGAAAAGCAACATGCATTCATTGTAGAATTCTAAAGAGGAAGGAGCAACATGTTTCTATTGAAGAGTTATTTTGTGGAGAGCTTGCAGACCCTGAAGCATGAGAAAGTCAGTTAAAGTTTTCAGATCTTTGATGCGTACATTTTAGGATAAGAGAAGGCTTACAGGGATGTTATGAAGGAGTAGGTTCTGTGGTTAAGTTAAATATGAGTGGGGAGCAGCCGGATTGGGCACAGGCAGACTCCTGAATCTGGAGCCATCAGGGACCATCTGGACCACCCTCCTTAAGAGCATGATGTCGAACTGAGACCTCAGGTCAGAGAAGGAGAAAGGCAGCCAGGATACAGGTCCATGGCTGGACACGGACAGACTTGACCCATGAAGACAGGCAACGAGGCTATGTGGCTGGACAGGGGAGCAAGCTGAACCTGGAGGTCTCAGGCCAAGGCAAGGAGAACCTTGTAGGAGAAGAGAGTTTGGAATGTGGCATGAGAGGAGAGAGGTCACCTTGCCTGTGAGTAGGGAACAGACAACCAGGAGCACAGGATCAAAAGCAAGGACCAGAGCAGATGCCTTCACCTGAAAGATGGGCGGCTGCTGCTTCTCGGGCAGCCTGGGGAGATGGTGGGAGGCAGAAGTCCCGGGGATGTATTCTCAAGGAAAACTGCTGAGAGAGCCCAGGAGACCAGCTCATCTGGCCTCTTAGAATCCTCGGCTTCTTGGCTGATGGGTGGACCTCAGTGCCCACGTGAGCTGCTGCCTCTTTGGGAGGGGAGCCTGCCCCAGCATTGCCCGATGCTTCTGGTAGGAGCAGGTTCTTTTCTGACCTGAGATGTGCAGAATGGAGGAAAGGGAAGACGCCTGCCAGTCTCTAGGTCTCACCCTGACCAACCAGTTGTAGTTGGTATCATTTCCTAAGTGAGGAGACTGAGGGAGTGATATATTTGGTGAGGTTATAGGCATGAGGAATTGAAAGCCCCTTCTTGGGTCTCGAAAGATTGAATTGCCTCTTAGATATCCAAGCGATGATAGGTAAGCCAACATACAGGTCAGGAGCTCAGTGGAGAGAGATGGGTATCCATTAATCCACCAGTATTTCCTGACCACCCACCATGTACTAGGAGCTGTTAGGACCATGGAGACCTGGCAGTGGACAGAGGCTTCCCTATTCTAACCTTCTAGAGCTGGCCCTCTGTAGGGGGGGAAGAAGATAGACTCAAATGTGACAATCAATGAGGATGTGTTAAAGGGCTGTCACCTTACGGAGATTTGCTATAGGGAAAAATTAAGTAGAGGAGGGAGAGATTCGACCCAGGGAAGCATGGACAGTTATTCCACGTTAAAAATCATTTTTCTATTCCTAAGGGCACATTTAACCTGCATCATGAAAAGGCCCCAATAGAGCAAGGAATTCTGTTTTTAAGGGGCTCACCTGGCACCTGAAAACCATTTCTGCTGAAGAGCTACCTGCACAGGTGTGTGCTGAGGTGTATGGTCTGGTAGGCTGAGGGGCACAGGTATTGGAGGGCCTTGCTGGGGATCATGTGATGTTACCCCCCTGTCCAGTTGTAACGAAAGGTCTTTTTTGTTTCTCAATTTTCTGCTGTTAAAAAAAAAAAAAAACTGGTCATACACATGGAGAAAAATAACGGGCAATGTTGAATTAACAAAAAATACAGAGTGCACTCTAAGTAGCACTGAGAAAATGATCCCCAGGGGAAGTGAACTTGAACTCTGGACTTTCACTGCAAACAGAGGAGAAGGGGTCGGGGAGGTGGTGAGCAGAGTGTGTAAGCATCAGTGACTGGGACCATGGTAGATTTCGTGGGCACGCAGGAAGAAGGCTCATGGCATGTGTGTGGCTGGCTCCCCCTGTCTCAGGACCCAGGCTTGGTGAGAAGGTGGAGCTCCTTGAATCTGCCATAGTGGCTGAGAGTGAGCATGGAAAACAGAGCTGAGAACAGCAGTCTGGCTGTGAGGTTGGGGTGGCTGGTGGCTGGAATGGAGTGACCATCTTGAAGCTCGGGAAAGCGGAGGGTGGAGACCAGGACAGAGTGGGGGGGCCAGCCCTGAGAAGGCAGGAGTGCCGCCATTGCTGCTCTATCGCCGATTCTGTTTGTGCCTTAAGTTTAATAGTCCAGGGATGCCGTCAGCAGTTCCTATAGTGAACAGCTCTCCTGGCCAAGCACCCACCACACAGGACAAGGTCACTCTTCCTTCAGATCACCACCTGGTCACCTCAGAAGGAAGAGGGCCTCTAGGCCAGGATGGGGCTAGTATTGAGCACAGCAGGCTCTTTTTCTCCCCAGGGAAACCAGAGGTGGCCTTCTGCTCAGGAAGGAGGTGGAAATGCAGCATCGGGGTGGAGGTTCCCAGAGTCTGGGAGGGTGGGGCAGGGGCAGGGGTCCCCAGGGACAGGATTACAGTTAGACAGAAGGTTCTACTGCACAGAAGGAGGACTGCTGTCGTTTCCATCTGGAATGTCCCTCAAAGGCTCATGTGTTGAAGACTTCCATCTCATCTGGTGCCACTGTTGGGAGGAGATGGAAACTTCAGGAAGCGGAACTTAGTTGGAGGAAGTGGGGGTCTCTCTCCTTGCTGGCCACCATGGAGCAGCAACCTTTTCTCCACCACGCACATCCACCACAGTGTGCCGCCTCTTTGTAGGCCCATAGTGACAGGGTCAGGTGACCAGGGACTGACACCTCCAAACAAGAAGCCGAAATAAACCTTTCCTCCTCCAGGTTTATTTTCTCAGGTATTGTTGTCACAGCAACAAAAAGCTTATAAACACAGTGACTGTCAACAGCATGTTGTAGATTTTAAAATAAGGGGGTTTTGAAAGTTTTCACCACAAACATATGATAACTGACGTGGATACGCCGATTACCTGGATCTGATCAGTGCACATTTTATACATGTATCAAAACATCACACCATGCCCCGTATATTATTAGAAATGAAATAAACAAAACCAAAATGAGCTATAAAGGACTTGTACCTCAGAGGGCCTCTAGAGGACCCCAAGACCTTGTGACAACCTGCTCTGTCTTCTGTCGATGCACTTGAACCTGAGATTCAGGCCACATCACCAGCAGAGCTGTAGCTATTACTAAGAAACCAGTGAACTTTCAAAGAAAATGAGGTTCTGATTTATATCGATCAAAAGATGGTTGTTAGCATTTCATTTAAAATATTGTTCCTTTAAAAAGTTATTTAGTTGGAGCTCTTAGTGGATTAAAGCTACCTGAGGAGGAACATGGGGACCTGGAGGGGGTATGAGCAGTCAGGGACAGTTACACAGCAAGGGGCATAAGAGGTACTTCTGTGAGGATGGGTGAGAGTGGTCAGGGGTGTGGGGGAGGCCCCAGGGGGCGTGAAGTGGGCCCAGGAAAGGGGGGGTGTCCGTGGCAGCCCTGGTGAGGTCCAGAGAGCCGAGGATGGGATGCCCGGAGTAAGCCTCATGGCAGGGGCACAGGCAGCCTGGAGGGCGCACAGTCTGTGCGCACAGGAGGGAGGCCATGGGAGGAAGTGTACGGTCAGGGTGCGTGGGGTCAGAGGTGAAGGTCAGCAGCTGCAGGTGAAGCCTGTCGTGGTGCAGGGTGAGGACCATGCACACAGCCCTTGGGAGTCACTCCTGGGAGAACACAAGACTGCAGAAGGTCCCCTGTGTCCCTTGCTGGGCACTGCCAGGGGATCCACATGTGGGCAGGCAGCAGAAGAACGCTGTGGCCTCCCCAAGAAGGCGGGAACAGCAGCACAGTAGGACAGCCTGCAGGGTGAAAGGAGGTAGGAGGGATAGTCCAGGCCCTACAGGCCCAGCACCCCTGGCCAAAAAAGTGTGGAGTGTGACAAGAGAGGACTTAGGGGCAGGGCCGAGCCTGCGGCAGACACCATGGCGAGAGAACCAGGGAGGGGAAGAGTCAGAATAGATGTACCTCCCAAAAGACACTCGGTTTCACCAGAGACGTCCCTTCCTTAACAGCATCCTCAACCTAAGAACAAGTTAGACTGTGCTTTAAATTCTTAGAAATTTGTCGGACAAAGAAAAATCAGACATTAACAGTCAAATACTATGAAAAGCAAGCAAAAAAATGTGCATCTTATCACTCTGGACCACACCCCCATCTTTGCAGGGCCACTCAGTGTGAGGATACTGTCCAGAGAAAATTCAGTGACCTGCATCAGGTGGGTGTTCCTGTGCTGTGCAGCCAATTCGAGGACAATTCACATCCGAAGGGGTTGTTTCATATAATCATGTGGCGGCCGTGCTGTGTATCATGTGGGGTGTGTGTGTATATGTGATGTAGTCAGTGGATATGATGTGGCATGTGGTGCAGGCATGTACATGTGATGTAGGGTTTGTATGATGTGTGTATGGTGTGTATATAGTGTGTTATGTGTGTAGTATGTGTGGTATATGTGTATGTGATGTGTATGTATGTGATATGTGGGATGTGATGTGTGTGGTATGTGTGTAATTGTGCTGCATGGAGCATGTTTGGTGATGAGTGGTGTGTATGGTGTTTGTGTTGTATATATGTTGTATGATGTGTGTATGTAAGACACATGTATACATGATGTGTGATTGTGATATGTATGTTGTGTGAATGATGGTTGATGTGTATACGTGTGTGGTATATTGTTTTGTAGGTGTGGTGTGTTGTCTGTTATGTGTGTGAATTTGATGGTTGATGTGTATATGTGTGTGGTATATTGTGTTGTAGGTGTGGTGTGTTGTCTGTTATGTGTGTGAAGTCTGTGATGTGTGTATGTTGTGTGGTGAATATGTGATATGTGGCATGTTTATGGAGTGTGTATGATGTGGGGGTGGTGTATGGGTGATGTGCATGACATGCGTGTTGTGTTTGTGGGTTGTTTGTGGGTTTGGTGTATTTGTTGGATACCTGTGTATGTGATGCAGTGTGTATGTCATATATGTGCGTGTGATGTGTGTGTAGTATGTTGTGTATGCCTGAGGTGTTCGGGGAGTCTGGAGAACATGAAGGGGCCAGTGCTTTCTCCCCAGATGAACAGTGAGGCCATCTGGATAATCTTCCATGACTAGTCCCTTAGTTTAAAATACACGCCTCTGTGGATACCTCCTGGACATCTCATTTACAAAGCTCCATGTTAAAACTGCATCTGCACCAGGTACAGTAGCGAATGCCTGGAATCATAGTGGCTCAGGAGGCTGAGCCAGGAGGGTTGCAGATTCAAAGCCAACCTCAGAAATTTAGCAAGTCCCTAAGCAACTCAGAGACCCGGTCTCTAAAATCCAGTGAAGTGTTGGGGATGCGGCTCAGTGGTTGAGCACCCTTGGATTCAATCCCTGGTATCAATCAATCAATCAATCAATCACCTTTGTCTGCAGCTCCATTTCCCCTCTGCAGTGTGTGCTGGCACCAGGGGGCAGTACCTTCCTGCTCAGATGTCCTTGTAGCTGTGAGCCTGTACTATCTATCACCCATGCATTGGAGGAGCCCTGGTCACCTGGGAAGCCATGTGACAAAGGGAGGTGATGGAGTGGAGTGGAGTGGGGTCGGGGCATACTGTTCCCACGCTCAAGCAAACTGCAGGAGGATGTGGCTTGGGTGCCTCAGGCAGCTGCTGTCTGGTCTCCACCCCAGACCACAGGTGGGGAGGCCTGTGGTGACAGAAGGGGACAGTGTTCCATGGTCACAGATGAGGCCCCCACGGCTCTCTCTGGATTTCAACTCCCCCAGTGGCTATCTGGAGTCATCTCTGTAGTTCAGATAGAGAGGAAAGGAGGGCTGGGGTGTGGCTCAAGCGGTAGCTCACTTGCCTGGCATGCGTGCGGCCTGGGTTTGATCCTCAGCACCACATACAGACAAAGATGTTGTGTCCACCGAGAACTAAAAAAAAAAAAAAAAGGAAATTAAAAAAAAAAGAGAGGAAAGGAGTTCAACAACATCTTCACTGGCAATGCGCCCTGCAAAAATAAAAAATCGTCGCCATCTCCAAAGCAACCCTGGCTTTAAGCTTGTATTGGTCTCTGCTCCTGGGTGCTGCCGTCCACCCACACGGGGAGTGCCTGAGCTTGTTTTGCAATAACAATTCTGTGTACTTCTCTTTTTTAGTAGGTTTCTTCTTAAAATTTTTTGTCCCCCACCAAAAAGAAAAAAAAAAGTGAATTTGGTGACTTTGGCCAAAGGCTGTGATTTGGGGTTAATTATGCAGAGGGCGGGTTGGGAAACTGTAAGTCCTGTGAGCAGAAATGACAGTGCATGATTGCCGCAGTCCGGCTGCGGCAAAATAAGCGGGGGGGGGGGGGGGGGGGGGGGGGGGGGGGGGGTGATGAATAACTTGTGTACGTTGATACAGCAGGAATGGGAGCCATTTATTGTAGGGCAACAGAGCTATTTATACATTTTGCACAGCTTATCTTAATTAGCATAAACTAGATACATCAATCAACCAATAAGGAATCTCCACACTTAATGGCTCGCTTTTGTTACTTCTCAAACCACTCCCTCTGACATTTTGCCAGGCACCATCCAGACTTGTTTACGAACTCTAACATTTCTCTGGCAAAATACCAGGTGTTATTTTTGACTTATTTACGGACCTTAACACATGATGGGAAGTCCAAAGAGGGAAGCACTTCCATTCTGAGCTGGGAGGATCTGTCTCCAGCTGGCAAGAGTTCAGAGGGATTCAGCCCACATTTCTCACAGCTTGAGTTGCTTACTGAAGTCTTCTCATCTTTGTCTTGTCCCCAGGTGTCTCCCTGCCTGGGCCCTGTCACTTCCTGAGGAGATGGCACAGGCATGTCCAACAGCCCAACAGAAAGCACCAACCACCTGCCCTTCTTTTTTGGCAACATCACTCGGGAGGAGGCCGAAGATTACCTGGTCCAGGGGGGCATGGCAGATGGACTCTACCTGCTGCGTCAGAGTCGCAATTACCTGGGTGGCTTTGCCCTGTTGGTGGCTCACTGCAGGAAGGCACACCACTACACCATCAAGAGGGAGATCAATGGCACCTATGCCATCTCGGGTGGTAGGACCCACAGCAGCCCTGCTGACCTCTGCCAGTACCACTCCCAGGAATCCGATGGCCTCATCTGCCTTCTCAGAAAACCCTTCAACCGACCCCTCGGAGTGCAGCCCAAGACAGGGCCCTTCGAGGACCTGAAGGAAAACCTCATCAGGGAATATGTAAAGCAGACATGGAACCTGCAGGTGGGTCTCAGTTGGACCTGCACCCTGTGTTCATGGGAACCTGGGATCCCACACAGATGTCCCCATGACATGCAAACCTAGTGTGCCCAAATGAGCACCCAACTCCTTAACCATTAATTTTAGCCAAAAAGCGACTGACTCTAGGAAGACTACCATTCCTCCTTTATATGCTGAGGCAGGGAAACTTCATGCCCGGGATGTGGCTTTCTGCACTACAGGAGATGATGCCACCAAGTTCATGGAGGGACTTTTCAAAGAGACATTGATATTTACCTAACAGGGTCATGCCATGCATAATGATTGGCCCTTGAATTTACAGATTCTTAATATCTCTCTCTGAATGTTCTGTCTCACACACACATAGGTGCACCACCCTTTCTTTGGCCACCTGGCATTGCCCACTGGGCATGATAATTTATTTAACTAGTATCCACTGATGAACCCTTTTATCAATTATAAATACTGCTGCTAATGATATCACTCTATGCCAATACTAAGCTGGATTGCAATATCTCTGGTATAAAGCCCAAGAGGCCAGGTTTGCCACGGCAGAGGATGCTTGTGTTTAATTTGGACACGTGCACAAAATTTTGCCTCTGGAAAGTTGGCAAAGGTGTCCACATTCTTACCTACCCTCCTTGCTCTTCTCAGCTACACATTTGGGGTGGTTTTATTTTTATTTTTACTTCTTGGGTTTTTCTTGATTAATGCAAATTCAAACACTGGCTTCTTCGTTAGTAACTCTTGAAAAGATTGGTTTCTTTCCCACTAAGAAAGACAAAGTATTTGATTGACTAAGCACTCGTTCCAGTTTTCCACCTTTGGTTTCCATCTCGCTTTGCTCACAGGGGCAAGAGTTTTCCCCTGTGCTTTCTGTGATGACGCTTCCTACAGGTACAGGGTCAGTGAGGTGCCCAGTGTAACTAGGTAAAGGGGACCGGACACCTCAGGTGCCTTCCTTGTTCACCTCTTAGGGCTTCTTGACCTAAGACCTTCTTGGAATAACCAGGTTCTATCATAGAACTGTCTACCTAGTGGATGATTTGGTTTTCTGGGCCTCGGTGTTTATACCAGGTGGTATTCAACATTTTGTCTGGTTTTGAAAAGGCCAAACTCTTTCTTCCAAAACATCTTTCTTATTTATACACTTGAAGGTATTTAAGTCACCTTCAAGATCCTACAGTTTGTTTTTTTCTGAATGAACAAATGATTGTATGGATGGAATCTGATCCTCCTTGGCCACATTAGAGCTCACCAAACATCAGACATGGTTTGTGTGTTTTTTTTTCCATTTCTACCTGGTGTGGCTCATTCTCTCTCCCTGGTCACACAGGGCCAGGCTCTGGAACAAGCCATCATCAGTCAGAAGCCCCAGCTGGAGAAGCTGATCGCCACCACGGCCCATGAAAAGATGCCCTGGTTCCACGGGAACATCTCTCGGGATGAATCTGAGCAGATTGTCCTGATAGGATCAAAGACAAATGGAAAATTTTTGTAAGTATTATGTGTTTTCCCCTCTCCTTCTACCTCTGGGCTTGCTTGGATAGTTAAGGGGAACTCAGCTTCCCTGTGAGTAGACTCCATGTGACCCCAGGAAGGGGTCACATATTTTCATCTGATGACGCATGTGCTGACCTGTCCTAAGGACACTTCATATTAAACTATTTACGGTGACCCAGTGTGTTTTGCCTAGTGTGTCCCTGAAGTGCACACCCTTCTTGGGTATAGAGGGACTCCATGTTTAAAGAAAATGGCATTCAGCCACAGACAGTTGAATAATCCTTATCCAAAATGCTTGGGGCCAGAAGTGCCTTGGATTTTTGATATTTTTTTTTCTAATTTTGGAAATATCTTGGGAAATACACATTGTGTAAGGTTGTATAAGAGAATCTCAGATGGTATTTTCGGTGCACCCATTTTGACCCACTACATAAGACCAGGTGTGAAATTTTGCATTTCTGGTAATATGTTCAAGCTCCCAAGTTTCAGATTTTGGAACATTTCAGATTTTCAGCTCAGAGAGGATCAACCTGAATTCCACTTTTCATGGCAAATATGGGGAGCACAGACAATGTCTGTGATCATGGAACAGAAAGGCAAACACAAATTTGTTCCTTCAGATCCTCCCACCCCCAACCTCAGACTGTACTTCTATTTTTTTCTTAGAACTAAGTGCTAACAGGGTAGACTTTTTCTTTTTTGGTTTCAAAAGATTCCTGGGAGTAGTCTATATAAACAGTGATTATAGCTATTTAATCAGAATGGGTTTGCGGACTTCATTTTATAATCTCAAACATCAGAAGGTATGAATCCTGGGTTCTGTTACTCGTGGTCTTTATTGGGTCAGTGTAAACCTGAATTTGAGAAGGGCCTTGGAGGAGCGGGCCAGCTGGGTGGAGTCATGGTCCAGAAAGGTTGAGAGCTGTTTTGGGGTGAAAGCACCTGTCTCCCAAGGTGCTCTGGCAAGATGAAAGGGCAGATGGTTGCTAGCAGAGAGAAGGCTCATGTGCATTTGTCACAACTCAGTGTTCCCAACAGAGATGCTTCCTGGGGACCACAGAGGACCCCATTCTTGCCTCAGAAACTGAACCAGAAACAGTGAGGTAATCTAGTGGTCAGGCACATTGATGAATACCGGGCAGACTCTGTCAACTTTTGCTAGAAACAGAAGTGTATTCTCTGAGTATCCACCTATTTAAAGAATTTTTCTCATAGTTCTGATTTTTTAAAATGATTTTAAACACAAACTTAAAAAATAAAAAAGTACCCCAGGTTGAGATGCATGATGTCAGATTGTGACTTTCAGGGTGATGCAGCCCCAGCTGCTAGCACTGATGGTGTGCAGAAGAAAAGGTGTTTGCCCTCCGTGTAGACACCTAGAAGCTCATTTTCTCAGTTTGGACTTTTTCCATTTCCTCAGCAATAATTTCCAACACACATGGCACAGGACTGCATTCTTCATGTATTGAGTGCCCGAGGGACAAGACCCAGAGACAAGGCCTTCTGGCTCTTTGCTAAGAGGACCTGTTCTTAGACTCTTTGGGAAATAACCATGGAGCAGATTTTATTTCTCAAAGTTACCTGTTGCTGAAAAAAGTGTTCACACCCTACATGGGCCCGAGTCCTGTTCTCACCTTCTTTCTTCAAGGCCATGTATGAACTTCATGCAGAAGACAGGGGACCCAATGTGCATCCTTGTCTGTCTGCTGCACAGACTGACATCCCATGCACCCTCGTGGTCCTGGGGCTCACAGTTAACATAGGAGTGTCTCAGAACCACTGTGCATCTGCATCAGCCAATATTAGAGCTCATGAGGTGCAGGGCCCCGTGGAGAGGGCTTTTCTCTCTCCACTAACTTTTAGTGTTCCTTCTCCAACATCCACATTTTCATAGTCCCCCCATGTCGCGACCCCTCGCTGGCAAGGGAAAAAACGACACAGGATTCTTCCTTCAGCAGTTTACTCAGGACCTTTGAATCATAATGAAAAGACAGGAACAAGAGAAGAAATAGCGCGCGGTCGGTCTGCCCTAGCTTAAGTACCCAGCCCTGCCAATGAACCAGCACTACGTGGAAGAGTCTAATAGGTGCAGTGCAGTGGAAGCAGGCCAGAGCCCAGCCCACAGCCTAACAATGAGTTATTTACTACTAACTCTGTAACCGCTGAGTCATCAGAAGCAGGAAGCCAGCGCCATTTTCAGGGTGCGGTCGCCTGCTCCCAACACCCCCAGTCAACTCTATAACTGGGTTCTTTTTTTTTTTTGGTGGGAGAGGGGTACCAGGGATTGAACCAGAGGCTCTTAACCATTGAGCCATGTTCCCAGCCCTTTTTCACATTTTATTTTGAGACAGAATCTTGCTGAGTTGTTTAGGGCCTTGCTAAATTGCTGAGGCTGGCTCTGAACTTGCCATCCTCCTACCCTCCTGCCTCAGCCTCCCGAGTGATTAGGATTCCAGGTGTGTGCCAGCACAGCCAGCTATGGACTGGGTTCCTGCTCTGCCTTACACGGTGATCTCCAATCTCTTGGATGCTACCTTGCTTGTTGCCCACACCCCAGCCCCCACTCCTTCCTGGCGCTGCCAAACATGCTGGGTTGCCCACCATCAGCACCCTTCAGTTCAGGCCTTGTGTCAGAGAGGTTACTATCCAGAGGCAGGAGCCCATGGTGGAGCTGGAGAGTCCCCACTTCACAACCAAGGTTCCAATGCCAATGGTAGGACCTCGGACTACGGGATGACCTTCCTGAGGCTCAGCTTGTCTGGGTCTGGGGTCAGTGGCGATGTTGCCTACTGTTGCCTTGCAGATTCAAGGAAACACATGCCAAGCTCACAGCAGGGCATGGACTCTGGGTCCATACCAGTCTGCGTTTTTCTCTCTCCACTAACTTTTAGTGTTTATTCTCCAACATTAGAACCAGGAAATTCTCTTCACTAGGAACCTTCATGGTTATTTGTTACAGATAAAATATAAAGAGGCATCCTAGAAACCTTTACTAATGAAGGTTTTATTTTATGACAGTGAGTCCTCCTGCAATACCTAAATGGGGTACTTGGTGGAGACCAAGACATTTCTGCAAGACAGTGGTGTACAGTGCTTGAGTGTCTGAATATGGGCTCGTGTACTTTTGTAGACTGTGAAGTTTTTAGCATCCTGATTTTGGCCCAGATCCTCCTTGCGTCTGGCATGGAGCAGGGTCTATGTCAACAAATGTGATGATTCTCCCAAGTTCAGGTTGCCCCCAGGCTGGTCCAGATTCCTTCATCTTGACAAGTGTCCGCTGGTGTTTATTTCGTGGGAAGTAGAGCTAACAGACTCCAGTGACTCTTATGAGCCAGCAGCAGATCTTGAGGCTGCACATGTGCCATGAGTACTCCTGTCTTCAGTCTATGACAGGCGTCTGTCCTACCTGCCCCTGCGGGGGTGCACCACGATTGCAGGAGATCCCAAGCCTGGTTTTGAGTGATTCAGATCTGACCTGTCCTAAGATGTTCTTTCCTTCCAACAAATAGCCATGGCACAGGGTGTTTGAAGTCACAACTGGATTCCAGTCATGGCTGGGCATCCTCACTTAGAAAAGGCGGGTGTCTCCAAGCTGTTGGTTTCTTTCTCCTAGTCCTTCCCAAGCCTTTATTTAGATTTTCCCAAAGAATGTGGCTGGTATCTCCTCTCCTGTTATTATATCTGCTCATCTACCCATGAACCAACATTACTGGAGTCTGTAGTTCTGTAAAGCACCAAATACTGGGTGCCCTGAGAGGTTCTGCCGTGGGAGAACTCAGCCCTGCAAGTATCTGCCTTTGTGGAGCCAGCTTCTTAGTGAGAGACACTGAACAGTTAGAAGTGCCCTCTACGGTCATCACTCCACATCCGTGGGGCAATTTGTTCCAGGATCTCTTTAAGATACCAAAATCCACCAGTGCATGAGTCTCTTGTATAAAATGGTAAACTATCTGCACATAACTTCCCAGATAGTCTAAATCCTCTTTACATAGCTTGTAATACCTAATGTAATGTGAATCTTGTGGAAAGAGTTGTTAATCTATGTTATTTAGGAAATAATGACAAGTACAAAGTCTGTGCATGCTCAGTCAGACTGATTTTTTTTTTTAAATAATTCAGTTTCCCAGTTGGTTGAACGAGTATTGGATGTGGAACCTGTGAATATGGAGAGCTGATAGTCTGTTGAGGGCACTTAACTAGGGTCCTGTTTTATGCCAGGTGGTGAGGGAGGGCCTCATTGCAAAGGAGAGACCTGTGGCCATATGGATGCATCCCACCTGAGCTCTTGTGAGTGCCTCGAGGCAGGGGTGTGCTTGAGGGCTGGGCCCCCATGGGAGGCCAGCTAGATGGTGCAGAGGGAGAAGGGTAGGGGTGGAGGAGGAGGGATAACCTGGAAGGTCTCAGGCTTTGGTAAGCTCTGTTCCAGGTAAGTTGGTGGGGCCACCTTTGGGATAGTTAGGGCCAGATGCACCAGGTGTTCAGGGTGGTCTTTCTGCCTCTCATATCCTCAACAGGCTCTGAAGAGAAAGGGGGCCCACCCTTCAGAGCCAGGCCGTGAGTATTCATGCATGCTGGAACAGTGGGGCAGAGTTTATTTTTTACTGTGACCTTGGGGTCTCTGCCTTCTCATGCCTGAGCACAGGAACTGTGTTCAATGCTTGTGGGAAGACAGGGTGGCATGTGCCAAGCTCTGCTGCAGAGTCCTCAGGGCACAGTGCAGAATGTCCCTGGTGCCCCATGTTCTGTGTCTGGGCTTCCAGCTCCCTGGTGATAGGACAAGCTTCACATTCCCTTTGAGTCCCTCTCCCTTCGTGTGGTGCTCAGGATGATGGCTCTGTATAAGGTGGGCAGGGCCCACACCCTTCTCCATTTGAGTTTGTGGTTAGGGGTCACATCTCATTTCTGTCCTTGTTCTCAGGGCAATGTGGCAACAAGACAGAAGGCAGAATTTGAGGGCAAGGACTGCCCTTGAGTGTACTTGGAGACAGGGCCCTGTAGAGAATTTGGGGTTTCTGAAACTTGCTTTTGTTAAGATCCAGTGACTCCCTCCAAGTAGCAATCCATCCTTCAGGCGAGCGCACAACCGCTTGAGCCACATCCCCAGCCCACAATCCATCCTTCAATGAAGCAAAGGTGATCCAGCAGCTGCTGATGACCAGACATCACCCATGAGGTGCTGCTTTGCAGCACAGATGGATAACTAAATACAGCCAGCTTCCCATTTATGTGGGTTCCACATTCATGGATCTGAATTTTTTGTTTTAAGGCACAGATAGAGGTTTATTAGGAAGGTAGATGCACATTCAAGGGAGAAGGTAGGCTGTCTCAAAAGTAAGAAGCCCTGCCTTGGATTGGGGGGGGTCAATATTTATAGAAGGGCTACATCAGGGGCTGGATGGGAGGTGGATCCAGGGTGTTGCCGTACAATATCATGCCAGTTTTCCTGTGCGCTTGTGTATTTCCCTCAGTTTTCAAGATCACAAACCAAGAACATGGGCCAAAGTTTGCAAGTGTGTTTTCTGCATCTCAGTGACTTAACTCTGCATTTCAATGGCTTGAGGGTGTTTCCCTTAAGATTCCATAGTTCTGTCTCCTTATTCTAAATCCCTCTCTATTTCCTCCCCTGAGACTCTGATCCCTTAATCTTTCCGTTAGTGAGGGGTGAAGATCCATCTTCTATGGCCGCTTCAGGCTAGCAAGGGGTGATGACCCTGCCTAGCCAGGGATCAAAAGTCCCGTCCTGACTGTTCTAAAGGAGATAGACACTGGTCTCAGTTGCAGGGAGGGGTTGATAATCTTGTGTTGCCATCTCTTAACATGGAATTGTTGTAATCTGGAAGATACAAGCTTTATTGGATTAAAAAGACCTGGACTGAGCAAGAGGAGCAGAAGTAGAGTTACCAGAGGTCCTAGCAGTGAAAACAGCCAAGTGAGGTTATGAAAATAAGCGCTGATAATTTTATCCGAAATATTTTTAAATTGGTACCTGTACTGAGCATACAAAGACTTTTTTTCTTTCTTGTCATTCTTTCCTAAATAATATAGACTAACAATTTTTACATAGCTTTTACGTTGGGTATTATAAGTAGAGATGATTAAAGTTTACAGTAGGATGTGTGTAAGTTCTGTTCCCTTTAACATAACTTGAGCAGCTTATGGATCTGATCCTTATGGGGTCCAGGAATTAATCCCCCCTGGATGCCAGGTGACTACAGCCACAGTGTGGTCTCGCCAGTGTTTAATGGAAGTCTGGAGAAGGCTCTGAACCCAAACTAAGGAAATGACCTGGACACTGTGGTGCCCAACTGTAATCCCAGCAGCTCAAGAGACTGAGGCAGGAGGATCGCAAGTTTAAAACCAGCCTCGGCAATTTAGGAAGACCCTGTCTCAAAATAAAACACACAAAGGGCTTAGTGGTTAAGTGCCTCTGGGTTCAATCCCCAAGACCCCCCTCCTCCCCTCCCCCCCAAAAAAGAGGAAATGAGCCAAACCTCAAAGAACAAATACACAGAGAACAAAAACTGCTAAGTAAATTCTTTTGTCCTGATGTTTCTGATGCCTGTCCACCCATTTCCCTGACTTGCCTGTTCCGGGTAAGGTTCCCACACAGGTCTCCCACACAGGTCCATTCCTAGCCCAGGGTGACCCCAGCTAAGTCTCCCCAAACCAACCCTCCTTCCCTCAGACCTCCCTCTGATGAACCTCAGGGCTCCCTAATCTAGAAACAGGATCTAAGTTTTGTGATTCCTGAAGGAAAGTGAGGAACGAGGGATGGGTAAGTGAGAGATGAAAGATAGAGACCAGGCCGAGATACACAGCACAGTTTATTTGTCAGAGGTGACAAAGGCCATCTCTCTATAGACAGAGAGAGGCAAAACTGGCTGGGGGCTTGGGACTTTTATGGGGCAGACTCAGGGATCAGAGCAGGGTGGGCCCTAATGCCAGCTGTTAAGGGTGGGATTGGTGTAAGGGAGTGGTGAGTCTTTCTCAGAAACACCCTCGGGCAGGAAAGCAAAATTTTTCTTAAAATGGTGGCTGTCACTGAAGATGGCTGTTGAGATACTAAGCAGGGACCTTACAGTGTGAAGATGCTGGGCATGTGTAGAAGCCTACCAAACAGACTGAATTTGACTCACGAATGAACATAGGGAGCTAGCTCCCAACGACTCCCTATGGGGTACTGTTGAGTGACCTGCTAGAAGTCCCATTTAGAGAATCACCCGAGTAGTCGCAGGTGAAGCTGTGAGAGTTCATTCTAGAAGTTTGGGGTTACTTTATGGTTCAACATAGCAAGACCCCTGTTTGGGGGAAACTTGTGTCCTTGAAGCCCTCTTTAGAGGTGACACTGATCACCTTGTCTCAGGTGGGCACAGAAAGATACAGAGCCCGTCCCTCACTGCCTCAGTCCTTCCCCCCTCTTGCCTATCTACTAGCTACCAAGGGCTACTTTGATCAATGCTCCTTACTATATCTTGTCTCCGGAGGTTAAGGGTGGAGTGGTCTTCAGGGACAGGGAAAGAGGCTCTTGGATGCCGAATGGCCTCATTTCCCTGATATTGCACACTGTGAACTCCAAGCATGCCCCTGTCACTTTGTCTCTGCCTGTGACTCCCCGTAAGCCACCTATGACCTTGTGCTGTGCAGGCCTGTGACTGACCTGTGCGGGGTACTCAGTGTCTGTCCACCACCTGAATTAGTGAATTTTTGTGGATCTGTTCTGCTTCCCTAGCTCATGTTTGCTCCTTGTGATCTGAAATGCTGTAGCACATGTTGTTCCACATGGGGACAGGTCCCTGTGAGACTATGTGGGGAAGGAATGAAACACGATTCTTGGCTCTCTCTGATCTCCTCCAGCTTGCTATTTTGAGAAGTTAGTCACAGCTCAGGTGGCTACAAAGTGAATTTGTTAGAAAAAGGAAACAAAAAGTTTATTTCCTTTAAATTATGTATCCCTCCCCCCAGGGAAGAATCCAGGATTGGTGGAGTCCAGAGCCTGCAAAATTTGGAGACCCTCTTTAAAAAAATACAAAATTAAGAGCAAAGTAACCATAATCAATTACTGCCTTTTTAAAAAAGCTGGTAAATACTATTAGCAAACAAATTTAGAAAAATAACATGATTTTCCATGAGCTGCCTGATACATCTCTAAAATCCCCTTTATTTTCTACAAGGTTTGTATCACATGGTATTTTGACTGCCTCCCCATTCACAGAAACTGAGTAATATTGCTCTCTCTAGAAATAGATATCAGTCCTTTCTGTAAGTTCACAACTCATTATTAGTCACAATTTGTATATTTTTTGGGTCCTTGTTAACTCTGAGAACGGAAGTTGGCCACAGAGTAATCTTTCTGGGATAGAACTAAAATCTATTAGGAGGCCCCTCAGCTGGCCTGAGTATGGATGGGGGAAGGTGTTATGGTTTAGATCCCCTTCCTCTCTCCCTCTCCGTTCCTGACCCCACCATGATCTGAGAGCTCTCCCCACTGGGGCCTCTGGCCATGACGCTCTGCCTAATCTCAGACCCAAAGAAATGGAACTGGCAGAGATGGAAACCTTGAGCCAAAATCAACTTTTCATGCTCTGAGTTGATCTTGTTAGATACAAAGAGCAAGGGCTTCTTGGAGTGATTTTAACTAGTGCACCCAAGATCTGTCACGGGAGAGGAGCACTTATAAGGTGCAAAAGAGATGCAAAGCTTGCAGAGATGCAAAGCTGACTAACACAGACAGGGCACTCTGAGCCCACACAGAGCCAGAGACACTGGAGCCCAGGGTCTGAGATGGCCACCGCAGCCTGCCCAGGTCAGGATGGGCCAAGGGAGGGAAGGGTGGGAAACCAAGAGGGGGGAAGTCCACTGTTTCATTGCAGTGACCAAAAGGCCTGACAAGAACAATTTTAGAGGAGGAAAGGTTAATCTGAGGCTCAGGGCTTCGAGGTCTCCGTCCATGGATGGCCACCTTCGTGGCTGTGGATCCAAGGTGAGGCAGAACATCATGGTGGAGGAGTGTGGTGGAAGAAAGCAGGTCAGGATATGGTTGTCAAGAAGCAAAGAGAGAGAAGAGATGAGACTGCAGACAGAGATAAAATGTCAATTTCAAAGACCCGCCCACTGACCCACCTCCTCCAGCACACCCTACATACCTACAGTTACCACCCAGTTGATCCATTCCAGCAGATTAAGACACTGATTAGGTTAAGGCTGTCATAACCTGGTCAGTTCACCTCGGAAATATCTTGCATGGTCACACCCATGAGCTTTGGTGGACACCTCACATCTGCACCAAGATGCTAGGCAATTCTGAAAAACAGGGATTTGAGAGGCAACCATGTGGAGCAGTTCTCAAGGAAGATGTGGCCTGTGGGCTTACCTTGTGGGTCAGGAAAGCGTTCCTGGCCCCTTTGCTCTGGCCTTGGTTATTGTACGTGATCCGGTGGGACACCTTATACGTGCTCCTCTCCCGTGACAGATCTTGGGTGCACTAGTTAAAATCACTCCAAGAAGCCCTTGCTCTTTGTATGTAGGGGGGAAAAAGTTGTTCAGAAGGCCCTCTGAGCAGAGAGCAAGGAGGAGTGCAGTTGGCCCTTCAGAGGCCATGGTGGACTCCCCCCTATCCAGTTCCCTTGGACAATCACAGCACCTGTGTGGCCTTTTCTTATGTGTTCTGTATATGAATTCACATGCCCTCCTGCCCTTCCACCCCAGCCCCTTTCATGAAGGAATGAACACTTAGTCCCTGAGTCATCCTTTTTATATCAGTCATTTTCCAGGGGGAGTATGATGCACTCAGTTATTTTTCCCCTTCTCTTTCCTCCTTTCCACACCAAACCCTTAGACTCCTCCTGTACACACACGCACACACACACACACACACACATTCACTCACTAACTCATTCAGGCCTCTCAGGTTTGGGGCTCCGTGGGAGGCCCTGCAGGATATGATCAACAGGAATAGATGGTTTAGAGGGCTGAACAAATCTTTGTACATTGCCAGCCAGAGACTAGAATATTCAGTGATTTGGGCCTAAAGAAAGGGCTGTGTCCACACATAATTTGGGGTGTGCAAATCAGAGCCTGGAAGTTCTTGTTCAGGATCAGACCTGGGAAGACCTGGCTTGGGGACACCAGAAGTGACATCATCACCCTGAATACCAGAACTTCAGAATTTAACTCCTGTCACTGATCCCTGCACCCTCCCTGCCCCCTGCCTCAACCACATGACCCAGAAGACAGGTAGATACCGTGTTTCAGAAATAGCATCACCGATGCCCTTCTGTGAATGGTCACCTGATATAAGGCAGCCATAAAAAATTTATTCACTCTGCAGCCAGTTCCTCAGCTTGTGAGAATACACACTTTTGTATTATTCCCTCTGCCCAAGGAACAAATCTAAATTAGGGTTAAGGATAAAGATGGATGCGATACCTTAAGTTGGGCTTCACAGAACATATACAAGGGCCAGAGGAGATGATATACTGAGCAGCAGCTTTCACATCTGTGTGTGTGTGTGTGTGTGTGTACACTAGGAGTTGTGCCTGCTGGGTCCCCACTCCCTGCATTGTTAATTCACTAAGATTAGGTTAATATTTAGTTAAGATTAATGGTTGACATTTCTAGCAAGTTTGCCCATGTTGCTGATTCTGCTGGTCTGGGGACCTCGTTTAAGCCTATTTGAGATGTGTGATAGCTGTAAAGGCTGAATCAAGCACAGTGAGTGTGTGAGGTTTCCATAATTCACTGGAGGGTCTGTGCCCATATTTATAGGTGAGAATATTCCTGTATCACACCCCAAATGCTGCCATATTTGTCTGGTGAGACAGTGTTAACCTTAAAACTGTTTGTACTTGTAGAAACTTGAGTGGGACCGTGTAAAACACAGGTTATGAGTCAGGCAAGCCTGACACCTAGGAGCCTGATACCTTGAATCAACAATTCAGAAGTTTTAAATTACATGGTGTTCTGTGTCCTTGATTGGAATCTTCTGTTGTCCTATCCTGTCCCTCCTGAGATCTGAGTCATTCTTTTGTCCTGTGTATCCACACTGTATACACTACCCACCTGTTATTCATTTAGCAGCCATCTCAATTATCAGATAAACTGTTGTGATATAGCAATGCTTCTATTCAGTTAATCCTTATTTTATTTAATAATGACCCAAGAGTAAGAGTAGTGAAGCTGGCAATGTGAATACGCCAAAGGTAACCTGTAAAGTGCTAAGTATATATAGTGAAGTACTTAATGTGATGCTTGGTGTACCCAGAGCTCAGTACCATCCACAAGGTCAGGTACCCACTGGGAGTCTTAGACAGCGCTGCCTTCATATAAGGGATGACTACTGTCAGGTTTTAACTTGAATCATTTGCAGATGAACAAATTAATATATATATATATATAAAGCTGAGCCAGTGGTTCTCATGTATCTATCTTTTCTCTCATCAGTTCTAAAGAACTCTTAGCTATTGTTTTCCCCTATAAATTGCCTTCTTTCATGCCTATCATTTCTTGCTTCATAGGCTCCTATTTAACATATGTTAGACCTTCTAAATTTATCCTTCATAATTCTTTCTTATTCTCTATCACTTTTCTCTATATGCTCCACTGGGTAATGTCACTGAATTTATTTTCCAATTCACTAATTTTTGCTTGGTCTCTTTTTAATCTGCTGTTATACTCACTCATTGATTTTTCCTTATCATTTCCTTATCATTTCTAGCAGTTGTAGCTTTTCAAATATTTCTGGGAATTTTTGAGAGAATCACATTAGTAATTTTTATTATCCCATCTTTTATTTCTCTAAACATTTCATACATAGTTTATATTCCATATCCGATTTTTTCAAATGCTGAAAGTAACAGGGTGGGGAGATTAATCTCTGTCTCTTCCTCTCTCTTTTTAATCTATGGCCCTTTTCTCATAATTTGTGTTCCCTTGTTTTTGGGGTGATCATTTCTGCTCTCATAATTCGATTGCTATGCATCCGTGGGAATCCTGGGTGTCCTATATTGGGATTGCTTTCCTCCAGAGTTGAAGAGGTTTTGCCCTGTTCATGTGGACTTCATATCCAGTGCCTGCCTGGTTGCTGGATTAAGAGGTCACTCCCTGCTCACTACAACACCAGTATTAGTGTTTGCCCTAAACCCACTGTTTTGCTCTTATTTGATACTCACCTTTTCCCTTCTCACATTTCAACTCAATTTTAGTTCTATTTTTTGAAAGTGAGCTATGCATTTTACAGAAGCCTTCTCCTTGTTCATTATGGGTGGGACTGTTTGACTGCTGTGAGCCTCCGATGCCATGATGAAAACCAAGTTCAGTCAGAGCTCTCATCTGTGGCCGTGATTGATTAAAGTGGACCATTTTATACGATGTGTGTGGCTTTGCAGTCATAGGCCAGCAGAAGAGCATCCCAGCCTGTCTGAAGGTAAATGAATGTTCAAAGGCAGTTGAGGGCGGTGCCCGCATCAGCTCAATGGTGCTGACACAAGTTTCAATGACGCTGAAAGAGAGGAAGCATGAACTTACTCCACCCTCATAGACTCCAACAGAGAGGTGCTTGTGATAAAATGTTTTAAAAGGCAGAAGTGCTAAAAGCAACTTGGCATGGTCCCCGACGTGGATTGCGTTCTGGACTGATCTTATTTTCCGTGTTGTATGGCCTGTGCATGCTGTGCCTAAACACTGCGATGGCACAGAGCCAAAGTCCCTACAAGTTGCCTTTTTATTTTATTTATATTTATTTATTGTGCCTTTTGGGGGATCAATAGCCTTGTCATCTCTTTTGAGTGGCATGACACTCTTCAGGATGTCATGGCCTCCCGCATTCCCTCCTCCCTCTCCCCCGAGCCCTGCTTTCTGGAGAAGCCACTGAGTGAGAACTGAGCACCCTCTGCCTCGAAGCCGCAGTTAATGTCCCTCCTGCCTACACAGCCGATGCCAGGTGCCCTTCGTCCCCTCTGGAATGACGTCTTGCCCAGTGATGCTCTACTCTGCCCTGAGAGGGACAAAAATGTCAAGGGAGAACAGGAACACTGAGTGGGCGGGGATGTACCTGGCTGCTCAGTTCTGTCATTATCCTAGAAGCCTCAGAGAGGCTGCCTGGAGCAAGTGTCCACCACTTCCCAGGTCCTCAGCTGGCCCTCTGTGCCCAGCATCACGACCATGCATTTCTTTCACCCAGGAGGGCACAAGAGGGTGAAGAAGAGTGTCAGCACTTCCAGGCAGTGCCCAGCCTGGGAACAATAGTCTCCTGTCTCGCCTCTGCATGGCACAGGTTCGAGGCCTCCCAGCCCAGGCCTGGGCCTGTCCCCCCTAGGAGGGGAGCCACACCAAGGAGGACAAGGACTGGCCTAGGGTCTGTAAGCACAACTTCTCAGCATAACCTTGAGATCAAGCCTTGAAACCCCCAAGCTTTCTAAGGGCAAACCACAGATCTGTTAGCTTCTTCTAAAGGAATCTTTGGGAAAAACAATTCCAAATAAATAGTCCAAGGTTTTGGTGAACAGCCCGAGGCCTGTTGGACCTGACAGGAACACAAGGACTTGTGCTGGCTCTTTCAGTAATCCTGGTGCTGCCCACACCACTTGCCAAGGGGAGTTTGCTCAGGAACACGAGGTGGCCCAGAAGAGGAGCCAGGAGGCAGGTTCCAAAGCCATTTGTCTCATATTTTAAATTCCGTGTAGTCCAGCCCAGGACCTGCCTGCAGCCAGCAGCTGGCTCCCGGTTGCTGGCCCGTTAATGTTGCCAAAGCCTTCTGGTCTCCACCAGCTCCAGATGCTGGGCTTGTGGGTTCCCTTCTCGGTGCTCACTTCCTGCTAGCTGCCCGGGGCACTGCTCAGGCTGTGTGTCCACAGCAGCTGCCACACCTGTCAGCTACCTGTCTCAGGGAACATGCAGGGGCTGCCAGGTAGAGAGTAGGAATCTGCAGGACCCATTCCCTTGAGGAGCTTGAGAAAGTGGGGGTCTTGCAGAAAACATGTGTTCAAAAGCAAGGGGTGGTCTCCGATTCCTCTTTGATCCAGTGCTCTTATTATGCTGGTTTTATTGTGAGATATAAAACACCTGAGAGTGTCAGACTCTATAGAGGGGCAGCTTAGTGAGTAGGTATCAAGTCAACACCACCCAGGTCAAGAAATAAAATCCAGCCCGAGTTCCAGATGACTCGACCCTCTCCCTCCACACAATCCTCTTGGGAGGGACCACTTACTGGACATTTTGGTGGTTTTTGGTTTTGTTTTTACTTTTACTGCCCAGGCATCCATTTCTGTATAAATCAGTTTGCTTTGGGGGGACTTCATGTTCTTGGAGTAAGTTTTCTGTCTGTGAGACTTACTGATGCTTCATATGGCTGCCACTTGTCATTTTATTGCTTTGGTATATTGTATGAATAGATTGCTTATACAATTTGTTTACTTTATGGTGAGTGAAAATCCAGACTGCATACAGGTGTCGATGAGCCCAGACAGAGCTGTTATCACATTCCAGCCCAACTTTTTTTTTTTTTTTTTTGCAGTACTGGGTACTGAACCCAGGGGCGCTTTATCACCGAGCCACATCTCCAGCCCTTTTGACTTTTTATTTTGAGAATTGCTGAGGCAGACTTGAACTTGTGATTCTCCTGCCTCAAGCCTCCCAAATTGCTAGGATTCCAGGCGTGGGCTACCGAGCCTGATCCATAACACTTTCTCAGGTGCACCATACTCGTGTTTTTTTTAATACCTGGAGATAGAATTGTTGATCCATGAAAGTGTGGATTGCGAGACAGCCCAAAGAGTTTTCCAAAGTGGTTGACCCAGTGCATGCTCCACCAGCAGAATGCTGCCCCCCCATTTTTAACAACATCAGAAGTTATCAGTCTTTGGGGGTTTTGCCGGGAGGAACAGTCTTGTGGTATTTCCGTGGTGGCCTTAAGTTTGCATCTGCCAGATTTCTTATGAGGTTGATTGCATGCTCACCCTGGGCAGTCTGTGATCTCCTGTGTCTATTTGGGGATTTGTTGTTTAAAGAAGCAGGGTCTCACTGTGTGGCACAGGCTGACCTTGAACTCCTAGGCTCAAGCCATCTCCCTGCCTCAGCCTCCTGAGCCACTGGGATTGCAGGCGGGCACCACCACACCCAGCTAAATCAAGAAGAATTTTGATGTGACCTCTGGTCATCCTTCTCCCAAGACCAACTTTTATATGTATATGCATAATGCTTAATTATTTGGTATTTATATTATTTATACATCCACAAAATTCTGTGAGCCACTGATGTTTATAAGATAAACAAAGCAAGCATAAATCACCCCACATTATAAACTGGCTTCTCTATAGAGTAGACTCAGTTTTCGTCCATCTAAAACTATGTTTCACTGTGTGCTTTTTTGTGGGGTGGGGGGGGGTTCGTTTACCAGGAGCCCACTGTGGCTTTAAGTGACCCATGACTGTGAAACAGGAATTCAATCTTGAGATGCTGGTGTTTCTGTGGGTTTGGGCTGTTTTCACAGAGGGGGAGGTTTCAGTAGAGTCACCAACCAGAGCCAGGGAGGGTCTGGGTGTGTATCTTCCCCCTGGTCTGTGCCCTGAGCAGTGGAGCATAGAGGAATGCAGCCGGCCACTGTGCCTGGCTAAGCACCACTCGAGAAGAAATTCATGTTTCAAGTTCCAACCCCCCACGCCAGGGTTTGGTTTTCAAGTCCTGGGCTTGATTTTGGAGATAGAGTATGTGGTGGGAGAAAGGGAAGTGTGGCCACGTCCTGTTTCAGAGCTTATCTTACTCTCATGGTGACTGTGGCCGTGACCTCTTGCAACCCAGAAGAGGCAGCAGAAATCCCCCCGTTCACTGACATTCTCCACGGCAGCTGGGCCACAGTTGAGCTCTCCCCTGAGCATGTCCCCTTGGGCATGTGGCTTCATGCTTTCTGACCTCTGCTTCCTCATGTGAGCAAATGCCAGGGCTGGAGAAGCTTCCTGGGGCCTTTGTGACTCACTCTTGATCAGACCTCATGATCTGGAGGGCCTGAACAGGGCCAAGAGGGCTGCATCTGGTGGTACCTGAGATGCTCAGAAGACTCTCGTGGTGCATGAGAGGGTGTCCTCATCTGTTTGTCATCAGATCCCAAGTCTCAGTCCCCTGGGACACCAGGTGGCACTGAAGGTTACCCATGATGACAATGACAATGGATTCTCAGGGACCATCAACAGCCCTGGTGCTGCCAGCCACTCACTCCCCGGTGGATGGCACGTTCTTCCCTGAAGGACTTCACCTGACTCAGCTATTTAAACATTTTGAATCCCCCCTGCCCCTGCATCAGGAAAAGGGGAAGGAGTAAAGAAGGCCCTGAGGATCAGAAGCTTCACATCTCTAGATTTGTGCCCCAGAAAATTCCTGGTTAGAGTGCCCACCCTGCACCCCTCCCCACCAGACCCCTCCCACCTGCATCCCTGGCAAGGCTGTGGGTCTTGCCATCTAGGGTTGATCCAAACCAAGACCCTGGTCCAAAAGGAGATGAGCCCACCCCGCTCCACAGACCCTCAGAACCCCGCAAGGTCCCATGTGCTAGTCACCCTGAGCCGTGTTTGCTGTCCTCTGAGCCTTAGGCTTACCCTCCAGGGCTGCTGGGGCCCTGCTAGACCTGAGCCCTGGTCCTGAACCCACCAGCCTCTTCTTGCAGAGCATCCCTGAGCTAGAAGTTGAAGCTTCCTGGGCCCTCGAGGTTTGGGACAGCCCACAGGCTGTGTCACCAGCTGAAAGTTCCTGAGAACATCTGCTGGCCAGGTCTCTGGCCCGGACTCTGCTTCCCAGGCTCCTGTCTCAGGACTGGCTGGAGTGGGGATGACCCAGTGTCTTCTCTTCCAGGATCAGGGCCCGAGACAATAATGGCTCCTACGCCCTGTGCCTGCTGCACGAAGGGAAGGTGCTGCACTATCGCATTGACAAGGACAAGACAGGGAAGCTCTCCATCCCCGACGGAAAGAAGTTCCACACACTCTGGCAGGTACACGTCGTCCTCTCCCTCCTCATGGCTGGCTCTAAGGAATAAGAGGGGACAGGCTGCTGTCCATCCACAGTGTGGCCCCCAGACCAGCAGAGCCCCTGGAGCATGTTAGGAATGCACACAGGGGTCCCTGCCCACCTCCTCAATCAGAGCCTGCTTCCTGATCTCCAGGGGACTTGCATGTTTGAGAAGCCAGGGCCTAAGGACCATTGTGCCAGATAAACAAAGGTCCAGAAGGTTCTGCCCCTTACCATTCAGGCCTGGGCTCTGAGTTGAACAGGCAGCCTGGCTTTGGGGAATTGGAAAATGCTTCCTTCTAAGATATTCTAACTAGAACCCAGAATAGTCTTTCAGACAAATAGACACAAAATACAGACGCAGATAGGCAGGGAGCCAGGCTCAGGGGCCGGGACTCAGAGCTGTGAGATGCAGGAGTAGATATCGAATTCAGGTGCCATCTGCACTGCAGGTACAGCCTCTGTCTCTCCCTTGAGCAGCTAAGACCCCTGGTGAAATTAAGTCTGCATTCCTGGGCTCCAGGGTGCTGCTTGTCTAGGAATGTTGCAGCCCTGGTCTAGAAATGGTTTCCTCTTGGCCCTGTTCTACTCACAATGGGGGTCATTACCTGAGCATTCAGGAACATCTGAAAGTGTTCCCCTGCTTTTCACAACTCTGCAGGGAGCCACACGTTGCTCTCCGATTTAGATCACACCTACTTTCTTTCTTTTTTTTTTATTATTGGTCTTTCAAAATATTACATAGTTCTTAATACATCATATTACATGGTTTGGTTCAAGTGGGTTATGAACTCCCAATTTTACCCCGTATACAGATTGCTGAATCACATCAGTTACCCTTCCATTGATTGACATATTGCCTTTCTAGTGTCTGATGTATTCTGCTGTCTGTCCTATTTTCTATTATCCCCCCTCCCCTCCCCTCCCCTTTTCTCTCTCTACCCCTTCTACTGTAAATCATTACTTCCATTTGTATTATCTTGTCTTACGCCTCCTTTCCTCTTATATGTCATTTTGTAAAACCCTGGGGATCGCCTTCCATTTCCATGCGATTCCCCTTCTCACTCCCTTTCCCTCCCACCTCTCATCCCTGTTTAATGTAGATCTTCTTCTCAAGCTCTTCATCCCTACCCTGTCCTTGTTGACTCCCCTTATATCAAAGGAGTCATTTGGTATTTGTTTTTTAAAGATTGACTAGCTTCACTTAGCATAATCTGCTCTAATGCCATCCATTTCCCTCCAAATTCTATGATTTTGTCATTTTTTAATGCAGAGTAGTACTCCATAGTGTATAAATGCCACATTTTTTTGTATCCATTCATCTATTGAAGGGCATCTAGGCTGATTCCACAGTCTTGCTATCGTGAATTGAGCTGCTATGAACATCGATGTAGCAGTGTCCCTGTAGCATGCTCTTATTAGGTCTTTAGGGAATAGACCGAGAAGGGGAATAGCTGGGTCAAATGGTGGTTCCATTCCCAGCTTTCCAAGAAATCTCCATACTGCTTTCGAAATTGGCTGCACCAGTTTGCAGTCCCACCAGCAATGAACAAGAGTGCCCTTTTCCCCGAATCCTCTCCAGCACTTATTGTTGTTTGACTTCCTAATGGCTGCCAACCTTACCGGAGTGAGATGGTATCTTAGGGTGGTTTTGATTTGCATTTCTCTGACTACTAGCGATGGTGAGCATTTTTTCATGTATTTATTGATTGATTGTATGTCCTCCTCTGAGAAGTGTCTGTTCAGGTCCTTGGCCCATTTATTGTTTGGGTTATTTGTTATCTTATTGTCTAATTTTTTGAGTTCTTTGTATATTCTGGTTATTAGGGCTCTATCTGAAGTGTGTGGAGTAAAGATTTGTTCCCAGGATGTAGGCTCCCTGTTTATCTCTCTTATTGTATCTTTTGCTGAGAAAAAACTTTTTAGTTTGAGTAAGTCCCATTTGTTGATTCTAGTTGTTAACTCTTGCGCTATGGGTGTCCTATTGAGGAATTTGGGGCCCGATCCCACAGCATGTAGATCATAACCAACTTTTTCTTCTATCAGATACCGTGTCTCTGATTTAATATCAAGCTCCTTGATCCATTTTGAGTTAACTTTTGTGCATGGCGAGAGATAGGGATTCAGATTCATTTTGATGCAAATGGATTTCCAGTTTTCCCAGCACCATTTGTTGAAGATGCTATCCTTCCTCCATTGCATGCTTTTAGCCCCTTTATCAAATATAAGATAGTTGTAGTTTTGTGGATTGGTTACTGTGTCCTCTATTCTGTACCATTGGTCCACCCGCCTGTTTTGGTACCAGTACCATGCTGTTTTTGTTACTATTGCTCTGTAGTATAGTTTGAAGTCTGGTATCGCTATAGCGCCTGATTCACACTTCCTGCTTAGTATTGTTTTTGCTATTCTGGGTCTTTTATTATTCCATATGAATTTCATGATTCTTTTATCTATTTCTACAATAAATGCTGTTGGGATTTTGATTGGCATTGCATTGAACTTATAGAGAACTTTTGGTAATATCGCCATTTTGATGATGTTAGTTCTGCCTATCCATGAGCAGGGTATATTTTTCCATCTTCTCAGGTCTTCTTCTATATCTTTCTTTAAGGTTCTGTAATTTTCATTGTATAAATCTTTCACCTCTTTTGTTAGGTTGATTCCCAAGTATTTTATTTTTTTGGGGGATATTGTGAATGGAGTAGTTGTCCTCATTTCCTTTTCAGAGGATTTGTCGCTGATATACAGGAATGCCTTTGATTTATGTGTGTTGATCTTATATCCTGCCACTTTGCTGAATTCATTTATTAGCTCTAATAGCTTCTTTGTAGACCCTTTTGGGTCTGCTAGGTATGGAATCATATCATCTGCAAATAGTGATAATTTAAGTTCTTCTTTTCCTATTTTTATGCCTTTAATTTCTTTCGTTTGTCTAATTGCTCTGGCCAGTGTTTCGAGGACTATGTTGAACAGAAGTGGTGAGAGAGGGCATCCCTGTCTTGTACCAGATCTTAGAGGGAATGCCTTCAATTTTTCTCCATTCAGAATGATGCTGGCCTGTGGCTTATCATAGATTGCTTTTACAATGTTGAGGTATGATCCAGTTATCCCTAGTTTTTCTAGAGTTTTGAACATAAAGGGATGCTGTACTTTGTCGAATGCTTTTTCTGCATCAATCGAGATGATCATATGGTTCTTAATTTTAAGTCTATTGATGTGGTGAATAACATTTATTGACTTCCGTATATTGAACCAGCCTTGCATCCCAGGGATGAATCCTACTTGATCATGGTGTATAATTTTTTTGATATGTATTTGAATCCGATTCACCAGAATTTTATTGAGGATTTTTGCGTCAATGTTCATTAGAGATATTGGTCTGTAGTTTTCTTTCTTTGAAGTGTCTTTGTCTGGTTTCGGAATCAGGGTGATGTTGGCCTCGTAGAATGAATTTGGAAGTTCTCCCTCTTTTTCTATTTCCTGAAATAGCTTGAAAAGTATTGGTGTTAGTTCCTCTTTAAAGGTTTTGTAAAACTCTGCTGTATACCCATCCGGTCCTGGGCTTTTCTTAGTTGGTAATCTTTTGATGGTTTCTTCTATTTCCTCTATTGTTATTGGTCTGTTTAGATTGTCTTTATCCTCCTGCCTCAATCTGGGCAGATTATATGACTTAAGAAAATTATCTATGCCTTCACTATCTTCTATTTTATTGGAGTATAATGATTCAAAATAATTTCTGATTATCTTCTGTATTTCTGAAGTGTCTGTTGTGATATTGCCTTTTTCATCCCGTATGCTAGTAATTTGGGTTCTCTCTCTTCTTCTCTTCGTTAGCATGGCTAAGGGTCTGTCAATTTTATTTATTTTTTCAAAGAACCAACTTTTAGTTTTGTCAATTTTTTCAATTGTTTCTTTTGTTTCAATTTCATTAATTTCAGCTCTGATTTTAATTATTTCTTGCCTTCTACTTCTTTTGCTGTTGTTTTGCTCTTCTTTTTCTAGGATTTTGAGATGAAGTATGAGATCATTTATTTGTTGGTTTTTTCTTTTTTTGAGGAATGAACTCCAAGCAATGAATTTTCCTCTTAGAACTGCTTTCAATGTGTCCCATAGATTCCGATATGTTGTGTCTGTGTTTTCATTTAACTCTAGGAAGTTTTTAATTTCCTCCTTGATGTCTTCTAAAACCCATTGATCATTCAGCAACCTATTGTTCATTCTCCAAGTGATGCTTGATTTTTCCTTCCTTCCTTTATCATTGATTTTCAGTTTCATTCCATTGTGGTCAGATAAGATGCATGGTATTATCTCTACCCCTTTATATTGTCTAAGAGTTGCCCTGTGACATAATATATGGTCTATTTTTGAGAAGGTTCCATGAGCTGCTGAGAAAAAAGTGTAACTACTTGATGTTGGGTGGTATAGTCTATATATGTCAATTAGGTCTAGGTTGTTAATTGTGTTATTGAACCTACTTTCGATGACAGGGAGGACCTGACAGTGATGGTCCTTTGTGCACCATGTTCCCAGGGCATCTGCAATCCGTAGAGAGTCCAGAGACAGACAGAGACAGCCAGCCATCTCTGCCCACAGAAAAACCACCTTGAACTTTCCTGGGTGAGGGACATACTTGTGGTGAGTTCACAAGCCCCCACCCAGGCCCAGCCAGGAACCCACATGTAGTCAATCAGTGTCCAGGAAAGCACTCAACCCCAAACCCTGCCGTTTTTAAAAACTGAGACCACAGATCCTCATTTCCTTTAGAGTTTCTTCCCGGATGTGATTTCATTCTTAATGCTATAATCAGAAAACAAGATACTCCTTTTTTGAGTAGTAGTTATTATAATTAGTCACACATGTCACTCATAACATGGGCATTGGCTTTTGGTAATGGGGCTCATCAGTATGTGTCTCCCTGGTGATCACAGGCTTTGCTTTATTTTAACGGTATTGATTTGAAAGAGTATTAATCTTACCTGTACCCGGAGCTCCAAGCACATTAGGGAGATTAATACAGAATGTTGCCTTCTGGTATTCTTTTCCCATCATGGTCTTTTGCCTCCTGCAAGAATTATTTAAAGGCACCTGGAGGGGCTGGGGCTGTAGGTCAGGGCTAAAGCAGTTCCTAGAGTGCATGAGGCCCAGTACCATCCCCAGCATTGCAAAAAGAAAAACACAACTAAATATAAATAAATAAAGGCATCAGGAGTCTTTTCTGCTAGTCTAATACTTAGATCCCAGGCCTGTCACTTATATATAGCCACTTATTCAACTTCTCAATGACAGTTTTACTGGTGTGGTTTTTCACTCACAGTTTCAAAGGTTGTGCCTCACTCTAGAGTTCTAGGAGCTGTGAGATGCAGCTCAACATTGGTAATTGTTGGAATGTTCCTTTCTAAGACACTTTGCTGTTTTCATTGGGTATATCATAACATTCTGCCCGCACTGAGTACTTCTTAGTGTGTATTTTCTAGCCAGTTATGTCTTCCATTTTTTATGACCATGATTACTTTGGTTTTCCTTGACAGCATTGGAAAGTACCTGTGTGCCCTACTCCAACCCCAAGACCCCAGGATTATTTGACTGAGAGTCAGTAATTATGACCCTGCTCTATTTTCACATTATTTACTTTAGCTCAGGGGTCTGCAAACCTCTAGACCAAATCTGTTCCATGGCCTGTTTCTGTGCAGGCCCTAAAGACAGAATTTTTTAAAATGTTTTTAAAGGATTGTTTTAGAAATAAAGAACTTGGTGATACTGATATTAAGGGGTCCCCCAAAGCCTGAAGTATCACTATCTGGCCATTTACACAGAAGGTTTGAGGACATCCCTGGTTGGGTGCCCACCTCCCTAGACACCTGTAGAGATTTAAGTGTATTCTGAGTTCTTTTAAGTCTGACAGGTGGTCAGTGTTTCTCTGTCCCTATTTTTCCATTTCTTGCCCTGGTATTTACCACACTTTCTCCCTTTGTTCTCTTTCAGCTGGTGGAACATTATTCTTACAAGCCAGATGGTTTGTTAAGAGTTCTTACAGTTCCATGTCAAAAAATTGGCACACAGATGGGTGACTTCCCTGGACCCAGGGATATCTGACTTTCAGATATGAGTCTAATCAACCATGTCTCAGATTTGGTTTATTCCAGGCTCCTATTGGATGAGGCCTGGTTCTTATTGAGTGATTAGACGTGCCGTCAGAGTGCGCCCATTTTAAAAACCATGGATTTAAAAGACAGCCAGTCCCTTTAACTTAAAAAAAAATTCATTCATTTTAGTTGCATAAGTGTGAAAGCTAGTGAAAGAGGATAAAAAGAAATGGATGCAGAGGTCTGTAGTCTTCTCAAGAATCAGTGTGGTGCAGACACATTGATGGTGTGGGGTGGAGGAGGGGACAACGGCGGGGGGTATGTGTACAGAGGAAGCCTTCCACACTCTTTCTAACCAGGAGATGTTACTTCTGTAGCTCATTAACAAGGACCAACTGCTCATCCTGTGGTAAGTGTCACTAGACATACCTCTGGCAGCAAAGCAAATGTTTATTAGCACAAGTGCAAAGCAGAGTTTAGCTAATAAGAGTAGTGTTCATTGTTTTGATTGTACTTCACAACATACCCCTTGATGAACTGGGATTTCTGTTGAGTGTTGGTACAACCAACCTATTTTCAGTGCTAGGATAGACAAGTTTTCCTAAGTTCTTGGTTGGGTTAAATTCTCTCTATTTATTATCTATTTATTTATTTATTTTTGGTACCAGAGATGGAACCAGGACACTTAACCATTGAACCAGAATCCTAACCCTTTTCAAAACTATTTTGTATTTTTTTAAAGAGAGAGAGAGAGAATTTTTTAATATTTATTACTTAGTTTTCGGTGGACACAACATCTTTATTTTATTTTTATGTGGTGCTGAGGATCCAACCCAGCACCCTATGCATGCCAGGGGAGCGCGCTACCACTTGAGCCACATCCCCAGCCCCACTATTTTGTATTTTGAAACAGGGTCTTGCTAAGTTGCTTAGGGCCTCACTGAATTCCTGAGGCTGGCTTTAAAATTGTGATCCTCCTGCCTCAGCCTCCCAAGCTGCTGGGATTGTAGGCATATAGCACATACCCAGCTAAATTCTCCCTATTTTCTAAAAGTATCTAAAATAAGGAAGAAACCCCCATGTCAAATCAGAAATAGGCCCTCTGTCAGATTTGAGAAATGGAAACATTTCATTCAAGTTCAGCCTTGAACTCTGGATTAACACATATGCAGGGCCATATGTGTAATCCATAGGGCCACATGTTGAGCAGGGTGACTTGGCAGGTAGATAAGATGTCTCCCAAGTGATAAATTGATATCAGGGAATTAGATCTTTCCGAGTAAACTGGTTCAACAAAAGCTTAGAGGAAGGAGAACTGGGAGGTGGATGATTGGTGAGATTTCAAAAGAAGTTCCTGGAGAAGGAGGGAGACTGTGAGTCTGGCCCAGAGCTCTTGTCCTGGCTCATGTCCACGGGGGGTGAGAACGAGGCTACTGTTCCTCTCCATCAGAGTTTTCCCAGTGTGTGCCTGAAGCCTCTGAAGGGAAACCCTGCCTTTCTTCTCCTTCTAGACTGCTAGGAGCTGACTTATATTCAAGGCAGGAATTGATTTTCTCATTCCTTTGGGGTACATCAGTGTGGACTTTCTGTGACCTCTAATGCCACCAGGCAAGTGGGCCTTCTGTACCTCACTTTGTGCCTGATACCCCACCCCTCACCCCCAAAAGCCAGATCCAAAGAAAGCCACATCGATATGTATGTTCTGCCAGGGGCGATTGCCACTTGGGATCTGAGTCTTTGTTGCAACCAAGGAGGCTGCTCAGGGGTGGAAAAGATTTCCCTAATATTTTTCTAGTTCCTTCTGCTCAAGTAGTAACCTCTACAGGAAGCATTTCAAGTGGCCAAGAGTCAACCTCACCCGCAGGGTAGGGAGGGACTCAGCCGAGCTCCGTTACAGAAGCAAGTTCAGGTAGGATGTCATGTATGCTGTCCTGAATTTATTTTCTGACACTAAATTTACTGTTCCTCTTTGCCATTATGGTTTCTAGAGTTGGTCAGCGGGTGGAATAATCTCAAGAATCAAATCATACTACTTACCAAAGCGGGACGGCAGAAAGGTGCTAAACCGTGACCCCCCTGCCCCCTGCTTGCTGTCCCTGAGCCACGGTAGGACTGGCCTGGCTCAGCCGGCGCTCAGCCTGCCCTCCCTGTCCACTGCCCGTGTAGCTGTGCTTCGGTGCTTTGCCGTGTGCAGCCCTCGTTTGTACCCGCAGCTCGCGACACCCACACCCCATGTGCACCGTGCTTTCCGTGTGGGTCCTCAGCTGCTTTGTTATAAAGTCCATCCATGTCCACCTGCTGACGCTGCTCGAGTGCATCTTCAAAGTCATTGCAGTGAGAGTGATCAGTGGTAGCTAATATTCCTATCAGAAGAGCTTTTCAAAGACAGCCAATTTTTGCCTTGCCAGAATCACTCGGGGCGGTGTTATGTGATTGACTGTCAGTTGCATCTGTTGGGAACAGGTTTGGTAGGTGCACTGCATATAAAGACCACAGGTTGTATGCAGAGGGTGTGCCCCCCTCCCATTTCATGGCTGCTAGGAGGTTCCAGCGCAGAATTAGAGTCCATTATCCTAATTCATTAGACTTGAACCTTAGTTAATGAATTAGAATTGTGATGCATATTAACTCATTATCTAGTATTCATTCAATTCTTTCTATGTTGTCACAGTTCCAATACAGAACTTTAAATATAACAGAAAAGAGATGGAATAGGAGGGCTAGAAAAACAATTTTTCTTTTTGGGGCAGTTGACATCGAATTGATTTGTGAGTTTGGCTGTGTGACTGGATTTTTGAGGAGGGAAGTCATTTTTAATGATTTTATTTATAACTAATCATACATATGTGCATGAACTCTGGATTAACACATATGCACAATTGAACTTGAACTCTGGATTAACACATATGCACAATTCACAGGGCCATGTGTGTGTGTGTGTGTGTGTGTGTGTGTGTGTGGCATGGACTGCTTTTTCTTCCTATCGACTTTTGTCTTCAGTGGGAGTAAAGTTCATTCTTGCCATTTTTACATTCATCAGCACTATCCCAAACATTTTGGCATTTAATCGAATATTAAACTCATGGAAGAGATTGATTAAGCTAATTATTAAAATCAACATAAATAAAAAGCATAAGCACACTGCGATCCTATTCAATAGTAATTTTCCAAGTTGACAGCCATACTCAGATGCCCTTCATCTTGTTGACCACAGAACAGAGAAGTATTTGAGGGGAACGGCCCCTCACACCCCTGGGGGGAATACTCAGTCTGCCTTGGTGTTGGCGGGCAGAACCCTGCACAGCTCCACCCCTGTCCGCTCACCATGGGCAACACTCCCCTGGTGTGAGAGGCCCTGCTGGTTGGCCAAGATGGCTACAGTCCAGCAGGAGTCGTGTCCAGTGGGAAACAGGCAACGAGGTGTCTCCTAAGCCTAGGAACTTCAAGACCTGCCCGAGGGAGGGTGCTCTTCAGGCATGAGTCTCCTTTTCAAAGTCATGATGTTGATCCAGTTGAAGTCAGTGACCACCGTCCTGTGGCAGCCACACTCACAAAGTGCATTCGTTGTCAGGGGGACATCACGTGTCCAGGGCTTCATAGAGCCCAGGGCAGGCCCTGCCCGGGACAGGCTGCCTTCCCCCAGCTCCAGGCCCAGGTCCCCTCACGTCCTTGGCCACCTCCCTGACACAAGATTTGCCAGATGGCCAAGGGAAGGGGCATGGTCCACGTCTCCAAGCCCCACCCCTTTTCATTCATCATTCCACTTATCCTGGCCTAAGGCCTACGTGCTACCTTACAGTCCCCAGCTGATGCGTCATCCCAGAAAGGAACATTTTCACCATGTACCTTGACCACAGCATCCTGTGTTTACCTTAATTCTATGGCTTACAGGCAGATGGCTCGGGGTTTGACCAGGGAAGCATGACCAATAGGAGATATATGTACACACACAGAGAGCACACATGTGACATACATGTACACACATATTCACACATGCATACATGTGCACACATATACCTATCTGTATGCATATATGGTATGTACACACACTAACTACATAGATTTATACATGTATGCACATGTATATGTGTTATATATAACATGGGCTCCACATGTATAGTAATGTATAGTAATATGCATGTCCATACACACTCATACATATATCAGTGTACACACAGATGTATTACATGAACTTACCTTACAAAATCATGGGGGCAGGCTTAGCAAGTCCAATATCCATGGGGCAGGTTATTAGGAAAGGAAAGTCAGAAGCAGGTTGGAACCTCAGAGGCATGTCCAAAGCTGTTTTCCCCTGGCAAAATCAGTCAGTCTCTCTATGCTACCCTTTCTCTTTCTTGGGAAACCTATATTCTCTTCCTAGGGACCCTCAACTGATTATGTCAGGCTCACCCACGATAATCTTCTTAACATAAATTAACTGTTTAGGTGTGGTGATTAAGTCTGCAGAACTCTTTCACTACAGTGCTGAGACTATTGTTTGATTCAATGACTATAGCTCAGGGTAACCAAGTTGTCATTTCAAAAACCCATCACCATGAAAAACCAATAAAACAGTCCTGTGAGACGACAAACCTCTGTCATTTTCTAAGTAGTCTTAAGCCAGCTAGGGTCCCTCACAATAGCTAAGGAAATACCTAGAAAATAAGATTTAGTATACCTTTTTAGACTACAGAGAATGTCTAAAGAAAGTTTAAGAATCTATAAATACGACTACATAAAAATAAAGCAATATACACATGATAAGAGCCATAACTTTGCCAAAAGAGAAATGTAAAAACTGGGAATAAGTATTATAAATAGTATCAATGACATGTATAGAATATTTATTTCCTTAATATATAAAGAGATTCTATAAATCAATAAGGGAAGTATTCAACTATCTAAGAGGATAATGGGCAGGGAATTTCAGTCAGTAATTGAGAGTAAAGTAAACATATATAGTTTTTAATATATTAACTGTTGCTCAAGTTTATAATAAGAGAAATGCAAGTTAAAACTATGGCATACAGTTAAAACTATGGTTATACAGTTATGGTAGCAGGCTAAGCAAATCCAATGTCCAGGAGGCAGGTTGTCAGTAAGGGAGGATCACGAGTAGGACGGAACCTCATGATCCTGTCCAAAACTGTTGCCTGTATGAAACTGAGACTGGTCCAAATCTAAAGGCTTAGTATGTTGTGTCTCAAGGGTGTAGTGAATTACACTACACTTTATTAGAGAAAAAATGAAATGACACAATCTACAAGAAAGGCAATTTTGTGACATCTATGGAAATTAGAAGTACATAAAACAATCGTATCACAGATGTATATATATGAAAATGCTCATTCTAATGCTGAAAATTGTCAAATTCCTGTAATAATTTAAATGTCTTTCAATGGGAAATAAATGTTATCAGTTAAGTAAAATTGCTACTGTGAGAGAAGCTGAAATCTAGAATTATTTCCAAAATACAATGTTAACTGCTAAAAAGCAAAGTCATAGATAAATAGATAGATAGACAGATAGATAGTATTGACATAGTGTGAAATATTCTAGAAGAATACAGAAAATGCTGGTAATGCTTCAAGTTTTCATAGATGCCAAAAATATCAGTAGATAATTGGTAAGGGAGCAGGATTATATTATTTAAAATAGGGATTAAATATTTTAATGATTCATCAGGAATAATCTAAAAGAATTCATACTTATGTTCTCAAAAATGGATGAGGAACTTTCCATTGTTTAACCATTCATGATTAAAGAATCGTGACAATTATGTCAAGTAGCCCATCTGTTATACTCAGGAGTAAACAACTTTTAACTTGTTAATTTGCTTAACATTAACAATTGTTTTTAACAATTCAGATAAAAAATATGTGTTGGAACTTAAAGTAACTCTAGCATCTATACAGCTAATGAAAAGTATGCTTTGATTTTCAAATGATTAGAGAATTTGAAATTTTCATAATAAAAACAAGAGTCAGATGCATTTTAAACTTGTCTTTAAAAATTAGTATCACGTTTGTATTTACTTATTTTTAATTTATTTTTTAGTTATAGGTGGACACAATGTCTTTATTTTACTTTATTTGGTGCTGAGGATCAAACCCAGTATCTCATGCCTGCTAGGCGAGCGCTCTACCTCTGAGCCACAACCCCAGCCCATGTGTTTATATTTATATAACTGAATTTAACTAAAGAATATAAGTCCTGGGAGTCCTTACATAGAATCATATCCTTCTTGTCATTAGTCCTGGAATTCTGTTTGTCTTTTTTAACGTAAGCACAAAACTGTATCCATCCTCTAACCCCAATATTATTCATAATTATAATGCACTAATAAAAACATTGATAAAAATGTATCCTATTAAGAAAAATGAGCAGAATTTGACCATCAGCCTTAAAGACCCGAAGGTGGCTTTTCAGTTTTGCATTTCAAAGACACATTTCCTAAGATGATTAGACTGAGATGTGTCCCCAAATTTCTCATTAAAAACCCACTTTTTTTTCCTGTTTTACTCAACACATACATGGGTAATTGAGATATTTAAAAACATTTCTCTAAATACTCATTTCATAGGGCCCCACAGAGAGAACAGGAAGACAGAAATTCTCCAGGCACATCTTTTGACTTGGCAGTGCCAAGCCAGCAGGCTACATCACCGAGAAAGGGTGTCCATGTGGTTTTAGAGGGACAGATTTTACACCTTTACTGTCACATAAGAGAAGATTCCTTGTGCAGATCACGTGTGCTTTTGTGCATCTGAAACAACCCTAATACTGACCCACAACCTGGAATGACTGTGGTCATTCCACTGAAGATTACTGGTAGCCACGCATGGTTTACTGCAGCCAGTAGCTCCGAAGTTGACTGGCTGCCATCATGATTATATTCTCACCTATATGACTACAGCTGCCTCACTTGAAAACACCTTTCAAGAACCTGACAGTAAAAATCAGGATCTAGATAATAAACCGGAGGACACTTACGGTACTGGGAAACCAGGAAACTCGGAAGTAGCTTATCTCTCTGTGCCATAAGAGCATTCTTTTTTTTTTCCCTACTCTTGTTCACTTCCAAATTCCAAGCACTTTAATAAAAAAAAAATTGTCAAAAATATTTTCTATTTGCAGTTAAACCTAAACTATATAATATCAGGGACCATAACTTATAATCAAACATGACTTTTAAATTATTTCTATGGAATAGGCTATCATCACCTGAATTGATGAGATTTAAAAATTTCCAGTTTCTCTTTGGAAAGTCAGAAGCTCAGGTAGCTGGTGCCACCTAGTGGTGCCCAACAGCTGTGTTCTCTGTTTTGAGTGTTGGCAAAACTGGGTAAAAGGAACTGTCTGCATTTCCTTTAAGCCTTGTTGTTCTCTATGGAGAAAAGATGATAGTATTGATCAGGGCAGAGTAGATTCCCCAAACAAAAAGCAGAAGGAAGATGGCGAGGAATAGTAATGCTCACCAGCCATATGTTTTTTCACTAAAATTAACATTTCATTAAATGTTACGCAATAATAAATACCTTCATAATTCATCATTATGCCTTTGTTTTTACTCCGTACAGAGGCCTCAAATTGTTCTCGTCAGCTGTGTTTTGACTTCCAAGGTTTAAGCTATTGTTGTTTTTCTACCAGATGGCTTATTGACCCCTTAGGGAAAGGTGGAACTTGGATTTGTATCATCTTCATCATAAAATGGACATTGCTTTCTTACCTGACTCAGTGGGAACCCCCCATTTCTGCCACAGAATGTTCTGTCAAGTGCGGTGCCATCTTTTGTTCCAAACTGATCAGGCTCCAGAAAGCAAGGGGTGCTGAGGATGAAGGCATCCAGATAGGAGAGAGCTGACGTGGTTAATGGAGGGACTCGGGGCTCTCTGTGGCTGAACCCTGAGACCTCCTTGTCACAGGGTGGTCTGTGTGGGGCAGCATAGAATCAAGCCCTGAGCCACCTTTGCTGAAAATATGGAGCCCAAATTTTCAGAGGAGAGCCCCAGTCTATTTCCTTGTCCATAATAAGCCCCCAAAGACAAGGAGTATGTAACACACGGCCGATCTGAGTCTGAGGTACTCACGTCCAGGACTTTAGATTCCCTGGGTCAATCAATACTAATTCCTACTTAGTGCTTATACACTGTATTCTTTCCAGTATTTTTTTAAACAACTTCACCTCTGTTTTAAGATTGTTTCTGCAGGATTTCTATGTTAGGTATTTGCACTGTGATTTAGTTGTAACAAGTCTTTTTGAAGTCCCCTTGCTCTGGAGAACATTCTACTGGGGGGAGGTCGAAGCCTCAGGATAGTGTCCTGAGTGAGCAGAAGACAGTAGTTCTTAAGGCAAGGATTCATGGTCCCTTCCTCCCTGGTGGCCTATCATGGGGTATCCTTTAACTCGTTGTCTGTTCAAGTTTTGCCTTGGGATCTAGAATTTTCCTATAGGGAAAATCAAAGTAAATTCAAAATTATAGTAAATGTTAACCTGAAAAACAACTTTTAAAAAAGTATTCCAGCTTAGAGTTTGTTTGAGGGAGGGAACTCAGCAAGAAGGATGGAGAACAGGGTAATTGTATTATAAATTGGACGTGAAATCATATACAATGTTTAAAAGAGGCAGATTGTCATTTGGAATAATCTGTACCTACTCCCCTCTATTAAAGTCTGGAGAGAAAACTCTTTTTAGCATCAATATTAGGTTACACTTGGCACCTCCCATTTATAAGGAGTAATTTTCTTTTATCCACCCGCCCACCCATCCATCCATTCACGTGCTTGTTTAACACATTTTTATTGAGCACCTATCATGTATATGGCAGACACTCATGCAGGCAATGAATAGTATACCTCGGGAAACTTTTGTCATTTTTGATATGTCATAGTTCTTTTAAACAGTTCAATAAGAATGCTGAGATGATCATGAGAACATAGATCTGATGATATCCCTCTGACAGATAAGACCTCATGTCCTTTAGCCTCACCACTGTGGGAGGCCATGCCCTCAGCAGGAGAGGAGGACATCAGGATGCACCGAGATGCACAGCCAGGTGGCCCTGTGGTACATTATGACTGCATTGTTACACGTTGGTTTCTGAGCCTATAACTAATAAGGCAGATGAGGATTTAGTATGTCCTGTAAGATAAGTGACGGTGTAATGTTAAGCTTAAGTGTCTCTCTGTTTCTTTAAATTTCTCCCAAATCTGGTGTTATCTCATTTCTTCCTGGCCAGTGTTTGGGATAAATAAAGTTGCTACTCAGTTCATATCAATGGGGAGTAGGGAGGGATTTGGATTGTGGATTTTCTGTGAACTAAATTTAGTAGCAATCACATTAATTTTTTTTTTTTTAAAGAGAGAGAGAGAGAATTTTTAATATTAATTTTTTAGTTTCCGGTGGACACAATACCTTTTTTATTTGTATGTGGTGCTGAGGATCCAACCCAGCGCCCCATGCATGCCAGGCAAGCTTGCTACTGCTTGAGCCACATCCCCAGCCCAATCACCTTGATTTATCTTAAAGGTGAAGATGGGTCAGGAAATTCAGGATAAATGTGTTCAAGAAGGAGAGTCCTTAGGAATATAAGGAGTATATTTTTCCCCCATTTATTTCATGATGCAAATTGATGTTAATCAAATGCATATTATTCAAGTTTGTAATGACCCGCAAAGCTTTGCTTTAGATGGGCTTCTGTTACCTTCCTTCAGGTAATCAAAAAACATTCCTCATCTCACAGGATCCATAGCTTTGCGATGGCCCGGGTTGGTGGCAGCCAGACTTTGGGACCTGTAGCTTCCTGGCTAGGGCTATCTGCCAGCATCGACTCAGATGGTGCTAGATGTCCCCTGCGGCCACAGAAGCAGGTGGCAATAAAATGTACCTGCACGCTTTGGACTTAGGAAGTAGATGGTAGCAGCTGGTGGGTATTGAATTTTCCTTTTAAAATAACTTCCATGTAAAATAAGATCAGAGAGACAGAGTTAGAGCAGGAAAATGAATCCAAGGGGAGCATGAATACCCTCAGCATCTTTTGGTAGGTGGGAAACTGATGTGAAAAGCCACAGAAGTGGGGAGGGAATTCTTGATGAACGGAGGGGATGGTCTCCCCACACCCTCTGAGACCCCAGCCGGACCTGAGCTGCATGTACTCCTTCCACAATCCAAACAGTCGCTGGAAGAATGAGATAACCCTTTTTATTTTCCTTTTCGTTCTTCTGAATTCTTTCCTTTGTCTTCCCTGCATAAGTTCAACTGTGATTATTGGAAAATAAAAAATACTCAGACCTACCTGAGTGTGTGTCAGTGAAAAAAGTGATAGGGGGTCATCTGTGTGCTTCAGGCTCCCCATCCCCCAGGACCCTGCCAGAGAGCGCTGTGTCCTTCAACCCTTATGAGCCAGAACGAGGACACTGGGCTGTGGAGAGAGGTGAGAAACACAATTTTATTCTCTGGACATTCACAGAGCAAAGTGTATGGGCACTTGTAAGTGGGTAGAGTTGGCTCCAAAGTTCAGCGCATGGTCTGTAATTGTGAGACAATTGTCCCGTGGTAGCAGCGATGTCATGTGTCTGTGAGCAGGACGGGCCTGTTGAATGAGATAGTGTGCTACCATCAAGACCCTCTCCATAAACTGGCTGTGTGGACAACATCCATGAGTCTTCTTCCGAATGTCTCCCCATGGAATTTGGCATCTACTCTATTTGCAGTTCTGAGAGGGTCATGTTCTTGGAAAGCCCTGTGTGTCCACTGTTAGTTTTGAAGAAGGTCCAGTCAGAGGTGTGGGGATGGAAGAGACGTGTGGGTCGCTCGTATTCCAGGTGTGTGGAGGGAAACTAACTCTGTGAGGCCGTGAGGAGACACAGTTCCTGAAGATACCCCCATCATGGCATGGCCTCAGAAGTGGGGCCTTTGGAGGGTTTCCTTGGGTCTTCTAGGTATCTATCTCCAAGTTTCTCTTTTTGTTAATGAACTTGGAGTCTGTTTAATGCTATAAAACACCTTAAGGCAGTGCTTTAGAATAATGAGAACCAGTTATATCTCATTTAATTAACTTCTGTAGGTCGGGATTTGGACCTGCCCCATGGGGTAGACTCAGGCTGGACCCTGCAGGTGGTCCAGGGCAAGGCCAGGGCAGCCTGTCTCTGTCTCCCCCGTGTACTAACTAGAGGTCCTCTTGGTTTGGTCCCTGTGACTGGGCTACTGTGGACTGTCTCACAACACGGTGGCCTCAGAACACCTTGCATGTCACCTCAAGACTTCAGGAATGAGGTTTCCCACAGACGAGGAAGAAGTCGTATGTCCTTGGAAGTCACACGCATCACTTCTCCTGCGCTCCACTGGTTGACGCAGCTGTAAAGGCCACCAAGGAGCGGTGACCTAGGCTGCACCTCTCAGCAGGAAGGATGTCCCATCACTATCAGACCTAATTTAAAGCCACCACAGCCCACTGTTCCATCTGGGGTTGAGGACCCTTTCCTGATGCCTCCCGGCCCTGCCTTCAGTTCTCTGTCACACCCTACGTTCCCACGGCGACCAAAGGGGTGACCCTCACAGGGAATCCCACCTCAGGGTTGTGTTTCCGGACTGTGTTGCAGGTCCCCAGATAGAAGCCATGCCCATGGACACAGAGGTGTACGAGAGCCCCTATGCGGACCCCGAGGAGATCAATCAGGCCCAAGGAGGTCTCCCTGGACCGAAACCTGCTCACTCTAGAGGACAAGGAACTGGGCTCTGATAACTTCAGGATGGTGAAAAAGGGCTACTACCAAATGAAGAAGTAAGTAGCGGTGCTCCATTATGCTATCATCCTCCCCCCATGAGCAAACATTCTAGAAACTTCTAAGAATACATCTATGATATTCGTTTAGTCCTGAACTTAAGATCCAGCCTGACATGGCTGAGTTCTTTATACATTATAAAGTTTGTTTATTTCTGGTATTCTTATAATGAGAGCATCCATTATGTGTACTAACTATGGGTGTAGGAACTATTTCAGTTTTAGTACATACGCCTTATAGAAAATCGGGGAATGGAAACAAGCACATGCGTGAGAACAGCATATTCATACCCAAACACGACCACTCTTAACTACACTTAGTTATGTGTATTTTTTTGAAGTTTAATATGCACCTGTATACACACATGAATTATCTTATTTAAATAAAACAACAGTATGGTGTTCTCACTTATTTGGGGGAATTTTATAATGTGTCTCAATTTTCTTACCTAGAAAATTCTTAATTCCAAATACCATTAGGACAATTTGTTTTTTTTTTTCTTTCTGGTATAATTGAAAATCACAATGTACCATAAATCAGTTAAAATTCCTACATTACTAAAATGACTTTGCATCTTACTTGATCTTTAGAAGGAATCACACATAGAATGTCCCATAAAAATACTGATTTCTAAAGTCCTTTGAGACAAACCCTCTCTTCAGATAGGTAAAAACACTAATACAGGTTTGATAGGGTTTATTGTTTCATTCTATTTGCGATGGAAGAAATTTTGGTAAAAGTGATGTTTTCTTGAGTAGGTAATTTGCATGATTCAAAGATCAAAAATATAGATGAGGACTAGGGCTGAAGCTTGCCTAGCATATGAGAGGCCCTGGGTTTATCCCCAGCAATGTAAATGAAAAACGAAAAACATATAGGCAAAAGCACACACAGAAACCCTTGCTTCTGAGGCTGCCCCTCCATATGTGTATGTATATTCATGTGCATTTACCATATGTGTGTACATATGCATAGCATATGTGTATGGGGTATATATATGTGTGTATATATATATATATATACACATTGTCCACGATGCTTATTTTTATATATGTATATAATCACGATCTTTTTTTTTTAAACTGAATATTAATTCTCATGTATTTAGGCACACATTTTTTCAACTTGTTATAGTTGGCCATATTTAAATTCCTTGCTTAATTAAGTATTAACATAGACATAGGTACATAATTTCCACTAGAGGGTGTGGGGAGGGAAGAGGCTCTCTAGGTTAATTTGGGGCAAATAACATCTTCACCATACTGAGTCTTCTAGTCAGTAAGCACAGCCATCCTTCCCTGAATAATGAATAATCACAGTTTTGTTTCCTCCTGTCCAATCCTTGTGTTTGTGTGTGTCTTATGTATTAATCAGGAACTGTAAAGCAATGCTTGATAAAAGGGGACAGTAGCCTGGCCACTGATCCAACAGAGAAAACTTCCTATATTTTACCATTAGGAATAATGTTAGCTATAGGTTTTAGCTGCTCTCTATCAGAATAAAGAAGTGTTCTCTTATTCCTGCACTTCTCAGAGTTTTCTCTAAGAATGAATGTATGCCTAATTTTGCTGAACACTGTCCCTCCACTGAGATCACCATATGGCCTGTCTCCTTTATTGTGTTTATATGGTGGATGACACTGATTGGCTTTCGAAGGTTAAACGCACCTTGAATTCCTGGAATAAACTCTCCTTGTTCGTTATTTGTTCATTATATATTTTCATAAGTTACTGAACTTAGTGTATTAATATTTCTCTTAGAATTTTTACATCTGTGTTCATGAAGGATCTCAGTCAATTTGTTTTCTTTTCTTGTAATTATCTGATTTTTGGCATCAGAGTAATGCTGGCCTCTAATATTTTTCTGGAAGAGTTTGTTGTTTCTTCCTTAAACATTTGCAAGAGTTGAAAGATTTTCACTTCTTAATTTTGACCCCTGCCTCACACCATACAGAAAACCAGTTCCCAATGGGTGGTAGACCCAAATGTGAAAAGCAAAATAATCAGCTGTGTAGAGAAGGCATAAAGGAGTAACTCCATGTCCTCAGGAGGGTCCAGGGAGTTTTCTGGGGTGCTGTAATGTTCTGAACCTATCTGTGTGAAAGCAACCACCATGGTCAACTACTGACATTCACCGAAGTTACAAGTGCTTTTCTCTCTAGTGTGTCAGAATGAGTCTCCGGTTCTTTTTTTGATCTATTTTATTGGATAGTTCTCTTTTTATTCTTCAGTTTGGGGGCTCAACAAGATACTTCCCATACTCCTGGGAATTGTATCACAGAGAGGTGCAGTTTTTCAAATCACGTACAATTAAGTTCTATTATTTTATTGAGGTCTCACTATATTAGAATATTTTCAGGAGTTCAACATGATCTAGATGGTGCTTTTTGTTATAATATTAAAAAAAATCTTAATTTTTGCAAACTAAGTTGAAGCTTGCTTAAAATTAACAAATTTCAGATGGAAAAAAAAAGTATTTTTTTCCAACTGTGAGATTTAGCAATGTATGTTTCATAATTCTGCACTGAGAAATTTGTTTTCCATTGTTATTAAAGGAATCTTATGATCACATAATCTTGATTGGTAAATCACAAGATGTTACAGAAATCCATGTATGTTATGGTTGGTTTTATGTAGATGCTCTTTAAATATTTTACAATTTAGGGGTTTTGCTTGGTTTGGGGCATTCTTTAGCATGGTCCCCTACCATTATTTGTAAGTAATGTGGTGTTACTCTCTTCATCTATAAAATAAAAGAGCATGGTTAGAAGACTATGCATTCATCACATGGCATTATAAGATGCGCTCTGTTACAGATTTTTTGGTTTTGTTTTTTGTACCAGAGTTTGAACCCAGGGGCTCTCAACCACTGGGCTACATCCCCAGACCTTTTTTAACATTTTATTCTGAGACAGGGTCTTGCTAAGTTGCTTAGGGTCTCACTAAGTTGCTGAAGCTGGCTTTGAACTTGCAGTCTTCCTGCCTCAACCTCCCAAGCCACTGGGATGACAGGCATGAGCCACCATGCCTGGCTGTTGTAGGTATTTGCATAACATCACTCTGCATAGGAATCATGCTTCATGGAAGGTAGTTTTGTAGACAGGAGTCATTCTGGAAAGTTCCCTACAGGTTATGCCCTGTTTTTCAGAGTGGTGAAAACAGTGGCTGTGAAAATCCTGAAAAATGAGGCCAATGACCCGGCCCTGAAGAATGAACTATTAGCAGAAGCAAATGTCATGCAGCAGCTCGACAACCCCTACATCGTGCGCATGATCGGCATCTGTGAAGCCGAGTCCTGGATGCTGGTCATGGAGATGGCAGAGCTTGGTCCGCTCAACAAGTATCTGCAGCTGAACAGGTATGGCAATGGGCCCAGAGGCCAAGATGCTGTGCCTGGAGGGACAGGGCCCCTGCTGACCCCAGAACAGCCTGAGTTCTATGGGAAACCTCGCCCTTTGCACCTTCCCACGGTAGTCGATGCTCAGAAACCTCGAGAGAGGAGGCACAGTCTCTGGGTCCAGCTACTTAGAGATAATCTGTAATCCACCCATTTTTGTTCTCCTTTACTCATTCTCTACCCACACTTCCGGTTTAGCAATAGAATCAGCCCCTCAGATGATTTGGACAAGAAGTCTGCCCTCGCTGGGCAGAATATGACCACACCTTTAAGCTACCTTCCTTGCAATTCAAAGCATGCTGTGAAAATCAAACCTATTGAATATCAGGAAAATGGAGTTCCATCTGGAAGTGCTGTTATGTTAACAAGGTTACCTCTGCTGCCTCTGTATAAGATTAGGGAATGAAGGGTCTCATCTTCGGTGTGCAGGAGGAGTGAGGGTAACTATCCATGGTTCCTAACAGCAGCCTTGTGGTTTTCAGGCACATCAAGGATAAGAACATCATAGAGCTGGTTCATCAGGTTTCCATGGGAATGAAATATTTGGAGGAGTGCAATTTTGTGCACAGAGATCTGGCTGCAAGAAACGTATTGCTGGTCACTCAACATTATGGGAAGATCAGCGACTTTGGGCTTTCCAAAGCACTGCAAGCAGATGAAAACTACTACAAGGTAGGAATGAGTCCCTGATGTTCAGAACAGCAGGTTGTCAAAAGCCCAGAGGTAAATCAACCTCTTCTTTATTTTATTACAGTAGGATTTTAAGAAGAAGATTCCCTAGTAACCATGCCAAAATTTTCTTATCAAACTCTGATTCTAGGGGGCTGGGGTTGTAGCTCATTGGTAGAGCACTTGCCTAGCACATGTGAGGCCCTGGGTTTGATCCTCAGCACCACATAAAAAAATGAATAAACCAATAAAGATATTGTGTCCGTCTCAACTAAAAAATATTCTTTTAAAAAAACTTTGATTCTATTTTTTTAAATGGAAATACTCAAATATGTCACACCTTGAGATTTACTCAAATTAGTCTCTTTCGAATTATGTTCCATGAAACAATACTCAATAATTTGTTTTGAAAAAGAAGGATGGAGTTCCTTCACTAAATTAACTTTGAAAACTATGGACTGGACAGGTTGATTCTTGTTAGGTTTCCCTAAGCCCTTTTATTTAACTGACACTGATGCTCAGAAGAGGGTTTTCCTCTGTTGTTTTTCTCAAACCTGATTCATGGTGTATCTAATAACATCTAATGGAACACTGTTCCAGAGCATCTGGTATGGATCTATTTCAAAACAGCCTTTAACGTACACATATCTACACATATGTCAAAGAAAGCAGATGAGAAATATCATATAAATCCATCATCTCCACCCAAATCATCATCTATGTCCAGATCAGGGCCCATGTCTTCCCACTAAATATGTGGAAATTGTTGGTATCCATTAGAATTAAAGTGTAAGAAATAAAAATAATAAAATCCTGGAAATCAAAAATCAAGGTAATTATGTGAGAGTAGAAAAGAAATATACCCTTTGGTTTGTTAAGGCAGAAATTATGCAGAATTGAGGATGGACTCTCAGGAAAACATAAAGTGATGACCAGGCCTAAGTATATGTTTGTACTTCCTAAAAAATCAATTTCACAATGACCATTCCTGCTTGTCAAGGTGACTTCACTCCTGACTGTCACTCTTCTGCATGCCCTCAGATGAACTGATAACTAAAAGAAAGGAACAAGTCCCATCTTCACAGGAATGCAGTCACAGCATATTCAGAGGGTCTGTGTTGACCAACTGGAAAGTGTAACAGGATTTGTCACCAAGTTATTGGGACAAGTGTCACAGAAGGATTGACTCTTTGGGTTCCTAGAAATGTCCAGGGTTCTCATAAATAGAGAAGGCGCCCTGAACGGTCAATGAGTGAGTGGCAGAACACAGGGGACGGGGTGGCTCCAGACACAGGTTAGGGGGTTGCTTTGGAATCTTCCCTGAGCTGCACCACCTGCAGTAATCAGAAAAGTCCCCCTAGAGGACAATGCCCACCCATTCACCCTTTTTCTGAGAGGCAGTACGTGACTCCAGGAGGTGGCAAGGGGGTGGAGGATGTCAGTTATCTTGGGAATAGAAGCAGGCACTGGTTGAACTTGCCTGCCCTAGGGAGAGTATTTGTGACTAGCACCTGCTCCCACACAGCCCCCTCCTTGTGCCATTGCTCATAAACCAGCTGCCCACTGGGGTGCAGGTAGGACCTGAGCAACCTGAGACAGGTGTCAGCAGGAGCCCATCTGAAGGCCCAGGGGAAACAGCAAAGTAAAGTGCAGTCTGGAAGGAAGGGCACCAGGACATATGGCAGAAGGAAGAGCCTTGTAAAGCAGGCATCAAGTTGGAATGCCATGGCTAATAGAAGAGAGGACAGCCAGTTGGGAACAAGTATTAAAGGAAGACATGGAGAAATACACATCAGAATATGAATGCTGTCCTCAGTATCTACTGCTGCTGCATGAAAGACCACTGCAAACTCAGTGCAGGGAAAGACCAACCAGCACCCATTTACTGATACTAAACTGGTTGGGCTCAGTGGGGACAGGGTGTTTCTGCCCCGCCCAGTGACTCAGTTTACTAAAGGAGCTGGGGATCCATCTCCATTGTGCTCATTTGTACAGCTAGAGACTGACTGACCACAGCCTGTGGCCTGAGACCTCCACTGGGCTGTGGGCCAGCACGCTTCTGTGTAGTGCCTCCTTGTGGCCCTTGGGCTTCCTTGCAGCATGGCGGCTACAGGAAGCAGGGTCATTTTTCCCTGCTTCTCTTGGTCACTGCAGCCATAGCTCACCCAGATTCAAGGGACAGGATGGACAGATTCCCATGATGGGGAATGTTGACAGGTTTTCTATTTTGTTTTCCCTGCAGAGTCTGTTCCTTGTAAGTTGCTTTTCTTTTCTGTTTTGATTCATTCTCTTTTAATCTTTGAAGCTTTCTGCAAAGATCTAGTAACCTGCTTGTGCTTGGATGGGTCCCTTGAGAGGAAGAGCAACATACAACTGGTGGTCGATTTTAAAACTTCCACAGATATTAGATATTAACGTACAGTTGAGGAGCAAACCAGCAGATCTCTGAGAATCAGAGAAGGAGAAAAAGGAGGATACTCAGAAGTAAGGACCCTGTTAGAAGCAGTGAGAAAGGACCCAACACCACTGAAAAGATAGAGATAGGGAGGCTTTTTAAGAAAATTTATATTTATTCTAATAATCGAGTTCAGGAGGCCATAAAGCTGGCAAAATAAAACATAAAAGAATCAAGAGTTAAGTCAGATCACAGAGAAATAATAGGAATGGAGGCACATGAGCTCCCCAGTGCCTGGGGAGCCACACATGGCAGCCTGCTCCGGGTGGTGTCACAGCTGTATTCACAGTGCCCTAGAGCCACAGCTCCCCACAAGGGCAAACATAAACACTCAGTGTTGTGCACTCTAGCAGGATCGGATCTGTAACAGCAAATCCCTGGAAACCACCTTGTGTCCTCTCAGTAGGAATCTGGCTCTGTGAGTCCTGAGAGCTTCTTAGGAAGCACACACTGCAACTTTCAGAAGTAACATTATTTTGCACGTGTCAATCTAGAGCTGTGTCCAAGATGCATGGTTAAGTAGGGAAATTAAAAGTAAGGTACAGAATACACATGCCCTAGTTTTATTACCAAAAAATACATATTACCCGCTTATGCTTGTATCTAGCTTGTTCTTGAAAGATACACCAGATCCTATCAAAGTTGCTTGTATCCATAGAGAAGCTGGAGCTAGTAATGGAGAGAGGCTGACTTTTCAGCATGTTTAGGATGTGTTAAAGGTTTACCTTGTTATTGGTTCAAAATTCAAAATGAACTTGAATTAGCACACCTGACTATATGGTTCACAACATTGAAAATCAGAAAATGTAAAAATAATGTATCACATGATTAAGACAGCAGTATAGTTGGTTGTGTAATTTTGAGAAGTCTAAGGGTATCCTACCATCTCCATAGTGACATCCCCAGATTGCTACTGCTGACCTACATCAGTGAAATGAAATCAATTTTCACTGAGATCATGTCCCTCTCACCACCCCAGGGAGATTTTGTTCATATGAAAGGGAACATCAGGGAGAGATAACAAGACTCAACAGTGTACCATACTAATCCCAAACCCTCCAGGGCTTCCCTATGCACAGTTTTGATCTTCTTAATACTACTGGATTTTTTTTTAATTAGGAAGTTTAAAGCATTTAATTTCCATTTTTTAAATGGCACAGCAAATAGCCTATGCTAAAATAATTAGCATTGGCTTAAAACTACAGACCAACACATAGTTTTAGTTAAATATGCTTGTGAGCAGCCCAGTGTTGGCATGCAACCTTGACCTGACACTCAGGCTTGGCTGGTCCATTGCCAACTTCATGTTCCGTGAAGCCGTGTGCAGCCAAGAGGTGAAAGAAAAAGACAAGAAAAGAGAAAAAGGAGTGAGCAGTTTGACAGTTTGACCCAACCAATTCTTAAAAATATATATTTAAATCTAAAATTAGTGCTTAAAGTTTTAAGATTTCATAGGATTTTAAAATTCATTTCAGAGCTAAGGACATGGTAGAGTGCTTACCTGGCATTCATGAAGGCCTATGGTCAATCCCCAATATCACCAAAAAAAATTGTCTTTTCATTCCAAATATACACACATGTACACACACATGCACAGAGCATTGTGTGAGTCATACTCTTCTCCATTTTAAAAATTGTGTTAAAATGCATATAACATAAAATTTACCACTTAACCATTTTTAAGTGCATTGTTTGGTCATGTGCTCATGTTGTACAACTTACCTTCAGAACTCTCTACATCTAAAAACTGAAACTGTATCCATTAAACTACTTCCCACTCTCCCCTGTACATCTCCTGAATATGACTTCTCTAGATCCTTCTGAGTAAGCAGGATCATACCATATTTGCGGTGTGGCGACTGTCCTATTTTGTTTAATGTGATGCTCGTCGGTTTCTCCTGTGCTGTAGCAGGCATCAGAATCTCCTTCCTTTTAATAGATGAATGTCTGTGCAGATGACATTTGGTTAATCCACCTGTCTGCTGATGGTCACTTGGCTTGTGTCCAGGTTTCCACTAATGGGGATAAAACCCTGGTTCACATGGCTTTTCTCTCCATCTGCTTTGTGTTCAGGCACAGACCCACGGGAAGTGGCCCGTGAAGTGGTATGCCCCCGAATGCATCAAATACTACAAGTTCTCCAGCAAAAGCGACATGTGGAGCTTCGGTTTGCTAATGTGGGAAATCTTCTCCTATGGGCAGAAGCCCTATCGAGTGAGTCATCCATGTCTACACACTTCCTTCCTAAACTATGTGGCTTATAGAAAGGATAAGCGCCAGATTATCTGCCCAAGAACCTGACAATCATGAACTCTGGGCACCCTGAGTCTCTTCTTACCTTTTGACAGTGGTTATTAACATGATCTCAGTTTACACGGACCTGAAAGGAATGGTGTATTTTCTTCATGGTGTGTCACACATATAGATATGCATAAAATATCCAGACCATGTTTCACTAGAGCTAAAATATAAACAATGACTATTGACAGAAACAAATTTACAGTTTGTTTACACTTCTCAGATTTTTTAATCAAAGTGTAATATCAAAAAGTATACAGATCCTAAAATTCAGCTCAATGAGTTTTCACAAATGAAGCACACATGAAATCAGCCCCCAGATGAGGAAATAGAGCAGAAATCCAGAATATCCTCATGTTCTAATCAGCTTTTTGTGGTTGTTGTTTTGTTTTTGTCGCTGTGATTAAAATACCTGAAAAGAACAACATAGAGGAGGGAAATTTTATTTGGGGCTCACCATTTCTGAGGTTTCAGTACATAGATAGCTGACTCCATAGCTCTGAGCCCAAGGTGATGCAGAACATCATGGCAGAAGAGCATGATGAAAGAAAGCAGCTCAGAACATGGGAATCAGGGAGCAAAGAGAAAGAGAGTTCTGCTCACCAGGGACAAAATATAAACCTCAAAGGCACACCCTCAGTGACCTATCTCCTAGGTACACCCTTCCTGCCTACAGTTACACCTAAGCAATCCCTATTGGTGAATTAACCCATTGAGTAGGTTAGGACTCTCATAACCTAATCATTGCACCTCTGACAGTTCTTGCATTGTCTCACACATGAGCTTTTGGGGGGTACATTGTATCTAATCCATAACACCCCATTCCCTGTTCTCCACATATAGCTCTTCCCCCAATCTGTGTACCGGATCTAACTTCTAACCTCATAAATGATATGCCCCTGGCTTGTGACTTATATAACTGACAACACAGCCCATACTCTTTGGTGTCTTGGGCAGTGAGGTGGTTATTTGGGTTTGTTGGTTAACACTGTGTTTCAAAAGCTCCTGTGTATTTTGCATGTCTTAGGGGATGAAAGGAAGTGAAGTTACCGCCATGCTGGAGAAAGGAGAGCGGATAGGGTGCCCTCAAGGGTGTCCCAGAGAGATGTACGACCTGATGAACCTGTGCTGGACCTACGAGTGAGTACCCAATACTGCTAGCACCTTACCCAAGAGCTATGGAGGATGATGGCATCACTTGGCATGAACAGGAAGCACAAATTCTACCTTGTCATGCATCAAGATATGCCCTTTCCTAAACAACAATAGGGGAGGGCCAGGAACTGTCCTCTTTAAGATACAGTCAGATGTCCCTTAGTGACATGGACATGTTCTAGGAATGCATTGCTGGGTGACTTTTGTCTTTGTGCTAATGACATAGAATGTGTTTACACATACAGATGTCTACAGTGTCACTAGGAGGTATGATCTTATGGACCACTAGGTGGCGTAAGGGATCCTTGCTTCTGCAATCTTGGCTGCCCCATCTGAGAGCACCCCTGGTTCTACAATATATTAGGAGATTCTCCTGATCACAGATGGGTTCAGTGTCAGGGGTCCAGCAGAGCATGGCTCAGGGTCATCACATAACATTCGCAGGCTACCTAGCACAGGCAGAGTCAAAAGTCAATCCCTAATTCTGGGTGCAATGCATTTTCCTTCCCTGATTACCTCCCACACAGCCCCTGAGCAGAATTCAGGTGCATTCAAAAAGCTTGAATGGCACCCGGGAGCCACAGGGCATGTTCTCTAAGAGCAATCTGTGGACCCAGAGGCCATGGTTTGAAGGGCTATTAGTTTCTCAGGAACTGCTGTTGAAATGTTTGCTATTCCAAAGATATTGGCAGTACCATTTATTTTGATGCCATTTGACAAAACTACTCATCTTGGTTTTGCAGAAACCGCTCTTATAATAGAGACTCTTGGTTCTTGGGCATGTTCTGTGGTTGTTCCCGTGTGTCTAGACTGAACGAGGTGGAACTGCAGCTGTCTTGGGTCAAAATGGTTAAATGAGGACAGTTGTATACCGCTTAACCTCAAGTTCTAGTTTACCTACTGGGCAACTTTAACCACTTGCATTATAGTGAAAAGTATTGCAAAATGAGAAAAATAACTTCTTAGCAAGGATAGTCTCAAGGTTGTAAGAAACACAGTCATCCCTCAATGTCAGGGGTTCCCCATTCACAGGTACAGCCAACTGCAGATCAGATTTCTATAGATGGAAAATATCATGTCTGCACTGAACATGTACAGACTTCTTAATCTTATTGTTATTCCTTAAACAATAAAGTCCAACTATTCCCATAGTAAATACAATTTACATCCTATTAGATAGTGTAAGTAATTTAGAGGCAATTTAAAACATACAGGAGGACATGCCTAGGTTATATGCAAATACTATACTATTTTGTAGAAGGGATTCAAGCATCCTTGGACTTTGGTGTCCTTGGGGGTCCTGGAACCAATTCCATGTGGTCAGACTGTACTCCTAAGGGTTCCATGACCTCTGCTCCTGTTACGGAAAGCAGAGATAGCTGTAAATGTTTTTTTTTTAAACAAATTCTTATTAGTCTTTTTATTCTTTGCTAATAAAACTTGAAACTTCCATTTGATCCAATAAAACTTTTAATAATCTTTCTTTAGAAATCCATTTTTATATGTTCTAAGTAAAATAATTACTGAATAGTGAAAAATATATTCTCAATTCCACTATTCCTTTTTTTATTGGTTGTTCAAAACATTACAAAGCTCATGACATATCATCTTCCATACATTTGATTCAAGTGGGTTATGAACTCCAATTTTTTACTCTGTGGCGCAACGGGTTAGTGCGTTCCACTGTTAACCTGAAGGCTTGTGGTTCGAGCCTACCCAGGGACGTCAGCGAGCTCTGTAAATGTCTTTTTAGAGATCAAGATTGCAAAAAACCTTAACCCGTAGTTTGCTTACTTCAGCACCTCATTGGCTCAAAGAAAGGCCTTGCCCTGTTAAGATTTGCAATAGAGAATGCTTGGGTCTTTGTCTCAGCCATGAAAAGAGGGAAATTTTGCTGGTCCTGGTGATGCTCTCCTGTCATCCCAGCAGCTAGGAGGCTGAGGCAGGAGAGGGCAAGTTCAAAGCCAGCCTCAGCAACTTAACAAGGATCTAACTACACAACTTATCGAGATCTGCCTTTGAAAGGGTAGGAGGGAGGCTGGGGATGTGATTCAGTGATTAAGCACCCCTGGGTTCAATCCTGGGCACCAAATAAATGGGGGAAGTTTCAGTAAGAACCCATATAACATCCCCTATCAGAAAACTGATACATGTTCAGCAGGAATGTGGGGAGGAGAGTTGCAGCTATGTCCATGTTTTTGGACTTAAGAAAATCGAGTCAGACACTACCTATCTGCAGCACATTCACCTGAGAGGTATCTTCAGACTTGTTGCTGGCATCACCAGGAAATTCCAAGAACTTAGGGTATAAAAGATTCTGAGTTCTAGTAAAAATTTTTCTCTAACTTCAAAGTGGACATGAATCCCCCGGGGATCTTGTAAAAACGTAGATTTGGGTTCCACAGGTTTGGAGTGGAATCAGATGGGATCTATTTCTCACGGGCTGGGGATCACCCAGTGATGGGCGCAAAGACCGTAGGGGACCACCAGGGGGCACAGCTGCTTGAAATCTGGGCCTGCGAAGGCCCCAGTTTGGAAAATGCTTTTCACAGGCACCTTGACCCCCACCTGGTCTCTTCCCCTTCCAGGGTGGACAAAAGGCCCGGGTTTGTAGCAGTGGAGCTGCGGCTGCGCAATTACTACTATGACGTGGTGAACTAACAGCCCCGTGCCTGCCCACCGCTGCCTTCAGTCAAGGAGCCATCTCAGGAGCATGTATTCATAGGCATCCATTTCCAGCCCTTCCATCTCCAGCTGTTGGGGGAGAGAGCCGCCCCCGGGGGGACATGCTGGTGACTTCGTAAGCAAAACCTGTCCTAGGACTCACCAACCACCAAGCCAACGGGGTCCCACAAGAAGACAGAGGACATGTGGACTGGAGGGGCTGCCAGACTGGTTCGTGTCCTTTGTCTGGGTGGATTTTGTGCCGACGGATTCTAGGATGTTTCTAATTCCTTTCGTGTCATTCCCGTTCTTGGGGTCTTTGGGGTTGCAGAAAGCCCTGGAGACCTGAGGGCAGGGCCCCATGGCTCCAACCCAGTTAGCACTGACTTCGGAAATGAAGGAAGGGGAGGGAAGGGCAGAGGAAGCCGACTTCCCCTAAAACAGGACTCTGACAGCCCAAGACGGATCCTTGGCCAGAGAAAAGCTGTCCAGATGAGAAAGTGCTTGCTGTGAAGCCAAAAAAAAAAAAAAAAAAAAAAAAAAAAAAAAAAAAAAAAAAAAAAAAAAGTTCAGCCAGAACAATTTCTAAGCATGGAGCCAATTAATAAAATGACACACCAATCACTAACAATAATAAGCCTAGGTATGGCTTTTGCTCTCTGTTATGGGATAGAAGCATCATCTAGATGAGAAATGAGGACTGTGGGGGTACATCAGCTGAGGTTACATCTTCTGAAGTCCTCTCCCCTGCAGGTGGTCTTAAAAATTGTTCTTCTGTGCTTTTATGGAGACTAGTGAATGAAGTTCTGCGTGGAAATTGCATAGTGATGTCAGGCTGCCCTCATCCCGTGTCCCATCAGAGGCAGCAGAGTGATCAGGCTGCTATCTACTGTGCATGGGCCAAGCTTCAAGATGAAGTTTACCCTCTACAGAGGAGCTGCAGCCAGAATTCCATCTTTTATTTTTTTAAAAAATCCTGTTTTCTGTTGCTATAATTGAACAGCTGAGACTGAGAAATTTATAAAGAAAAAATTATCTCTCACACTTCTAGAGGCTGAGAAGCCCAATTGTCAAGGTGCTAGCACATGGCAGGAGGCTTCTTGCTGCATCATAACACAGCAAAGGCATCACATGAAGAGAGAGCCATGCCAGTTGGAGTCACTCTTATGAAGCCACTAATCCCATATAATCCCCATCCTCTTGGCCCATTCTAATCCCAATCACCTCTCAAGGTCCCACCTCCAAATACCATTAACATGTGAATTTGGGGATTAAATTTCCAGTACATGAACTTCGGGGGACATAGTCACACCAGAGCAGAGGACAACGTGGTGGCCAAAGCCATCAAAAGAGGAGTTTCTAAAAGAGAGTATCAGTCATATAAAACCAAAGACTTTGATCCTCACCACAGATAGGCCTTATTTGTGACTAAGTGTGACCTTAGGTTAAAGATGTAAGACCTGAGAATTCTGTTAGTCTTTGAATCCTGGACATAATGTTTGATCTTCTATAAATCATCACCCACTAATACCAGTCTTGTGGCCCTTGAAAGTTAAAAAGTTATTTATCCGGTATTTCAATGTCTATAGATATGCATAATCTTGACACATCTTCACATCTAAGGCATTTTAAAGCATAAACATAGCCATGGAGGGCAGAGGAAGCCCTGTTCCTAACTTGAGGTATGAAGGAAAGTAGCCATCAATACCTTTGCTTAGCCAAAAAAAAAAAAAAAAAGACATGAGCTGTTGTGTTAGGAAATTTTTAGGAACCAGCCTCACTTTTTGGAATTGTGCTACCTGACCATTCATTCATTTCATTGAAGAGAGGATCCCCATGTGTTGAACTCACTGAGCAGATCCTCAGAGCACATTTACAGTCTCTGAAATTACAAAGATCAGTGAGGAAGGTCTCTGTTGGTCAAGCCATTGATAGATTTGGATCATGAGGGAGGGTTGGATGTGCTGGATTTGGTAAAGTGATGAGTACTTCAGAGATGGACACTCTGCCATTGAACTCTTGAGTCACTTCACCCTAAGTGTGTCTTTAATAAAGGCCACCTGCTCCTAGGAACATGGATGCCCATGTGTAGCAAACAGGTGCTGTACTTGTTGTCTTTTTTTCTAGTGTGAATTTCTGGCATCTTTGGCTATACCCCTCCCAGGAGTCCAGGGCTGACACTTATCTAGAATGTGCCTGGGGAACTGGGATGCAGGAGCCTTGATCCCTGTAGAAGGTCATGTATGTGTTCCTCTGTCCTGAGATTATCCAGTGCCTCTCCCCTGGGAGAACATGTTCCTATGTGCACAAGGTCCACTGTGGCCAACCAGTGAAGTTAAATCTGTGTCCTACCATCAGGGATAATTTTCCTTTCCCCTGGGGTCACAAATAGAGAAAGGCAACCTCATTGAAGAATTTAGACTGTGAAAAGGGTTAAATTTGGAAAGTGGGGGAAAGATCTCCAAGTCCTTCTAGAACTTCTATCCTGAGCTGTATGTCTGTCCTTTCTTCATGAACTGTGGATCTGCTCAGTGGGGACTTGACAGCCCACACCAAACCAAGGAGAACCAGAAATCACCAACGATGCCAAAGCAAGAGTGTAGAGCATGAGCTTCATCTTTCTCTATGAAGACAGCCTCAGAGTATTGGGTAGAAGAGTCCTGATCTCCTATTATAAAGGACATCTCTCTCTCTCTCTCACACACACACACACACACATGCAAAATACATACATATACAAATAGACTGCATTTACATACATGCATTCACTTGCATTTACAAAGCCTGCATACACATGCACATGTATATGTGTGTGCCCATGTATGTGCAATGTACACAGTATGCACATGTGTTGCATGAACACATATGAATGTATGCAGCATGCACAAGCAAATGAGTGCACATACATTCACATGCACATACTCAGACTCTCACATATATGCAGATGTGGAGGCAGATGCATGGCACATATGGCACAAGTATCATATAAACATAGGCATCACACTCCAAATGCTTGATGCATCTGTGTGCACATATACACAGCGCAGCCATATGTGAGCCATGGAATCCAGGCATGTCACAGGAACATGCACACATCCTCATCACACACACTGAACCTGGCTTCAAATAACCACTTAAAAATCAGTGGGGCACCCATCCTGCCCAGGGACACAGACCCGCATCTGTGTTGAGACACTCCTCTGCTTTTCTGGGTCAAGTATTGGTGGGACCCCATGCCATAATCTTCTTCTATGGCCCACTGGGGTCCTCTGCTCCTGTCCAGTCCAGGGAGAGGTTAGGAGGGAATGATGGTGTTGGTGGCCCAGACCTTCTTGGAAACGGGAGATGGGAATGACACAGAGTGGCGATGGCCCTGGGGCTGCTCTTGAATGCAGAATGTGTGGACAGAGCACCTCCATCGCTGGCCTGGGCAGGTCAGGTAAACTGAGCCTCTGAGCGCCACAGTGGAGGCAAGGTGTGCCTACTCTGGCACACGCAGATGCCAGGCCCAGTGACCTCAGATGCCAGTGGCTGCCATGGTGTGTGCCCACGCCATTGGCTACCTGCTGGCAGGAATTGTGTGGACACTGGCCTAGGGCTTTGAGCCTCCACCCCAGGGGAGCAGGGGGGCCCTTGCCACGAGGTGGTCATTTCTCCTGACAGCGAAGGATGGCTTCAGAGCTCACTTAAGCTCAAGCACAGAGGCTCTGGACTCATGCTCCCCTTCTGGAGATGGGGTGGGGGCTTCAGAACAGGTTGGTAAGTGTGTTCTCATTTGGGGAAGGAAGAAAGCGATTTGAAAGCACCAAAGCAAGTTTGGGGGTTTTGAATTCTCCTTTTTTCCTTCTGGGTGAACATAGCCTTGTTCTTCCTTTGCCTGGGCATTGGCTTTGGCCTCAGGCTGGAAATTCGTCCCTGCTCCAGGGAAAGCCCATCTTACTGAATCCTTGTTTGTGTGAGTCTGGGGTTCTGTCTCCAGGGCCTCCCTGCTCATTCCGTCTCTATGCCCTGACTCTGCAGCCTATCACAAAGTGTCTGCCAGGGACTGTGGATCTGGGGGGCAGAGGTAGGCCATGCAAGTGTTTCCTTGATTCAATGACTTTGAACATGCCATAGAGAATATTCCCAGTGAAGCACTGCAGCTCCCACGGGCCTACAGAAAGCTCTGAGGAGTGAGGACTGTGACCAAGGCCATTTCATGAACTGTTTTCTAGCTCACCATTTTCCAGCCTTTGTCCTCGGAGCCACTCGTATGCTGCATGCCCATCAGCATGATGGACAGAGGGCTTCTGGTGCACTAGGAGGTAGAACCGTAAGGACACAGTGAGTGAAAATCCAGTCCTTTCCTGTCGGTTCTCAGATGGTGGTGACACAAGGTGTCAGCTTTCTGTTGCTTGACTAAATACCTCAGAAAAACCACTTAGAAGGAGCAAAGGCTTATTTGGCTCACAGCTTCAGAAGTCTCAGTCCATGGTTGCTTGGCCTTGTGGCCTTTGGGGCTGGGGTAAGGGAGGGCATCATGCTGGGAGCATGTGACAGAGGAAATTCCTCACCTCAAACACCTGGATACAAAGACAGAGAGAGGCAGGGGCTGAGGCCCCAGTGTCCCCTCCAAGGACATGCCCCCAATCACCCAACTTTCTCCCACTAGATCCCATCTCCTGAAGGTGCCACCACCTCCCAGGCGGGGACCAAGCCTCCAACCCATGGTCCTTGGGGGACACTTCTGATCCCAATTATAGCACATCATATATCTTCCCTCTCTCCCCTTCTCTCTCTCTCTCTCTCTCTCTCTCTCTCTCTCTCTCTCTCTCCTCCCTCCCTACCCGTAAGACTCATAATCAATGATTAATTCAAGGATAAAGAAACAGTACCATTTGGACACAGAAAGGGGCCCCAGGGGACCTGAACTTTAAAGGCCACTTACTATTTTGCGATTTTGAAAAATTAAGCTATGGGAAGAGAGAACAGTTTTCCAAAGCTGCCACTACCAAATCCAAGAAGGATCTACCAGGATGCCCAGCACATCCTGAGCTAACCATCCAACCCTTCCTGCACTGACCACAGGCCTGTCCCCACCGGTCACTGTCCTGTATGGGTCATTAGACAAGCAAGTGAAGAAGCCCACACAATGTTTGGCTGGGGACATTTCCAGCAGTTATTATTTTTTTTTTAAGCTAAGCATGATTGCACCGAAGCCATGAGTCACAAGCCTTTGCAGCTTCTCCATCTTGGAGGACTTTCAATGACTCAGTTTTCCACACCTGTCATCAAGCTGGGGAACAAGGAGTGGAAAATGTAGGCTGTTCATCAACAACTCTTCCTCATTCAGAAAAAATAAATAAATAAAGAGCCGATGTCTGGTGCTGTTTCTTCTGCCCAACTCATATCAGGTGACATAAATTTCCATAAACCACAAGGTTGACGAAGCTGGTTGGAACACAGCATGACAAAGACCTCACGGCCTTGAACAGCTGTTGAAATTCTTCTGCCCCTGACATAGGACAGAGGAAAGGCCTCCGCCTCAGGAGGTGGGCAAAAGGTAAGGAAATGGCCAAACCGTCACTTATCAAATCACTTTGCTAAATCAGAGTTGGCTGTGCCAGAAAGAAAGTGAATTCCATGGGAGTCGGTGAGCCGACTGCACAGGGAACTAATTTTTAATTTCAGAACGAAGCCAGAGGTTCTATAAGGACATCTAAGAAGCGGGGGGCTCCTCTGGCTTCACAACCTGCTGGGCGTGCTCCCAGGGGTGCCAGGCAGCCCTCTGCACAGTGGCATGCAGGTGGCCAACTCAGAGCAGCTCAGCATTTCGTGATGTTTTTAAGCATGCCGTAATAGCATTCACATTTGCACAATATTTTACAGCTCATGAAGCCCATTTAGGTGTATCTTATATTTTAAATCTAGAAACAACCATCTTTCTGGGATAACTGTTGTTATTAACTCCTGGTTTTGCAAAAGAAAAGTCACAGCTTAAAAAATAATAGCAAGTAGGGGGGGAAAGAGGGCAACCCAGATTTCTGCTCCTCAGGCCTGGTGAGCCATTAGAATAAGTCAGAGCCTTGAATGTTGGTGCTCAGGCCTTGTCCCTGAGAAGCCAGCATAATTTTTTTTTAGGTCAGGGTCCAGTAGCCCAGGCATTGACAGGCTCACATGGCCATCATTTGTCAGGGCCCGAACTTCGAGGACCTGGAGGGAGCCACATGGGACCCTGGTTCATGGAGTTGAGGGTCAGAGGCAGATCTGAGTTCTGATGTTTCTGCCTTAGACTGAGGCCAAGTGCTATGAACCTGGTGAATCAAGTGCTAGGTCATTGAATGCTCACCAGAGTTGCCCTTGAAGGTGCCCCAGAATTCCAAACTGGCTAAGTGATGAGTAACCTAGACTTGTCTCCACTGATAGAAAAGCCCAACACTGTTGATTCTGCCATTAAATCTGATCACCTTTCTGTAGTTCCAACATTCCATGTGAGAACAGGCAATCAATAGTAGGGAAAGGTCAGGCCCATTACCCGTCATATTGGCTCAGCACATTGGGGAACAGAGCTGGGACCTTGGCCTTATTCATCACTCCTCTGTTGGCAGAGTTGAGCACACAGGGGTCTGGGGTGTCAGGTTGGACCTGAGCAGGGCATCAGGAGGCCATGGTCAGCCTGGGATGATGTTCCAGAAGAATCTCAGGTGGACAGTAGTTCAGACCTTTCATGGGAAAGATTCTAGGAGATTCCAGCTCAAATGCCGTAACAGTGGCAGAAGGGGGGGAGCTGTGATTGGACGTAGGTGGTGGGGAGAAGAGACAGAAGTCCCCAAAATGGGCGGAATCTCCTGCTGGGGACATGCTCCATGGGCTGCAGCAGAGGCATCCTTGGGCAGCTTCCTGAATGTTCAACCAAAAGCAACACTCAGGTAGTTTTAGCCTGAAGCACTCACTCAAAAAAAAATGCCCATATGTTTCCAGGGATAGGCCCAATATGGCATGTGCCCATCACATGTGACCTTCATGTCTCAAAGCCAGGCAGTCAATCAAGTGGGTGGTGGGCTTTGATGCCCTGGATGGTTGGCAGGGACTTAGCTCCACATGGAAGCAACTGTTTCTACACACATACATGCCACAAGTCTGCGTGTTCTCCAACTCACCTTTCATTTTCTCTTAAAAGTCCCCGTGGCTGAGCTGGGGATGTAGCTCAGTGGTAGAGCACTGGCCTAGCATGCATGAGGACCTGAGTTCCAGCCCCAGCCAGTTAAAATTAAAAAGTGCCAGTGGCTAATTCCAATACTAGACATGGGGAAGTTGGAGGGAGAAAAGATGGCAGGTGGAATTTATTACTTTTGGAAACTTTATTCGAAAAATGTGACTGTCTGATGAGGTCCTCTTCATGCTAGGAGCCTATGCAAACACCAGACCCTGAGGATTATATGGTAGTAGCTCTCCATGGAATCCATTGTGCCAATCAGCGGTATGATGGAGAAAAACTGGGTGTCAGAGAGAGTGGGTTTTACATGGGAAGGGTATAGAAGAAGAAGGAGAAGAAAAAGAGAAAGGGAGGAATGGAGAGAGGAAGAGGGGGAAGGAGTGATAGAGAAAAGGAAGAAGGGGAGGGAGCTGTAATTGGACAAAGGTGGTGTCCAGAAGAGATAGAAGTGCCCAAAATGAGAGGAATCGCATGCTGGGGACATGCTCCATGGGCTGCAGCAGAAGCACCATAGTCTCTGTGGATTGTGGTTGAGCTGTGTGGTCATGTGACTATGTGGATATGTGACCCGGGAAGGGGCAGCTGAGAGCCCTCATCTGAACATCTGCAGCTGTCAGTCAGTCAGGGCACAACAGAGCTGCTGGGGATGAGCCCAAGCTGTCCCTGAGGTTCTCCCAGTCCTAAAGGGGCATTCGGGGTCCCAGGGTCCTCAGTTCCGCCAGCAAGATGTTCACCCACTTTGCAGCATCACGTCATAGGTCAGGCTTCCTGGGGGAGGCTGGGAGTCCTGACGGAGTTGGGGTTGTCCAGATGTGTCCAAGTGGGTATATATCACTCACCCAGGACAGTCCTTCTGGACTGTGTTGATTCTAGAACCCTCATAGGGTTATCTGAGGCTGCCATTCAACTTTTTCCATGCAGTCCTGACAGAGTGAATGCAGGGGCCCTCCCTAATGAATCCCTGCCAGACACTCTTCCCAGAGTCTGCTGCCCAGAGGACCAGCCTACCACAAGGGTCTCTCCAGCCCTTTGGAGGTGAACCTAATGCAGCAGCACCTACTGTGTGCTGTACCCTGTGTGTTTTGGTGCATGCCACGTAAGTGTCTCAGTAGGAATCGACTGCTCTGGGGTCAGGGGGCATGAACCCTAATTGACACTGATAGCTACAGCCCAGTGTCCCTGGGATGCTAACATTAGTCTGTGAAGGCTCCTGGCCCCTCCCCTCCTACTCCTTAATTCAAAAACCCAAGTCTCGTCCCCACTGAGCCCAAGCCAGCAGCAGGCAGGGAGTGGGCAGGGTAACAGGCAGCATATATCAATCAGTTTCTGCTCACAGTCGAGTCCCTACGCCCAGTGCAGCTCCTAGTTCAAAGTTCTGTGGTATATAAATGGAGGTGGGGGCATGGGTGGCCAGGGAAGGCTGTCCCCGCACCCTGGTCCTGGGAATGGCAGCTCTGTGAGGCCACTTAGGGATGAACAGTGCGGCTTCCGCCCTCCTGTTCCCACCTGCATGGCCCCCACCTCCAGAGTGGCTGGCCCAGCACCATAGCTCCTGCTGTCCCCTCCCTCTGCTCCCACCGCTCAGTGGAGTGAGGCTGGGAAACGCTGACCTGCAGAAGCGCCTGGCTGGGGTAATTTCTAGACTTCCCTCTCCCTCTCATTCCTTAGCTAGAATTTTAAAATTCAAAGCAAATTTTATTGAATTAAAAAAAAAAAACAAATATTACACTTCTCATCATGTGTCCAGAGCCATGTGCACCTCCGGTGTAACCTCCAAGGTGACCGTGGGCAAGGTCCCCAGTGGTTCCATGTGGAAAATAAAAAGCCTCCATGACCCAAGTTGGGGGGCAGGGGGTGGGGCAGCAGGAGACCCTTCTCAAGGCAGGAAGGAGATGGGCTTCGTCGGTGCTACTCTTCAGGTGCCCACTAGGTGGCAGCCGACACTTGGGCGAGAGCAGGTCCCACGGCTCAGGAGCAGGAAATGAAGCAATGAAGCTGAGATCTCTTTGGTGGCCTTTTTTTTTTTTTTTTTTACAAAACAGTAAAAGACAGCAACTGCATGCACTATTGAGAAATCACATTCCAATATTCCAATAAGTGGAGAAATGAAGTATTGAGTTACATGCAAAGTAAGAGGTTGGCACATGATTGCTGTATTCAGGGAAACAGTTTCTAATCTTTGATAAGAAAGTATTGGCCCGTGAAGGGATTTAAATGGGTGCCCTCACTCTTTTAAAGATGCACTGGACACATTTGCATGTCTGCTAGTTTAACGTTAAGATGTGGTCATTTGGAGGTCTGGTCACCAGAGATGGGAGGCAGAAGGGAAGTTATCCAGGCTGATTGGCCTTCAGACCACGGGAATGCTCAGCTCTCTTAACAGGAGCATGAACACTCCAGGCTTTGATTAAGGGAAAGTGTGAAAACAAAGTCATGACCTCATGCATTACTTAATGGAGATGAGTTGGAGGATTCAGCCACACAGAAAGAGAGTCCAAGGAATCCCTAGACGAGTGTGGGTTGAGAGCATGGATCCTGTAACCACTTTCCCAGAGCTCCCCTTCACCTCCACCAGGAACTCCCAGAGCTACCCCAGGCCATGGCAGGTCAGCTCATGCATCTCCTTGATTTCTAGATGTGAGTCAAAGCCAAGGAGGAGCCACATTCTGGACACATCCAAGAAAACCCTTGAGAAATGGCATGAAGTTTGGCACTTCTAGGTGAAAGGCATCTATTTCCACACACGTATTCCCTTGCCTCCTCCCAGGTAACTGACAGTCAGGCCTAAGCACAGTGCCAGTCAGGGGACAGGGGTTTTCTTAGGCACAGCTGTGAGGCCCAGCATGTCTTTCAACATTTCAAGCAACCACCAGGGCTGTGCTGGGCCGTTTCCCACACTTGCCCTCGGAGACTCCACTCTGACTCCACTGAATTTGGATAATGCTCCACATCAGTGCCCATGCATGGGCTGTTTCTCTGACTGTCGGGTTTGGATCCAGGGGTGGGCACGGGAGCTGCTCCACACAGCTGCCCTAGTGATGCACTCGCAGAATTCCTCCTGTCCTCCTGACCATGTGCTCTGCTGGCCTTGAAGGCTTAGCTCCACAGGGAGGGCGCTTCCACCAGGAGACACAACAATGGCCCTGAAGACTAGAAGTTAGGGTGATACTAGGCCATTTGGATCCCTCATGCCTCTGAGTCTGCAGGCTAAGCAGGGAGTTACAGTGTTGTTTTGGGGGGTTGATCCAACTACCAATGAAAAATTAACCTAGAACCCATGATAGAAGTCTGGAAGGGTAGGTCTGGAGATTCCCTAAGGCATCTCCCAGTAGCACCATGCTCTGGGATTAAGGTCCATGACAGTGAATGGCCCAGACTCCCAGGAAGGAAAGTGTAGGTCACTCCCCAGGCACAGAGAATCACCACGGGCTGAGGTGCTTGCAGACAGCACAGGGAACACAGGTAGTGGAAGAAGGTGTTAGGAACATCAGCGATGACAAGAGACCATTCTCAGAACTGGGGACTGCAGGGGTCATGAGCATCTCCTATTTTGTTTAGAGTACCACACTGATGTGCATATAACTTGTAGTAAGCAAACATTTTTGTTATTTTTCCTTTTTATTATTATTTTTTCTATCACGTAACACACAATTCCTTGACTGTATACCAGCATTTAAGTCCTGGTAACTTTCCAGCACACTATTTGAAATGATGGGACATCAGGGAGAAGAGTGGACATCACTCTAGGATTTCTCCATCTCTTGACAAAAGATGTCAATAAGTTTTGGATTGTGTGATGTTAGACTGGATGACGACTTTGGTATTGTGGGCCTGGAGATCGATTATCATTTAAGGACAGGGATAGAGGTGTCAAATTGACAAAGGATGGACTCGTGCTGGTTATTTTTATGTGTCAGCCCTACTGGACAAGGGAGGTGTCTAGACAGCTAGGAGAACGTTATTTCCAGGTGTTTGTGAGGAGGATGTTCCTGGAGGTTGGCATTTTATTTGGTAGACTGAGATTGACTCTCACTGATGCCTTGAAGGTCCACTCTGTTGACCCTTCAGTCTGTTGGATCAGATTATCCAATCTGTTGAGGGTCTGAATAGAACAGAGAGGGGGAGGACAGGTGAGGTGGCTCTCTCAGCTGAGCTGGGACATCTTCTTCCCCTTTCTTCAGACACTGAAGAGCTTCTGGTACTGGGGTCTTTGATTCCAATGGCTCTGTGGCTCTCAGGTCTTTGGACTAGGACTGAATTATACCACTGGCCTCCCTGAGTCCCTGGCTTGCAGATGGCAACTCGAATGATTCCTGTAATGTCTCCTCTCCTGCGTCTTTCTTTACACATCCCAGGAGTTGTGTTTCTCTGAAAACCCTGACTATTACTCTGTACATTTGCTGTAGATGAGATGACACACATCCTTCTAGAACAGTCACAAGTTTCCCAAGAACAACTGGATAATTGAACAAATTCAGTGAAACAAAAATGTATTCTTTTGCAGATAAAGCAGCATTGGGGAGTTAATGATTTCACCTTGAACTCTCTTTTCATCATGCTGGGTACATCACGGGAGACCCTGGAGCATGAGATGGGGACACATTTGGCAAAGGAGATTGGGGCAAAGGAAAATACCCAAATTTCATTCTCTCTCTCTCTCTCTTTTCTACTCACATATGCTAGGCAAGTGGTCTACCACCAAGCTACACCCCCAGCCCTGTTCTCTATTTTACACCAGGGGGCTCCTCACACCCAACAGGAAGGTAGGTCGACCATGATTTTGGGTTCCAGAATCCTCAACTGGTGGTTTTAAAAATGCTTTGTCTATTATTTTTGTGACCTTGAGCAAGTTGTTCCATCTCTCTACGCCTTGGTCTCCTTCTTTGCATAGAGGATGGTGAGACTGATAATAACAATACTGACTCTCTAAGCAGTTTTTATTGCACTTTGGCTCCATGAATAACAAACAGCCTCACCAGCTGCTTCTTCCCCGTGGCCATCCTCCGTGCCTGGGGTCTGGGCTCTTGAGGGTTCTTCGGGAGGACGTCAGTTTCATGGGACCAAGATGTGTGGGCTAGAGTCAGTGGACAGAGGGGCTGAGCCCTTCACCTGTGGGAAGACCCTGGCATGGCCACTCTGTGACTTAGGTGGCTCACACGCCACGCTCACACACATATGTAGATTGTCATGCAGGTAGGTACGCAGCTGTGGTGGGACATCTTCCTCACTGGGTTCTGGCCTTCCGGAAGGCCTCAAAAGTCCCCGGCTGGAAGTGAGCACCTCAGACCCAGTTCATTACTTCCTATTGGCTCACCTTGCAGCCCAGTGAGATGTGAGATAGAGGGTGCATCCACCCAGCCTCCCTTTGGAGTGAAAGACAAATTGCTTCAGGTATCAGGAAGTCTGGCCTTTCTAGCCCAGCAAAACTTTTGAAGGGTCAGTGTCCATGTGAGAAGGGGGGCAGTGGTGGCCATCATTTATGACTTTCTTTCTTTTTTTTTTGCAGTGCTAGAGATCAACCCAAGACCTTGCACATGCGAAGCACACACTTTACCACTGAGTTACTCCCCAGTCCTGGGTGATGATCTCACTAAGTCGACTTGCTCTGGTCATATTTTGTGTTTGCCATCGAAAGGGACTTGTGTCAGGAGACAACAGCAGAAACAGAATCATCAAGGGATGACAGGAAAAGGGCAGGAAGAGAAGATGTATCAGTCAGCTTCTCATGACTGTAGCAGATACTGCAGATACTATAGTACAATAGACTTACGAAGACAAAAGGTTTATTGTGGCACCCTGTTTTGGGGGTGTTAGCTCTGTTGCTTTGGGACTGTGTTGGCATGTCACATTGGGAGCAGGCGGTATCGCAAAGCTTTTCACCTCTTGTCCAGGAAGCAAAAGAGAGGGAGGAAAACTGGGACCCCTATGACCTTTGAAGGCAGGACCCCCAAGGACCTTCGCTAGGCCTCCACCATTTAAACTTCCACCACCTCCCTGTAGCACCACCCGAGGACCAAGCCCTTCACCTGTGGGCCTTTGGGGACATTCCAGATCCCAACGGCAACAGTGAGGAGATAAGGGAATAAGTCCAGTAGTTCTTCATGTGGTTGGGAGAACTCACACAGTAAAATCTCCAAATTCATTCATACAGAGACACCAAGTATTTGCTGAGCACCCACTCAAGGCTCCTCCAGGCCCACAACATCAGCATGGCTTGTGTTCTGCAGCAGACACTGCCCTGGGCCTACGGCGTAGTCACCTGGCGTCATCCATAGACGTCACCACCTGGCCTGGGCCTGGCCCTAGGATTCAGCAGTGCTCTGTGGTCACCTGGCCCAGGACACTTGGCCTACCCTGCAGTGTCTCAGGATCCCATGTGAATGGAAAACCCTTCACCTCCATCCTGAGGAACCTGTGGTGAATTCATGTCCACTCTAACAGGAACTCTAAGAGGTGGGTCCTTTAGGTCACTGGGAGTGTCCCCTCAGAGGGGATCATGAAATCCTGGTCTCTTCCTCTTTCTCTTGCTTCCTGGCCACATGGTGAGCAGTGTGGCTCCACTGTGCCCTCTCTGCAATTGCTATCTGGAAACTCCACCAGAGTTCTAAAGGCAATGGGTCCACCTAATCAGGGACTGGAATCTCTAGAACTGCTGGCCACAATTCTCTTTATAAGTTTATTATCTCAGGTATTCATTAGAGTGGAGGAAAGCTGACTTAGTACTGAGTACCACTTGGACTGAGTACCATGTGGACTCCTGCAGCAGGGCCAAGACCAGGGTGAGACGGTGGAGATGTTTGGGAGGCTCGGGGCAGGAGGCTTGCTGGCCTCACCCTGGCTAGGCCTTGCTGAGGCTCCTGCACATGGCTGAGGACCTACGCCAGCCACATGCTCACTACTGGAGAAGCTACATCAGGAGAAAGTTCCACCCTGAGTTTCATTCTTTGCAACCAATTTAGTGGCTTTCAGCTTCAACTCACCATTGATAAATTCCTCTGCAAGAATGAATCTGCCATATATTAGGCTCAAAATCCAGTGGTCCTGGCTCTCAGGCTGTGGCCGGCACCAGCCTATGGCCATCCCCGACTCTACCATTGTCACCAATCAGTCGTTTCTGCTTAGCAGAAGAGAAAGCACTCCATGGATGAGTACTGTGTGCTTGTGTATGTCTGGGGGAGGAGAGAGCAGACAGATACAAAGGAGAGAAATATTCAAACAAGGAGAGAAGAAAACCCATCAGAACTTTTTTAGTTCAAAGGCAAGGCTGACCTCATGGATATGACCTGTGCCATCACGTGGGCCCTAAGCTGGGAAGGCTTCCGTGCTTATGGATTTGGCATTGCTGCCATCTTAGAATTCTTAATCTAAGAATTTGATCTTGGAACTTGTGTTTTGGAATTGAAGTCTCATGGGGCCACGGACAGTGTGCAAGATCAGAGAAAAATGCATGCAGTCTGTGTGTCCCAATATCTATTTGCCCAACTTACCTTCCCAATGCCAGCACAGCATGGGCACAGCATCTGTGCAGACCCAGGATGCAGGGATTTCAGAGACACACAGTGAGTCCTAGGTCAGCATGTGGCATATGCAGGTGTCAGAGGGACCCAGACGGCCCAGGAAACTTTCTGTGGAACCAGAACTCGCTCCAAGTGCAGAAAGAAGGCAGTGGCTCTCTAAGAAACAGGATAGCTGTGGCACCTGGCTTTCCCTTGTCATCTGAGCTACTCTCCCACATTGGCCAACCACAAAACCCGAAGATGAGGGCACAGAGGGAAAGGGAAGGATCGAGCAGTCATGGTTCTGAGTCTCCGATGCTTCTTGCTTATCAGTCAGCCAAAGGCACAGAGTGCTGGGAGAATGCTCACTCACCAGCAAGTGAAATAAAAATGGGCAAGTTAATTCCCTAAAGTGTCTCCACTGCTCTTGTGAGGACAAAACACATGTGTACATATGAGCTACAAAATCAAAATGTGACTTCCACGATTCCTCATGCGAGTTAAATGCTCTTGTGTAGTTGAAACCAGCACTGCACATACAGTATGATTCATGCTCATCATTTAAAAGTTCAATTTTACTTGGACTCACACTAAAGAACTGAAAAACAGCACAGTGAGTCAGTAAACAGGCTGTGGATGAAAGGAAAGCTCTATTTTTCATATAATTTCATATTATTTTACTTTTTTCCTGCCTTTGGAACCAGGGCCCTACATTTTAACTTTGCACTAGGTTTTGTGCATACAGAGAAGGGTTTTGTCTGAAAGGCCCATCAAACTCATAGCAGAATATGATTTTGAGATACTTATTTGGGACTTCAAAGGTAAAGTGGAATTTATGGAGTTTCTAGAGAGAGAAAGAAGAGTTAATTTTCAGGAAATGAAGTGACCACGACCAGAACTGGTGGAGTCAGGTCGGGAGCAATGTGCCCCTTTAGTTGCTGGGCACTGGTGGGGGACTTGTCCAGGTCCTCACTCGTGGTGGCAGGCCTGAGCTATTGAAGCAACCCAAGCTCATGTCATATCTCCCTGTGGTCTAGAAGCCAAAGGAGAGGGAAGGGACAGTGGCTGGGACCTGGGCTGGGCTGGGCACACCGGGCTCCTTGGGGCCCTCCCAGGGTGTCTCTGCAGAGCTGGCCCTGGAGCCAAGCCAGCTTCCTGGAATCTTCTGAGACACAGCCTGGCTGGGCCTGCGTGGCAGGTTGGTGGGCAGCAGTGTGCAAAGACATGCTGGAACACAGTGTCCCCGTGACAGCACTGCCCCTGGGCCTGGGCTCTGCAGCCACGTAGGAAGTCCAGGAGGCCGAAGAGGCTGGGAGGCCAGGCTGGTACGCCACACGCCAGACACACGCAGACACACAGACAGGTAGACACATAGACGCACGCCTACGTAGAGACACAGACACACAAACAGGCTCATGGACATAGACACAGACACACAGAGACACACAACAATTAAAATTTTCTTTGGCTTTGGACATCCACCCAAGGGACAATAGAGCACAGAAGCTTACCTGTGGGGACCTCCTGGTTCCTTACCCAGTGGACCAGGCTCTGAGGCTTGGATTGTGGGGAGCCTGGTCACCCAGTCTCACAACCACAGGGGAGGCCCCACTGCACGGCAGGCAGAAGCTGTGAGGGTCCACGTTGGCTAGAGTGGAAGGGTACCTCGACTCCCGTTAGGAGCAGCCCACTTTGATTTGCACATATTGTGTTCCTACAAGTAAGATGTCAGTAGGATACATAGGAAAACATCTGGTTCTACCTTTGACAGTTGCCTTTCTCTCTTACTGATTTCTTCATTCTTAGGAATAACATTCTACCTTCTACAAAAACCTCTTGTTTTTTCAGTTCACTGAATCTTTCTTCAATCTTATCTGTTTTCCTAGAGAGCTCATTGATGGAGCTTTTATTAACAATCATCTTCTAAATTTCAGAGTTCTACAGATATTTTTTGAAACAGTCTCTTTTTATTTCATAGTTTGTCATCGTTAATTTCTTGATCATGTTTCTCACAATCACCTCTGAAGCTGTAATCCACATGTTAGCTGTTCCATTGATCAAGAAGCATTAGGCTTGCTGAATTTGAATGTCGTTTTCCACAGCATTCATTTTGCTCAAACGTTGGCGGCTTTTACCTATCTGCTGTCATATTTCTGTTTGGAAATCCCTGATCAGCCCTGTTTCTCTCTGTCCTAGTTTTTTCATTTGTAAAATAAGGGATCCAAGTAGATGAGTGGTTTTCAATTCTTTTGAGTTTGGGTGAATATTGTCAAATGAAAATTCATACTGTGAGATCTCTCCTCCTAAATATTTATTTTGGCATGGTTCTAGAAATGGAGGAGTCTTCATGGCCGATAGACTCACGGTGACTCACTTGCCATCCCACTCATCAAGAGGAACAGAACCCTCATTAACAGTTTCCAGATAGAGTCTTAAAAAAGAAAACTTATACACACAAAAATCATGTTGCAAGTCACGAGGGAGTGCAGGACTACATTTATTTCATTTAAGTGGACCTACTGATTTCAAAGGAGCCATTTCCAGAAAAGACTGGGCTGAGATCCATTGTTGGCCACTGTGTATAATATAAAAGTAGATGCTATAAATTCATGGCATTCTGCCCATCATAAAAAAGAGGAAAAATGCATTTTCTGTTAGACCTCAAGACTGCTCTTTCCCAACCATGGGCAGAGCAAACATCAGGTGAGCAGATGGCTTTGTGACAGGGAGGACAGTTTCTGATCCAGAAATAGGTCAGCGCACCAATGGGAAAATACCTGTTGTTTTAAAAACAGGTGTGTGTGTGTGTGTGTGTGTGTGTGTGTGTGTGTGTTTCCTAGAGTGTATTTGAGATTCGGCAAAGAAAGGAGGAAGTAGGAGTTTTGAATTGGTTTGTCCTCTTTTATCTGGGGAGGAGAATATTTGCTTAAGTGGTTTTGCCAGGCTAATTGAATTCTTTCTTTGGAGGAAGACAGTTTTTGACTGAATCAAACGAATAAAAATGATTTTAAGATGCTGCACTCACAACGTTTAGCAAGAGGGTAACCTGCTGCTGCCTGGCTCTGGGAGGCTCCACCCTCCTCGCCCTGCCTGTGTCCACCGCCACACTCTGGCCCCTCCGTCCTTTTGAGTGCACTCTGGAAGAATGCCCGGGTCCCTGGTTTCAAGTGTGAACATGCCTCACTGTCTGGGATAGTCTGGACACTTTGTCTTGACAGACACCACCACCAAGTGGTTCCTGTTTTCCCTCCTGCTGCATCCCTACGACCAGGGCCCGTGGTGGCAACTGCTTGGTGGTCCCTTCTAGTGCAGTGCTGGTGGCCTCCATCCCAGGCTCCTGCCTCCAATCACTGCACAGTCCTTAAAGGCCTAGGGAAGGCAGCATGGACCAGAGCAGAGAGCAGAGACAGGAAGGCCAAGGATGGAGGACAGAGTGTTGCAGGTGGCCTCTGCCTTCATGAGGCCCACCCCACAGCACAGTTGCTTTTGGGCTATTTTTAAATATAAGATACACACACACACACACACACACACACAGCACAACACATGTATACACACATACACATGAAAACATATACTACAGTTTGGATCTAAAATGTCCCTTAAAGACTCATGTATCAAAGGCTTGTGCCCCAGAAGGGCACTATGAAGAGATGGTGGAAATGTCAGGAGAGGGGACCCAGCAGGAGGTTTTAGGAAATCATGGAGGAGCCTTGAAGGAGACAGTGGGAGGCCATCCCTTCTCTCCTCCTCTTGCCTTTTCAATCCCAGTTAGGAGGTGAACATCTTTGCTCCACCATGCTCTCCTTCCATGAAGCCTTGCTAGACCCAAAAAGCAATGGGATCAGCCAATCAGGGACAAAAACCTCAAAAACTGTGAACCAAATGAATTTTTTCTCTTTATAAGCTGGTATTTCAGGTATTTGTTATAGTAACGGAAAGCTGACTGACACACATACATACATATATATTTGCACACACATACAAGCATACAAATACAGAAACATATCCATATTGTACACAGCACATACACTATATATATATACACACACATATGCATGCACTCATATGTACATATGCATACATACACACCTTATACACAAAAATATTAATACATATACACTTGCATGAGCATACATGCAAGCAGACACATATGCACACGTATACATACAGGCACACATGCACACACACATCAACACAAATGAACATAAAAGTAGCACATCTCCTAAGCATGTGGGTTGTTAAATCTTTATAAATGGAGCACATCCATGTGGCCTCATGTCCCTTCCTGACCCCTGATTGATCACCATCCTGACTGCTCATGCAACAGCACGTTCTGCTACGTTCTCTATTTTGTCTAAATGGAAACACAGTCTGTACTCTTCTATCTAGGAACTTTCATTCAAAGAACGTAGGCAAGAGACTCACACGTTTTGTCAGGGAACAGTGGGTCATGTCCTCTCATGTCCACTCACTGCATTCATCCTGGGGGAATAGATCCCAGTTTTGTTTTGCGTCCCACCGCTGATGGCCAGCCTCTGGTTCTCTGTGCTCATTCCCACAAGCTGGCCAGAGGCTTCAATACTTTAAAGTTGCTGCTGGGTTAAAACAGATGATGTGGCCTGAATCTTTGGGAAGGATGGGCAAGGGGAAATGTTGTTCAAAGAATACACAGTTTCAGTCAGACAAGAGCAGCTTCCGTGAACTCCCACACAGCATGGAGATGTACCTGATGATCGTATATTTCAAAGCTGTTTTTTTTTAAGTTGACTAAATATTCTCCCCACAAACAAATGATAAGCATGTGATGGACATGCTCATTAATTTGATTTAATCATACCACAATGTGTACATACATTAAAACATCACACTGTATCCCACGAATCTACACAATTATTATTAGTCAATTAATGGAATTTTAAAATGACAGAGTAAAACCAGACTTTACACTAGAAAAGAAAAAAGAAAAGAAACAAAACAGACCCAGCCCTTTCCTGTGTACATCTCGACTGGGTTCCCCCTGCAGCCTAGGGGCTGAGAGCCATTTCTAGACCCCAGGGCAATGGCTCTTTCCCTTTCTCTGAGGGTGGGCAGTGTGGACAGAGTTCCCAAAGACGTTAAAATACAGACAGCTGGTTGTGCGTGGGAACTTGCTAGCTTACCCCCACCCTGGGTTTGTGGGAAGATCTTAGATGAGAAGGGGTGGGCAGAAGGAGAGAGGAGGGGCAGGTGACCCCAGTCACGCAGAACAATTTTCTGGAATACCTGGCTGTGGTTTCCACAGGTGTTTCTCCCATCGAGAAGATTCTGGAAGGCACACCAGACCACTCTAACTTGTCCTGGTACAGAAAGTCGGAGTTGGTTTCATTCTGTCTTCTAAAAAGTTCCCTTGGATTGGGGGAGGTGGGAGTCGGCCCTGGGAACAAAGTAATGCCAGAAACCTCAGAGAGACTTCAAACCACTGGAGGGAGAACAGGAACATGCTGCCCAAAGCCTCTGACCAGAAACCGGATTTCCTTATCCACACCAAACCTGAATGACTGTAAACCATAGAGACCTTCGGGACCGGGCAATTCACAGGCCTTGAGGTTTGCATTTTTGGCTTTGGGTTGATAAAACCATGATATTACTGCTTTTATTGAACATGTATTAACTCCATGGTATTATCTAGTATTTGCAAGCTCCAGAGCAAACCTTTCCTAAAGAGAGCATGGTTTGGTTAATGACTTAACTAAGTATAAAAGTAAATAGATTTGTTGAACGAGGGAGGTGGGTTATGTTCCCAGATTCATCTGGACCCCAGGATAAAATTTGATTGGATTTCAAGACACAAGCCACTACCATATCTGAAGGGAAACTGCCTTGGAGTCCCCAAAGCACTGACTTATTGTGGTTCCCATTGTCAGGTCCTGTCTGGGTTCCTGGAAATGCCATCTCCCAGGACTATGTAAGAGAGAGAGAGTAGGGGGGGAGAAGGAAATTTGACTTTTTTTTTTCCTGATTTCCACACCAAAACAGATATCTAAGGAAAGGTGGCAATACTGAAGAAAGAGTGCAGAGAAATCTCTTTCCTTCTAACCTAAAGTATTATTCCATTTTCTATTGCTATAACAAAATATCTCAGACCGAGACTGTTATAAAGGAAAAAAGGTCTATTTAGCTCATAGTTTTGAAGACTGAAACTTCAAACAGCATCGTGCTGAGTCACAGCATGGCTAGGGCATGATGGTGGAAAACTATCTAAGGAGAAGAGGTCACATGATGAGATGGGAAGCCAGAGAAAAGGGAAGGGTTGACCTTGTTCTTTGATAACAACCCACCATCAAGAATTAACCAGGGTCAAATATGAAGTAAATTAAAATAAAATGAAAGAAAAAATATCATGATACCACTAAAAAGGCAAAGTCCTAGGAATAAATTTAACAAGAAATATGAACATGCGATAAGAAAAAAAAATTAAATCCTCAGTGTGGACAGAAAAAAAGATTTGAGTATATAAAAAGCTGTCTTTTCTCCAACAAAAATCATAGTATTGCAAAATTGGCAATTCTTCTCATATTCCCTAAATCTGAATCAGAGCACTAATAAAATCTAGAAATATGTGCTTGTAAATGGAATTAAGGAAAGTCTGAACAAGAAAAGAAATGGGAAAGCACTTATCAAATAGGTACCAAATTTATCACAGAGTGGGCAATGTGGTAGGTGGCCTATAGTATGTCCCACAGGCAAAGTATGGATTCTACAATTGTGGAGCATTTTTTTTTAATTATATGGTCCAACGTGGCACATAAAGCCTAAAATACTTACTCTCTGCTCCTTTCTGGAAAGAGTCTGTTCTAGAGCATCTTCCTTTATAACCATATGATAAAGGAACAGAGTTATACATAACTAAAGGAATAGTAGGTGGTACAGAAATGAGCAGGATCAACACAGGCAGGGGCCTTGGTTAATTTTCATTCCAAATCACCAGGGAAGCATGAAGTAGCTATGTCTGCTTTGGACTCACCTGGAAATCCCTAAGGAGCAGAAAAAACAAATTGATTAATGATTGCACATTGTACCCATGTACAGAAATAATTCCTGCTCTACTCCCAACTTTGGAGGGGCAAAGTCTCCTCTTAACTACACAGATAACCACCCGTTATCCAAACCAGAAAAGATTTTAGAATGTTTAAGACAATAATTTCTTTAATATACAATGGCTTCTACAAATAAACAGAGTTTCTCAATAGAAAATAATCTAACCACACAGTGATGAAGCAAAAATGGCCAAGGAATGTGTTTGATCTTGGGTACAATTAAAGAAAGAAAGATCAAATTGTGAATATGTTTTTTTTTCCTTTATCAAAATGACCAAAAAATGGTGCTACCTGGCATATGCCAGTGAAGGCTTTCTGATGAACTGATGGTACCCCTGAAATCCAAGGGGTATCTGCAAGGATGTCTGAAGGAGTTACTTGGCAGAGGGTGAGAGCATCCCAGAGAGAACTGTTTGCCCCAATTCCTGGACTGAGGGTGGTGAGGGGCTTCCCTGTTTGAGAAACTGAAGGGCTTTGTGTCTATATTTGATGACATAAGTTAGATGCAAGGCAGGTCCTGGGCACAGAGGTAGGAATTTTGCCTTTGTCCCCCAAACCTTGCAAAGTACGTAAAAGGGGCCAGCAACATGACCAGAAGTGTCCTTGAACCAGTCTGCCTGACTGCTGGGAGGAAAGCCAGTGAGGGACTGGGTGGGTGAAGGGAAGTGTAACACAGGCTCATGTGATCCCCCTTCTCCAGATTCTAAGAGCACCTACATCCTGTGCCACTGTGAAGATTAAATATATTGATCTACTTGAAAGGTGTATCTCAATACACAACCCACAGGAAATGCTCAATACCTGCTCGCTATTGTCAGGTCTTTTCATGTATGTCCTAGGCAGAGCTCTCCAAACACATTAAATGCAAAGGGTAAGCTGCAGAGTAGTATGCTGTCTAAAACCTCATTTGTGCAAAAATAAAATAAAACAAAAGTATGTTTATAACTGTATATGCAAAAATATTTCTTGAGCAGTACGTCAAGGAGATGCCTGAGTGTTTGTGTTGATTGCAGCACTATTGGAAAAGACAAGATATGAAATCAACCTATATGTCCATCAACAGTTGGTTGGATAAGTAGAATGTGGAATGCATACACTATGGGATATTATTTATCCATGAAAAAGAGTGAAATCCTGTTATTTGCAGAACTGTGGATGAACCCAGGAAACTGTGTTAGGTGAAATAAGCTAGCTCAGAAAGACAAATACCACATGTTCTCATTCATATGTGGAAGTTAAAAATTATCTGACCCCATAGAAGTAGAGTGTAGAATAGTAGATAGGGGGCTTAGGGAGAGTAGGCAGAAGGGGGTTTAAACAGGAGCAAAATTCATTTGGATAAAAGGAATACATTATAGTGGTCTATGGTACAATAGAGTAACTACAGTTAATAATAATTGTATTAGATATTTTGAAATGGCTTGAAGAGGGGATTTTGCATGTTCCCAGAACAAAGAAATAAATGATAAATATTTGAGATGACAAAAATCCTAATTACCTTGATTAATGATTGCACATTGAACACATGTATAGAAATAATCACAATGTATTCCACAAATGTATATAATTATTATGTTTCAATTAAACACAACTTTTAAATGTAAAAACATGTATCCTGGATGGATACCCCTTGGTCAATAGGGGAAGTGGTCTGGGGCAAAGGGAGTTTATGTTATCTTTTCACATTTTAAAACATGAAAATAACAGCATTTATTGCAATAAGTTTGGGGAGCATAGACAATTGTTGTGGCTGAATGAGAAACTTGTTTAGCACTCAAAGTAAGTCCTTTAACAAAAGGAAAGAAGGCTATAAAGTAAAAAATCTGTGGGCTGACTTTGGTTTCCAGGAAGGAAATAATCTAACATGGGGGAGAGGAGAAAGGAACTTGTCAGTCAGCTTTGCAGCACTGAGACCCAAAATACCTGATGGGAACAACTAAGAGAAGGAAAAAATTATTTTAGCTCATGGTTTCAGTCCAAGATTGGGGGGCTCCAAGGAAGAACCATCATGGCAGAAGGGCATAGCTAAATATAGCTGCTCATCTCATGGCAGCAGGGAAGGAGGGGTGGGGAGAGAGAGAGAGAGAGAGAGAGAGAGAGAGAGAGAGAGAGAGAGAGAGAGAGAGAAACCAGGGACAGAATATACTCCCCAAGGGCATATATACTTCCTCTAGTAAGACCCTGCTTCCTCTAGCCGTACCCTATTTGCATACAGTTACTACCCAGAAGTTCATTCAGTTATTAATGTATTAATTCATCAATGGATAAATCCACTGATGAGTGCAGAGTCCTGATCATTGCCTGAAACCCCCACCTCTAGATCTTGCTATGTCGGGGATCATGCTTTCAAATCATGAGCTTTTAAGGACATTTCAGATGCAAAGCATCACAGGAAGGCTGCATTTCAGGAGCAGAACAATAAATCTGATTTTGACTAATGTTCACTTTCCTCAAAAATTTTTTTAAGCCAATGAAGAAACTCCCCATCACTAAGAATGTTCTTAACATTTAGCTCTGGAGCGTCCCATTTATTGGGTTCTGTTGTACATAAAGACTTTGCAGCTCATGTGTTATGCACCTCTCTGACAAGAGTTTTCCACATTGTTTATGCTCAGAAGATTTTGTCCCGTGTGCATAGGGTATTTCAGGAATATCTCATCTCAACTGAGAGCTAGGGAGAGCAGAGATCCCATCAATGCCCACCTGCTACTTACTCAATCGAAAAATTGTACTCCAACTCCAGTTCTTGGCCCCATGCAGCCACTGCCAGGAAATTGGAACCCCTGCTAATGCTGCTGCAGAACACCAGGGCCTCTCACAAGGCCTCCTGGTGGAAAGAGTAAGCACAGCAAAACACAGGCCCTGCTACCCTCTGCCCTGCAAACCATAAGTACATGCACCTTGCAGACCTGAAATTAAATGATGAGCAGAATCTAGTTGCAAGGCAATTTGGGGAATAACATTCTTAGCTTCCCAGCTTCTGTACACTGAAAGAACAGAAAGCATATAGGGTTCTCATTTGCCAAAACCTAACAACTCAGGGTGCAGATGCACTGATTTTAAAAAAAGAATCAAAATTACTGTTGATTGGATGGGCGGTAGTCTGTGCACATTCTGAGTCTCGTGGGACCACACCTGTCTCTCCCTTTTGCAAGAGCATCCCTCTCTGATACCCAGCAGTAGTAGCCTATGCCAGTGGTTTTATGAAGAACAATGAGGTCAAGAAAGAATCATTTCTCTCAGAAACATCTTTGATAATAGGTAACAACAGGATCTGCCAGTGAATATTAGGGGCTAGAACAAAAGGTTGCCCCCATCACAAGGCAGTGAGAAGGCAGCCCTGCTAATTCACATGTAGACCTATGCCAATGGACATCCTTCATCTCATTTAACCTGCCAGAGATCTGAGATCTGAGGTAGAAGTGGCTTTGTTGATACCAAGGATAAAATGAGTCCATGTAACAGACGATTTTAGAACAGGTGATCCATGTACAAGCAATTTTTAAGTAAATGAATGATCTGAAATAATTCAGGATAAATAATTCAGGGTCAGCATGAAATGGGAAGCCCTTGGGCTGTAGGAAGGGGCAGCTAGATGCTGCTGCTCTTTGGGAAGTACCTAGTGGGGCACCCACAGGACTCAACCTCCCCAAGCTCCCATCTCTGCAGAGATCAGGGGGTGGAAAGCCGCCCTTCAGCATGTACAGAGCTGCTAAAATAACAGTACCTTTACTAGTGTTATCACGGAAGCTCAGTAGGGCTGATATTAATGGTCCCTGTGCCATATCTTTAGTTGCGATCATCAGGATTTGAGGACCCCATTTTTTTTCAGTGCACAAGACTTCAGAGGAGACTGTGAGGAACATTTGATATCAATGTTAAGCTTATGGTACTGAGAAAACTGTGTCCCAGAGAACAGCACCTGCATTTCAGTGGATGGAGACTTTCTGTCAACCAAGATTGTCACTGTTCAGTTAGTAGATAATTTTGGTTCAGAGATTTTGCTCTGTGGCTAATGAAGGGAATGTGATAAGTGGCATTTAGGACACGTGCCACTTAGTAATTTACTGTTAGGAATGCCCCTCTTATTGGCATCTCTGACACTGCACAGACCTATTGCTCTTTCTATTCCCCATTTAGTTCTCTAATGCCATGTCCTTTCAGAAAGCATTGCCCCTAGAAAAACTGAGGCCCTGCAAGGGGTGGAGGACAACTAGACCTGCTTCCTACCCAGAGACACTGTCAGTCCAGTGGGACAACAAGACTTCAAAAGATCAAAGATGAGCACTGAATTCCTGCCGAAGTCAGAGAAGATGCTGTCGAGGTGAATGCTTTTCATCCAGAACATGGAAGGTAGCAATGGCTGGAGACTGCAGGGAAGGAATTTCTAACCCAAAGGGGCTGAGTCCATCAGCTGTTAAAGGTCACACTGCTGTAACCCACAGTCATTTCCTTGGAGATGGACTTCTCCCCGTCATCGACTGCCCACAGAGGACTGGCTGGGCTTCCCCTGGTGGAGTGGTGTACAGCATGCCCAGGGGAGGGCATTACATGCCGAGACAGAGACAGCAGAGTTTTGTGCATGCTTGTATATTTGCATCTGTGCTTGCAGATGGGTTGTGCCATCAGGGAACAAAGGTAATGAGAAAAGAAGTAAACATTTATTTGGCTTTTCCATGTCTTGCTCTCTTACTCAACACCAAGATGGTGGCTGTAAGAATTTGAGGTGTTCATCTTCATGGAGGACTTTAGAATTTTAGCAGTCTGGTAAGCACTCCAGAAAAGCTAAGTCTGATGGATGATGAAAAGCACCACCATGTACCTTTCCACAAAATAAACATGGAGAGACAATGAGGCCAGACGGGGAGGCTTCGTACTGACCCTGAGACCGGCATGGTTTCATCTCAAAGGTTTGTCTGCTGAGTCTACCCGAGATCTGCCTCCACATCATCCATGGCCACAGGAGCCCTGGGGAGGTGACCCAAGACAGCAGGCGCAAGGAAAGTGAGAGCTCTCAGGTCTTGGAAGGCTAAGAATTATACAGGTACCAGTGCACCTTAATCAGGAATCAGGCCATTACATTTCTATGGTGTTTTCTACATCTGGATTGTGAAACTAAATTTATTGCAATGTAGGTTTTCTAGAAAGCAATGAATGATTGGGCCCACTTACTGAACACTAACTTGATGTCTTCTCTAGAGCCCCAGGGTAAGCCAGTGTCTCAGCTTAGTCACCTCTTACAGTAGGAGCTGAAAGAGCTCCAGAGCAGACAGTCTACCTGGGCAACGTCAGCGAAGCCCAAGTGTGAGAGGGAAGGTGCGGCAGAGAAGGAAAAGAATCCACAGACCGTGAAATGAGGAACAGTCACTGCTGGAAAATCAGGCTCAGTCCCTGGGACCCTCTGAGAGAGGAATCAGAACTTTCCTTCCAACCATCTTGCTATAGGAAGCCATCCTGGAGTCATTTACTCATCCCCATTACTGATGAGTTGAGGTTACCAATATCTAGCACGTCCAGGTTGCCCTGTAGATACACTGAGGAAGCCCTGAGGTACCAGAGAAAGCTCCTGAGCAATGAGGAAGAGCCAACTACAGGTGCCCACGGGATACAAGGAGCCATTGCTCAGGTTGCAAGTTGGCTCAGAGGTGGGTTTTGATAGATTCAATATGACCCTGTGTTCTCTGCTACAACTCCATTGAGAAGTGGAATGCAGTTACCTACTCCCTGAATTCCTTACCTATAAAATGTGATATAATGTTCTGGGACTTCTGAGCCTAAATCTTAAGAAGACTCACAGTTTCTCCCCAGACCTCTTGGAGTACCTGCTCTCATCCTCAAGCAGCTACAGATGGGTTTGATGATCTTGAGACTGCCATTCTGTGAGGAAGCCCAAGCAACCCATGGAAGGACTGTGTGAAGAGACCAAGAGGGGCTGGGGATGTGGCTCAAGTGGTAGCGCGCTCGCCTGGCATGCGTGCGGCCCAGGTTCGATCCTCAGCACCACATACAAACAAAGATGTTGTGTCCGCCAAAAACTAAAAAATAAATATTAAAAAATTCTCTCTCTCTCTCTCCTCTCTCATTCTCTCTTTAAAAAAAAAAAGAGACCAAGAGAAAGAGATTTATAGTTTGCATTATTCCTGTTAAGACCTCAGACATGGAGCCAAGATGAGGCATTTCAGATGTGCCTGTCTAAATTTCTGCCCCACGGAATCAAAAGCCATAATAATAACACAAGTTTGTTTTAGCCGCTAAGTTTTGAGGAACCTTGTAGTAATGAAATACTAGACATGGACAGCGGGTCATTTTCTGTACTCAGGAGCTGGGAGAAACACCAGGGATGGTCAGACCCAATTTCATTATTTCAGAGTGAGGAAATTAAGGTCCAGAGATACAAGTCTGGGGTTCTCTTGAAGCTGGGTGGCAGCTCCCAGAACACAGGGCAGGAGGGTGATGCCGTGCCTAGGACAGTTACCAGTCTCCAGCAGGGCCCATGAACAGATTTGTGCTCAAAAGTGGGAGGAACTAAAGGATCCCTGGAGCCCTTTACAAATGCCCTGAAAACCAAGTCCTTCTCTTCCTGGTTGGTGCCCAAACCATCCTGTGATGTGGTGGGGAAAGATTTGAACATCTACCCAAAGGGGAAGAAAGAAAGGACAGAGGCCATCAAATGTGTGTCTCTCTGTGCTCAGTGTGTGAGACCTTAGCTCCTCACCTCCTGGCAGCTAATGAGGAGAGCACCCTATCAGGCCTCCTTCCAGACCTGCTGACCCCTGACTCTAGGGTGAGGCTATCTTCTCACCACACCAGTAATTCCAAAGCTCACCAATGTCTTGTGAACCCTGATGGAGTAGAAACACAGAGATAATAAGATGTCAGAGCCTGATTGAGTATTATCTCAGCCCTAGAGACTGAGCCACCAGCACTCATCCTCTGAGTAAATAAGTGCCCCCTCCCCCATGCAGGGTTCTATAACAACTGCAGGAAATGGGGCTGGTTACGATGGCACTGTCTGGCTCAGGGTATCCTGGGGATGGAGAGAATCTTGGGCGAGTGGTTGGAGGCACTTCTGTGAGCTGAGACATCTCATGGGTCTCTGAGCTTTGGAGGTGTAGTGAGGGGAAAGGCCACCCAGGGACCCTGCAGCCTTATGAGAGTGCAGAGGGGAAGGGGAAGAGGACACCATGCCACTGCTGGGGACATTGAGCCTGGTGTCACATGGTCATGCCCTTGCCTTGGTGATCAGACTCAGGGGTTAGTGGAGGAAGGAAAGGCTCTTCCAAAACTTGATGTCCTTGATGTCCTTGTGCCAGGGCAAACCAATCACAGGTCCTGTCAGAAACCAAACCACATAGAGATGTATTAGTCCAATTTTTGATGCTCTAATGAGATACCTAAAGGTGAGTGCTTATAGAGAAAGTAAGTTTATTTGGCTCACAGCTTTGAAGGTTCAAGGGCATGGCACAGGTACCTGCTTGGCTCTGGTGAAGATCTCTTGGCAGGTGGCATCACAAGGGTAGGAGCACACACAGAAGGAAGAGTCACATGGTGAGACAGGAAGACGGAGACCCAGGGGGAACCCTGTCCAGCCCTTCTGAGGACACACCCCCAGTGACCTGATGACTCCCCTAGACTCCACCTCTTCAAGATCACATCACCTCTTAACAGCATCACATTGAGGACCACACTGGCAGCTCATGAACCTTTGGGAACACTCTTACACTATATTCAAACCACAGTAGGGGTAATAGTCTCACTATGAGTGTAAACAATAGGTACTAGGTTATTGTCCATGGCCATTGGGGCAGTGCTAGGCTGGATTAAGCAGAGTCCTATGGGCTGAGCTGTGACCCCTCAACCCTGCCAAAAAACAACATATGCTGAATACCTGTCTCCCAGTATCTCTGAATGTGATTGCATTTGGACATAGGTCCTTTAAGTAGCTGATTAAATTAAAATGAGATCATTAGCAGGGACCCTAATCCAGCCAACATGACTGATACCTTCACAGAAGGAAATGTCTGTGAAGGAACAACCCCAGAAGGAAGATGTGAAGAAAGACAGAAAAGATGCCATCTCTGATTCAAGGAGAGACACCTCCGAAGAATCCAACTCTTGATTCAGGTTTTTAGCCTCCAAGACAGCAAGGAAATACGTTTCTAGAGTTGACACTGCTTAGTTTGTGGGACTTTGTTATGGCAGCCCAAGCAAACCATAACACAAAATGAGCACCCTGTCACCTTACAGTGAATTCCCACATACAAAATAATGTACCAAGAGGGAACTTCTGAGTTAAATGGCATTTACAGAGCAGAAGAAAGATGTTACCAATCCCTTCATAGGAACCAAGCCAGAGGCACAGAACCACTTAGTACCAACTTGGAGGCCATGTGGGTCACTCTGGCAGTTGCACCTCATTGCCTCATTTCTGACAGCAAATTCAACTGTGTAACTAAATAAAGATGGCAAGGCCACTGGATCAGAAAGCTTACACTTAAAAATCATGAATATATTTGGCATGAACATTAAGGCTTCATACAGATGATATTGAGTGCTTGATCTGATTGTTCTCCGAGGTCCCACCTAGCACAGGCATTCCATAATGGAACTCAAGGCACCAATTAGACTTTGCTTGTTCCTTGATGCAGTTTTCTAAGGCTGTTAGGGTGAGCACGGCCAGGGCCCAAGCATAGGTTGGTTGGCAGAGTGCAACTGATTGCCATTTAAGCTCAGGTGTCCGGGCAAGAGTTCCATTTTGCTAAAATCGACCCCTTCTGGCATTGTGCCCTGGGGCAACATAACTCCTGACTTCCCCTGTGGAGAGCAAGGCTAATGACATTGCTAGAAAGAAAATTACCCTATGACCACCTGATAAGAAGTAGTATGGACTCTCATTACTTTGCCCTAAACTATTTCTGAATTTTTAGAACACACAGACCAGCAGCATCAGAGGCTCCTGGCTTTGGTATCATAAAACTGATTTTCAAGAGGATAAAATAATTTACATTAAATCACAAAACTGACATCTAATCTGTAAACATATTTGAAACTTTGGAAACATCAGAGCTAACCAGGAATGAACTTGCAGTCACGTACATGCCTGTGTGTGGATCGTGTGTGAGCGCATTCTCAGATGAGGGTTCACAGCTACGAGCTGTCCCCATGTGGGCCTGTCTGGATGGTTCATCATGAATGCAGTCATTCCATGCACAGAAATATGATGAGTTCATCATGTGGGCGTGTGCACAATGAGCCAAAGAGGTGCCAAGCCTGGGTGGGCAGTAACTTTTCAATGACAGATGCCACAGGGAAACAGTGGGCAGATGTTGGGTCAGCATGGTGTGCCTGCCTCTGTCCTGGCCATGATGTAGCCCAGAGCAAGTTATTTCCAATGTGTGTTGCCCAAAGATGTGAAGGAAAGCTAGGGGAAAAAAAACACGGGTTCAATCTATACAAAAACAAAGTGCAAAAGTTGTAAAAAGGTCTATGGCAACCCAGGTAATTTAAAGACCTGTGCTTAAGTGTATTAAGGACATTCATGAGACACCAGTTGGTGTCAGCATCAGACTCAAATATCACATTACATTATCTCAAATATCACAAGGCAGGAGCTAGAGCCCATTTCACAGATGAGGAACCTGAGACTTTGCTTACATGCTTCTCCCAAGGAGCCAGCACAGGACACAGGGGCTCTGGTAGGGATAAATCACCACAGGAAAATAACTCCTATCCCCTTTCAATGAGGGATTACAATGTCCTTTGTCTTCTAGAGAATGTGGCAGCCAGTCTCCAAGATCCTTGCCTCCTGGTATTCAATGCTTCCCCTCTGAACCAAGGCTGGTCTCTTGAGGCTAATGGTACATGATAGAAGTAGAGTGTGAGTAACTTTCAAGACTGGGTCATAAAAGGTATTGCAGCCTTCACCTTTGTCTCTTGGATCACTTACTGTGGTGGAACTGGCTGCCAAGTGTAGAGGTCACTCAAGTAGCTCTGTGGAGGAACCACAGGAAGAGAAGCTGAAAGCCTCAGCCAACAGTGAGCCGCATGAGCAAGTCACCATTGAAGTAGATTCTCAGTCCTACCTGAGTCTTTTTTTTGGGGGGATGGGGTGGTGATGAGGATTGAACCCATGGTTTGTGCATGCAAGGCAGGCACTCTACCAACTGAGCCATATCCCCAGCCCCCTAGCTGAGTCTTTTGATGAGCCCCTGCCCAAGTGAATACCTGACTACAATTTCATGAGCAAGATTCCAAGCCAGAAACACCTAGCCAAGCTACTCCCAAATTCCTGACCCACAAAAACCACATGTTGGTGATTTTTGCACAGTAGCAGATCATTAATACTCATAGGAACCTCTTTACCCTTAATTTGCAAATATCAAATGCTATGATGTTAAGCTTTGGCACTATCCCTGCCGATAAAAGTAAGTGGTAAGAAAATGGCATTGCTTGCTCTACCAGTCAATTACAGAGAAGCTTAGCAGCTCTAAATTTGTGGTACAACCATCCTACAGGATTTAACAAACCTGTAGGTAGGAACTACAGGAGTCCAATGTGTTCTCTTAGCCCTCTATACATCATTAGAAAGACTATCTTGTTAAGGTTTGAATGTGTCCACCAAATTTCATGTGTTGGAAACAACATTCCCAATGCAACAGTGGAAAATGTGGCTTAATAAGAGATGACTGTGGGCCACGGCCCTCATGCATAGATTAAAGTCATTATCATGGGAGGGGATTAATTATCTTAGAGTTATTATAAATTTGCCCCTCTCACCTCTCTCCCTCTGTCCCTTCCCACACTCCCCTTGCCCTTCTGCCTTCCTCCATGGGATGAGAGAGTATGGAAGCCCTTCCCAGATGCTGGTGCCATGCTCTTGGACTTCCCAGTGTCCAGAACTGTGAGCCAAATAAATTGTGTGCATTATAAGTTACCGATCTCAGGTATTCTGCTTCAGCAGCAGAAAATTACCAGACAATCTTCAATTTTTCTCTTACAGCTGAAAATATATACCCCCACAGAATCTGCTGGAAGTCTTCTTAAACTTCCCACTTCAGTATGATTTTATCCATCTCAGTAGCACCTCCATCTCTCATGTGGACAACTACAACAACCTCTTGCATGGTGCCCAGGCTTCCTCTTTTCCTGTCCTGTAGCCATTCTTCACACAGCAGCTAGCAAGGCTGGTAACAAAAATCTCACCCCAGCCCTCCCTGCCTTCGGGTGTCCCTGCAGCATCCTGTTACCCTGGAGGAGGAAGTCCACCAAACTGTCCTGATCTTCAAAATTCAGAGAAGACTGTCCTGCTTCTGAACGTTTGCATTGCCAGGCCTTCTTTCTGGAACATTCTTTCTGTGGATGTTCATTGCCTTTTTCACGTCTGCTCACCCCATTGTTACCTGGCCATTTGGCTTAAATTGCTACATAGTCACACCACCGTTCTCCCTGCATTCATGGTCTTGATCTGCTTGGGCTGAAACAACAAATACATTGTGTAGCTTACACAACAGACATGTGTTTTTCTTTATGGTTCTGAAGACTGGAGTCCAAGATAAAGGTCTGATAAGGTTAGTTCCTGCTAGGGCTCTGTTCCTGGCTTGCAGACAGCTGTCTTCTCACGTCCTGACATTGGTGGATGAGGAGCTCCAGTGTCTCTTCCTCTTCTTAAAAGAATAATCCTGTCAATCAAAGCTTCAGCCTTATTGCTGCCCCCGCCCAACCCTTACCTCCAAATACAGTCAATTTGGGCTTAGGACTCCCGCATATGAATTTGGGGAAGGGGGACCAGCATTCTGGCCATAATACTTACCTTCTGTTTACCTTTCTTAATTTTAGCTGTTTTCTGTCTTATTCATTTAATGTACTTGCTTTACCCCAGTTCATTTCAGTATTCCTATTGCTCAAAACAGTGCCTGAAGCACATGATGCACAAATATTGGCTGAGCAGTAGTAGAGGTACATCTATGACAGAAAGAAGATCAACAAATACTGACCAAGTAGTAGTTGGTGTAATAATGCATCCATGGATATAGTAGATGGTCATTAAAGATGGGTTTAGTGAAAGGGCAATGTGTGTGTGACCCTGGAGAGATTAACATGTGACTTGGCTGTGAGGGATTGAGAAATAGCTTGTTCATGCAATGAGTTGGAGCATGCCGGGTGGGTGGAGGGGCTTTTGATATAGATTTGCATTTTCTCCTTGGTCTCGATACTGATTGAAACTTACCAAGCCAATGAAACATCTGATATTTGTGTGCTACTTACAATTTACGAAGAGTTCAAATATATCTCATTTGATCTTTACGATGTTCTATGAGATAGAGCAAGAATCAGCACCCCTTGTAGTGGGTGGCTACTGTTGCAGAGAAACTCATCTCCAAATTTACTAGAGGTTGAATATTGCTAATTCAAAAACCTATAAACCAAAATGTTTAAAAATCTGAAACTATTTGAGTGTTGATACAATACTTCAAGTGGAAAATTCCATACCAGGAAACTTTCGGATGTGAGGATAGAAAGGATAATAGAATGAAATGGATGTTATTGCTCTCTCTCTCTCTCTCTCTCTCTCTCTCTCTCTCTCTATATATATATATATATATATATATATATATATATATATATTTATATAACTACATGACCAATGTGATTCTATGATATGTACAATCAGAAAAATGAGAAATTATATTCTATGTATGATATATCAAAGGGCATGAATGCATTCTACTGTCATGTATAACTAATTAAAACAAATAAAAAATTTAAAAAATAAAGAGGAGGGTTTGCACACATACACATACACAAATGCCTATTATTTACACACACACATTCAGAAGAAAATGGATAGTATATATTACACAAAAGTAAAATGCACTGAAATAGAAAGTTTCAGTTGGTGACCAGAGGTCACCACGGTTCTAGAGTATCCCTTTAAGTATAAAGTGAAAATCAAAAGTTACCAGGGAAAGAAGACTACTCTGAAAAGGGATAGAGTCAGATTTCAAATGAGTGGTAAGAGAGATTATTTGTTGATATTATGTTTAGAATTAATATTTTGAAGTGTGATAAAATGATAACAAATAAAAATATTCCCAAACACTGATAATTATATCCACAGTAGAACTGTATAGGGATTTGTTAGATTCAGTAAGAATTAGAAGAGATTAGAGCTTGACTGGCCATATGGCACTGCCCATATGTGGCTCTAAATTACCTGAAATGTGGCTAGTCCAATTTGAAATGTTTAGTAAATGTAAAAGAGTCACAAGATTCAAAGATTTTGCCTGAGAAATAATGCAAAAAGTATCAAGAATGTTTATATTGAGTATATATTAAAATGATTATGTTTTGCATATAATGACCAAAGTGCAATGCATTATTAAAATGAACTTCACCTGTTTGTAGTAGAGAAATATAACCTTGGCCAAAGATAAGTTTGGCTTTTGTCTTTAATTTCTACGAGGTTACCTCTAAACCCTCCTAACCTCCTGCCTGATAGACTTTCTTTGTTTATCTGGAAATCTTGAATCATTGCAAACTCTCCAATAACATGATTGATTATGGGGCTTTGAGTCATATGTTATTAGTTGAAACTTGGGGGACATTGGAGTCTAAGATCTGCCACATGGGCAGCTACCCATGTCTATGTGACTGAGTTCCAATAAAATCTCTGGAAACCAAGTTAAAAAAAAAATGGTTAAGGAACACCCAAGTTGTAACTTCAAGCTCATTAGTTCAGGATTAGTTCATTCATTTATTTCAGGATTTAGCCGGTGGGCAGTTTGGGCCTGAACCATCTGGGGGTTTTTCTATGCTCCCTCACACCATGCCTCTCTGGAAAGCTGGGGGTTGGCTGGGTGGTGTGTTTGGGTGCACGGAGGCCTCTGCTCTCCTCTACACATGGTTCTCTCTCCAGGCAGACTAGCCCAGACTTGTTCTCAAGCAGAAACAAAGGAGCAAAAGCCAACAAAAGGCACAGCCTCTGAAGTCCCTGCTAAGAAGTAGCATGACTGTTTGTCTATAACATCCTTTATCCAGAGACAGCAGGGAGCCAGCCCAGCTCCAAAGGGAGTGAGGATGGAGATGAGATCTACCTCCCAATGGGAGGCACTGAAGAGAGACTGGGAGGGGTGTGCATACCAGAAGGGGTGGAAACTGGCTCCATTTTGGTCGTCTATCCCTCATACTTACATTCTATAGCAAAGTGGGGCTTGGAGAAAATTCATCTTGCTCAGAGACTTGAATTTGGCTTTTCTGCCCCCAACTTTCAGTAAGCATCTTTGAGTGAACAGGAAGCTCCCTGCTAATATTAGTCGCCTTCTCTTTCTTCAACAAGCTGCTGATCACTCAAAATTTTCCTCTCTGCCTCCTTGTGTGGGAACATTGAGCACCGCCCTGACCACATCCCGACAGAGAACTATTCCTCATTTAGTGAAATGATGTAGCTTGATTTCAACACTGATGCTGTGTATGGAGAGCGTTGCTTGGGCTTGAACACCATCCACCAACACACACGGTTCAGGCAGCATATTTGCTCTGTTTTGGGGCCCTTGATTGGCATCTTCTTAAGCCTCAAGAACTGTGTAGGTGGAGACAGTGAAAAATGCAAGGTCAGGTGGATTTAGAAATAGTGGGTAACAAACCAGAAAGTCCAGACCAGAGATGGTACAAACAGGAACAGAAAGAGCCATTAGAGGCTGAGTCACCTGCTGTGCTACTCCATTAGAAATTTCCAGTGTACTTAGGCAGCAAATCAGGTTCAACCAGATGCTAGAAGTGTGATTTTTAAGGTTCTCACATTAAATGATAAGTTGGTGAGGTGATAGTTATGCTAATTTTTTGATTTAATCTTTGACTATGTGTGAACATAATCAAAATGTTGTATTGTACCCCATAAACATACACAATTGTTATCTGCCCAATAAAGATCAGCTGTTCCTTTTCTTAAAGATCAGATGCCTTCTTTGGTTGAAATGAGAATTGGGGGTTGCCTTTCTCTGCTGTTTTCCAATGAGGGAGGGATTAAAATGGTATGCATCACATCCATGGAAAAATGACAGTTAAAAATCATCTTTAGCATGAATTTAAGTCAAATAGTGAATAAAAACAAGAGGACAATTAATTTTACCAAGTTCTTTCTCTCCTAGAAAATAGCAATCTTGACTCATGGAGATCAAGATTGGCAAATTGTAGCCCGTGGGTCAAATCTCAGTCATTATTGGCCTTTGGTGAAGTTTTCTGAGCGCACAGTCACAGTCCCTCATTTGTGATTTGCCCATGACCACATTTACAGAACCACAGATGTGGGTAGTTGGCATGCAGACCTTACAGCCTTCGAAGACTCACTTAGTTACTACCTGGTCCTCTACAGGAAAAGATTTCTGGTCCTCAACCTCCCCTCTCAACGCTGAAGCTCTGGGATGGAAAGGACAGGGAAGGGGTAGCCAGCCCATGAGTCTGAGTAGTCCTGAGGCCAGTACTGTGACACTTTAACCTCTGGGTCACCTGGTTTCTGGAGCATGTTTCTCCTAGGGAGAATCTGCCTGAATGGCATAGAGTCAAGATCAAGCTGAGCTCCAGGTTAGGGAACATGTAAATGTGCTCCCTCTGTCCAGCTAGCTAGAGTCTAGGAACCAGTTCAACCCAGGCTCTAAAGATCTGCTCCCAAGGCCACCTAAAGCAGAGCTGTTGTTTGGTGCTCCTGGTTTGGCTGGGGTCCTTCTGAATCAGAACTACGGCCTGAGTCTCCAGCCCTCTAAATAGGACTCCATCACGCTCACAGACAACCAAGGAGGAACCATATCAAGCCTCTGGAAATTCATCTTGCCCCCAGCACTGTGCCCACAAGTGTCCAAGACCTAAGTACAGGCATGAAGGGTTCCCCGTTGCAGATCAATCCCAGGGCTGGGTGTGAAAAGGCCAGATAGTGACAAGGGACCCTTTTCAGGCTTGCTTGATCCCAGGTTTCACATCAGTCTGGATGGTCTTGGGGCCAGTCACTCTGCCAGCCCCACCTCCCGGGCCACCAGTACCTCCATTCAGCATCAACTGGTTCCATTGACCTTGGTCCCAAGCCTCTGTGGCACCGAGAGCAGAATCAGAGAATAGTCATCATCACAGGGTGCTGACAGGACAGGCCCAACCTGCAGACTGACCCTACGGGGTGTCACCGGGGTGAAAGTGAGAGAATCCCCCAGAAGCTCCGTGGGAGACCGTGGTGGGCACACCCCAGCCCCGAGGAATGAGTCATGGGGGCAAAGTCAACCACAGAGCCCCATTCCCCTTGGAGTGGCTGGATTAGGCAGGAACAGGACAGCCCTTTCTGACCAAGGAGATGTGAGGAGACCATCTGGAGGCCTGTAGCAGAGGGGGTCCTGGCCCTTGGGAAGAAGATGGTAAAGAAGCAGTTCCTTCCACATCGTTGTCCACTGGAGGTAGTGCCTGCCTGGTGGCTGGTGGTTGGTAGGGAGCTACCACTCCCCCAACACAGGCAAACATGTGGAGTACAATGGATACCCACCGAGCTTTTGGACAGTGCTCAGGAGGTGAGTTAGTCGCCTCTGGAATCGCCCTGACTCCATAATTTGCAGTATGTGAGAAAATGCATTTCTTTTGTCATTGAAGCTATTTTAAATTAATTTGCATGTTATTTGCTCTAAAGTCACCTGAGCTTAAACAAGTATCTGCCACCTCATGGGACACTTTCCATGGACGCTGAAAACTTCTTTCCACCGGGCACAGGCCCTGTCCCCCACAGAGGCTCCCTCTGAGTCACAAACACTCTGAATCCTGCCCCCTGATGGTGCCAACATGTGCTCAATTTTGAAGTCTTCACCTTGGCCTGCATTGTCCCCCCAACTTTCTCCCACCGTGCCCAAAGATATGGCAATTTTACTTAAAGTGAATCCCCAAACTTCTGCTTCTAGTAATGATGGGTTAGGTCATTAGAAACAAAAATCTTCTAAAGACAATATGAAGTCATCTGATTCTGGGCATTTGATAATCAAGGGGAGCCAGAGTTAGAGTGAAGATGGAGTCCCCAATGGTGAGCTCAGCTTAAGGGCTACTTTCCCTGGGGACATTTTCCAGTGTAGAAAGGGGAGCTCAAATGTGGAGTGGCACCTATAACAGAATCAGAGAATAGTCACCCTTATGGTTTGCATTTGAACTGGAAAACCACATGTATCAAAATGAACTTAAACCCCTATCTCTCACCCTGCACAAAACTCAAAGTGGATCAAGGACTTAGACACTAGAACAGATACCCTGCATCTAACAGAAGAAAATCTCCACCATGTTGGCTTAGGAACTGACTTCCTTACCAAGATCCCTAAAGAACAAGAAGTAAAATAAAGAATCAATAAGTGGGATGGAATCAAACCTAAATGCTTCTTCACAGGGAAGGGAATCATTAATAACATAAAGAGAGAGCCTACAGAATGGGAGAAAATCTTTACCACAGGTGCCTCAGATGGAGCATTAATCTCCAGGATATACAAAGAACCTAAAAAACTCAATACCATAAATATAAATAACCCACAATAAATGGGCAAAGGAACTGAACAGACACTTCACAGAAAAAGAAGTTTAATCAACCAACAATTATATGAAACAATGTTCAACATCTCTAGCAATTAGAGAAATGCAGATCAAAACTACACAGAGGTTTCAGCTCACTCCAGTCAGAATGCCAATCACAAAGAATAAAAGCAATAATAAATGTTGGTGAGGATGTGAGGAAAAAAGTTACACTCATATGCTGCTGGTGGGACTGAAAATTAGTGCCACCACTCTGGAAAACAGTATCAAGATTCCTAAGAAAACTTGGAATGGAACCACCATTTCACCCAGTTATCCCACTTTTCATTTTATATCCAAAGGACTTAAAATCAGCATACAACAGTGATGCAGCCACATCAATATTTACGGCAGCTCAATTCACAATCTCTAAACTATGTAACTAACTTAGATGCCCTTCAACATATGAATGGATAAAGTAAATGTGATTTATATACACAATGGAATATTACTCAGCCTTAAAGAAGAATGAAATTATGGCATTTGCAGATAGATGGATGGAGCTGGAGAATATTAGGCTAAGTGCATGATGTCAATCCCAAAGAACCAAAGGCTGAATGTTTTCTCTGATATGTGGATGCTACTTCACAATAAGTGGGTGCAGGGAGGAGCTAGGGAAAGAAGGGAGGAGATATGGGGTTAGAAAGGATAGTAGAATGGTTCAGATATTATGACCCTATGTGCATATATGATTACATGACTTGTGAAACTTGACATCATATACAAACAGAACAATGAGAAGTCATACTCCATTTATGTATGATGTATCAAAATGCATTCTAAAGGTATGTACAACTAGCTAGAATGAATTAAAATTTTGAAAAAAATATAACATGAGTTACAGAAAGACTAGTTAGATATTAAGTAAAATCCATAAAGGAGAAGACTTGGTAAATTGTTCTATAATAATTCTAACATCCTCTGGTAATAAAAAAAAAAAAACAGGAAAAGGACAAAGGTAAGCCATATAGCAGAAGGAAATCTAGTTGTGCATCCCCTAGTGACATGTTGGTCAATGATGGACCACATATGCAATGGTAGTCCCATAGAACTGTACTGGAAAATTCCTACTAGCCAGTCATAGCATCATCCCAACATGGTAGCAGAATGCACTGCTCATGCATTATACTGTTTGTGGCAGTACTGACATAAACAAAACCTACCACACTGACATTCATTTAAAAGTAGGGCACCTACAATTATGTACAGTGATAATTGATAATAAATGACTGTTGTTGGTTTATGTATATACTATGCTAGGCTTTTATCATTATAAACCTTCTCTTTGTAAAAATATTTACTGAGAGTATGCTGTGCTACACACTGACTGCCAGCCACCTCATGCATCTTGCATTTACCATGTTTCTTTTTTTTTGGTGCCAAAAATTGAACCCAAGGTTCTTAACCACTGAACCATATCCCCAGCCTTTTAAAATTTTCATATAGGATCTTAGTTGCTTAGGACCTCACTAGGTTGCTGAGGCTGGCTTTGAACTTGTGATCCTCCTGCCTCAGCCTCCCAAGCTGCTGGGATTACTGGTGTACACCACCAAACCCAGTTTATCACATCTCTTGATAGCATTATTTTCTCTTGTTTATGTGATCTTGTGTTGTGTTGTTTTATTTAGCATGGCTCTGAAAGCAATAGGCTATACTACACACATACACACACACACACACACATCATATAGACAAGGTGTATAATAGGCTACATAGGGTCTAGGTTGCTGTAAATATATTTGATGATGTTTGCACAATGACAGAATCAACTAAGGACATATTCCCCAGAACATCCCCATTATTAAGTGACACACGACTGCATTGTTGCATGTTTAACTTCCAAAGGATTTCTACAAGTAAATTAAGAAAATGACAACCAAGTAGAAAACTGAGCAAGAGACTTCAAAGGACCAAAAAAGATAGATAATCAAGGAAAATTACATTAAAATCACAATGCATTAGGCTTGCATACGTTAGAAAGACCAAGATGGAAAAGATAGGCCCAAAACTTCAGTGAGGTGTAAATTGGTAGAACTACCATGCACTACAGAAAAAAATTTGGATGGGTACAGCCACTTGGGAAGACAAATTGACACAATTTATTAAATCCAAAGTTGTAAATAAGGCAGGACCCAGCAAATTCACCCCTGGCTACATCTTTAACAGAATGCACAGATGTGTGTATCGAAGGACAAATAATGATAGTAGTCATTGCAGTAGTGCTTGTGACAGCCCCAATCTGAAAATGACCCAAACGTACGTGAGTAACAGATCTACTTATAAGGTGTAGTGCCAGGTAGGAATGAGCTCCAGCTAAGCGGTGAGCACTAACACCAGAACACTCACTGTGTGATTCCATTAAGATAAAGAGCAAAATCCAGCTACAAGAAACCCTATTATTTAGTTGCTAAGGGAAAGCAAGAAAGCGATTTCCATAGTTGGGATAATGGCTACCTTTAGGGACAGGTCCCGGAAGTAGCAATATTACCCTCTCAACCTGGTTACACAGGTATTTACTTTGTGATGAATATCTTGGTTCTGCACATTTTTCTGATTGTGACTTATATCTCACAATAAAAAGAAAAAGATAAAAGGGTATTTTGCACCAAATCACACACGATAAAGTCTTCCAGAAACAGCCTCACTTGGCTTCCCACAGTCCACGTCACACACACACTCAGTGTAGACATATAGATGTGCAGTTCAATGAGAGTCGTGTGTTTACCTTCTGGATCCTGCCTCTCATAGCTGATCACGTCTCATTCAATTTTAGTGCATGAAACCGAGCACCACATGCAGACATTTGGGATGCAACCACAAGCCTTTCTATGAGTTGAATTTCCTTTGGGATTTATTAGATTTTCTCTTCTTAATTTGCCTACCTAACTTCCTTAACAATTCATCTGATCCTCTCTTAGTACATATATTTTGATTGTATTTTTTTCCTTTTATGCATTTCATAGTATCCTCAGTTCTTATAAGTAGTATTATCTCGATCTTCCATTTCTGTGCAACCAACAGCCCTAACTACATGAGTCAGAAGAACAGAGTATTCGACATGACTCACAATCTGGGCAGGTCTCATCTGGACCAGGTAATAGAGTCTGCAGCTGAAACATCCGATGTGGCTGGGGCTATCAGGAACTCTCTTTCCACAGGGTAATTTTCCATCAAGGTAACTAATTCTCTACATGAGGTTCAGGACTTCTGTTGGTCCATTTTTTTTTTTTTTGGTTATTTTAACAAAATACTGGAGGTTGGACACTTTATTTTTAAAAAAGGTTTATCAGTTTTCAGTTCTAGAGATTCAAGGGTGTGGCATTGCTTCTGCTCAGCTCTGGTAAGGGCTTTCTGGCTCCACCACACCAATGGTGAGAGCACATGGAGAGGGAGAGATCATAGGAGGAGACAGGAAGCCAGAAGTATTCAACAGCCTGGCTTGCTCCTTATTACAGCTTGCTCTCACAGGCACTAACTCACTCTGGAAGACCAAAGATGAAACCTCAATGACCTAATTACCTTGCACTAGGCCCCACCTCTTAAAAGTTCCACCACCTCCCAACATCATTGCATTGAGAAACAAGCTTCCAACACACGAACCTTATCCAAATCAGAGCAGTCTATGTCACTGTGAGGACTGTGGATTTTAATTCTACAAGATGAGAAACCATTGGTATGATTGTAGTATAGAATCTATGATCAAACATACTCTGCTGCTTCATATAGACATAGCAAAAGGGGATCAAGAGAGGAAACAGGAGACAGGACAGATTTGATGGCTGAGACTTGAATGTGGTTCCCACTATTCAGGGTGGTTGGATTCTGGAACTGTTTGCAAAATAGAGAAGTGTCAAGAGCGACTCCTATTTGGGGAGGAAGGAACCCAGCAAATGGGGATGCGGTTCATAGACTGAGAGGCAAGGGATAGTTGTATTAGTCAGTGTTCTGCCACTATAACAAATACCTGAGTTATTCAACCTATGAAAAATAAGAAAGGTTTATTTTGTCTCATAGTTTTGGGGATTTTGGTTCATGGTCAGTTGGCCTGGTTGTTTAGGGCCTGTGACAAAGTGGCACATCATAGTGGGGAGTGCATATCAGAGCAGATTGTTCATCTCAAGGCTGAGACAAGAGAGAAAGAGAAAGAAACTGGCATCTTATAATCCCTTTTGAAGGCACACCCTATGGGCCAAAACTTCCCATGAGGCCCCGTTCCTGAGTTCCCACCAACTCCCAATAGTGACACCCTGGAGATCAAGATTTTAACACAGGTGCCTTTGGGGGACGTTGAGGGTCCAAACCATAGCAACAGTGAACACTGAGTCTGGTTTGGCAACTGTAGTCTTTAGAGACTCTTCGGTCACCATGAAGAGCTGTGGGCTGGGTGGCAAGGTGTCGTCTGAAGCTTACATTTGGAATCCTCTGATCCAGAGAGAAGAGAAAGCCCAAGAATATGTCCTCATAGGGAATAGCAGTGGGCACAGGGGATGGGGCATTTCAATGTCATCCTGATGAGCCCAAAAAGTGGGCTCTGAAGAGGCCTGACCCTACCCTTTGTCAAGAGGACCACTTGCCCAGAGCCAGGGTCCCTTACCTGATGGTCCATCCCAGTAGGACCCAGATCTTTCTTAAAGCTACACCAAGACAGCTTCCCCACAAATAGCGTTTATTAAAACTTGTGTTCTTCCTACAAGGGTTTGCCCAGGTAAAGGTGAGAGTTCTTATCCATTTTTCACATCCTACTGGTAATGTGCTCACACTGTAACAAGGTTTGAGGGAGGCAAATCTCACACAGTGGCATGAAAACATGCATTGTACATAAGAATAGCCAAAGGATCGTGCTCTTGTTTGTTAATTTATGTCAAATAACACTGAGATTTGGGAATGGCAAATTACAATATTTTATAATTTGGAACTCCAGAAGGGAAAGTCCAAGATGTTTTGCAAGATAAAGTATGACATCTTGAGATTCCACCAACTTTAGGCTAAACATTGAGTAGCTAAAAATTGAAAAGCTCAGCAGGCTTTTGACTGGCATTTTATGGGCTACAGTTGAGCAATGCTTTACTAGGTTTTGCATGCCACCTTATTTAATATGGGAAAATTACCCTGAGATAAAGTAGTTACTCTCCTCTCATTTTACAGGTGATAAAATGGAGTCACAGGGAGAGGTTTCCTAACTGTCCCCATTTACCATATTTTGAAGTTGTCAGAATTAAAATAGAGCCTCTTGGCTCAAGCTACAACAAAAAAATAATCAGGGAGGTTGTAAAGAGGTAATGTCACCTACATGTGCCTGATGACAAGAGCTGTTACAAGAGACTTCCAGAACCATCCCCTTGCACAAAGCCATCACAACCTTGCCCACAAAACACTTCTGCAAGAAATGTCCAACCATTGCCCACCCAACTTCAGGTGACGCCACCCCTAGGATTCTTGATGAATATTGGCTTATTCATGCAGTATTGATATTCTTCAAGCAATCTTCCTGGGGATTGAACCCAGAGGGCTTTTACCACTGAATCACATTCCCATTCCTTTTAATTTTATTTTTATTAGGAAACTTAGTCTTAGTTACTAGGGTCTAACTCACTAAGTGGCTGAGGTTGGCCTTGAACTTGCAATCCTCCTGTCTCTGGGATTACAGGCATGCACCACCATGCTTTTATTGTACACATGGTTTATTAGCATGTGCATGTTATCATTGCAATGTTTTCCCAGAATGAACTTAATCTTTGGATAATTCCTCTGTGCTTGTCACTGCACTGGCTAAGTAGGAGAGCTGAAGGACTGGATTGCAAGCCCACCTCTTATCTCTTAGCCAGGGTGGCATCTGTGCCTCGTGAAAGAGCCTTCAGACTCAGGTGGGTGATGTAGCCTGCTTCTTCCACACTAAAATACTACAAAATCAGTATCAAAATCAGCAGGCAATATCAAAAGTCATTCCAACTCAACCACAAACAATTCAGAGGATATAAATAATAGATTCAGACTTTGACATGGGGCACTCCTAGGCCACAAACAGTGATGTACTGGATTTTGTGCCAGATCATGGCTGGTATTTTTTGTGCCTCTAATTGCAAGAATCTGGGAGGGCTGAGCCTGTGAGGGAGATCACATTTTCAGGGTGGACAGAATTGAGCACACAAACCAGAGGTGTCCTCTCCTCCGGACTGGCACTCAGTTAATGCTCATGGGCCCAGTTCTCCACATCCACGCAGAATCCCAGGGCACCCCACCTGGCAGGGACTGTGATTGTCCAGTGCCTGTGAGCAGCATCAGAGAGGCCATGCTTCCAACACATGAACCTTATCCAAATCACAATCTGGGAAAGTCTCATTTGGACTGGGTAGTGCCCACACTTGCCTGCAAAAAGGTGAGGCCTGTGAGTGAGTGAGGCATGTGAAACTGTTCACAAAGTGTCCTTCAATGTGCCAACAGGTGAAAAACACAACTCACACTTCCCCTGCAGGATAGCTGGGGGTGTGCAAGGCTCCTTCATCACAGAGGTCACCCTTGCACTGGGAGCACCAGTGGAATTGCAATGCCAGCTTCCTTCATCCATTGAACACTGTGGTCTCTTGAAAAAGCTACAGATCCAGTTCTGTTGGAGAATATGTCTGGAAAGGACCCAAAAGTCAGTATGATGTTGTTCTCCCATGGAACTGACTTTCACAGAAACTTCCAAAACAAATATCCTATTTGAAAAATAAATACCACAAAAGAAATAAAATTGTGTGTGTGTGTATGTGTGTGTGTGTGTGTGCACGTGCGCGCACGTATGCACAAATTTTCTGGTGAAATTCACTGGAAGAAATTAATTCTTCATGTTAAGTAGATTTCCCAAAGCGATCCTAGGTGTTACATAAACAAATTTACATCCTAAGAACCATGTTTTTATTTTAGAGTATATAACAAAAAGTAAAATTAGTACATCCAACCTATGACATCAAGGGTGACCTAAAGTTTTCTTTATGAGTTTACATAAAAAGAATCAATTTCAGGTTAAAATGTAGGACAAATAAGGTTAAAGTGGAATGTTTTCATGGAAATGCTGGGAGCCATGGGACATCGGGAGAAAAGTGAAGCAGAGGTACCCTGAGGCCCAAGTACAGGAGTTCCAGAAAGTTCCATGTAGCAGGAGGCATCTCACTTTGTGTGGAGTTTATCCAATTTGAATGAATTATCATGAATCAGTCCAATGTCTATTAAATATCCATTTGGAGGTTGGAAGGAAATTCATACTAAAAACTATTTGGATACATTTTTAATCCTCACGATGTCATTTAAACCCTTTGGGGTGGACTTTGCTCCCTCCTCCACCACCTGAGGAGGAGCCCCTGAACTTCGGTCCACCTTTAGTATATCTTGGGGAAACAGTGGCAACTTCCGAGCCCAGTCAGGGTTCCAGAAGAGGGCTCTGTGTTTGGTAAGTAATGTCTGAGTCCATTGTCTGTTTTACTTTCCATGGTTTTAGTTACAAATGATCAATTATAGCCCCAAAATATTAAATGGGAAATTTCAGAAGTAGCAATTCCCCAGTCTTAAAACGATTCCAAAAAAATGTTCTGGTGAACTCTCACACTGTCCCATTCCTTCCCATCTGGGAGTGCAGGATTTTGTCACATGGCAGGAAAGGATGCGTATGGTAGCCACGTTCTTCCTCCACCTGAGACGGAGAGCATTGTGTGCATAATCATAAAACAACCTCTTTATTGATCTGTTTCATGGACCAAGACCCAAAATGACTTGGACAAAACAACTGTCCACCCTGCCCCCACAATCAGGGCAGTGATGACTTTCTCCCCCTCTGGATCTGGTTAAGTTAAATAATTTTGTAAGAAGCCAAATGTTAAAATCATAGACCTGGAGGATCAAGAGTGTGTTTGCTCCTGGGGAGCAGGGCTCTGCCGCCCACTGAGACACCCCTGGGCAGGAAGCACTCACTGTGCAGGTTCTGGAGATGGTGTGGGGTACCCGCTGGCCTGGGGCCAGGCGGAGCAGGAGCAGTCCACGTACACAGCTGGGTGAGAGCCAGGTTGGCTGCTGTCATCACCACAGACAATATCAAGAGGCTGTGTGTTTGTTTAAAGGGGCCACACTCTCCACTCTCACCTCACTCCATGAAGCATCAGCACTTTCTCGGGCCATGTTCTCTCTGCCACCTACCAAAGGGGTGGATGGTCCCCAGGCTCCAGAGACCTGACCCCACACACGGCTCTTCCTTTGTGTCACTTGGCTACTCCTCAGGCTTCCTAATTTATTGTCTTCCGATCACACTCTACAGATTTCGGAATTTTCTTTTCATAATTCAATCTCATTTTCCATATTTTTTCTTTAATCCATATTTCAAGCCAATAATGATTGACTCAGGTATAGAAAAATCCAGGGAAGAAAGAGGCCTACATGCCACACTTTCTCGTGTGTATGTCATGCAGAGGGCAGGTACTGCATCCTGGGCCACCGAGGTCAGAAGGCCACATTCTTTCCTGTCTCCCATTCCCTTAATTGGATTGCTCCCTCCCTTTCTGGCCCTGTATACATCCCTGGAATGGAGCTACCACTACCCCTGGGAGCTGCTGTTCTTTTATTGCAGAACCACAAGGGGAGGGCAGACAGGGTGAGCAGGAGGCAAGAAGGAGCCTCTGGTCCCAGCAGCCACACCTGTCCTACCTGGAGCTCCTGGCCATGACTTCTGAGTGCATGGCCTCATCATGTGTCCGCTGTCCTCTACTCCATCCTAGTCTCTGTCACAGCCTACCGTGACAAGGCCTATAAGCAACAGAAATTTATTTCTCATAGTCATGGAGGCTGAAACTCCAAGACTGAGAGATCTGATGTTTGGTGAGGACCCACTTTCTCATCCACAGGTGGCATCTTCTCTCTGTGTCCTCACCTGGAAGAAGAGTGGGTGGTTCTTGGGCTTTTTTTCCTTTTTCCCAGGGGTGCTTTACCACTGAGCTGCACCCCCAAGTCATTTGATGTCTTATTTTGAGACAGGGTCTCACTAAGTGGCTTAGGGTCTCTCCACATTGCTGAGGTTGGCATTGAACTTGTGATCCTTCTGCCTCAGCCTCCACCATACCACTGGAATTAGAGGCATGCACCACTGCGCTTGGCCTTGGGCCTTTCTTTAAAGGATATTAATTCCCCTCATGAGGGATCTGCCCCATGACCTAATCACCTCCAGAGGCCCCATTTTCTAACACCTTGTGGGTGAGGATTTCATCATATGAATTTGGGGACATCACAGTCAGATCACAGGTCACAGCAACTAAGTGAGAACAGCGCAGCTGCCCCAAGCAGCCCTAAGGGCAGAACCATCTTCTGATGCTGGTGTCCTTCCATCCTGCTGTGTGGTTCTTTGGGGGTAAGGATAAGGTTAGGAGCCCCGTGTGGACGTCTCATCTCCTCTTTGTGTGTTAGTGGTTGTACCCAGGGTCACAAAATGTGCTGTTTTCCCAGATAATAATATTTGCTTTTTTTTTTACCATAAACATGTGGCCTTGGGAAGGCCATTCTGAGAGGACAGAAGGACTTTGGTAGAAGGGAAACAGGCCCTCTGGAGTGTGTCCCTCCTCCCTTGAGCTGCTCCTTCCCCATAGGGTCTCTGTGGGGAAAGCTGGGACACCCATGACTACTTAAGATTCTTTTGGGGTGGGAGTGTGGCTCTGTGGTAGAGTACATGCTTGGTGTGCACCAGGCCCCGGGTTCCACCCCTGGCATTGCATAAGCAATCCTTTCCGAGGTCACTGAGGGTGTGTTCCTCCACCGTCAGCTAGGAAACCGTGCACCCCTTTCAGCCGATCACAGCTCTTCAGGTTTTCATATCATCGTTACAAACATCAGTACATTTCTCTTACTTGTTTTCCCATGAAAGGCACATGTAGCAGCTTCCAGAATGAGCAGAGAATACACACACCCTCCAAGTGTGCGACAGAGAAAGAATTGACTGTCTTTGGAGAAAGACACTTAGGTGAATTTTCCAATGGAAACTTCTCAAAATAGTCAAATAGCAAATAAAGCAGATCACCACAGGAAACCAGAATGAGGTGCAGTTAAGACACCTATTCAGTGTTTCAGCATCTCCCAGCCACTGTCACACACAGCAATGACTGTTTTCTTCAATATGGTGATTCCAGAAAAGGGCCAAGCAGTAAGGTTTTCCGTATCAGCTATGATGCTGCAAATGCCAGTTAGCATGTTCCTGGACCTGGGTTCCAATCCATTTCCACTGCGGTAGCAATCGGCATTTGGTGAAAAAGAACTCCCACCCTGTACTCAGACCCTGCCTGTCTGAATTTCATGAGCACCCAGAAGTTCAAGTCGTTTTTTCTTAGCAGAGCCAGGTCTCTATCCTTATTTTGCTTAACAGCAGAAACTCTTCAGGTACAACATGTTCTGTGCTCGAGAACAAAGCAGCAGATAACATTTTCTGGATGCTTAGAAGTGGAACAGTTTCCTTCTGAGGACTTTACAAACATAATTTATAGTAATCCTAGCACAAGCAAGCTGTCATTCACATTTTACAGATGAGGAAACCCAGGCGCTGGATGGGGAAGTAATTTGCTCACTGCTCCTTCCAGCAGGGTGGTATACTTTTTTTTTTTTTTATAAAAATGTGTTTTATTTTAAAACAAGTTTATAAAAGTAGAAATCACATACAAAAATACAGATTACTTCCATATGTTGGCAAAATAGCTTATGGCTGGACTTGAGTTTGGAAGTACAGGCTCTGTATGTTTGAGGGCATCCAGAAGTAAGTCCAACCAGATCCTACCACCAGCCCTTGTCATTAATCTGTAAACAATAATTTCAAGTAGTATTTAGCACTTTTTAGCTAATAAGAAATAGACACATAATCATCTCCTTGTGTAACACTACTTTAAAATTTTCTTCCTTAGGTCTGAGCAGATAAGGGCACTTCATGCTACTGTTTTTAACATTTAAAATATTTGATTAAAGTAAAACCAGTTAATAGAAAAACGATGGATTTTGGCTTTTTTGTTACATTTTGCACATTTGGGGAGGTCACTGACTTAAAACTAGTGTTTTTGTGATTTTTTAAAAGCAGAACTTGATCTTTTTGCCTTGACGAGAGAGGTTTTTTAATAAAACAAACCCACTCATATTACTAAAAGGTTCAACACCTGAGTACTAAATCTTACATAGGTGCCAGTGCAGACTGTCCTGAAATTGCATGGAAAATACACTTGCTTCTAGTGTGTACTTCTGATTTACCGGAACAAGCAATTCTTACAATCAATAACCCTATAAAGTGGGTAGTTTCAAACAATTATTGCAAAAGACCATATTTTAAAAAGGCAATTTAAAATACTTGATTCCAGAGTAATATACAAATAAACTTAGCACTAAAGGAAAACAGCAGGCAGTATCAGTTCAGAACTCTTTCAATTTTTCAAGAATAGAGACTGATTAGGTTAATACCACCTTCCTAAAACAAAGCAATTCATTTAAAAGCTAAACTCATGTTAACGTAATTTGATTATAAAATTAGAAACCACAATTATATTTCAGGAACACAGTACCTTAGTGATATTAAAGGATACTTCTGATTAACCTGGCATAGAAAATTACGTCTTGAGCCTTCACATCCTATACCAACTCTATACCTCTGGCCATATGTTTAATTTGTTTGAGAGTTTAAGATGTGGGGATATGTTTCTGTTAAGCTAATTTCAAATCTTAAGATAGAAATGAAATTTTTTTTTAATTCCCAGATACCTTAAATGCTACTATCTTATGACTCTTTCGGTTCAGCTCACCCTACACATACCTTATTTTTCTTCCAAACTATGTCTTATTAAACAATACTGAAAAATTAAATAGATTAAAAAAATTATCACAAAGACTATAAAAATCATTAGCCGTAAGTCATTTTTTAAGCTTGATTCTAAATAAAACTTAATCCAAAGGGCACTTGGAGAAAATGGCACAAATTTTGCTATGTAAAAAAGTAAATTGAAATCATAGGCTCAAACTCCTAAAATTTCTGATGGCCTACAACTTAGGTTCTTAAGGGCATAGCGTTGACAGAAACTTTTATAGTTATTTAAAAAAAGGCAACACTTCATTGTTTTCCCTTGAAAATGGTTTCCTAATTTACTTGCAGGATAAAGGTTAAGGGAAAACGAATAATAAAAACTAGCCGAGTGCTCAGTAATTGGGCTTCCTGCCTGCTTTCCCCATTCCAAAGGAAGAGGAGACACCATCCTACAAGAAATAATTTCATAGACAGCTGGACTTTTGCAGTGTCAGTCGGCACCTGATGCCCCATATCTTCTGGTTCTTTTTGTTTCTGACAGTTGGCCTGGCAATGGTGGTGAAATAGGAGCAATTAATTTGCAGATGAGGAAGGGCTTCCCCTAACAGTTGAAGGGTACCATCTGGCACGATTCCAAAAACTTTTAGTGTTTTTAGTGTGGGAATTTCTCCAAGTTCAAGTAGAGTTTCAGGAATTATATCATAGCACCGACTGAGTGACAAGTGTTGGAGGTAGCTGAGCTGGAGAAATTCTGGAAAGCAGTCATGCTTTAGCATGATACTGTCACTTAAGTCCAGATGGACAAGGTTGGGGCATCTTCTGACTAAGGTAGAGACATCTGATTTCTGAAGATTCTTTCGGTAGCCACTAAGATTCAGCTGGGTGATGGTCTCTGACACATGTGCGACAGCCACCTGCACGTGCTTTTCAGTGAACTCATAGCACCAGGAGAGGTTCAGCTCATCCAGTCTGGAACAGCTGCTTAGCAGAGTCTTCAGGGCAGACTCAGAAAATCCAGCATACCCACAAAGGTTGAGTCATACTAAATTTGAGTTCTGCGCAAGATTATTGACAGTGGGATCAGAAAGCTCTAGGCCTTCCAGGCTTAGATTCTGCAACTTGGAGCACTGAGACAGAATGCCATGGAGGGTAGATAGGTTTATAACTGAGTTAGACAGATCCAAGTGCTGGACACGAAAAGGGCTGCAATGTTCAACCAAGGGTTGGTCCACAAATGATCGGGGGCAGCGGAAGGCTACCACGCCTCGAGACAGCAGACGAACAATCACATCTGGGTGCAGATTTTTACCTGTGAGGTCCAGGGTTTGCCAGAGAGATTCATCAAACGCGAGGCAGTACCACCTCTTACAAATGCCAGAGACTTTCAACAGATCAGGGAGGCAGAGGCAAGAGAAGATCCCCAGGAGCAGTTCATCTGGGAGGGAGTCCCATTTAACACCGGGGAAGTTCTCTTGATTGAGTTTAGGCCTGCGGATGATCACAAAGTCTTTGTCACTCCCTTTGCTTTTCAGCCATTTTCGTGTGGGGCTCTGAGGGTGGCCCAGGTTAGAGAGCAGTTCCTGGGGGATGTTCTCACTGTCCACCTCCTCCTTCTCTAGGGCGGAGACCCCCATGCCTGACAGCAGTTCAGAAGTCTTGCTAGAATCCCATCCCTACGTGAAGCTGGTGGTAACGTTGCTACTCTGGTCCGGAATCTCCTGGAGGTGCTTCCTGTGCATGGCGTCCACAGGTTCGGGAGTTTTAAATACCTGCATTAATTGCACAACTGCCCGCCTCCCAGATTCCCGCTTTGGCGCGCGACAGCTCCCAGCGTGAGGTTCTAGCCCCCAGCAGCCAGACCCGCGCACTCTAGCAACGTTCCATTCCTGCAGCGCGCCCAGGATGGTATACTTTATCAGAGAATCACCGCAGAAAGGCAGCACTGCCAGCTATGGCTGAGTTTCCCGTAGACAGAAACTAATAAATAGGTATCTGCTCTCCACTGCACCTTGCACGTAAAGAGCTGGGGCTAATTTTATACCTGCATAAACAGACTCCAGGAAGATTTGCCTTCCATCTTGGGCTCAGCTGGTTATCAGATCCTCTACAGGCCCTTGGGATTGTGTTTTGCCTGCAAAGCATAGGGAGGGGATGGGGACAGAATTTCCCCATCTGAGTGCCCACAGCCAATGCTCAAGCCCCTTCCCAGACACATCTGGGTCCCCTCCCTGCCCCACAGTCTCTGCAGACTTGGTGGCTGGTGAGAGCACTGGGTGCAGGGAAGAAGAGACAGGGTTGGATGGGACTGTGCAGAGCTGGGTTGGGACCAGGGAGCCTGGAGCATGGTGTGACTCTGGTTCCACAGGGAAGGCAGAATCTAGCCAAGCCCCAGTTTCTGCTCTGCTCCTCTCTGGGCCTTGAGTCAGGTGCCTGGTGTTCCAGGAGATGGGACCCTCCTGGCTTCCTCCCCAAGTATCAACAGATGTGGGGTGTTTTCTAGAACACAGCCTCTCCTTCCCAGCCTACCCTGCTCCTTCTGTTGTGGCTTTGGGGTCACAGGAGACACATGTGTGACCCTCGACAGGGCCTGCCATCTGTGGAAATGCAGGTGGGGGAGAGGACATTCCTCTCAAGATCTCAGGAAAATGTTTACAGAGATTTAAAGGTTGAAGGACAGGTTCAATAAGGACTGTGCACATGTTGCCTGGATTCAACACCGAATGTCCAAGGAATCTCCTCTCTCTCCCCATCCCCTCTTGCTGAACTGCTTAGAAGTTAGTTATGGACATCATGATACTTTATAAACTCCTCTGCAAACATCTCCTTAAAAACAAAAAAACAGATGGGGCCATTGTATTAATTAGGGAACCAATAGCATGTGTCACAGTAGTCGCTCCTTATCCACACAGGACACATTGCAGGACCCCCAGTGGGAGCTCAAAAATGCAACTGGTACCAAACCCTATATACACTATGCTTCTTTCCTATACAGCAGATCCTAAAGTTTACTTGATAAATTAGGCACAGCTGAAATGATTGGTAGTAAACTGTCATAACAGAAGAACCTTTATAACCATGTACTGTGATGAAAGTTATGTGAATATGATCTCTTCCTCTTTCTGAAATTCTGATGGTGTGCACATTCTTCTTTATGTGATGATGTGAGATGATGTAACCACTCTGTGAGATGAGGTGAGGTAGATGACGTGGGCATCTTGACACAGTGTCAGGTTACTACGCAACGGTTATATGAACACAGGTATTACATCACCAGGACAGTTGATCTCTGACTGACATGGCAACCAAGTGAGTAAGGGTTGGGTAGCCTATACAGCATGAGTACACTGGACAAAGGGACAATCTATGTCCCAGGGTGGGTGGAGGGGAATGGAATAAGATTTTATCATGCAATTTTAAATTTATGAGTTGTTTATTTCTGTAATTTTCTGCTTAATATTTTTGGACCAATATTTTTGGCTGAAACAACAGCAGGAAACTGAAACCTCAAATAATACGAGAGAGAGAGAGAGAGAGAGAGAGAGAGAGAGAGAGAGAGAGAGAGAGAGGGAGAGAGAGAGAGAGAGATCTTAAGGGACTGGCAAGTCCAAACTTGCAGGGCCAGCAGCAATCTGCAAATGTAGGTAAGTAAGAGATGGTTTTGTAGAATTGAATATAAAATCCATAAGGCAGGCTGGCAGACTGGAAGCAAAGTTTCTTCTTCTTCAGGGTTTCTCTGTTTTTATTTTCTTAAGGCCTTCAGCTGATTGGGGAAGGCCTGCCCACATTCTGGAGGATTCATCTGCTTTATTCAAAGTCAACAGGTTCAAATGCTGATCGATCACATCTACAAATATTGGTATTTGACAAAACAATTGGGCATCTTTGCTTAGCTAAGGTGACACATTTAATTTAAAGATATGTTAAATTAAGAGTGAGATTAGTATAATAATAACCTGGAATTTATGATCCAACTTCCTTGGAAGCCAGCTCAACTGACTGCTCAGCTGCTGCTCTTTGTGCAGAAAAGGAAAAGTCTCGATGCTATTGCATTGGCTTATGCAGCTCAGAGAAGATTCACACAAAGCCAATGAAAATGGAAACCAGGGCTAGAGGAGGGGACATGGGATGGAGAGAGCCAGAGAAGGAAGCAGTTCCCTGACACAAATGTGTCACCTAGTAAAAATAAATAAAGAAAGAAAGACATACATAAATAAAGTAAGATATCAAAAGGAGGCAAATTGTAAGCAAAACAACAAGAAAACAGGCCTGTTTGCTGTAAGCCACGGCACCAGAGATAACATACCCTGGCTCTAGTCCCTTCATTGGAGGTTTTGCCACCCAGTGATCTGGATTCATTCTAACGAAATCACAACAAACTAGAAATAAGTAGCCTATAAAATCATGCAGATTAAGATCATCACTGATTCTTAGTAAAGCAAGGGCCACGTCTGGGAAGTGTCAGAGACACTTACCCTTTGGATTCTGGCAGCTCCTGGAGCTAGACCTGGGACCAATTAGCAGCAGCAGCAGCTGGAGGTTCTGTCCCTATGTCCCTGGTCCAGTCCAGTGGTTTTCCACATCTCCCTCTGAACCCCCTTCTTGAAGCCTTAGAGAGGGCATCTGGACAAGCCCTGGGCTATGACTGCACTTTGACCCCTCTGCCCAGCAGGCTGGGAGGCCCCATTCCTCACCTGATGCTCTGGAGGGAGGCAGGGTGTGTAGAATAACTGTAGGTAGAATGAGGATGTGTGAAGGGAAGACAGATTGAGCGTCCTGTCCCTTATCTGAAAATCTTAAACTTTTAAAATATCACGTGGGCACTCAAAAGGTTTCATATTGGGGACTATTTCAGATTTTGGATTTTTAGATTAGGTAAGCTCAATCAGTATTTGCAAATCAATATTTGCAAATATTCCCAAATCCAACATGAATTCTGAATTGTGAAACACTGGTGCTCCCCAGCATTTGGCTGAGGGTATTTACCTTGTGTGTACAATTGCCTGCTTCCCACACCCCTGTCACCCTGCTGTGCTCCTAGAGCTTGTGGGGCCCCTGAGGCCAGGTGTGGCTGCAGTGCTCTGCCTTCCCCAAGACCAGCACGGGGGTGGGGGGGGGCATGAGCTCAGCGGGCGAATTTGTTTGATTCTCACGGCACTGAGTTTCTGTGCTCATCCAAGGGGCACTTTTGCTATGACTACTCAGTGACCTTTTCCATCCACCAGACGTCCATGTGTGGGATGGCTTTTCCACCCACCTGTGCTAGCTAGGAAACTTCCAGATGACTAAGAACTCGAGCCATGCTTTTCAAGATGTGCTTCTCATGCCACTTGGAGACTGTCCACTGCAGGAAGGCAAGACCACAGCACAAGCCACCCCCAACTTTGTGCTGTAAAGAACTCATGCTTGCACATTCTATGGGCCAGGGGATGGTGGGGGGCGTGACCTCTTTTGCATGGTGCCTGGTCCTCGTCTAGGTAGACTCCAATGGCTAGGGTTGGAATCACCTAGAAACTCCTCTCTAGTATAAGGCTAGGTTCATCTGGGATCACAGGAGACACATGTGTGACCCATTGACAGGGCCTGCCATCTGTGGAAATGCAGGTGACCTTACGATGACTCTTGCTTCTCATGCATGAACCATCAGGGAGCCCCAAGGCTGAGTTTTCTGGGATCTTTAGACAGAAACTACATCCCCGCCTTTGACTTGGCATTTCCATAGCATTCTATTGGTTACCAGCCGGCCTTGACCATGAGACCAGATCTAAGGGGAGGGAGTGGGTCTCTGCAACCCTCAGTGGTGGGAGGGGCAGGTTTATTGTGTGGGGGGTGGCAGACATTGTCAGCTCAGCTGGTTGCCCAAATGCAGTCCTGTCCCCTCCTTCTGCTCACGCTGAGCCTCTGAGTTGGACATGGGACTTGAATCCCCAACCCTCCAGCCCAGGACTGCTGCTACCAGGCCACATGTACTCCGCACGGACCTCTCAAAGAGAAACGCTTTGCTTTTCTCTCTGCACATATTTTTTTTCCTGCTTCTGGGGCTTTCTAAATCAAATAAAGAAAACACATGTCTTCTTTATTCCCTAAAGACCTAATAAGAGCATGCTACAGGGACACTGCTACATCGATGTTCATAGCAGCACAATTCACGATAGCAAGATTGTGGAATCAGCCTAGATGCCCTTCAATAGATGAATGGATAAAAAAATGTGGCATTTATACACAATGCAGTATTACTCTGCATTAAAAAATGACAAAATCATAGAATTTGGAGGGAAATGGATGGCATTAGAGCAGATTATGCTAAGTGAAGCTAGTCAATCTTTAAAAAACAAATACCAAATGACCCCTTTGATATAAGGGGACTAAACAAGGACAGGGTAGGGACGAAGAGCTTGAGAAGAAGATGTACATTAAACAGGGATGAGAGGTGGGAGGGAAAGGGAGTGAGAAGGGAAATTGCATGGAAATGGAAGGCGATCCTCAGGGTTATACATAAGGACATATAAGAGGAAAGGAGGGGTAAGACAAGATAATACAAATCGAAGAAATGATTTACAATAGAAGGGGTAGAGAGAGAAAAGGGGAGGGGAGGGGAGGGGAGGGGGGATAGTAGAGAATAGGACAGACAGCAGAATACATCAGACACTAGAAAGGCAATTTGTCAATCAATGGAAGGGTAACTGATGTGATTCAGCAATCTGTATATGGGGTATAATTGGGAGTTCATAACCCACTTGAATCAAATTGTGAAATATGATGTATTAAGAACTATGTAATGTTTTGAACGACCAACAATTAAAAAAAAAAAAGAAAAGAAAACACATGTCTTCAGGTGTGTCCTAGGTGCAGACAATTCTGCCCAGTGGTCATTTAAGATAAAAAATGAGGTACAATTAGTTTTTACTTTTAAATGAGAATCCAGCTGACAGCCTCTTGTCCACAGGGGCTGGCCCAGCCCCCCATTGCTTTGGCAGTCCCCGAGTTTCTCCCTTCAAGGCTTTCCTTAGTGACTCCACCTGGCCCTGATCAACTGGGATGTGTAAAGAGAGGCCTCACTCACAAGGTCAGGCACGTGGAGGATGCTCTGTCAGTGTTTTGCCCTCTGTGGACGTGGGGGAAGTCCTCTGAGATTCCTGATCTACTTTACCCTGACCATCACCTCTGGACTAAGGTGAAGTCTGAATGGTTATAATAAAGACCCCCAAAATGCAGTAGCTAAAATAAACTTGTTTCCCTGTCCTATGGGATGACAATGGCCTGGGCCAATGCTACAGCTCTGCTGTTTTCAATGCCTGGCTTTTTCTTTCTTTCTTTCTTTCTTTCTTTCTTTCTTTCTTTCTTTCTTTCTTTCTTTCTTTCTTTCTTTTTTTTTTTTTACAGAGAGAGAGAGAGAGAGAGAGAGAGAGAGAGAGAGAGAGAGAGAGAATTTTAATACTTATTTTTTAGTTTTCTTTGCTTGTATGTGGTGCTGAGTATCGAACCCGGGCTGCATGCATGCCAGGCGAGCGCACTACTGCTTGAGCCACATCCCCAGCCCAATGCCTGGCTTTATTTCTGGGTTCCAATTTCCTAGGTTGGAGAGTCAGGGCAGAGGGGAGTAGTGGACACTCTCTCTGTTCTGAGGCATATGTCACTCCCTGTCCCATTTTATTGGCCTGAACTTGGTCACATGGTCATATCTAGCCACAAAGAAGACCAGAAAATGTGATCTGTAGATCAGAGTTAACTCACCCACTTGAAACTGGGGGTTTCTACCTAAATGGAAGAAATAATAAATGGAACTTGGGGTCAGTGAGTTGCCTCTGCATTGTGCTCCCACATTTCTCTTCTTGATTTCCCATGAGGGAGCCGAATTTATGGAAATGCCATGACACTGGACTTGGGAAGCATTTCTTACTGACCGCCAGTGCAGGTTGCATACAGTGCTTGCTTGCCTCTGAACAAGCAAGATTTTAAGAAAGAAATCCTGTGGTCTGAATGACCACTGTTTCCTGGTCATGGGTTGTTTCTGGTATTCTGTTGGTCTTTGGAATCCAAATCCAAGTCCAAATCCAAGCTCTCTCAGAAGCTAGATGTCAACCTCAATTACTTTACCTAAAAATCATGTATCTTGTTAGGCAACTTTCAGTTATTATAATAACACACCTAAGATAACAACTTAGAAAGAGCAAAGGTTTGTTTTGGCTCATGGTTCCCGAGGTTTTGGTCCATGTAGCCTGGCTCCATTGCTCTTGGAACAGTGGGGAGTGAAGCTGAACTTCATGGTGGGGAACCTGAGGAAGAGCAAAGCTGCTCACTTCAGAATCAAAGGAGAGATACTGAGAGAGGAAGGGGATGGAGTCCCCTAGTGACCTCCACCTCCACCCACCAGGCTCCAGCTCCACCACTTCTCAATAATGCCACAGACTGGTGACCAAGCCATTCAAAACACCTGGGAATCTGGGGGACATTTGGGGGACATTTGTCTAAACGATAGCAGTTACCCTGTTATTTACTGTCTAGGAGGAGTGTGAGGATTGAATGGAAGAATATATATATATATATATAAAGCCCCGGGTCTGAATCATAATAGGAAGGAGGGAGGCCGGACATGAACCACAGAGCCCGGTGGCAGGTCTAATCAATGGATCTGTGTCACCATGGCAAAGCAGACCCTCAGGTCCTCCCGGAAGCGCCCCCTGCTGACTCTGCTGCTTCTTGGGTCTCACCCGAGGGATAACCTTCTGTGCTGGTGTTGGGGGGACCAGGAAACTGACTGCATTCAGTCTTCAATGTGGTGTGGCAGAAGCAGCCCTGAGGGTCTGGGTTGTCTCCACAGAGACTATGTGTCAAAGGCGCCTCCTTCAGATGGGCTGCTTTTGAGAGGAAGTAGAACCCTTAGGAGGTGGAGCCTAATGGGGTGCTTCAGGTGACTTGGGGGTATGCCCTCGGAGGGGATTGCAGGACCCCAGTCTCTTCCTTTCTCCTCCCTCACCCACCCTTCTCTTGCTCCCTGGTCATGAAGTACATGGCTTGGCTCCACCTCACAGTCTGTCATGATGTGTTGCCTCACCACAGGCCCCAAAAGCAATGGGACTAACCAACGCTGGATTGAAACCTCTGAACTGAGCCAAAGTCAACTTTCTCTTTTTATAAGCTGATCATCTCAGGCATTTGTTACAGTAACAGAGAGCTGACTGATACAGATGGTGTAGATGGCCCATAAACTCTACCTGGGTGGACTGATGGCTTCCTGGCTTAGGCTGAGCATCTTGGGCGTGCAGTCAGTGGTCAGCTCCTGGTTTCTGGGTGTACCTAGGCCTGAGGGGGTGAATCAGGAGAATCCGGACTTCCCTCTCCTGTGGGTCATGTGGAGGCATGCCCAACTCTGACAGTGCTGCTTAGATAGTCCAATTGTGTAAGAGTCTGGGGTTTGGGTCTTGTCTTCTGTAGGTTGTAATCATCTTGGTATAGACTCTGAGGTCCCCAGCCCCACCGTTTGGGCTTCCTGTCTTTACGAGATAGCTCAGCCAGCTTACGGCATCTGCTCTGACGGTCTCTATGAAAGCCCTGGACAGCCAGGGAGGAACAGCTAGCAGCCCAACTCACTGACTGGATGATGTGAGAGCTGACCACACCTGGCACCTGAATCAAAGGGTGAACTCACCAGATGTGAGTCATGCCAGGCTTTTTAGTTGGTACAAACATTTATATTCCTGGCCCTAGGAGTGGTCCTGCCTGCAATTAAGCACAATCCCTAATGTCTGTCTAATGCCCATAATATCTCCAAGAGATATTGTGTCATTCTTATGTTATAAATGAGTAAGAGATGGAACTTAATTGGAACTTAAGGGTTCTTGTTGCCTCAGGCTGCTGAAGCTGCAATAGGTGTTCATTTTTCACTGACTAGGATGATGTCCGAATGTCCAAAGGAGGAGGAGGAGGAGGAGGAGGAGAGGAGGGGAAGGGGAGGAGAGAAGGGGAAGGGGAGGAGAGGGAGGAGGGGGAGGAGGAGGAGGAGAGGAAGAGGAGGGAGAGGGGGAGGAGAGGGAGGAGGGGGAGGAGGAGGAGAGGAAGAGGAGGGAGAGGGGGAGGAGAGGGAGGAGGGGGAGGAGAGGAGGAGGGGGAGGAGGAGGAGGATGGGGAGGAGGAGGAGGAGGTGAAGGAGGAGGAGGAGGATGGGGAGAGGATGGGGAGGGGAGGAGAGGGAGGAGGGGAGGAGGAGGAGGAGGGGAGGAGAGGGAGAGGGGGAGGAGAGGGAGGAGGGGGAGGAGAGGGAGGAGGGTGAGGAGGAGGAGGGGGAGGAGGAGAAGGAGGGGGAGAGGAGGGAGGGGGGAGGAGAGGGAGGAGGGGGAGGAGGAGGAAGGGATGAGGGGGAGGATGAGGAGGGGGAGGAGGGGAGGAGAGGGAGGAGAAGGGAGAGGGGGAGGAGAGGGAGGAGGGGGAGGAGGATGAGGGGGGAGAGGAGGAGGGGGGAGGAGGGGGAGGAGGAGGGGGAGGAGGAGGGGGAGGAGGAGAAGGAGGGGGAGAGGAGGGAGGGGGGAGGAGAGGGAGGAGGGGGAGGAGGAGGAAGGGATGAGGGGGAGGATGAGGAGGGGGGAGGGGGGAGGAGAGGGAGGAGAAGGGAGAGGGGGAGGAGAGGGAAGAGGGGGAGGAGGATGAGGGGGGAGAGGAGGAGGGGGGAGGAGGGGGAGGAGGAGGGGGAGGAGGAGGAGAGGGAGGAGGGGAGGAGGAGGAGAGGGAGGAGGAGGAGAGGGAGGAGGAGGAGAGGGAGGAGGGGAGGAGGAGAGGGAGGAGGAGGAGAGGGAGGAGGGGAGGAGGAGAGGGAGGAGGGGAGGAGGAGGGGAGTTGGAGGAGGAGGGGGAGAGGAGGGAGAGGGAGGAGTGGGAGGAGGGGGAGGAGAAGTAGGAGGGGGAGGAGGAGGAGGGGGAGGAGGAGGAGGAATAAGTTGAGGAAGAGGAAGAAGAAATGGAGGGAAGAAGAAAAGAGTGAGAAGATGGTGGAATTGACATGAGGTTGCCTTGCTTCATGTTGTTTCCCACATGTCAAATGTAATGACTGCTGCCTTTACCTACCCCACTACATCTTCAGAGCCAAGACAAGAACTCATATTCTCAGAATGTGAGAGAGAAAAATGGCAACCCTGAAGGACATTTGCCGTCCCTGATTGCCATCTCCCCAGGGCCCCTGTATTCCTAACTTCCATTTAGGTGACAACTCAAGCATGTCCCACATGTGAAAGACAAAGGGCCAGGCTGTAGCCGCAGCACAGACACCCCTACCCCCTTAACACGATAGGTTTTCCTTTGCCTTCAGGGATACTTAAAGCTGTGGAACCCAACTTTCCAATCCCTGGGCCTTTTGAACAACAAAATATGGACCAAGTATCAATAAATAAAAACTATAAAACCATGTGCCCATGTTGAGTATTCCTTATCTGAAATGCCAGATGTCAGAGTGCTTTCTGATTGTGAAACCTTTGCATAGGCTTTTCCAGGTGAGCATTGCTAATCTGAAAATCCATAATCCGAAATACTGACACTTTTTGAGCACCATATCAAAAAGCTTCAGATTTCAAAGCATTTTGGATTTGGGAATCTTCTGATTAGGGAGGTTCAATCTGAACATGGTCTAGGAAAGATAATGAAGGCAAAGGATTGGCACGAGGATAGCAAAAATATTTTCATTTGGTTTATTCGAAAAGCAAAAAAGCTGAAAATGGTATCTACTCATTTAGAGACATGAGAGAAAGATGTCAATCTCAGGAAAAACCATCCTTAGCTAAATTGGCTAGCTGACTCACAAATTCTTAAATGGCAGAGGGTGCTAGAATTTTGGAGATGACATGGAGCTCTTCATTGTGTTGTTACACATGTCCTTCCACACCCGATTCACTGTGCTGGTCTCCTGAAGTCCTCAGCCAGTGACGTGTGGTGGCCTGGGCATCAGGAGGAGAAACACATGTGGCTGGCGGGCTAGGCTTGCTGCAGCCTGCTCTGGCCCTGCCCCCTCCCTCCCAGACTCATTGTTCTGTATGCACAAAGGGCCTGGCAAGTCTCAACCAGGTTTAAAGTGCCATCTCTTTTCCTACAAACAAAGAAGTCACTTCTCTCTACTAAACACGGTGCTGCATTGTAGGAGGTGATTCACAGAAACGGTTAACATTAGAAAATTGGATTCCACTTGGACTCCTTCTTTTGGAATTCTGTTATTCGTTTTATTGTTCCCAGGTATTTTGCAGAGAGATGATCCCACAGTCACTCAGAGGTAAGCAGAGAAACAATGGTGACCATTCTTTGTGTACTTGCTATGTGACAAGTGGCTTAACTGTGTTCCTGCAATCCTATGGTTACTTAAATCAGTAAAGAACAGAGTAGAATGTTCCAGTCTGTGTTTCGCAGATGAGGAGACTGAGACCCAAAGCAGCTAAGTAATTCCCAGTATCTCAGAGCTAATGAATGAAATCCAAATACTAACCATCCTGACCTGAAGACACCCTCCCAGGTGACTCAGTGTCTGACTGTCCAGTCAGGGGCCAGCCAACAGCCACCCGAAGATCCTTCCACCTCCCTAGCAGACAGGCCCTGCCAAGTTCTCACCTCCTCTGTGAAGAGGACTCCACCTCCCAGCATTTCTCCATGATGCTTCATGGTTCAAATCAAGAGCAAAAAATGGAAACCAGGCTCAGTGGCACTCACAGGCCTGTAATCCCAGTTACTCAAGAGGCTGAGAAAGGAGGATCAAGACTTGAGGCCAGCCTGGGCAACTGGGCAAGATCCTTTCTCAAAATAAAATAAAAGGGCTAGGGATGTACTTCAATGATACTATGCACAAGGCCCTGGGTTGAGTCCCTAATGAAAAGGGAAAGAAAAGAAACAAAAATCAGAGGTAAAACATTATTGTTCCAAGAATGGTCAAAATATTCTTCTGTAGGCCCACAGAAATAGAAAAAAAAATTCCCAAGGGTACTTGGAGGAAATAATGACATCCATTTTTGAAACTAGCTACTATAAAAAGAAATACTGCTAATTTAAATTACTTAAAGAATCTATCTCAATGAAGAAAAGTGTTGAGAGAAACTTATTTAATGAATTGAAAAGAGAGACCAGTGCTTAATTCTTTCCTCTGTACATCAGAATGTGTCCGGACTGTATTTTTCCCTTAAATGGTTTCACACTCCTGTTACATCTTATTATCTGTGGCCATTCACCTACATTAATACGCACATTCCTATAAGCCTGGTTTCATGAGCCTAGCATCTCCTGAGTAGATACATGCCTCCAGAAAACACTCATAAGAAAACTCAGTCTCTCTGTGACCAGGGCCTTTGTCAGGTTCTGGACGACGGGTAGAAAGAGAAAGAAAGTGGCACACTTGAGGAACCAGACCTCGGAAAGCTCGATGTTCTAAAGACTTTCTGGAAGCCAGCGTTTTCTGTTTGAAGAAGCGAGTGAGTTCCCCCCGGCCAGGGGCATCATGAGCATTGGAGGACACCTTGCAGGTCTCGGGGCCTCTGGGACCTGGGTTTTGTGGTCATTATTCAACCCACAGCAAGAGCCAGCACACAGGACAGAGCCCCTCTGCTACGCTCTGCCTGCAGCTCCACCCAGCTGCTTAGCCCAGGGGTTCACTGGCCAAACCCCCTTCCTTCCTGAGGCAGTTTCTGTGCCCCACTGCAGACAGGTGGGGAAGCTGAGGCACAGGTGAAGGGACTCTGCAGGGCCTGCAGAGCGGGCAGCAGGGAGAGCTCAGGCCAGCTCCATCCAGGACAGTTCCTCAAGGAGGACGGGGTGTGTCCAGGGCCAAGTCCTGCTTTTGGAAATGACTTCCCTCTTAAAATAGATGTGTAAGAGTTGGAGTTCAGGTGGTGATGCTCATCTCAACAACACAATGACATACACAAAGTCACGGCCTGGTGACTCAGGGGTGCCCTCAGTCTCTCATCTACAATAGCCCGACACCATGAAGTCACATGGAGCCAACCTCAGCTTTGAGACCTGGGAAGCTGGAACCTCAGCACAGTTGGTGAAGGAACCGGTAATTAATTACCTGTGAGTCACAACTAACACCCCTCCTTCCTTTTTCTTGTAACCTTTCTTCTCTCTCTTCCTCCCTTCCTTCTGTGGTCCCTCATTCTCTCCCCCTCCCCTTTCTTTCTCTTCCTTCCTCCTGATCTAGGAGTCTGACCAACTCTACCACAAAATGCATGGCGTTTATGACGTGTTGAAGCACAGTGTGCCCCTAGAAGGATGTACAACTATCAGATGTCAATCAAAGTAAAAACATCAAAAGAAAAAAAGGTAACTGGATTTGGCAGAGCCTTGGAGACAAGCCCAGGAGTGTGTGTGATTTTTTTTAGTTTTAAAATGAGCACCTAGTATTTGTACCTATTTATGAGGTAGAATTAATGATGGTTAAATGAAAACAATAAGGACCCACAACTGGCAGTGGGGCCCTTTCTCTAATCCTTTCATTTTCCTCAACAGCCAGGGCCTGCAGGAGGTCTAGGTCACTCTGGGCCTACCTCAGAGGCCAGAGAGAGTCCAGCCAGAAGGCCCCACCTGTGGGCCGGGCCGCCAGCCCAGCGCCAATTATCAGTTTCCTCATCTGGAGAGTGAACAGCTGGCCGAGAAGATAAGCCAAAAAAGCATTTTTTCACACTGACCGAGCTGTGGTTTGGAGCTGCAGGCATGCGCCCTAGTTTAACCTACCAAATCCAGTGAAAAAGCCCAGCTAGACTTTTCTGTCATTCATTCTAGTTCACTGGTGATTGACTTTTGTTTTACAAGGTGACTTAATGTTGGTGGTTCTGCTCCATAACAGGATTTGTTCAGAGAGACTCGAGATTTGAAGCTTTCAGAAAACACTAAGGGTTGAAGTCTGAGTTATAACGGGAAGGGTGTGGAACAGGGGACAGAACTCCCCCTCCTCAGAGATGTCATGGAAAAAATGCAGTGGTTCTTCAGCCTGGTGCCCCATGGTCACTGAGGGGCTGTGAGCATCCCTACACAGGCCCACTCAGCCAGCAGAGCCGAGATGGACAGCACCGGCCTTGGTGAGTTTAATTCCTAAAAACAGGGTACTGCCCAGCCTAGACACAGCCCCCAGCAGTCAGCCAGAGTCATCCTGAACATGAGCGTGGCTGTCCTGAGCAAGCCTGTCACGAAGCAGAAATCCCTTCCATCAGGAATGAGAAAGTTCTCTGATAGTTTTTCTTTCTTTCTTTCTTTCTTTCTTTCTTTCTTTCTTTCTTTCTTTCTTTCTTTTTAAGACTGAAGTGGTGTCACCAAGAATGATCATTCTCCTCCTGTGACGACTGTAAAACCGTCTCACCAGAAAAAAAAAAAAAAAAGACAGATAGCCAGGAAGCTTTGGACCTGGTCTGTTTCCATGGACAGTAGAAAACCTGTGACCCACAGAAAGAGGAAATGGGAGCCAGCAGCAGAAAGCAAACTGGAAAGAGCTCAGCTCCCTGGGAACGGCTCTGTCCCCCAACCTGTGGGGCTCTTCCCTGGGGCACGGAGGGCCTCCCTTTACCACACACTTACCTGCCACTTGCCTGAGCATGGGGTAACTAGAACTCAGAGAGCCCCGTCAGCACAAGGGTTAGAGGGGCAGGGAATGAGAAAGGAAGAATGTTCCAAATGATTAATAGGGAGTGCTGAGAAATGCCAACCACGGGGCACACTCTTGTCAAGTGGAGGTTGAGCAGCCCCACCAATGTGACTGGGAACTCTCCCTGGAGACGAGGGCCAGCTCCTTGGAATAAGACAAGCCAGGGACCCTTGCCCAACTGGGAGAGTGGAGCCCAGCAGGGAGGTTGGCAGACAGCCAGGCTTTGTCCAGAGGGTGAAGAACCCGTGGGAACCCTCAGCTCCAGGCAGGACCCCTTTCTGAAGCCAATTGTGTGGTATGAAGTGCCAGCGGTGGGGACCTACCCTTAGGAATGAAGGCTGCTTCCCCTTGGAGAAGCTATTCTCAGGTCACACGGGTCCTAAGGTACCTAAATGGCACCCCTGGCATTGTGCCCTATACCCCTGGTGCAACTACTCTAAAGGAAATGATCTGACTTAGGAAAGGCTCTTTGCCCAGAAGTGCACCCTACACTTGCTTAGAGCACTGTGATGGAAGGTCAGCAGAGGGTTCTCAACAGGAGGGGAGACGGGCAGCGGAACGTCACGAAGCCATTGAAGGCACGCTCGTGCTCACAACGCAACCCTGGAAAAATATGTTTGTAAGACGAAAGGAAAAAGTGTGAAGATTAGGGACACTCGGATCCTGATGGGATGGAGGGAACAGGCTTGTGCAGAACAAGAGATACCATGAAACTGACCAGGTGATCAGGTGGGGAATGTGGAGGGTCACTGGCTTCTTTCCTTCCAATCTTTAAGGTGTTCTGCAGGTGCGTACCAAGGTGGGCACGAAGGCTACTGCCTGCAGTTTGGAGCTGTCCTTCAACCCACGAAGCTCTCCAGCATCTGTGTTGAGGATCTCAGAGGCCCAGCACCCAAGGGGCAGAGCTGGCCACGTGGGTCAGGGGGAAAATCCTGCAGGACACAGTGCAGCCTAGAGCCTGAGTATTAAATCCCCTGAGCGTGTCTATGATTCCCGGAGCACATCCACAGATATTGATGGATCAACCCTGCAGTCAAGTGGGCTGGACCTCTTTGGGCAGGGTTTGGGCCTGTGCTCTTGTAAGTTTTCCTCTCTCCGTGGACCAAGGAGCTGCAAGAGAGATCAGCTTGGGTCCCTGGAGTCTGCACCAGGAAATCTGTCTCCAGAGCTTCCCACAGGAGAATCCAGTCCTCCCTGGAAGAGAGATGGACTTTTTTTTTTTTTTTTAAGAGAGAGAGAATATATATATATATATATATATAGACTTTGCTATATTAAAAGGTGGGGGGAGGCTGGGTGGGATGGCACATGCCTGTAATCCAAACTCAGGAGGCTAAAGCAGGAGGATCACAAGTTTAAAGCAAGCCTCAGCAATTTAGCAATATCATAGCCCCCCAGCAATTTAGCAAGATAATTTCTAAAAAAAAAAAAAAAAAGAAAAGAAAAGAAAGAGAAATAAATTAAAGACTAGGGCTATCGTTCAGTGATAAAGTAATCCTGGGTTCAATCCCTTGTACCAACAAATAAAATAAATGGGACACATGTTTGTTCCTGGGGCCATCTCAGACCAGCAGAGGCCCTAGCCCCAAGGTTCATGTCATGGACCTCACGGGCCTAATGGGCCTCATGGGGACTCAGCATTTCAGTAAACTCTTCTGACCTGTTTCTCCTAACTCTGCTCAACATATGTGGCAGCTCCTTAATACCTAGCTTACTTTATGCCTGGGAAAGCCCTCTCCATATGGCTGAAGCCGTAGAGATCAAGGATGGGGGACAAGGGATATAGGATGACCCCATCCATTCCTGAGAGCTGTTTGCTCTGGGAAGTTCATTTTCTTCCTGTATGAAGAAGGGAGTGAAGAGGACACTCTGCTACTTTCACATCATGGCTGAGTTCCTAACAGGCTTTCTCTCTTCCCACCTGAAGATGTAAGACGATCCCTTCACAGAGGTGGACAACAAGAGCCCAGGACTTTTCCCAGCAGCTTGGCTTCCTCCCAGTGGGCTCTGGGGTTCACAGGGACCTGAGGATCAGATCTGGGGAGGACATGCTGGGTGGAGCACGGGGATGTCCATCATGGGCTGTTGAATGAAACCAAGGGGTAGTCCTGTTCTTTAGGTTCCTGTATTTACTTTACAAAAGTCGGATTGATAACGATTCATCCCCCTCTGGCCCCTGTGAGCTTTTACTCTTGTAACATTAGAGGAATAAAAATTGCTTTGGAAACAAAGCAAAATTGCTTTGGACACTTCAACAAGTGTCTTTATACTGCAACTGCACGTTTGGATATTTCTTTAGTCTGCATGTAGGAAATGTCCTTCCCCAGAAAGAATCTGTTTCTAGAATTTGCTACTGTCTTGGCCTTTACTGCTGCTGTAACAGAATACCACAGACTGGGTGCGTTATGTTATAAACAATAGAAGTCAACTTAGTTGATGGTTCTGGAAGCCAGAAGTCCAAGAGCATGGTCCTCGCATCTGGCAAGGGCCTTCGTGCGTATTGTAACATGACGGAAGGTGGAAGGGCAAGAGAGAGGGAGGGAGGGAAATGGAGAGAGAGAAAGGAAAGGGGTAAACCCCTCCTGTTATCAGAAATCCATTCCCACCATAACTAGCCTGCTCTAAACCTTTCACAAGGGCAGAGCTCTGGGACCTGGTCACTCCATGAAGTTCTCAGTGATCCGCACTGTGGCACTGGAACTCAGTCTCCACCACATTCAGTTTCTGTGCTCCAACTAGCAGGTCTTCCAGACCCGATCCTCGGCACTCTGGAGCTCCAGAGCACACTGGGAAGAAGCAAACCCCCTCAGGATGTGCCTGGCTCTCCTTGGAACTCTGGCATAATAGGAAAGTGGCAGGGTGCATGCTCATTTCATCTTTAGTACTAAGAATGAACTTGCCTTTTCAACTAGAGGAATTTTTTTCTGCAGATAATTCAGTGTGTGTGTGTGTGTGTGTGTGTGTGTGTGTGTGTGCATGCACATGAATATAAGTATATATGTATGACATATATTTTATGTATATCTGTCTATATGTGTATATATATGTGCATATATATATATACATATATATAAAATTTTTATCTCATTTGACCCCTGAGCATTTGAATCAATTCTAGTGGCCATGTAGAATAATCCACCTAGTCTTCTTTTCATGAACACCTTTAGAGAGGCAATGCTTTGAATTCGGACATTCACAACCTGGGGTCTAAATGGTCTCCCCAAGAGTTTCTGGGTAGGCTGGTGGCAGTGGCCCACATTTGTCATCCCAGCAGCTCAGCAGGTAGGAGGATTGCAAGTTCAAAGCCAGCCTCAGCAAAAGCCAGGCACAAAGCAATTCAGTGAGACCCTGTCTCTAAATAAGATACAAAATAGGGCAGAGGATGGGGCTCAGTGGCCAAGTCCCCCTGAGTTAATCACAATGCAAAAAGGAAAAAAAAAAAGAGTCTCTGGTTAGATGGGGTGAGGTTCACGCAAGCAGAGATGGGAAAAGCCAACCTGCCCACTTGTTAACCTCCGACTGATCTTGGTGTTGACCAGTTTGAATGTGGGCGGCAGACCCAGCAGGATCAACACACCTCACAACCTGCCCCGTAGCCCTCACCGCTGTTCCCATGGCACACTGAAGTGACAGCAGACAAACCATATGTGGTTGGTTTCCTTTGAACCCTCTGTATTTCAATTCATTGAAAAATATTTTCATAGGCTTTACGTGGCCAAACTGAGCTACAACAGGGTGGGAACACAGCTCAGCTGGGAATTCAACAGATTCTTTTCACAGTATCTTCAGATGGCATTCTACCCTCATTCTAAACTTACCAGGGAAACAAAGTAAAGGCACCTCAGGTTTTATTATCCTCAGAGCCCTGAAGCACAGAGAGGTTCTGTGACTTGACCAAAGTCACACAGCTAGCAAACAGTGAAGGAAGAATTTGTTTTCTGGAACACACCTGACCTCCCAGGTGGAAGTGAGAGGGACAGTGTCTTTGTCCCTCTGTCTGTTGTTTAACCCCTTTGTGGGAACCTGATCAATCAAGTCACTTCCAGACCTTTCCTGTGGACTCCCATCATTTATTCAGTCTCCCAAACTGCTCTCCTCTGGCTCCTTCCTATGACATGGCAGCCTTGTGGCTTTTCTGGGGAGAACCACAGCAGCCCATTTCACAGATGTAGCCAGATCCAGGAAGAAAAGAGGAGCCTGCCAATGAGCTGGTGCCCAAGGAAAGGGCTCTGCTGCTCAAGCAACAGGTGGGCCAGACAGCAGAAAAATGAGGTTGGAGCAGTGGGGAGAACCGAGCGCAGAGCAGGAGGTGTGTGGGGCCACCGAGGAGATCCTGGGGGGCAGGGACAGGGCAACACAGGGCGGCAGAAAGAACACACATAGGTGAGAAAGTAGCTGAACTGGGGCTTTGAGGAGGAATGTGGCCAGAGCAAGAGAGGAGCAGCCAGGAGGAGAGATGGGGGCAGGGGCTGTGACCAATTTGTCCCCCCCACACACTTTGCTGTACCTTTGGGGTAACTTGCGTGCTTTACAGTCATAAAACCCATGCGTCTGCACATTCACGGTCCTTGTTTTCTCTGTTTTCGGGGTGACCATCACCTGTGTATCCTTGCGACAGGCTCCAGTACTGGGGACACCTTAAATCCCAGCCCACAGCCTCCGTTCTGTGGGGCTGAAGCCTTCTGCCTCAGTTTCCCCATCTGTAGGGATTCAGCCCTTCAACTGATGAGTGCTGTGTTAAGGGCTAGGAGGACATGAAGCCCCTGAGAACTGCCTGGCTGCCTCACCCTCCCCTCCTGCACAAAGACCACCCACCCAGCCGCCTCCCAGCACCACCCCGACCTGGCCACCCGCAGCCCCGCCCTGGCCAGCTGCTGCCTCTCTCCTCAGTGTCCCCTGCTTTTTCTGCAGAGCAGCAACATCACCGGAGCACCATGTGGCCAACTGACTCCTTGTTCCTGGAGCCCGTCCACCCCCTGGCCCCTGGCCCTCGACTGTGAGCTCCTGAGAGCAGAGCTCTCTGTTCTGTGCTCATCGCCATGTCCCAAGCCTGGTGCCTGGCAGCCTGGGACCCGCCTGGTCACGGCCCCTGCTTGACAGCATGTGTCAGAGAAACCTGCTTGAAGAATGCAGAGCGTGGGGGCCCATGGTAAGCTGTCCCTGGTGCATCTGGTGGCTCTAGATGCCCCTGTCTCTCCCAAGTTCCTGTCCCCAGCACCAAACTTGGCACCAGATCAGGAAGGGGCTCTTGGGTGGGTCCTGAGTGACAGGACTCTCAGGAGAGGCCTTGCTGGACAGAACCCAGAGCCAGCCAGCCCTGACCTAGGGGTGCTCCAGGCCTGGACTCAGAGCTGCCTGGGTCTTTCCACGTGGACAGGGCTGGGGCAGCCGTCCTGTGTCTGGCAGGTCCCCTGAAGCAGACATTCTTTTACGCAACCATTTTTGTGGTGGGCTCTCCTGCTTGGTGTCTGGGACATCTGCTGGAAATCAGGCCCCGTCTGTGGCGTTCCGCAGCCATCTCAGGCGTCCTGCTGCCTTTGACGGAAGCCACAGCCTGGGCCTGCATCTTGGGCGCAGGGATAAAAACGGCAGTGTGGCCCGGGTCATCAATCAGCCCTGGTGTTTCCATCCAAGGTGAACCTTAAAGAAAAATAAAATCAAACCCCTGGTCTAAAATACCCTCCCAGGAAGGTGAGCAGAAATTCTGCCTGCGGTGGGCAAGGCCAGGACCGCAGCATCTGGGATTCCTAATTATAGGGGGACCCGTGTCCCACTGTGTCTGTGAAGGGTGTGGTGGGCCTCTCTGTGCAGCATCTAACTGCCATCTCCCCCTCCCAAGCTTCCCCACAGCACCCTGACAGAAACCCCGACTTCCCTGCACCCCAACGAGCTCTTTCACACACCTGTGAGGCTGGTTTTTAATTCTTTCTTAAGGATCAATTTCAGATGTCAAGTTCACTAGCCACCCACCTCCATTCTTAAATGGGCCCCCGATGATCGAAAAGAGCTATTTCTTTTTTAAGGTGTCAGAGCCTGTGAGTGACAATTTCACTAGTATCTTTGAGGGAAAATAGTTGTGGACAAGGCCGTTGGACATCAGGGCTTCCTGACTGTGAGCAACACGTTTCTGTTGATGAAGTCACTCTGTCTGTGGTGTTCTGCTGGACCTGAGTGGGCTGAGACATGCCCCAGCTCTATGCCACAGGCCGGGGAGGCTCTTAACAGAGGACCTGGACTGAGCAGGGCTCTGGTGCATGCTCCCCAGGGGGTCACCTGGCCTCTAAGAGGCCGCAGGACACACTGTGGCTACAGGGTTCTCACCCACACCCCACCATGCACCCGTTTGAGTCCTACGAGGCAACCTGCACTCCTGCCTGGAACCTTCACCTTAGCAGGTCTCTGTACCATGTCCCCTTCTGCTTCACACCCAGCCCTTACCTGGGGTGATTTTCTAAACCCATTTCTGACCCCACCTGATGTAGACACCCACACACAGCAGACATCTGTCTTTCCATTGATTGAGGTTCACACCAGGGCTGTCTGCAAACACCGTGAAGAGGGTAAGGGAGGTAAGTGCAGGTTGGCTCTTGGACTGCTTCTGTTCGCTGGATCAGGTTTGTTTTGTTCTACTGTGTGCTGGTTAAACTTGTTATCTAGAGATTGTTGGAGGTGACACGTTTATGGAGTTCCCCTACAACCTGGGCTCCCTCCCCCTCTGTTAACGTCATACCTGTTCATTCCCACTGGAACTTGACAGCATTCCGGGGGGTTAAATATTATTCACACCCCCCACTTCACAGACAGGAAAAATGAGACGCACTGAGCTGAAGTGATATGCCTAGATTCACACAATTGGCAAACAAAGAGTGTAAGGTTCACACCTAAGCCACCAAGGTCAGGGGCCTGCTTTGTGTCAATGAAATCCGAAAAAGAATGAGAAACTGGTACCAAGAAAGAACAGGAAGGCCAGGTGTGGTGGTGCACACCTCTATTTGCAATGGCTCTGGAGGCTGGGGAAGGAGGATTGCAAGGTCAAGCCAGACTCAGCAACTTAGCAAGGCCCTGTCTCAAAATTTTAAAAAATAAATAAAACATAAAAGGGCTGAGAATGTGGCTCAGTGGGTAAGCAGCCCTGGGTTCAACCCCTCGTGCCAAAAAAGAAAGAAAGAAAAAGAAAGAAAGAAAGAAAGAAAGAAAGAAAGAAAGAAAGAAAGAGAAAGAAAGAAAGAAAGAGAAAGAAAGAAAGAAAGAAAGAAAGAAAGAAAGAAAGAAAGAAAGAAAGAAAGAAAGAAAGAAAGAAAGAAAGAAAGAAGGATGGTCATTATCTGAAGAAAATATTATTGTATTCCTAGGAAATCCAGAATAATCCTTGACAAATTATTACACCTCATAAGAATTCAATTAATTTGCCAGAGCAATGATCTACAAATAAAAGTAAATTTAAATAACAAATGTAATGGGGCAAAATTCCATTCACAAGCAGAACAAAATCATAATATTAAAAGCATTGTGCAGAACTCACAAGAAAAAAACATAAATCTTGTCAGGCATGATGGTGCACACCTGTAATCCCAGCAGCTCAGGAGGCTGAGGCAGGAGGATTGCAAGTTCAAAGCCAGTTTCAGTAACTTAGTGAGGCCCTAAACAACTTAGTGAGACCTGTCTCTAAACACAATTTAAAAAGTCTGGGGCTGTAGTTGTGGCAGAGAGCTTGCCTAGCACGTGTGAGGTGCTGGGATCGATCCTTAGCACTGCATTAAAAAAAAATTAACAAATAAAATAAAGGCACCTACAACTGCAAAATTTAAAAAAAAATATTTTAAAAGGTCTGAGGGTGTGTCTCAGTGGTTAAACACCCCTGGGTTCAATCCCTGGTACCCAAGAAACAACAAAAACAAATCTTTACTTAAAAGCAAACAAGGATTCCTGAATACAAGGAGGAATAAAACACATATCTTAATGAAGAATTTAAAGTTGTAAGATGTCAATTTTCCTCCAACAGAATCTAGAAATGGAGTATAAATCCTGTTGCAGTAATTCACTTGCAGGTCAGCATGGGAAAACAAAGAAGAAGAAGAAGCAGAGCAAGCAAAGCAGCAGCAGCAGAAAAAAAGTCCTTTATTGTGTACAAGCAATCTTTTTATAGTATTGTGAACAAAAAAGGCAGCCTTCCAATATCAATAAATCAGGTCTTTCAGCTAATTAAACATAGCATACAGAAGTTTTACTTTCTAATCAGAAGTGACCCGCTTCTCATGGCTAATCTATTCTTGGCTTGGAGTATGTTGAGCTCTGCTCTTTGTTAATAACAGATAATAAAATTTTTCTCAGCGCCCTCCTAGCCCACTTGGCAGAACATCCAGTTTGCAGGCAAGTCCTCCCAAGGACAGCAGACACCTCGTTTTCAAGCATGTCCGCTGTTACCTTATCTAAACCTTGAAGGAGCCTCTTGTTTGCCCTTTTGTAAAAATGAATGTAATTTTTGTGAGGTATATGCAGGTGCATTGTCAGTTTAAGTTCTAAAGGAATTCTCAAGATAGCAAAACAAGATAATAAATGAGAAATGATTGTATTAGTTTTTTTTTAAGATAAACTGTAGCCCAAGAAAATGAGTATTAGTGTCAATAGTATGATGTACATATCTTAATTGTTCAAATGACTGAATTATAACAACATCCATTTGTTAAAGGGCATTAGGATGGAGTCCCCTTGGATTAACACCAGGAGGACAGTAAGGAATATTAAAAGAAGCACATGATGAACAGTTATTTTGTATTTATTATAAAGTCCTTTAGTGTTTGTATGAAATAAAGCATGTTCTAGATGAGCCTTTTGTAAGGGGAAATAATAGTTGATCAACATTTTAATTTTTTCTAGTAAATGGTCCTGGCAGTGTAGAATGTGCTCTAATATGAGTAAAATATATTGAAATTTGGCCTACTATTTTTGTTGTTATTTTTACATGTAGTTAGATAGGACATAGAGTCTTATCTTAGGTAAGTAGGGCTCTTTATAAATTTAAGTAAAGTGTTGTAGTTTTAAAGTTTATTATTATTTTTTTTAAATATTATATATTATAAATTTTATATAAATAATTGTTTAAGTTTATTTGAGCAAAAACTAACATAATATGATAACACATCTAAAACATGAAATAAAGAAAGGCTGAAAGCTTTTAGCTTTTTTTAGAAAAATAGAAAAAATGTTCTTGTATTTTATAATATTAACCTTTATGTAGATAAGGCTCTCATTAACTTAAAAAAATATACTTAAATTGTACCTCAGTGTAAAAAGTAACATAAAACTTTATATATATTATTGATAATAGGCCCAGTTATAGAACATTAAATGATATAAATAAATCTCCAATATGTTATTTTTATAAGCCTAAAATTACCATGCAACCTTTTGGAGAACACCAGCTTGATATATTTTTTTTAAAGCTTTATCTTAATGATTTGTATACTTGGAAAATATGAACACATTTAATATACAAAGAAGAGTAATAGTACCATAATTACTATTGATGTTTTTATATTAATTAAGTTTAGCTCTTAAAGAAATAACATAATAGAATATTATAAAATAAAAGTTGTTATTTAACCATATTTGTATAATCCTAATTTTTTCAAGATTATTTGTTCAAAAATTTACATATATAGCCAATGTATATAGACCTTTTTAATTTTTTTAACTCCTTAAATTACATTAGATAACATTATTAATAATTTTTTAAGCCAATTAAAATCTCAACATGATTTATCCCCTAATATCTTTATTATAAAAATCTCAGACACAGAAAAGCTGAAAGGTTTCACAGTGAACACCCACGTATCTGCCACCTCGACTGTTACTAACTTTTGACCCCACGTGTTCTACTTCCAACTATCTTCTTACTGTCTCTCTATCCACCATTCACCATCCTGGTTAATGCAGGCAAACGTTGCAGACAGCAGACTTCGGCTCTGCGTAACCCATCTAAACACCACCAGCTCGAGTCAATATTTTTCACAGTCCTTTTAAAAGGAAAATTTACATACAATTAAATACACAAGCCTTAAGTGAACATTTCTTAAGATCATAGATGGGTATGTTTATGTGTCACAAATCAGTACCAAGTGTGGAACACCTACGGCACCCAGACTCTCCCATGCACCTGCCTGATGGTCCCCAATGCCACTCTGAGGCTGCCACAATGGGAAATGTATTACTGAGATTGTTCTATCACAAGTTTTGCCTCTTCCAGAAGTTTGTGTAAGTGCATCTTATAATGTTTTCTCCTTTGTATCTCACATCTTTCACCCAACATAATTATTTTAAGGTTCCACCAAGTGGTTGCACGTATCCATAGTTCAATCCTTTTTTTGTCCCTATGTAGCATCTGTCTTGATCCATTTTCTGTTGTTGTAACATAATACCTGAGGGTGGGTACTTGAGAAAGAAAAGATGCCATTTTAGGTCAGTTTTCAGGTTAGAAGTACAAGATGCAGGGGTGGGAGGGGCATCTGTATGACCTCTGGTGAGAGCCCGCTAGCTGCCTCACAACATGGCAGATGATGATAGGGCAGGAGCTGGCACAAGAGCGTCAGTGGATGCGTGTGAAAGAGACCATAAGGTGAGAGAGGTATCAAGAGGCCAGGAAGTCTCTTTTATAACAACCTGCTTTTTCAGGAGCTAACCTGATCCTGTGAGAGCCACCTTGTCCTTCTGGAACATGGTGCCCTGTGACCTAGTCATCTCCTGAAGGCCCCACCAGCTCAGCACCATTACCCTGGGGATTAAGTGTCCAACACACAGTCTTTAAAGGACACACCCAACCATGTCCCAGCCATATCAGCATTCCAGTTTGATCATCTGTTTGATTCAACAGTTTGATTCCTTTCAACTATTAATGCCTGCTTGGCTCTCGCTGGGACGGTTTTTGAATGGAATTTGGCAAGCTGATTCAAAAATAGACACAGGAAGAATAAAGTAGAACAGTGGCCAGGCAGAAGTTTCTGTGAATGTGCATTTCACAGATATGAAGCCTATGAGAGATGTGCAAGCAGATGATACAGGTATGATAATTAAGTGGATTTTGACGTAGAAAGGACAGATCAACCAAGTATTTTTTTTCCTATATAGAACCTGGGGAAAATGTGTTAAGGAAAGTGTGAAACTCAGAAGTCAAAAATGAACAGCTCACTACTTTAACTGTATAAACTTTGAAACCATCTGTACAATGAATAACAAATTATGTTTAAAAACCAATAGATTAGAAAGTATGGGTATTGATTTTTTCTAAATGCCTCAAAATCAATAAAAATAAGATAATGTCTAGAAAACTGAGCCAATTAAATGAACAAATGCCAGGGGAAAGAAGAAATACAAATGACCAATGTCCTTTTTCAATGTCAATCTCACTCATCATTAATGAGTTACAAATAAAAGACCACTGATAGACAAAGAACAGATTTTAAATTGGAATATAAATACTTGTGGCAAGAGTTTGAATGCTCTTATGTATTTGGTTTGCAGATGGCCGTATCATTTGAACCATTAGGATTTCTGGTAACTAGCCTTATATAGCTGCAGAAAGTGTTTTGTCGCCAGGCATGGTGGCACACGCCTGTAATCCCAACAGCTCAGGGAGCTGAGGCAGGAGGATTGCGAGTTCAAAGCCAGTCTCAGCAACTTAGCGAGGCTCTAAGTAAGTTAGTGAGACCCTGACTCAAAAAATAAAAAGGGATAGGGATGTGGTTAAGCATCCCTGAGTTCCATCCCTGATGCCGAAATAAAAAAAGAGTGTGGTGTTGAAAAATTGGAAGGCATTAAAAATATCCAGCAAGAGGAAAATAGTTAAGTAAAATGTGACACACCGCTATCATACTACAGAATATTATTTAGCTTTAAATACTGAGAGGTTGCAGAGTCATATGAAAAACAATTACCAGTGGAGCATGCCTGTCATCTCAGCAGCTCAGGAGGCTGAGACAGGAGTTCAAAGCCAGCCTCAGCAATGGTGAGGCACTAAGGAACTCAGTGAGACCCTGTCTCTAAATAAAATACAAGAAAGGTCTGGGAATGTGGCTCAGTGGTCAAGTGCCCCTGAGTTCAATCCCTAGTACCAAAAAAATAGAAATAAAATAAAATAAAATAACCAAGTTTCATTTTCAAAAAAATTATAAAAGATTATGCAGTATATGATTCAATAAATGCAAAAATGATCCACATGTAAGTACACATAAAGGTTTATCAGTGCAGTGGGTATATGTGTGTGTGTGTGTGTGTGTGTGTGTGTGTGTGTGTATAGTATATATATATATTTCTTTGGAGGAGTGGTAATGGGTACAGGGTCTCACTGAGTTGCTTAGGGCCTTGCTAAGTTGCTGAGGCTGGCTTTGAACTCGTGATCCTCCTCTTTCAGAAACCCCACTCCCCCCACCGCCCCCAGCAGTGGGATTACAGGTATGCACCACCACTCCCTACCAGAGGGAATATCTTGAAGGCTATGCAATAGAAGCCTTTCCAAAAAATGGATTTTGATCTTATTGACTTTTCTATTGTTTGGATATTTACAACGAGCTGGTGTTACTTGTCTGATGAGATGTGATTTTAGGAAAAGTTGAGGAAAGTCAAGGACTGATCTTTCCTATGACTCTTGCAAATTCATTTTCAACATTAATGAAAAATTCTTAGTCATTGAATCATTGTCATAGTGGCTTGCCACCGTGGGGTACCCCCTACATGGTGGGCATATTGGATCTGTCATATCTGATGCCCCCCGAGGCCCTGTAAGGAGATACTGTGATCTCTATCTGATAGATGAGAAGTTTAGAACTCAAGGACGTCACACAAATGGTCAAAGCCTCATGGCCACAGAGCAGGAACTGTCTGGTTTCAAAGTCTCCCCTGGTTTCCTCCAACCTCTGTGGCTTTCAGGAGACACAGCATAAGAGGAGCTCCTTCAGAGGCCCTGCCCTTGTCCCAGACACTAGGGACATTCTTACATCTGCTTGACACCATGCCCACACTGAAGCTGATATTCACAGGGGCGCTCAGCTGCCTGGGCCTTCCTCCAGGGTATTCCAAAGTCAAATTGGCCATGGGCTGTTACCTGGGACACCCGCATCCATCTTCACATACCTGTGCTTACATATGCATATGTGCACACACTGATAGATACTTGCACACACACACACACACACACACACACACACCATTTAACACTAGAATCTCAGCTTCTCTGGGAATCAAAAGTGATCTTGTTAGATAGAACTGGCCCTAGGAACATTTATGAATAATAATATCACTTCTTTACATTTTCTTATCCTTTCATATTCAGCACACCTGCGGGCAGGTGATGCAGGTGTGTGACGGTCCCTTGGTGAATGTGATCCAGTATCTCCAGCCTTCCCACTCACATCCTTCAGTGCACTGTGCTTACTGAGGTACCCATGTGGGGTTTTAAAAAAGTGAATCGGGTGCTCAGGATGGATTTCCTCTCCACCTCTGTCTTCCTCTTTTCTGGGTAGCCCACCTCTCCCCTGCATGATTTTCCACTAGTGACGTACAGGCTGTCCACGCCCTGACCACAGCACTCTCTCTACAAGTTCTGAGGCAACCTGCGCTGCCTTCCCTACTCCCAGCTGCTAGTCCTCTGCCTTCCCCTGGGCTGCCACACCACCACCACCTTCTCCGGGAAAAACTACCTCCCCACTAACACACTGAGGCCAGATCGTGGCTTCCAGGGGTCCTCCTCATGTAATGTCCCTCAAACCTGTAGCAGCCAAACCCAGGAACTTCTAGTACCAATAGGTGCCACAGAAATCCAGAAGGAAATATTGGAGAACAAAGGAGACCTTTGGTCCTCTAATGGTATCCATTCTCTCTTGTGACACCCATAATTGTTGTTTCAGGGTTGTGAGGCTAAAGTGAAAGGGCCCAAAGCAGACCACCATCCTGCAGGGGCCACCAGGCTTCATGGATCTAAGGCAGAAGTGCACACTGACCCATCTCCAGAGCTGGCTGTTGGCCTCTTCCTTGGCCATCCGTCTTCATTGGGATTCTAGAATATGGTTCATTTGCAACTGTCCAATATCAGCAGGGAGTGTGTCCCTACCAGATATAAAAATCGCTCCCTGGGTTTACGTCTGATGTTAGTGTCTATGTCTGTGGGTTCCAAATGTCAACCTGAATAGCACACAGAGAAAAGGCCCTCTCAAGACGAATCACAAGGATCGAAGAAAAGCCCTGCAACAAGAATGCGTGTACCATGGTGAACTCTATGTATACAGGAGGTAGAAGCAAGGAGACAATTTCCAAAAGCAAAAATGGGAAAATTACATAAAATATTTTGAAACAATCATCTTTGGCTACAAGGATCAATAACACAGGAGGCATCACTCCAAGATGAAATGGTTGTTGAACCGTCATCCTTGAAGAAGGGACTGTGAAAGGTTGCAGTGATCTTTGTGCAAAGCTGGGGTTTCTGGAAGAGACTTTTGTGATAGTTCTTGTCATTAAGCATATGTGCCTGAGAGCCCCTGTTTCACCACTTCCTGGTGCCCCCCGCTTCTCTGGTTAGGACTTGACTAAAGCAACTCACTCTGATTCACACAGTTCATAAGGGATGCCAATTCCCACCCAAGGTGAAGAGACAGAGAGAATGTTACTGCTATATTTCCTCTTGGGGAAAACACAGGATGCTTATTTGCAGGGACTGTTCTCAGCAGCCAGTGTGGGACTCACACAAGTCCACGGAGGAATGCAGGGTGAGAACGTGGAGCTTGAAGGGACACGCAAGGTTGAGACCAAGGTGATGTGCTCTGGACCTTGCAGTCAGAGCTGGGAGTGAGGGGGCAACAGAGGGCCCCTCTTCTGTCTCCCTGCTGTATAGCTGAACCCTTCTCTAAATACGTGCTGGGCAAATAGTCCACGATCTTGTAATGACATGTACTTAATCCAGCCATGACCCAGATTGATTCAATCTGTATCTTAGATTGTGTGGGATACTGTAGCAAAATGTCATCGGCTGGGCAGTTTATAACGCATAGGGACTTATTTCTCATAGTTCCAGAGGCTGGAAAGTTCAAGATCCACTAGTCAGCGGATCTAGTGTCTGGCGGAGTCCTGTTCCATAGATGGAGTCTTCTTGCCATCTCCTCACATGGCAGAAGAGACAGGATGAGCACCACACTGAGCCTCCCTGGAGCCTTTTTATAAGGACAATAACATCATTCACCAGGTGGAGCTCCAAAGACCCATCACCACCTCCCCCAGACCCCATCTCCAGCACCATCTCCTTCAGAGTTAAATTCCAACATGTGAATTTGGGTGAGGACACCAACATTCAGACATTAGGGCCTAGATGTGCCAGCGTCAGCTGCGCTCAGCACCCCTGGTGAACGGATAAGACCACTGGTTTTTCCTTACCTGTGGCCTTCTGTCAAGACCTGTGCAGGTGCCTGCTCGGGTCTGGCCATGGATGACGGTCCTTCCCATAGGAGTTACATGTTCTATGGACTCTGGGGCTGGACATGCCTTGTCTTGGGAGGGGTCACACACTAGGATTGTTTCCTATTTTTTGGTGAATTCACAAACACATGATTTCTATCTGAATGTACAGAAAACATTCATCTCACCCACCCATCCACTCCTTGCCCTGGCTGCGAGGACTTGCTCTTACAAGTCCAAAATCTAGCTATGTTTCTTCCTCGGTTTCCACACAACTTAGAGGACAGTCTATTTCATGCTCCCTCAGGGCAGGAGACCAGAGGGATCCACAACCCAGCTTCAGTTCAAATTGGTGAAGAGCTGTTTGGTCGGAGCAAACCACACCAGGGACACAGAAGTAAAAGCTAAGAAGCACAGAAGTGACATTGCTGCCCACAATTTGGGTTTCCTCCTGGAAATGTGCTTTTTTATGTCTTCTACCTTCTTCACCCTCTTATTTCCTGTTCTTTTCTACTCTTGTATCTATTTTCTGGTTCATTCATTTACTTGTGTCTGAAAAAAATTTTTTTCTCTCTATTCACCTTTCTTCGTAGGTATCCTGTCCCTTGATCCTCTTCTCGATATCAGAGAAACTTTATTCCCAACCTATCAGGTTAGTCTGTGACTGACTGCATGAATGTATTGACGTTCACCAAATTAGAGTCATTCCCAAAGTACAACACTTTGAATAGACAAACACACACACACACACACACACACACACACACACTCACCTCCAGGAATCTCCAACAGCTCCATATTCTACTTCATAATGTTGTTTGGGGTAAAAGTTAGAATCTCCACTGGATCCATCCAAAAACCCAGGCACAATTACAGTGATTATTTGATCAGAAATCATAGCTTGTGCTTGAGAGTCTGACTGTATATAGATGCACCTGATTCTGAAAAAGCCTGAACATGCCCCATTGCTCTGGGTGATGAGGGTCAAGGCTAGGTTCCCAGGAAGAAGATTCATGATAGAAATCAATGATGGCTGCTCTAAGTGCTGGGTGTCTATGGACACAGGCTGCTCTCGGAGGTCTGGGACAGCCCTTCGAGGTCCCTCCTTCCTATTTCAGGAGATACTATGTCAATATCCTTCTGGTCCTGCTAGGACAGCAGATTCAATGTGACCACAGAGCATAATAAGAGATTATCTGTTCACTCCAGGGACCCCAAAAAGCGGCTCCTGAAACTCCTGCTAATGTCAAGAGCATAAGTAATAATCATGACTTCATGTAACTACTAGAGCACATTTTTAAATCATTTCAAATGGGAATTTTAAATTAATGTAATGTATTAACTACATAATGCACATTATGCTGATGTAATTATATAATAATTAATACATAAAGTAGCAATGTTCAATATGTAAACATTCCAGGATGCTTCTGGTACCAAATAATAATAGTCTACTTCTGCTGGCTGAAAAATAAATGTTGAGTTTCTGGATTGAGTCAGCGCCATGGGAGTCAATATCACATCACACAACTGCCTTACCCAGGTCCACGTCGGTATAAAATGAAGACGTGACTGTCTTCCTCCATAAATGGGCATCACTTGGGTCTAACAGGGCACTTACCCAATTATCAGTATTTATAGGAAGGAGGATGAAGATACTGGACCACGCTTATCGATAACCTGATAATGAGGGGCAAAGGAATTTCACAGATCTTCTCCCTCTTCAGGTGGCAAAATAACCATGCCACACAGTGACAAGTACATAAAATAAAAGGAGAAGTTGACTGTCATTGCTCACATACCTCCTACCTCCATCTGCAGAGACACAGCAGCAAGTTCCTTGGGAATATCTGCAGTCACCCTCCAGAACTGATGGCAGATGGGACCCGAGGGAGCTTGGCAGGGGAAGCCCAAACCAGCTGCTGCAGTGAGGAAGGATTGTGAAGTCCCAGGTGGGGCCAGACCCACACTCTCCACCATGACCTGCCTGCCCCTCTGTGGACTCCCGAGGTGGGAAACCCTGGGGGAGGACGCCTAGTCCTCATGACCACATGTCTGAATTGTCCCTCTGCAGTTTATTTCAGAGAGTGTCTAACTCCCAGAACCCAAACATATTGTTGGTACTGAAGAAAGAATTTTTCTCCGTTGGCCTGTATAATAGAGTATATTCTCCAAAGATGACCCCAGGATATATCCAGCCCATGGGTTCACCTGCAATGTGATGGGCAGACCCTCTGGCTGCTTTCTCCAACAGGATGCAGCAGAGGAGATGGCATGTCACTTCTGTGTGTTGTCCTTACCCAGGTAGCAGCCCTCCCTCCCTGTTTTTAGGAAGCCTGGCACTATGCCTTAAGTAAGAGATCATGGTGCTGTGAGTAGTCTGGGCTCCGCTGAGGATGCCACACACAGACGGAGCCACAAGGGGCAGTGTCACCCCACCAGATGTGGGAGGGAGAAGCCAACCTGGAAATGGATCTCCCAGTCCTAGCCAGGTGGAGCAGAGATGAACCCTTCCTCCCAATCCTTTCCAAAGCCAGACCCACAAAAGCTTGAGCTTTAAGCCATTCATTCAGTGTTGAGGTTGCTCATTACTCAGCAGCAGATAACAGAAACAGGTTCCAACATGCACCCCAGCAACCTTCTATAAAGGATGCTGCCTGGCCATCTATGGGGCTCTGTGTCTTCTAAGGGCCACGTGCAGGCAGCATACCTGTGACATTTATTAAAGAAACACTCAATATACTGATGGCACTGGACCCAGAGGCTGCCTTGAGAGTCAGAGCTCCTATGAATTGTCCCTCTGCAGTCTATCTCAGAGAGTGTCTAACTCCCACAACCCGAGAATATTGTTGCTCATGAAGAAAGAATTTTCTTCACTTGGCCTGCATAATAGACTGTATTTTCCAAAGATGGCCCCAAGGATGAGTCCAATCCACGGGTTCACCTGCAGTGTGGTGGCCGGAGTCTGGCTGATTTGTCCAATCAATGCAGCAGAGGGGACGCAGGTTAAGAGCACCATGCTTTCTGAACCCAAACCCAAGCACATTCCTTGACATAAGTATTTGTTGTAATTGCAATTCATAGAGGAGAGAACCGAATAGTCAACATTGGCACTGCTCCAGAGAACAAGGAAATATAGGGGTATGCCTAACATCTGCCTTCTTTAATGGATAAACCTTGGACAATTTACGCATTCTCTTTTAATCTTCATTTTTCTAATCTCTTTCATAAATGGGGAGGTTAAATGGGATAATTCACATAAAGTCATCAGAGTGCTTAGAAGTACTCCAAAACTATTAGCTCACTGTTATTTTTGTTACATACTTTATATTTGTTTCATGGTGTCTTCAATATAGTAAGTGTTGAACAAAATAATTTTTAATGGTAAATAGAATTGCTCATTGGGCTTTCAGAGTATATTAGTATTCTACTGCCATGTAACAAATATTGCCATCAACTTCATGACTTCCAACAAAATCTGTTTACTCTCTCACAATTCTGTGAGTCAGAAGATCAGAGAGATTCAGGTGGGATCTCTACTTGGGATCTCACAGGCTAAAATCAAATTTTGGCTGAACCGGGCTCCTATCTAGAAGCTTTAAGGAAGAGGATCCTTCTGAACTTATGCCATTCAGTAGTAGAATTCTACTCCTTGTTATTGCATAACTGACATCCTTGATCCTTTCCTTGACAGTTATCAGTCAGGGACAATTCAGGACCCTGAAAGACAATTGGCATTCCTTGCCTTCTGATCCCTTCTATTTTCAAAACCAGAAATAGGGCCTTGGTTTTCTTCTCACACTTGAAATATTTCTAACTTCCTCTTCTATCACCAAATAAAGCTCTTCTTTTAAAGGCATGTGTGATTAGATTAGGCTTATGCAGGTTACAGGCCTTCCATGTTACTAACATCTACTTGTTCCCCTTAACCAGCAATTACATTCACCTTCTCCCTGGGTTTCCAATGGTGTCTTCCCATTACCACATCTGTTAAAGTCCAAGATCTCATTGATTTTTATCCACTCAGGAGACCAAAACTCATTACTTAATCATCAAAATCAGATGTAGCTAAAGCTCTGAGTATAATCCATTAGTACAACTCCTGGGTCACAGTGTCTCTCCACCTGTGAACCTACAAAACTAGAGGTGAAGTGCATGCCTCCAATATTCTCAACACAGTGGAGGGGAGGATAAAAGTTATGGCAGATAGGCCAGTCCAAATATGGGGGAGATGGAAGGTAAAAGGGAGTCACCTGTCCAAATCAGTTTTAAGAACCAGTTGGGCAAAGTCAAGAAGGTTTCAGGGCCTGAGGATCTCTGTCTGGGTAGCTCTAGGCTTTCACCTTCAATTTCTGCGTTCTTGATTCAAGTCTTAGAGTCACACTTCAGTTTTCACAAAAGAATAATATGGATTTGTAGATGAATGATTTTATCTTGTAGTTTTCTGATTTGCATGAAATATGATCCAGGTTTCCCAGTGGATGCCTGAAGCCCCAGATAGAATAGAATCTGTATGTTTTCTCCTAGGAACATATGTCTATGATAAAGTTTAATTTATAAATCAGGCACAATAGAAGAGGAACACCACCAGTTAATAACAAACTAGAACAAGTGTAACTGTATACTACACTAAAAGTTATATGAATGTGGCCTCTCTGCCTCTCTCAGTGTCTTGTTCTCTCTCAAACATCTTACTCTTTCACTTAAAAGAGGCATTTAATCACTCTTATTTGGCATATCTGAATGATCAGCATCACTACCCTTGCATTCGGAGGCCATTATAAAATAAAATAAGGGTTACTTGAACATAAGTACTGGATCACATGCCAGATTATCTAATAATAGAAACAGTTACTGAGTGACTAATGGGTGGGTAGCATATACAGCATGGACACTCTGAACAAAGGGATGATTCTCACTCCGTAAGTCAGAGTGAGACATTTCATCACACCATTCAAAATGGTGCATGATTTAAAATTTATGAGTTGCTTATTTTTGGAATTTTTCATTTAATATTTTAAATTGCAGTTTACTTCAAGTAACTGAAACCATGCATAGCAAAACCACAGATAAGGAAGAATTAGTGTATATATTCCACTTATTCCTAGATGGCAGTATTTCTACTAATATAATCTTTTCAAGAGGATTGTGGGCCTGAAGTGTACTTTTACTGGATTTCACTCCATTAGACAACAGTTTGCACACAACAATCTTTTCCTCATAATCCCTTCTATCTTTGGCTTCTGCAAAAGGGCTGAAGGACAATGTCCTCAAACTTCCCGGAGGGCCTCTGGCTTGATCTGTGAGTAATACTTTAATCTCTTGGAGAGTTGTTTACATAGACTTTTAAGCTTTCCAGGGTTCAGCAAAGAGCTAAAGAGCCACATCCTCTATGCCACACTTCTGCCATCCAATTCTGATTCTCACATTTTCTTTTATCATATGGAAAGGCTGAGACCTTCGATAATTCTTCTCTCTCCTATAACATTATACCACAAATTTTAAGAAGAAACCAAGCTGTGTCTTCAACACTTTCTTGGAAATTCCCTTAGCTATATATATATATATATATATATATATATATATATATATATATATATATATATCCAGGTGTGTGGCTTATGAATTTTGCTTTGCACATATCTGTGGGACACACTTTCACTAAACTTCCTGCAAGTATGTAACAAGTACCCCACTTCCTTACTTTCTTCTTTGCTTTCACCAGTGGTATCCTCAATGTCCAGGCTCCTAACAACCTGTTCAAAGTGTTTGAGCTTTCTCTAAGGTGATTCAGGATTCCTCTGTCTTCTGTGACCTACTGGCTATTATTTAACATCCATGTTTCAGTCAACCAGCCAAAATGTTAAAGTCCTTTAACCCACATAAAGCATTAGTCCACACCCCCTTAGTGAGCCTAGAGAAATGAATTCAGACTGAACCAATTTTATGTTGCTTTCACCTTAATGCTTCGCCCTTAAGATCTATTCTACCATATATTCCCAGGTTCATGTGAGCATCAACTAGAAGCTGCACACAGTTCTGGTGTATACCACACCTTGGACCTCACCCTTTAGGGCCTGCTGGGACTTGAGCCCATTTATAGGTCTATGTGTCCAGAGGAGAATCAGCAGTGCCTACAGTGACACAATCTCAGGAGGGATTGTCTTCCGACAAAAGGGATCATCTCAGATGAAGGGAATGAGCCATGGCTACTGTTATATTGGGACCTTCACTTACTGATGGCCCAGGACAATTCACAGGGTTCTGTATATAGTCACACTCACTGTGGATGGCTTGCTTCAAACAGATACAAAGCAAAGTCAGCAAAGGAAAAAGTTATAGGGGTAGAGCCTAGAGGAAGCCACATATAAGCTTCCAAGAATCTTTTCCCCATGGAGTCACACAGGGCGCACCCACCTCCCTCAGCACACAGGTGTGACAACATATGCCAAGCATCATCTACCAGGGAGCAGAGGCTTCCTGACCAGGTCTTTATCAGGGTCTCTGTCAAACACTCTGTCTAGCACACACCAAAACTCAGAAGGAAAACCCATCTCAGCAGAAACCAACTTGTTTGCATGATCAGGTTAGGAGGCGGCATGAGCCACCTTTGTTATTTAAGGAATGAGGGAAGCCTCCCCAGATCCAAGTTCCCAGAAGCCCACCTGATGTCAAGCTCTTCAGCAGCCCTTTCCAAAGAGAGTGGTCTTCAGGCCTTGCTAACCTTTTCTTAGACAATTTTCAATGAAAATAGCAGTAGAATTTAAGGACTCGAGGTCCCTGGCTTCTTTGCATCTGTTCCTGTGTCCTCCTTTCAGTCTTCCAAGTCCCACCCCTTCCCAGTATTCTCAAGTGAGAGGTTATGAGGTGAGGAATTCAATTTGCATTGTGAGTCAGCCATCAAAGAATAAAACATCGAGTTTGGTTGGCTGTTGTAACAATTGTTCCTAACAATTCTGGCATTGGTTAAGAAGAAAACAAAGTTGCCAACGTCTACAGAATAAACTGCCCCTCATCTCCCAAGAATTTTGAATGTCCTCCTGAATTTTCACATAGATGGAGAACACTGCCTCTAATGACCTGAGCTAATAACCCAGTTCTTCACATGTAAATACAAGAGGTATTTTACATGGGTTTAAAGTGCATCAATATTTCCCAGAATACATCTATTATGTAAAAGGGGGAAATTGTTTTCTATTTTGCTTAGACCTTCACCAAGAGTGGTCCATTATTTCAGACAATCACATTCCTGATGACAAAACTAATTGTGATATTTGAGTCACAAAACTAACACCTGTGTCATCAGCCTGGACTTAAAATGAGTGTGTGTGTGTGTGTGTGTGTGTGTGTGTGTGTGTGTGTGTGTGATTTCAAAATGTCAAATGTAGAAACAAAAAATTTCATTTGAACATTTATTTTCTTCTCTTGATTCAAGTCCAAACTTATTTAAAGTAGGTACAAATAATCAGGTGTACACCTCCTGCCTAGCTCACTTAGGTGTGAGCCCTTAAGTATGTGCTGCTTGGTTTCTTGAAGGTTGGAAGCTCTTGATAGACATATCCACTGCAGAAGAATCCAAGTCTGAATGTCAAAGGAAAGCCTTCAATGTGGAGGTCACATGATATGGCAAAAGGGTGACACCAGCAGGAATCCACACTGCACATTGGAGGAATGACTTTGAAAACAACAATAAAATAAAAATTATCATTATCTGCTGCCTTATATGTAAACAAAAATTTCTTGTAATTGATTGAAGATATCAAGGCTAACTCTGAACAGTTGAATTTCCACTTCCAGCAGTGAGAAGACACAAACAGGCCAGGACCCTTTCTGGTATGGAGACCGGGGATCCTCTGAGTAATAGCTCTTCCGTCCAGCCCTTCTCCAAAACCACTCCAACCCCAACAGTCACGTGCTTATCAAGGGAAATACAATATGTGCATGTATTTCCTCATCTAAGAATTTAAAATATTTTATACCACAGCAGATTTTTAATAGTTTGCCATTTATTTTGTAATAAATTACTTAAAAATTACATAGGTGTTGAGCATTCTCCTACTGAACTAATTTCCCCATAAGACTTGTTATTATGCAAACATCTCCTAACAGTAATTTTTAGGCATATTATTCTGCATTGTAAGAGAAACCATCACATATTGTTGTTGGTCTATTATGAATTATTTTCTTCTACTTCTCCATATTATGGCCATGTATATAAATAATGTATGTGCATGTGTGTGTGTGTGTGTGTGTGTGTGTGTGATATATCTATATCATTGATGATCTATGTACGTATCATCTATGAAATTCATCACAGGATAGTGAAGGGGGCATAAAAAGATGGGTTTTAAAGGGAGGAAACCAGAAACAGGCATGAGGACCCAGGTGCAGTGATCACTGAGGCCAACCACACAGGGCAGCAGATCCCTTGGGCTGGATATGACACCCTTGTATTAGTATCTAGTGCTGCCTACAAATTTCCCCACACTTAGCAGCTTGTAACAATCATCCTTTGTCACCGTTTACATTTCCCATGGGCCAAGAATTGGGTCAGGAATCAAAAGGTGATTTGTTTCCACCCCAGGGTGATGGGGACCTCTGCCAGGGACTTAAAGCAGAGGCAGGGGCTACCTGGAGGCCTTCTCTTGGGGTCCATGCTGGCTGTTGGGTTTGGGGTACAATTCCTACATTAGCCTTCTCCTGTGACCTGGGCTTCCTTACAACAAAGGGACTTGATTCCAAGGACATGCACCCCGGAAATCCAGGCAGAAGCCATATTGCCCTTTTTGTTCTCCCATGCAAGTCTCATGGCACAACCTTCCTTGCATTCTATGGATCAGGGCAGTCCACCAGGGAGTGAGCGTGGGACTACCTCTTTTCTTAGTCTGGGAGGTCAGCTCAGCAGTATAGGAAGAGCTTGTAGGAGGAAATGCATATTTGTGTGAACAATCGCGTTTGCAAAATACAATATGCCCCAGCAGATAAGTAGTCAGTGTTTATCTTGAAAGAAAGAGTTTTGGGAATTCCTTGAAGAGTGTAGCACATGCTTTGTCTCACAAGTGAATTTTATGCAGAAGTGAACTTTTATCTGGCAATTTTAGTTCTGTTTTGGAAATAAAGACACTTGACTTCGTATCTTTTGGAGAGAGAGTAAAGAAAAGCCAGTTGGATTCATCAGAAACTCTTGCTCTGGGATCCAAGACATGGAGGAGAAAAGACTCACACACACACACACACACACACACACACACACACAGAGAGAGAGAGAGAGAGAGAGAGAGAGAGAGAGAGAGAGAGAGAGAGAGAGAGAGAATGGGTATGTGTGCTCAGAACAGAAACAAATAAAACAAGAACTGTGTTCAATTTCTCAGTTGCTTGCTTGTAGAGTGAGTAGGTGACTATACTGACAGATTGGCCAGGATTAATTAAGCCCACTTCTTTCCATCCTGTAACTTCTCCATGGGTAAAACCAGGATCACATCAGGACATGCCACTATGTGGCCACACAACTTCCCCTGGAGAATCAGCTCTGTACCAAGAGTTTCATAGAAAACTTAAGCTTTCTAATTATGAAGTTTGCTGTGCACACAGTAGGCCTTCAATAAATGGTTGCCAATGGGCGAATCAAGACTCTCTCACACATCTCCTTTCTATTTGTCTTCCCTGAGGGGTGGGACACAGAGCTGGAAAGGCTCCGGGTGGCCTGGGCCTCTGCCCACCAGCAGGTCTTGGCATGTGAGGCTCAAAACCATCCTGCAGTTTCTACTCATCATGGTCGCCATCCGTGCCAGAGTAGGACAGAAAAAACAAATGACTGACTATATTTTCAGATGCTTTGAGCTGAACAAACGCTTGTCCTCAAAACAGCTGGGTTCCTGTTTACAATGGAGAGTTGGCATCACGAGTCACCTGGAAGGAATATGCCTTCTGACGGCTGCTTCAGAAAATGAGCTGGGTAATTGAATGTTTAGGAGCCCGGCCCGAGGCCTGACACTTTGCCTACAGAGCACTCAACAAAGTCAATGTTTAATTTTTATTCTACTCTGTCTCTCTGTCCTATTATTTGAATGTGTCTTATAAAAATAGTGTGTTAAAATAGACAGAGAGGCCCCACAGAGACCAGGAGAGAAAGGACACAGATCATTTATAAACAGTCTCCTGGGCAGAGTGCTTTCAGAAGATGCAGCTTTTTCTACCTCCCACTGTCAGGTCAGGCCTCTCCATTCATGTTTTGAAGGTTCCCAGGCCCCACTTTTCTGTTTCTTAGGGGAAGGCTTTCAATACGTAGCTCTGATTGTGTGTGACATCAAAGAAATGTCAGGAGAGACAACTGCCATTTTTCCTGCACACCACAGAATTTACTTGGGAGTCATCAAGTTCTCCCTCTTTCTAGAAAACCATGTCTGGACAGAGACCCAAATGTGTCCCACGTGAACAAGGAAATTTCTCTTCTGGAATATGCAAAGTATGGATTTGTGTCCTGGATAACAGGCAGTGTGTTTCTGTCACTGTTTTCCAAATTATGAGTTGAATGTTATATCTAAACATGGATTCTCTTCCAACTTCAGAATAGGCCAACCTGTGTGGAGGGCAGACTGTGCCTAATCATGAGTCACTCCATTTTATAAAGTAGTACTTTGTCGTGAGCTTCTTCATTTTGAGTTTAAATGCTGAGGTGGAATGGCTCTACACAATAAACAACCACCATCTGCCTGGAACAACCATAAGGGACACACTAATAAACTAATGGTGCTAATAAGAACTTATCAAATTAATCAGAAGCACATGGATCCACAGAGTATCAAACTCATCTTGGAAAAACCAGGTCCATGAGCTTATCAATCACACCAGACCTCCAAATGATGCAACCCCTTCACTTGAGACCCATGAAAGGGGAGGACCCCAAGACTGGACATGGCAGCACCTGGACCCTGTCACCTGGTCACTTGTCACCAGCCTTGCTCAGGAAAACTGTCACAGCAGTGAACCTCCCAATTTCCAACATTGTCCTTTAGCAGAGAGTGGTTTCTCCTGCCTGTGATGACCACCAAGTCCCACTCCCAGCTGACATCTCAAGCTCACACTGTGAATCTGCTGCCATCACACCTTGGGTTGGAATGAGTTCCTGCACTGTGACAGCTCTATGCCCTGAACAAGTTCTTTGACTGGTTCTTCCTCTTATCTGACCACCTACAGTGACTCTTTGCATTCATATCTGCTCTCTGTCTTTGCTTTCAGTTCAGCCCCCTGAACCCCAGTGGCTGCCTTAACCCTTTCTCACACTTTCTGCAATTATATATATATATATATATATATATATATATATATATATATAATTTATGTAAAATTATGTAAATATATATATGTAATTTATGTAAAATATATGTAAAATTACATATATATAATTTTACACCATTACTTTACACAATTTTATATTATCACACAATTATATATAATAATCATATGTGTGTGTGTGTATATATATATATATATATATATAATTGTGTAATGTGTGATGTGACTTAAGTGTTATAGATATTAGAAATTTAGATTGAAGTAAAAGAACTTGTGATTGGCTAGCTTATGCCTACCTGGTGACCCACAAGTGTTCAGTGAGCTTCCATTGATAAAAGCAGTTTGGACTGTGAGTTCATGGCTACTCAATAAATTCTGTCATTGTGGAAAGACAGAATGTGTTTCATCTAGGTTAATGGCATGGCATGCTCATGACACCTGACATCTCTATTTATTAACCAGGAATTTTTCTTTTTCCTTCCTTTAAGGATGACTTTTGAAGAATTTTCCCATCCCCCACCCCTGCAAAACTGTGAAGGAAAGTTAGAGTTCAGATAGAAGAATAATAGTGTGAGAGAGGAAAGGGAAGAAGCTCGAAGGAACGTCGACTCTGAACTTTAACTTATGTGTTTTTGCAAAATAATTGTGAGTTGATCCCAAGGGCTCAGAAGGAACTCAGTCCTGTTTCTCAATAAAGTGAGAAATCCGGGAAATTACGGAGGTGGTAAAAGAAATCTGCTTTGCTTGGGGTGGGTGTGGGAGATGGCAGCATTTTCGGGCAGCATTAAAAGCTTCCTAATGGAAAGCACCAGGGGAAAGCACCCTAGGTTCTGGTATCTGCCCAACCCCAGCCCTACCCCAGGGTCAGCTCAGAAAAGTCTTAATAAAGTGTGGGACTGATGGTACCTGTGCGTAGCCTGATGCTACCTGGTCATGACTGACTTCCACTGTGTCACCCGACGTTCCTTTGAGATCTGAGACATCCTCATGAAACGATCAAGCCTACATTGCAGGTGACCTAAGGAGGAAGCTGAGCTGCATAACAAAACAAAGGTCCTCTCCATCCACATCCATGGAGCCTGGGTGACAGCCTTAGAACAGAGCTCTCGCCAGAAATCCAGGCAGGGCTTTCCAGTGATCATTTTGTACCTGTGGAGTCAGAAATCCAGAGCCAAGCTAGCAAAGGTCCTGAGCTCCCGAGTCAGGAGAAGCTGGGACCTGAGGAGCCTCTAACCAAGCCACCCCCAAGGGGATTCTCCATCTGACCTTATTAAGGCTGTAAGGCAGTTAGTCTTGGCCTTTTAATTTCCTAAATACAAAATATCGTGATGTCCTTAACACAGTTATCTTTGATTTATGTGGGTAACATACAAATTTGTTCTATGTATGACTGATGATTGACATGGAAGAAGAACTGTGTGTTTGTTTGAATGCCCATGATCAGGCGCAGACTTGAGGTGGGATTCAGTTTAGGAAGCCAAAATAATTCCAGTTAACTTGATAGAAAAAATGTTGAATACTTGGAATTAAGTGTTTAAAAAAGTCCTTGAAGGAACAGACTCTGCTGTGATTCTTGGAATGACTCTTGGAACCATAAGAATTATTGCCTCTGAGGTCAGGCCAGGCTAGGTTCAGAGTTGTTGTGGCTAGTGCCCCCAGACAGTAAGATGTGACTTTTCTTGACCCTCAGGAAATCAGAGAAGGGAGCTTGGGAAAGCATGTGAAGAAATCCCTGACTCCCCTGAACCAGCAATGATAGAGAAGCCCAAGGAAGGGACCCAGCCCTGATCCTTCCCAATTCTGCTCCACACCAACAGGCAGCAAATTTGCTTTCTATAGGGTCAGAGGGTAATTTTGGCTCTGCCATTACAACATCAAAGCAACCACAGATCAGATGTTCTAGATAAGAATTATAGGACAAGGCTCCTTCCCTGGTCCCCCTCAGCCCAGTCTAAAAAACAAAATGGAGTCACTCATGCTTAAAGTTCCCTGTCACCAAGCTGAAACTAAGCTGTTATCTGACCTTCCAAGAACAAAGAGAGATAACAGCCAAATTTCCCAAGGGGGCCAATTTGAATTGGCACGATAATGAAGTTCCCTCTGCCTTAATCCTCATAAAAAAGTAACTGGAGGTAAGCTGATGTTGAACAGCTACTTTCCTATTGCTGTGTCTCCCTGCCCCTGCCTTACAAGGAGAGTAACTTTGAAATGAGTAATCCACCTTTTGTTTTCTCTTTCCACTTTTTTCAGCCCTTCTCTCTCTCTAAAACCAGCCTCCTCTGTTCAGCTTATCAAAGCAGTTGTATTTTATGGAATGAAGTGTTACCCAGTTTTACAATGGAAAATAAAGCCAATAAAGATCTTTCAACTAAATTGTAATTTTGCCCTCTGACAGATCTAAATAAATGGGGATTTTATGCTCCTGTTTACAAGAACAGAGGGACAATCAGGTTGGTCCACAGGCCATCTTTTGCCAGTCCTTGCTCTGGGGAGTCTGGTGGGCTCTAATGTACCCCAGGAGGGATAGCTAGCTCTAGAAGAATCTGGAAAGTGTAGTTTAGTTTTCCAATTAAATGGCCTGAGACTATGAAGAGGAACCATGTTCCTGCCTGTGAAAACACAGAGCTTCGGATGCTTCCCGTGATGGGAAGGCAGAAAGAGCATTGCCTGTGATGGGAAGGTGACAAGGGCTGTGCTGATTTGCTCCAGTAAAGAGGTCAGCCACCTCCTAAAGAGCAGCTACTGTTTACATGAATGATAATTCACTGTATTCTCCAACAACCATCCATCCTGTCAGGGAGAGGAGATGGAGCCACTACCCCTGCATCCTGCAAATCTTTGATGGTGGCGCCCATCTTTGTACGCAGACATGCCATGTGGACCTCAGTTTTACAGGGAGTAGGAGTTCCAAGGGTTTGTGTTGGACAATTTCTGCTTGAGGCGTCCTGTCCTCACCCCAGTAACAAGGCAGTTGGCATGGAGATTCAGCCACCTGTTGAGTAGCTCTCCCTCAACTCCACATCCAGGAACTGGAAATCACCAGAGGATGGCTTCCCAGAGCCAACGAGCCTATTGTAAAATGGACTGGAGCCAACATTCCATGTATCCCCAACCTCCTAACCCCTATAGCTCAGAGAATCCCTGAAACATGGATTCCTCCCTTCCCCATGCACAGCCACCCTGGCTAATAGCTGTAGTCAACTTGGGAATGGTAGAAGGGAGATTTAGAGTATATTCTTGTGGTAATCTCTTGGGATCTGTGCTCAAGAGAATCAACCACCTCTGTTCTCAGGGCTTTTCATAGAGTCCACTCAAGGACTTTCCATAGTTCTCACCTGCTCAAGACTCCATGGTGCTGACTGGTGGCTTACCAGTTCTGTAGCTCAGGTGAAGCATCCATTGATTTCCTGACACCATGACCCAGCCCATACGACTGTGGGCCCAACCGTCTAGACCACAGGATGGCTCTGGTGGTTGTGGTGGACACTCCTGTCTTAACTCTGACAGTAGAGTCTACCCTCTGGGGTTGAGGCTGTAACATTCCTGTCCAGACCACCCTCAGGTGAACTCACCACTCAACTGACCATGGCAGAAATATGAAGTCAGATAGAGTTAGATGAAAGAAATATGATGAAAGCATAGGTCTTGGGTCTTAACACAGACTTCTCTCTTGATTCCTTTTCCCATTTATATATGAGTAACACCTATGAAAAACTGCATCTTCATTGTGTTCAAGTGTTCATAGAAAACTCAGAATTTGGAATTGAATCAGAGTATATTCTTGTGAGAATTTCTCTGCTGTTGTGATGGCACATTGTTGAGCTGGCATCATTCTGGGATGTTGTCTTTTTGCTGGGACTAATGGCAAAGCCAGGTGTGCCCAGGCCTAGACAGAGGCATTTCCTGTGAACAGCGGAGTAACATAGGGACCCAAGACATGTGGGGTGAGTTGTCTAAAGCAGACAGATACCAGGAGCCAGGGGCAGAGTGAGGCAGGTGATTGGAGATCCAAGGCTGGTGTGTGAACATGACCGAGCTCAGTGTGGTGGGCAGCCCCAGTGATGAGATAGAGGTCCTTCCGCCAGAAATGGTTTCACGCTCAGGCCCACATGAGTTTAGCATAAAGCAGACTCTGGAACCAAATTTCCCGCCTATGTCCTGTGCAAATTCTTATAGGATGTGTGAGTTTCCTCGTGTATAAAATGGGGGTTAATTGAGGGTCTTAGCACATTTCCTGTTGCTGTAACTGATTTATACATAAAATAAATGTATTATTTATAAATAAAAGAAATTTATTCCTTAAAATTCTGAAGGCAGGGAATTTCAAATCAGGTGACCACATCTGGTGTAACCTTTTCCTGGTGACCCAGGCCACACAGGGAATCATAGTGAGACAAAGCCAGGAAGCCAAAGAGTGCTCACGTTCATAACAAAACCACTGCCTCAGGATTCATGAACCCATCAGTCCATGAATGAGGGCTAATGACCCAGGAACTTCCAGAAAGTCTCACCTCTCAAATGTTATTAACCAAATGACTTTGGACGTTAATTTTCACAACATGAAACATATAGGGGACACATTTAAACCCAAAGCAAAGCTTCCTAACTCATGCAATGGATTTAAGAATTAAATAAGTTAATTCATGAAAAGCATTGTGAATGGTGGCTGTCACATTAGAAGCTCAACATACTATCAACATGGGGGATGGTGGCAGGAATTGGAATTCAAAAATGAAGAAAATGGAAGAGTGTTTAACCTTTCTTCCTGAACTTTCTCTCCTGCAGGAGTCTTAGGCTAGGAGGTATTAACCTGCCAAAGCTTCCTGTCTTTTATAATTAAGCTTCTTTATCAATAAAATCAATTAGCTTAAAAAAACTATTAAGTTTAAGATCAGACTTGCCCTCAGGCAAAAAAAGAACAAAAAGACCAACTCTTGCTAATACCCAGAGCCAAGAGTTGCAGTTACTCTTCAAGTGGCCTCTGAATGTCTCCCAGGCCTGTCTCCCTGTTGCAGGAGAATAATATATATGTAGTCATTCCACTCACCTCTCTTCCTTTTCTTTCCTAACTTTTTTTTCCTTCCTTCCCTTCTTTTCACTCTTGATAATTGTTAGACTAAACTGAATCCTGTTTATAGCCTTACATCAACTTCTAGAAAGTTATAAACATTCTAATTGAAGCTGCCCACCTCCACCCTGCACCAAAGCATCCAAAAGCTGCTTCAGATGACACTGCAGCTTGTGCCAGGCAGAGTACCCTGCTCAGCTGTCACTCATCAGTTTTCCTAGAATGCCTTTGAGGTTCTCAGTCAGGTCTAATCTCCTGCCAACAGACATTTCTGCTGCGCTCAGGGGACCCCAGCATTGGTAGCCAGCTGCTCTGTCTAAGTCAACTGACTCAGTGGTAAATGTTTATCCGCACATGGGCTTGGTGCAAAGAGACACAAACTCTCTGGAGTGATACAGATGGGCCACCAAGAGCTTCCTGAGTATCCACAAACCTGAGGGATGCTGGAGTAGCTTTCTGTGCATTAATGCAATAAGAAACCTCCATCCAGGCAGGAGAGAGGGTAAAGGGGCCCATGAAAACAAAGAATAGAGGGAAGAGATATGGCATGTAGTGACTGTGCATGGGCTGGGTCAGCCCACTTAACTAACAGTTAAGCAGCACCAAAGAAGAGTCAAGAGAGCTCCTGGGGTTCTTTCCGTGCTAGGACAGGTGAGATCTGGAGTCCAAGACCCACCAAAGGGCAGAGAGTCTCATAAAGCACCCCATGCTGGGCCAGGGCCATGCAGGGCTGCCTCCTGGGAGTGAGGTGACCCATCTGACAGTTGTCCCTTGTGAGGACTGAATCCACGCTTCAAGTCATGGTGAAATGGGGTGATGGTGGGCCTGGGTGAGCCCAGGTCCCAGCTGCCCATGAGGAGAAAGATAATACCAGACTAGGTCTCAGATTATGTCTACCACTTCTCATGCACAATGTTCAGCCCTCAAACAGAAATAACTATATAATCATCAAAGAAAAGCACAGGAATGTAAACCATGAGCAGCAACAGCAAATACAAGCAATATCAAACCATCAAGTTGTCATCCTTAGATGTATAAAATAAAATAAATGCTATAAAAGCTAATCCTAAGCATCGACTCCTAAAATAGAGTTATCAGAACCAGACTCTTAAATTAAAAAAAAAAAACACTTAATTTTGGAATTTTTAAGCAGAGATTTTAAAAACAGTAAATGAGCCCCGACATACAAATTATACAGTCTAGGGCTAGGACTGTGGCTCAGTGGTAAAGTGCTTGCCTGGCATGTGTGAGGCACTGAGTTCGATCCTCAGCACCACATAAAAATAAATAAAGATATTGTGTGTCCATCTACAACTAAAAAATATTTTTTTTAAAAAATATACAGTCTAAACAATTTCACATTCAAGCTTGTATATGCACACACACACACACACAGAGTTGGGGGGCATTTTACAACAAACCACAAAGATAATATTTCACCTCTTAGGACTTCAGTATATATTTCTGAGAACTTAACACTATTATGCCACTCATACCCAATAAAATCAATGATTTCTCAATAGGACGAAAAATTTAATTTGAGTCACGGACTTTGAATCAACTGCCTTGATTAAAGTAGGTTTAAGCAGATTGAGAGCATGATTGAAAAGTTTGACATAAAACTGAAAACTTTGAAAAAATAAAACAATGGACATTCTAAAAGTCTAAAAATATGATTATTGCTATGAAATCTTCATGAATGGGCACTACACCACAGAGTAGATGTAGCTAAGGAAAGAATATGTGAATGGGATGCAGATTGGAAGAAGAGATTCTAAGCGTGACACAGAGAGACAAATAGATGGGAAACACAGACAAGGTAAAGGACGTGACCACGTGGTCTCCTGTGCAGAGATAACAGCCTGGAAGGGAAACAGCATTCAAAGTATTTTAGATATGGATGACCACTTACCCCAAGCTGATGAGGGTGTTCCATTGAACACGATGCATGTGCCTTATCGGGCCACTCAGCCTCTCCTGACTCCCAGGACCTTTGCCCTTTATTCATGGGGATCCCTAGCTGCTGCCACAGTGTCACCTCCAACAGACACCAGCTGCCTCACTCTGGCCCCTTCTCATTGCACGGAACTGTTCACACACCACATAACCTAAAAATGAATAATTAACTGATACATAGAAAATTAATATCCATTTGGAAGGTGAGGACTAAATTTCTACAAAACTCAAGGATCGAAGAGGTATCAAGATAGACATCAAAATGTATTTTAAACTTAATAAAAATACTAACACAAGATGTTGCTAAAGAGGAGTTTGAAGGCAAATTTAAAATCTTAAATATATTAGAGAACATACATAACTATGCATCAATGGTGTAAGCATCCATCTAAAGAAATCAGAATAATATCAAAACAATTACTTAAAAAAGATCAAGTGGGCTTTGGCTGGGGACGTGGCTCAAGCAGTAGCGAGCTCGCCTGGCATGCGTGTGGCCCGGGTTCGATCCTCAGCACCACATACCAACAAAGATGTTGTGTCCACCGAGAACTAAAACATAAATATTAAAATTCTCTCTCTCCTCTCTCTCTCTCTCTCTCTCTCTCTCTCTCTCTCTGACTCTCTCTAAAAAAAATCAAGTGGGAAGAAGGAAATAAAAAGAGGAGATCATGAAATCATACCATAGAAAACATGAAGTATGAAGGATCAATAAAGCTAGAAGTTTATTCTTTGAAAGAACCAATTCTTCAAACCCTGATAAGATACATCAATGGGAAAGTCATAGATCACAGTGGTCAGGAGAGGAGAGATGAGGCAGGTGAGCACTAAGATCTTACCAATGGCCATATCATGGTAAATGACCACTGTGATACAGAATGGTCAGTTGGAATTTTAAGAAAAAGTAGACAAATTCCTGGGGAAATCGAACTTACCAAAGCAGCCTGCAGAAGAATAATCAACATGGATAATCCTGTGTCTATTTAAGATATGACAACACAATTTAAAACCCTCTCTTAGCTGGGCCCAGTGGTGCATGCCTGTAATCCTAGAGGCTTGGGAGGCTGAGGCAGGAGGATCATGAGTTCAAAACCAGACTCAACCATTATGAAGTCAAACAACAACAAGTGCTGGCGAGGATGTGGGGAAAAGGGTACTCTTGTACATTGCTGGTGGGATTGCCAATTGTTGCAGCCAATATGGAAAGCAGTATGGAGATTCCTGGGAAAGCTGGGAATGGAACCACCATTTGACCCAGCTAGTCCCCTTCTTGGACTATTCCCTGAAGACCTTAAAAGAGCATACTACAGGGATACTGCCACATCGATGTTCATAGCAGCACAATTCATAATAGCTAGACTGTGTATCACAGAAATATATATATATCTCCACTTGCTTGAAGGCACTGGAGAGCAAACAGACCTGTAAACAATTATAGGGAAAGGGCAAGATCTGGGACAAAAAAAAATAAAAAATGGCAGGGACGTGATCCCAGCTTCTGAGATCAGTCCTTGCAAAGATGTTCACCAAAAGAAATGGTTGAGTGTCATCAAAGAAGAATCCAGAGAGCTCCTGGCAGACTTTCCATGTTAAGCGGGAATGAAATTTGGAGCCCAGGGCCCACCACACCTGCTTGGATTGGGGGTTTCGAAAGGATACCTCATCACCTAGCTTTGTGATAGACTAATTTGAATATTAAGTGTCCTCCAAAGTTTCCTATATTCAAGCCATTGTGTCCAAGATGGTGCTGTTGGATGGTGCTATGAATCTTTGAGAGATGGAGCTATAAAGAGGTCCTTAGGTCACTGGAGGTGTGCCCTACAAAGGAATGGATTATGGTCCCCCAGCTCCTTCCTGTCTCTCTGCTTTCTGGTGGTGAAGCAAGCAAATTGCACTACCATTCACTCCTGCCATGATGTGCTACCTCATCAGAGACTCAAAGCAATGGGCCCCATGATATTAGACTGGACCCTCCAGAATCATAAGCCAGGTAAGCTTTATTTATTTATATATTGGTGCTGGGGATTGAACTCAGGGCTTGGTGCCTGCAAGGCAAGCACTCTACCAACTGAGCTATACCCCCAGCCTAGCCCCTTTTATATTTATGTTATTATCTCAGGTGTCTTGTTATAGTAATGGAAAGGTAATACAGATGGTATCCATGAATATTGTATTTTATTTTTTCCAGGTATTCTGTCTAGCTTTATTGAGGGATTCAGGAACGTCCCATGATTGTTATATCGCCAGGGCCTTCTTGCCTGAGGTCTCACATCTTTGATACAAACATGCTAGTCCTCAGTATGTATACTACATGTTTTTTTCTGGCAGTTCTACCAAGCAAGGGTATTCAAATGGTTTCTTTTGTTTTTCTATTACAATAAAAGCACAGGAATATCTTTGGATATTTCCATAGATTAGATGTTGAATGTCTCACCACATGTTGAAGGCCTGTTCTGAAGCCTGGCATTACAGGGAGATCAAGGAACATTGAACAGGTGGGGTCTCATGGGAGGTCCTTAGGCAACTGAAGGCATGTCCCTGAAGTGGATTATGAAACTCTGGCCCTTTATTCTTTATCTCTTTTTCCCCTCAGCTGGTGTGAACAATTTCACTCAACCATGCACTCCCACAATGATCCCAGATTCACCACAGGCCCAAAGTAAAGGGGCCAACGGATCACAGACTAGAACATCCAATATTATGGATTAAAATAAAACTTTTCTCTTTATAAGTTGATTATCTCAGGTATTTTCTTATATTAACAGAAAGCTGTCTGGCATATGTCTATGAATTGTTTTCTTTATTTTTGTAAAACATACTGCTAACTGTGGGATTTTTACATGATACATTTAACACATTCTGTCAGACTTCTTCCATTAATAATTGTGAAGTGTCCCATCCCATACATTAAATCAGAGAATACCATTTTACTGATGCATTTCCAATCCTAGATCCTACCAATATTTTTATAAAGTGTTAAATTTTAAGAGCATACATTGAATTTGTTGTTTTCATTTTAATTAACTCGATGTTAGGAAGATTGAGAGCTTCAGATTTTCCCAGTGTTTTTTCTTTTGTCGACATCAGAGTCTGATATTCTTTCTTTTTTTAATATTTATTTTTTAGTTGTAGTTGGACACAATACCTCTATTTTATTCATTTATTGTTATGTGGTGCTGAGGATTGAACTCGGGGCCTTGCGTGGGCTAGGCAAGCGCTCCACCACTGAGCCGCAACCCCAGTCCATAGTCTGATATTTCTTGCAATTGGGTCTCTACTTCCTCCTTTTCTACGGAAGTTCTTGGTGTCTGAGATATGGCACCTTTGTCCACATGGATCACCAATGCTTCATGATCGTTTGCATGGTAATTAGCTTTTCATCACTGTGACCAAAATTCCTGACAAGGACAACTTAGAAGAAAAATTTACTTGGGCTCAAGTTTCAGAGATTCTATCCATAGTGGGCCAACTGCATTGCCCTGGGTCTAGGGTCAGGCAGGGCCTCATGGCTGAGGGGCAAGGGGGAGGAATACTGCTGTTCATGGTGGCCAGAATGAGCAAGAGGGGAAGGGACACAGGGAAGACGAACCCCTCTAGGGCCTCCCTGAAGTGACCCTCTTCCTCCAGCCACCCTCCCCTGCCTACAGTGAACCCGGCCAATCCGTTCACACTAGGAGGATGACCAGGTGATGGCTCCCATGCTCTAGCCACTTCACCTCTGAGCATTCCTGCATTAACACAGGAGTTTTGGGGGAGGCTTCATATACGACCCTAACAGTTTGCTTGTTCTGATATCTTTGGGCATACAGAAATGCTCCATTTCTCTAGTGAAAGCTACCAGTATTTGCTTTTATGGCCTCAGAGATTTGTTGTACATTCAAGAAGGGCTTCTTCACCCCAAAGTTGGCTTCTTCCCTATTTTTTCTTGATATTTTTGTGAGTGTCTTTTACACTGAGCTATTGAAATCTTTTGGGATTTCTGCATGTGGAACTTGTTCGGAATAGCCATGATCCCTTTCTACTTCCTTCTTACTAATATATTCCAGTCTGTTGAGGACACAGACTTCTCTTCCACGCTCTTCAGAGGAAGTTGGCCCCATCCTAGCTCCCAGGGTGATGATAACTCATCCCAGCCATAACTCTCCCCAGAGAGTGTTTCAGAGTGGGCTTGTCACTCAGTTCTGGTTGAGGAGGTGTGAGGACGATCGTGCTGGGGACAGTTCTGTCTTGGTCTTGCGGGACAATTCTGGAAGTTTCATCTTTCTTCTTCCTCAGGCAGGAACCCTGGGTGAGTGTGAAGCTTGGGCAGGCAACAGCATGTGACCATTGCAGAGGAGGGAGCAGGCGCAGCCCAGAGAATCACAGGGAATCAGTCAGAGCCAGACCTAAGGCAACATGTTGCTCTCATGTTAATTTATTTGATCTACAAACTTAATTCTATATTTATTTTAATTTAGACTGTTGGGTTTCCCAAGCCTTCAATCCTATCACCTACAAATAAGAACATTTTTGATTCTCTTAATGGAAATTAGTTCCTCCAAAATAATGTTAATAATAATGGTGCAAAAAATAGTGGCGATTGAAGATTGAAACAGTCATGTTTCACATTTTAGTGTGTACTCTTTCACAATATATAGTTTTGTGGGGTTTTTGTACTGGAGATTGAACCCAGGAAACCTTAACAACTGCGACACATTCCCAGTCTCTTTTTTACTTTTTTTTTTTTAATATGGTATCACTCAGTTGCTTAGGGCCTCATTAAATTACCAAGGCTGGACTTGAACTTGCAATCCTCCTACCTCAGCCTCCGGAGTCACTGGGATTACAGGCGTGCAACTATCTATAGATGCATTTGATAAATTATCTTCATTACCTTTCAGTAACTTCTTTTTAGTCCTGTTTTTGGTTTTTGTCACAAATAGCTAACTGTTACTCAAATACTGTTCTTGAATCTGTTGGTATCATTATATAGTTTTTTCATGTATCTTTACAATGAGCTTACTAAGCATGTAAAATAGTTTTTTTATATTTCTGGAATAAATCTTACTTATTTAAATGTTATGGTTTGAATGTGAGGTGTCTTCCAAAACTCACATATGAGCCAATACAAGAAGGTTCAGAGGAGATGATTGGGTTGTGAGAGTCTTAACTCCATTGGTAAATTAATCCCCTGATAGACATGAACTGAGTGGTAACTGAAGGGGTGGGTGTGGCTAGAGGAGGTGGGAATTGGGATGTGGCTGTGGGGCATATATTTGTATCTGGTAAGTGAAGTCTCTCTCTCTCTGCTTCCTGATCACCACATGAGCTGCTTCTCTCTGTCACACTCTTCCTCCATGATGTCCTGCCTCACTTGAGCCCTGAGGAATGGAGTCTGCCATCCATGGACTGAGACCTCTCAAACCATGAGCCTTCAGATAAACCTTTCCTCCCCTATAATAATAATAATAATAATTGTTATTATTATTATTATTATTATTAAAGATAGAGGAGAGAGAGAATTTTTTAATATTTATTTTTCAGTTTTCAGTGGATAAAACATCTTTATTTTGTTTTGATGTGATGCTGAGGATCGAACCTTAGGGAGCTGGGTTATCCTTGGTCATTCAAGTGGTACAATTTTAGTTTTTCTATGCATGTTGTCATTGTGATAATCTATGAGGATTATTCTGGCTGGGTCCTTTATTCACAGCAACAAAAAACCTGACTAAAAGAGTTAAACAATATTTCTTTTCTAATTCACTAATATTTTATATTTCATCACAAATGAAATCAGTCCATTGTTTTTCTTCTTATTTTGCTCTTTTTTGAGTCAGAATTTGGTATGAAAATAAAAATGAAATATAAAAAATTAAAATTAAAGTGAAATATAAAAAATAAGAAATTTTCTTCATTTTCTACCATCTGCCATAGTTTGGGTAACATGGAAATTACATTTTATGAAGGTTCTTCATGTCCTCCAGGGCCAACACTTTCTATCATGATTTGCTTCCCATTGTATGCTGTACCACAAAAGTGTTTTCTTACCTGAATAAATAGCTTGTTTGAGGAAGCTTCCTCTGTTAAAAATAATAATAATAATAATGGGGCTAGGGATGTGGCTCAAGCAGTAACGCGCTCGCCTGGCATGTTCCAAGCGCTGGGTTCAATCCTCAGCACCACATAAAAATAAAATAAAGATGTTGTGTCCACTGAAAACTGAAAAATAAATATTAAAAAATTCTCTCTCTTCTCTATCTTTAAATAATAATTATTATAATACGATAAGCCCATAAACTTTAACATTTGCAGAAAATATAAATTTAAGAAAAGCATTCCAATTCTTGAAAAAATCAAATAATGTTTCCTGTCAAAATTATATTTTCAAATCAATATTATTCTTCATAAAAAGGTGTTTCTAAATGGCTTTGTTAAAACAAATAAAAATGCACTTTTGAGGCAGTGGAAAATGTACTCTCCAAGGATCCTCATAGCTTATCACAATGACAACATCCATAGTAAAACTAAAATTGTACCACTTCAATGACCAAGGATAACCCAGCTCACTAAGGAAATGGCTATTTGACACAAATAATTACTCATCCCTTTCGTACTTTGCAAGAACAGTGAAGCTAAGAAATACTTCTGTGAGAATGCTTCAGGGTGTTTCAAAGGAAGTGGAATTTTTTGTATGATCACCATCATGTCAAGACTGCCAATTTAAAACTGACCTCTCTCTGGGGTGACCACAGAGTCTGGTCATTTATGGGGTTGTTTGCAAAGTCTTCAACTATGAAAAAAATATTATTATTCTTGGCTCAGCTATTAAAATGGAATTATTCAATAGGTACCATGTGCCAGAAAAAAAAAAAAAAAAAAACAGTCTTTTCCAGAGAGCTCTCGGGGTAATGTTGCCTGACCTTGTTGAAATATGATCATATAGCTAAGCTACCCTTGACTAGAAAAAAAAAAATCATATGATCGTGCCAATAAGACCCAAAGGTTCACATAGAATCATATGGTCTAGACCTGTTATTGTACAGAATGAGCTGATTCTCATGAAGAAGAGGTTTGTATCAAGTCACATTTACTTCTCCATGTGTTGTGCAAGTGATGCAGTTTGAATTGTCAGGCTCCTGTGTTAAAGGCTTGGTCCTCAGCTGATGGCACTATTGGAGGGTGGCTTAGTGGGAGGAAGTGAGGTCATTGGAGGTGGGTCCTTGAAGGGCACACTGGGGCCCAGCCCCTACCTCTATGTCCTTTCTTCCTGGCTGCCACCACCTGCTCCCCATCATGATGTTCTGCCTCTCTCCAGGCCCAAAGAAACAAGGTCAAGGGACCATGGAATGAAAACGTTGAAACCCTGAGCCAACATTATTCTTTCCTCAGTGTAAGGTGATGATTTTCTTTCCTCCATGTAAGTTAATTATCTCAGCTATTTTGTCAGAATAATGGGCCACTGACTAACAGCAAGTGCCCTGGCTCCAGGGAAGAACATAAAGACTAAAACATTATCCTGGGATGAGTGCTACTCTGACAGTACTATTTCCGCTGGGCAAGACAAACAGGTGTCAAAAGGAACAGGGAACTATTTGGATCCAGAGCATGGGGGCAAGGTTAGCAATTCCAAGCTGTTCACCCCTGGGGCAGGTCCCATCGTATGTCCTGCACTTCTTACTCTATGAAGTGGGATGGAAACAGAGTCCTCCAAGACTGTAGGGAGCAAACGGGAGAACGGTCTCGTACGCTGTTGTGCACCATCCAGATATAAATTATGCATCTGATTGAGCCAAATGACATTGTCAAGGTTTACCCATTTTTGACCTAAAAAATATGAATTATAGCTCAAAAATGGCAACTGTACAAAATGGTTGACTCTTGGCCATTTTGGGTGCTTCCAGCTCATTTTAGTCTACAGCATCTGACTTTTTTATTAAAAAGTATAATATGGTAAACTTTTTATACATTTCCAGATAACACAGCGCTCTGTCCCATCATTGTTACCTTAAATGTCCTAATCTACACACCTAAGAGAACTCTCAGCAGAAACCAAAGGCACTGGCATCATTAACAAGTATGTCATCATATATAAATATGTCATCTCATATAAATGAGAGAGCAGATGCTAAACTCCACAGCTAATCCTGGGTTTTCTATTATTCCTTGTGACCTTGGACAAGTTACTTAATCTTCCTGTGTCTCAGTTTTCTTGCCTGTAAAATAAAATTGATACTAATACTTCCCTTTCTTAGTTCATTTTCTGCTGCTAATAGCCAATCAGAGACTGGGTGTATGTCTGTTTTCCATGACTATAACAAAATACATTAGGGTGGGTCACCAATAAAGAAAAGAGGTTTATTTAGCTTACCTAATTGAAGTCTGAAGTCCCAAACAGTGTGATACCAGTCTTAGTGAGGGTCACCCTACCTGTGTCACATTGCACCGAATGGTATCATTGTAGGACAATTCTTAAGTTGTCTCAATGTGTTTCTTTTTCTGTAAATTATGAAAAAAAGGGGATTACCAGTTTCTGTTATTCATTATGCTGTACAGTGAACATTTTTGCACTTCTAAAGCAATATCCTTTTCTCCAAGAGTGTTTTGGGGAGTAATTTCAACAGAATTACATGGAATATCTGTAAAAATACAGATTCCTGGATCCTACAGTTTGTTTATTTTTCAGCATTATACATCTAGTAGCTCTTATTTTGGGCTTTTTTTAAACTGATATGATTTATTTGGTACCACATGGTGTTTTGAAATATGTGTACATTGTGCATGGTTAAATCAAGCTCATTAACATACTGATTACCTCCATATTTATTTTGTGGTAATACTCTTAAAATCTATTATCAATTTTTAAGTGTACAATTCATTGTTATCCTCATGTTGCACAGAACAATCTCTTGAATTCATTCCTCCTGTCTAATGGAAACTTGGACTCCTCTCACCAAGATGGCCCCCACCCTCCACCCCTGGCAGCCATCAATCTGCTCTCTGCTCAGTGAGTCCAACTCTTTCAGATTTCACATAGAAGTGGGCTCATGAGGCCCCTGTGTTTCTAGGGCTGTATTATTTTCCTTAACATAAATGTCCTCCAAACTCATCCAAGCCATAAACATGGGAGTGCGGACTCTCTTCCACAGCCTGATTTCATTTTCTTTGAGTATATACCTAGAAGCGCAATTGCTGGAATATGTAGCTTCATTTTTAACTTTTTGAGAATTTTCCATGCTATTTCCCATAGTTTTTGAAAGAATAGACACTGGATCCAAAATAACCATGTTATTAAGTAATATTACAGTTGAAGAGATATTTGAGAGCAAACCAGAACTCAGGGATGAAGAAATCATCCAGAACAATCCACCTCAACACATGAACAGTTAAGAGTTGTGAATGTTTGTGTGGGGAGGTCTAATATACATCTTAATGGAACTTGAAGAGGAAACCATAGAGAGTTAAGAAAGAGCCAACGTTGGAACAGATGGTTGCTGAGAACATGAGAATCTCCTTGAATTGCTGAAAGACACCCATGTTCAGACCTCGGAAGTTCATCGGAGTCTTAGTTTAAATTCTTTAAAATCCCCAACATAACAAGAAACATCATAGTGACACTGTAGGATGTCATGTGACAAGAAAAAGTTTTAAAAAGCACCCCGAAATAGGTCTGCAAAAAGAAGAAAGAAAAAACTCATCCACGCAGGGACTTTTTGATTGAACAATGGAGAGTCAACTGGACATGTCGTCAGTGCAGGGTGTTGAGATGCCACTTCCTGCCTACCAGATTGACAAAAATAACACCGTCTGACAGTAGCAAGGAGCACACAGAGAATGAGGATTAGTAGAAACTCTCATTTCTGCAAGTGGGAATGACCATTGTTCAACCAGTTAGGAAAAAGCTGGGTGATGCCCAGTAAAGTGGAAGTAAGCCCTCCCTATGACTCATCTTTTCTATTCTTGGGGAAATGTATGCAAACAGGCACCAGGACCTCATATACAGGAATGGTCACAGCGGTATTGCTTAAAACAACACTGAGTATAAAAATAAGCAAAATTTCCATCAATAATATGCAGAAAAATAAACTGTAGCGTCAGAATACGATGGAAATCGACCATCGTGAAAAATGAACCATCCAAGCACCAACATTCATGAATATCAACAACATAAAGTGAGCTACAGACGTGTCATAAGAATACACAAAGTACGATTGCATGAACTGAAACTCCAAATACAGGCAAAGTTAGCCATGAACACATCATTAACTTTGTGGGTGTGTGTAGTAAAAGTATTAAAAAATGGATACATACAAAACTTAGATTATTATTTACTTTTTAGGAAAAAGAGATAATTTGGGAAAGGAAAGAAAATAAGAAAAGGGCTTTAACTACATTTTATACATAACATTTATGCTTATACAAAGAACTCAAAAAATTAGACAATAAGATAACAAATAACCCAATCAACAAATGGGCCAAGGACTTGAACAGACACTTCTCAGAGGAGGATATACAATCAATCAACAAGTACATGAAAAAATGCTCACCATTTCTAGCAGTCAGAGAAATGCAAATCAAAACCACCCTAAGATACCATCTCACTCCAGTAAGATTGGCAGCCATTATGAAGTCAAACAACAACAAGTGCTGGCGAGGATGTGGGGAAAAGGATACACTTGTTTATTGTTGGTGGGACTGCAAATTGGTGCAGCCAATTTGGAAAGCAGTATGGAGATTTCTTGGAAAGCTGGGAATGGAACCACCATTTGACCCAGCTATTCCCCTTCTCAATCTATTCCCTAAAGACCTAAAAAGAGCATGCTACAGGGACACTGCTACATCGATGTTCATAGCAGCACAATTCACAATAGTGAGACTGTAGAACCAACCTAGATGCCCTTCAATAGAAGAATGGATAAAAAAAAATGTGGCATTTACAATGGAGTATTACTCTGCATTAAAAAATGCAAAATCATAGACTTTGGAGGGAAATGGATGGCATTAGAGCAGATTATGCTAAGTGAAGCTAGCCAATCCCTAAAAAACAAATCCCAAATATCTTCTTTGATATAAGGAGAGTAACTAAGAACAGAGTAGGGACGAAGAGCATGAGAAGAAGATTAACATTAAACAGGGGTGAGAGGTGGGAGGGAAAGGGAGAGAGAAGGGAAATTGCATGGAAATGGAAGGAGACCCTCAGGGTTATACAAAATTACATACAAGAGGAAGTGAGTGGAAAGGGAAAAATAATACAAGGGGGAGAAATGAATTACAGTAGAGGGGGTAGAGAGAGAAGATGGGATGGGAGGGGAGGGGAGGGGATGAGGGATAGTAGAGGATAGGAAAGGCAGCAGAATACAACAGACACTAGTATGGCAATATGTAAATCAATGGAAGTGTAACTGATGTGATTCTGCAATCTGTATACGGGGTAAAAATGGGAGTTCATAACCCACTTGAATCAAAGTGTGAAATATGATATATCAAGAACTATGTAATGTTTTGAACAACCACCAATAAACAAACAAACAAAACAAAACAAAACAATAACATGTGTGCTAAGAAAATGAAATTCAAAGCAAATGTAAGGTTATCATTATTAAATATGGGTGACAACCTTACCAGATTTTTATATTCTTAACTATAATTTTCTCCATGTGTGAAATGTTCTTTAATTTGAGGAATAAAGCAGACTAGTAGCCACAATACATTAAGAATTCCCCAAAACACTAATATGAAGAAAACAAACCAACCAGTTTCCAAATGAACAAAAGACTTGAACCAGATGCTACACTAAAGAAAATATACAGATGGCAATCTGAAATCTTACAATCAGTAGTTATTACATAAATGGAAATTACAATTACAATGAGATACCCACACATAGGAATATCAAATCTGTGGAGACCATTCAAGTATTGGCAAAGATGTGGATCACCTGAAATTCCTGTACCTCAATTGTGGAAATGTACATTGGTACAATCTTTTTGGATGCATTTTGATAGCTTATTAAAATTCAAACATGTATCTTATCCAAACACATCAACCATATAGTCTAGCCATTCCACAATAGGGAATTCACTCAAAACAAAAGAACACACACATCCATATAAAAATTTTTACACAAATGGCCTTAGTAGCTTTATTTGTTATTGCTCCAAATTGGAAACAACCCAGATATCCATCAATAGATAAATAGACAAGCTCTAAAATATCCATATAATAGAAGGTTAACAACAATCAAAGGAGTGAATTATAAACTATAATTATAATTGATTTTTAAATTTTTGTTTATAATTGACTCATCATAATTGCACATGTTTGGGGGTACACTGTGATGTCTCAAGGTACATACACAATGTAATGATCAAATTGGGTAATTAGCAAATTCATCACTTTGAACCTTTATTATTTCTTTGTGGTGGGAACATTCAAGATCCTGTTTTATAGCCACCTTGAAATATATAATACATTATTAATAGCTACAATAGAATACCAGAACTTATTCCTCTTAGCTCACTACACCTGCTGTACCTGTTGACCAGGTCTCCTTATTACTCCTTACCTCTCATCCCTCACCCTCCCCAGCCTCTGGTAACCACTATTCTATTCTCTCTTTCTTCCAGATAATTTTTGTTTGCAGTCTTTCTGTGCCTAGCTTATTTCACTTAACATAATGTTCCCCAGTTTCATTCATGTGGCCATATAAAGCAAATTTTTGAGCTGGACATGGTGGTGTACACCTGTAATCCCATCAGCTCAGGAGGCTGAGGCAGGAAGATTGCAAGTTCAAAGCCAGCCTCAGCAACTTAGCAAGGCTCTAAACAACTTGGTGGGACCCTGTCTCAAAACAAAACCAAACAAAATAAAAATAGGGCCTGGGATGTGGCTTAGTGGTTAAGCACCCCTGGGTTCAATCCCTGGTGCAAGAAAAAAATAATAATAGTCCATGGTGTATCTGTACCACATTTTCTTTATCCACTGATTCAATGATGAACACTTAGACCAATTCTCTGCTTTGGTCATTATGAATAGTGCTGTGATAAACATGGGCATGTACATACGTATCTCTTTGACCTACTGATTTCATTTCTTTTGAATACATATCCAGAAATGGAATTGCTAAATCATATGGTAGTCCTATTTGGAATTTTTTTAAATATTTATTTTTTAGTTGTAGTTGGACGCAATACTACCTTTATTTTATTTATTTATTTATATGTGGTGCTGAGGATCAAACCCAGGGCCTCACACATAATAGGTGAAAGCTCTACCACTGAGCCACAATCCCAGTCCCTATTTGGAATTTTTTTTTACAACTTCCATTCTGTTCTCCATAATAACTGTACTAATTTCCATTCCCAACAAAAAGATCTTTAAAAAAAATAATTGAGTAAAAGAAAAAAAAAGATCAGACCAAAAAAGTATGCACTGTATGGTTCAATTTGTTTTAGGAAATGTGAATAAATATATAGCAACAAAAATTAAATCAACAATGGCCAGGAGATACAGAGAAGCATGAGAATTTGGGAATGACCTAGAAATTCATAATTTTAATTGTGGCGATGGATTTAGGAGTGCCTCTATGTCAAAATTTATTAAATCATACTTTTGAAAATATGCATTATTGTGTAACAATTATATCTCAATAAAGCTGCTAAAAAAAGTGAATGGAAAAGAAGTCACAAAGTAGATGACGTCACAAGCCTTAAACTGACAAAAGTGGGCTAAATGTTCCAAAATGCCAGGGATGCACCTGGGGGTGTAGAAGACGTCCAAAAAGGGCTCTAGATTAGTGTTAGACCAAGCGCAGGTCCCCTTCCCCACTTCCTGACACATACTGACCCTTCCCCTCCCTGCCCAGCCCTTCCTGTGGCCCCTGCACACCCCTCCCCATCACTGCATAGGGACAGCAGAGCTCAGCCAGGGGTAGTGACTGCCATGCATGTTCATCACTGGGGGAGGACATCTCAGTTCCTACCTGTGCACTCCTGCAAAAAAACAGCCTGCCCCTCTCTCAGCACAGCCCCAAGTGGCACAGAACCCCCTTTTTGTTAAGAACAGTTGTAAAAAGCTCAGCTATTTGTTTGCTCTGTTGTGAACACAGATCTCGTACACATTTAAGGAAATCCTCCAATAGGCTGGAGGGAGGGAAGAAAGGTTTTAAAAATTCAGTGGAATAAAATATTGAGTGGTGACACAGTAAGGTGGATTAAGTGTTTGGAGCAAGGAGTGACAATTAGCTCCTGGGGGGTCCCAAAAATGTGCAAGCTGGTTGCTAACAAGACCAAAGGTGGTGCGGTGGCACCTAGAGGTGGCAGAGACCCTTCTGAGCCAACAGGGACAGTGGCGGGAATTCTGGAAGTGTACTGATTGGTTTGTGCTCACTTTGTCACATTTCTTGGGGACTCCCCATTCCACCCATTTCTTGGGTAGGAGCTGCCTGCAATTTCCCACCATAACAAATGAAATCTTGCAATGGAGCTCCGTGGCCTCTCCTATCCCTTGTATTCTATGACAATGTGACTTTGATATTTCTTAATATATTAAAGAGGTGGACTCTATGCTTCCTTACCTTGCACCCGGCTAGTGGCTCAGGTGGGACTTCTGAGGCTAGTCACAAGGGCCCATGGCATCTGCCTGGCTCTGCGGGTACTAGCTGATTTCCTTGAGGCCATCATGTTGCAGAGAAGCCCAAGCAAGTCCACATGTACAGTATAAGATGGACAAGGGAATGGGGACCTGAGGGGACTTTGGGGGCAATGTGTGTGTGTGTGTGTGTGTGTGTGTGTGTGTGTGTGTGTGTGTATGTGTGCACAGCAATTTGCATCCTCTCCCGGGAAAGTCCTCTGGGAAGGGACCTTTTTACCATTCACACACAGGTGCTCTGTGGACCAGCAAAGGTAGCCATTTGCCCTGCAAGGAGAGCTCCCTGCAAGGTAGAATCCCCCACCACGATGAGGCGCAGACCATACAAGAGGGCCCCTCAGTGGGACCCAGGCCAGACCTACGACACACGCTACACATGCAACAGCATTTGTCCCACGGAGGAAGCCTCAGATACTTGACACCTGGCAGAACTTCCCATCAGGTAATGGGGCATTTTGCTCCCGCAGGGCCAATCCTCAGACTTGACTTCACTCACATCCTTCTCCAAGGCTCCTCTCCAGTTTCCTCTCCCAGCAGAGCCCTTCTCTGGGCAATGGCAGCCTAAGAATCCTTGTCACCCTTTGCACTCACCTCCCACTCAAGGACACTGGGGGGCAGTCATCCAACACCGCACACAGAGCTCTGGCTCCCACTGAACCCATGAGGGCTCCCTTACTTGATGGGTCCAGAGCACCCGCTCATGACGCAGAGTGTGACTCAGACACGACCAGTAGGCTGTGCATGCAGCTTTGCACTCGGGCTTGGCTCTGCACAGCCACTACCCCTCAGCACAGCCAGCTGCACACTTGCCCAGACAGGAGGAGAGAACGGGGGGTTGCAGACTCACCCATCAGAGCCCTTGCTCAGGCTTGGAGCTGCAAGAGAGAACAGAGTCAGAGGCAGGTGGTGTTAAGTGGACTTTAATGCAAGTTTATTTCCTTGTCATTTTTCCTCTCTCAGCAAAGGAAGTGTCTGGTTTCCATGTCAGGTGAGGATGGGTCATTACATAACAAGAAAGAGGGGCCTGCCCCCTCTGGGCTTCTTTGTCCTTTGTCATTCCCCTCTGCAGCAAGGCTCCCCAGGGCCTTTTAACTACCTGGAAACAATACCCCAGGCAGGATTGCCAATACCTTGAGACCCAAACACTAATAAACAGAGACGATTTGCTTACAAAATGACAAGTTAGAAGAAAGGGAGGCCAGCTAATATTTGAGCTAAAGTTCAAAGGCAGCAGAGTGACGTGGATGCGGGGTGACTCAGACATGCCAGCCTCACAGCCAGGACTCTCTGAGAGGGGGCAGGGACTGTCATCAGGAAAGGCCAGCCAGCCATCACAGTCCACTTGGCCAAGAGAGGGCACTGCCTAGAAATGTGGGAGGCTGCAATCCATCTCCCACTTCAGGCCACCTGCAGTTCTAGAACACCAGACCTCAACAGGGCGACTCCGTGGCAGTCATTTTTCAGCACCCGGCTTGGTCCCCGCTTCGGAAGGCAAAACCTGTTTCATGCACAGGAAACTGCCCATGGTTGACATAGGTATCTTTATCGTGTAACAAAAATGTTTTCTGATCCTTGCCCAAGTGAAAGCACAGAAAGGATTGTGTGTGCAGGTGTGTGATGCATGAGTGTGCTAATGTGTGTGGTACGTGTGCATGTGTGGTAAGTGTGATAATGTGGGGGTTTGTACAAGTAGGTATGATGTGTGTGCTTGTGTGTGTGGGATTAATTCAGTGTGTGGGATTACGTGTATGCAAATGGGATTGTGTGTATTTGTATGTATGTGGGGATGGATTGCATACATGTGGTGTGTGTGTATGTGTGTGTGTGTGTGTACATGCATGCATGTGTGCAAGTCTGCACGTGGAGACACACAATCTTGTGCAAGGCCTACAAAGCATAGCTCTGAGATTCAGCCAGGCTGCAGTCCAGTGTGTCATTGAAAAGGAGGGGCTGGACATCATGTTACCTTCATAATCAAACATCAGCCTTTTAAGAGATCAATTTTGGGGATTCCATCTGTAGGCACACACTTTGCCTTCAGTGGCACCTTCTCAGACCCAAGGATCTGCTCATAATCTCCTGGCTGTTCCACATGGCCTCCTGCCCACAAGGTCCAAGGTCCAAGGTCCAATTTTTTTTTTTAATTTTGAGGTAGCTGTAGACTCCCAGAAAGCTTGTAAAAATGGGGTTGAGATTTCCCACACAGCACTTTTTAGCTACAGTTTCACTTTCTGTAGTTCCCTGGGAGGGCTGGGGGGTCAGTTACCTGGGGTCAACCAGGTGTTTTCTGGAAAATTCCAGAAATAAGAAATTCTTTAAGTATTAAATAACTTTTATGATAGCATGTCATTATAAATGTTATATTTCATCATTATTTATCATAAAGCCCGTCATGCCCTTGACTCTGGAAGAGAACTGGGCAGGTATCTTGGAGCTTATCCCCTGGTTTGCATTCATCTAATATTTTTCCTAACTGCATTAGACTGTGGGACAGACAGGATATATTTGACTGATTTTTTTTGCCTTTTGTTCCAGGCATGACCCTGCTGCTGATTCTGCTTTTATTGACCATCATGGATTATTTTATGTTAATTTTGATTTTTTAATAATATTGTATTCAAACACTATGGATGTCAACGACTGAGATTCCTGGCCCCCATTCCCCTGGCTCCTATAGTTTCTTGCTCTTACCCAAATCCTGGGACTGCACATGGAGTCAGTCTGTATTCAAGGGGCTCCACCTGTTGAGCTACAGACACTAGAGGAGTTGACAGTCCCTTGCTCTCATCACGTTGGGGGACTTTGCAGTGGGTTTCTCTCCTACTTCCCTCTTTTGATTCTCTCCCACTTCCACCTTTCTTCAAATGCAAAACCTCTGGCAGTGAGTACAAATGAGGCCTGTCCTGGTGCAGAGCAAACTAGCCCTGAGGCTGCAGCTCAGGCTGCAGGATCCCCAGGATGAAAGCCCAGTGATTCCTCAGGAGGCCAAAGACACACTGGTTGGTGGGGTGAAAGGAAGAGGGCTCAGACCAGGAGCCATGCAGACAGCTGGGACCTGCTGTTCTTCCGTGTTTCTGCAAAAATGTTCTATTTTAAGTCCTTCTCCCCCAGGTTCCCACCATGATGGCAACAATAAAAGAGGAATTAAAATCTGGAAGCCAAGTGTGCCTGCCTGTCAAGGGGGCCCCGAGTGGGAAAGGGGTGGTGTGTGGTCACAGCGCCCATCGCCCTCCTGGAGGCTGCCTTCCGAGTGGGGAACTGGAGAAAGGGATCGCACAGCCGCATGCCTGCCTAGGGGAAAGTGCAGGGGTGATTTCCAGAGATTTCCAGAAGATGCAAGAAGCTGGTGACCTGCAGACCACAAGACGCAACTCTCCAGCCTGCTGTACCCCAGAACTCAGACAGCCTCTGCTCAGAGCCTCTCCTTCTCCAGCTCCTCCCTCGGCAGCCCCTGTAGCTGGGTCTTCATATGTATGTCCCTACTAGCTTATTGGCACATTGTTCTGTTTCTACTTTTTACTTTGAAAAATGTCACTCATCAAAGTTGAAATAGCACCATGAGCCCCTGAGTTCCCTTCAAAGGATCCTGGAGTTATTAGTGTTCTGCACATTCTCTCTTTCTCTCCCCTTTTTTCCCCTTCTATTCTCTCTATATCTGTTTCTTTCTTTTTCTCTCTGTCTCTATTCTGTCTCTCCCCATCTCTTTTCTCTCCTCTTTCTCTCTTCTTTATCTGTTTGTTTCTGTTTTCTGTCTTCCCCCTCATCTCTGTCTCTCTCTGAGTCTCTCTTTTTCCATGTCTCCCTGTCTCTCTGTCTCTCTTGCTCCTTCCCCCTCCCTCCTTCCCTTCCTCCCTCAAATTCAACAATATCCCTACATTCACAGGAACAGGAGGTAGGATTTGAACTCTTCTCTCTTGGAATCCCGTGTTCTCTCATTTTCCCACATGCCTTTCTGCGTTATTTGGGCCAGTGAGCTACTGTAAGTGTTGGATAAGTGATAGAACACTCTTTAGTTGGTTCAACCTTTCTGGAAAGAGAAGACAGTTGTCCAAGAGCCCATGCCACCTCAGGTAGACTGTATCAAGGAGGAGATGCCCACACCATTGTCCATGCCTCAGACAGTCCTAGGCCTCCTGCTCTCAGAGGTGTCCTGGGCCAAGGGTCACTCCCCAGGGAGCTGCGTGAAGTGGAGAGTCCCAGGGTCAGCCCAGACCTACTGGACCAGAAGCAGCACTGTAGCAAGACCCCCAGGGTATTCATGAGAAATCTGCATCTGAAAGTCTGCATGTGCAGAACTGAAGCCATGGGTGAGACATTCCCCCGGCCAGGGAGGCTACTGGTGGGGTTGGGGTGCTGAAGTGGTGAGAACCTACCCCACTCACGGCACCCCAGGAAACATCTGGAATCCTTGGCCCAGCTGCTCAGCCAGCTCTGGTCACGGGCATGGGCTGTCACCACAGCCATGGTCAGGCACCATGGCCAGCACACACTACATGACCAGACACCTGGACAAGCCTGACCAGCTGGCAGTGCATGGAGAACTGCGGACAGGGTGAGAAGTCAAAATGAGCCCAGACCTGCAACCCTCAGGATCCAGCTGCCAAATGGGCATATACACTGTGGACTATCATGGCGCCATCTCTGTGCAGGAGGACTGGCAGGCAGATTAGGGGGGATTTACATATTTTGCTTATTTCCACTTTCAACCAATCAGCAAGGAGCTTCTGCTTGTGATTTTTGTTAAATTTAAGTGGAGATTTTACACTGAAATTTTGTTTCCCTCAAAAAGTAAAAGAAGAGCAAATAGAAGATCAAGATGACAAGATTAGCATGTATTTTCTTCTTCTTGAAAACAAGGCTCATCCCCGGGGGGAGTGTCAGGCTTTAGAAATGGCATCTGGGTGGCTGGGCTCTAGAGAGCCATTGCTACAAAGACTCAGCTTCCAAGGGCTTCCAAGGGCTGGCTGGGGCGGGGGCTAGTCCCAACCGAGCCCAGAGGGACTCCTGACATTTTCTATGGGTTTGTTTATCTGGAAACAGCTTCCTCTTCTGACTCACAGCTTCTCTGCTCCCTAACTTGCCTAAACTCCCATTCACCATCCAACACCCTGTGGGGGTCCCTCCATTCAAACACCCACCAGCACCAACTGACTATCCCTGCTCTTACTTCTATTGCAAATTCCTGTGGAGAGGATCTGAGGGTCCCTGCTTGAGTCAGCATTCATCCCTGGTACAACTCGACGCTGGCCAGGGGCAGGTCATAGGTAAGAGGAGGGACGTAAAGATGGGCAAAAGGAAGGGGCACCTCTGCTTCTGGTTTGGATGGATGCCAAAACACATTCTCTTTCTCACAAGTGCCTTTGGAACCAGTTTTCTGGCTGTCAGGATCTTGCATTATAAAATTAATCACAAATAGATGATGCAATATGAGGAGCCTGCAAATGAGTTTCTAGCACTTTAGCTCAGTGTCTAGAACATTCTAGAAGTAAATGTTCAATTTAAAAATAAATAAATAAATAAATAACTTTGAGAAATTGGAGAAATCCCAAGATTGCTGTTTCAGATCGCCCCCAAGTGTCTCCATTCTCAAGGAACTCTTTTTGGTTCATCCTTATCAAGTACTCATCCAGGTATTATCACAGGTTATAGAATATTATTAATTATCTGACCTACCCACAGTGTGAATAATAATGAAGTTGGAGTTTAAATCAACCAGGGTCCTCTGGCTGGGAATGAAATTATAATGGCTACATGTATAATGATATTAGATTTTTAAACTGTTCTGAACACTTTACATGTTTTTCTCATCTTCTTATTACAATTACTCTAAGAGGGTTTTTATCTTCTAGGACAGATGAGACCCCTGAGACACAAGTTAAGTAACATGGCTGCCATTGTCTGGGTCCCCAAAGACCCATGTGTTAGAGACTTGGTCCCCAGAATGGCACTACTGGGAGATGGTGGAACCTCTAAGGGGCAGAGCCTAGTGGGAGGTTTCGGGTCTTGGGGGGCGTTGCCTGCCCTTGAAGGAGACTGTGGGACCCTGGTCTCTTCTTCTTCCTCTCTTGCACTTAGTTATGAGGTAATGGGCCTCCTGCACCATACGCCTCCTCCAGGATGTGGTGCCACAGGCTCAAAGCAATAGTATTGTCTGTCATGGGGTGAAACCCCCAAAAAGGTGAGCCAAAATAGAACTTTCTCCTTTTAAATTGACTTCTCTCGGGTATTTTTCACAGTAATGGAAAACTGACAGCACAGTGCCCAGGGTCACTCAGCAAGTGAGTGGTAGACCTTGAAGCCCACACTGCATGACCCAGAGTTTGGCTTCAAATCACTGTACCACGGGCTCCCCCTTCAGACTGGGTTTTCACTTTCTACACCATGAAGATCTCATACGGATAAGAGAGGTTTAAGAAGAAAGAAACCAAATTGGTTTCCTTTATTTTAAAGTTCAAATCTAATTCATCAAAGGAAGGAAATAATTCGCAAGTTTTCTTTTTCTTTTTCTTTCTTTTTTTTTAAGCCCAGTGCCATATTTAAATCCTAGTTCAGGATATCTAAAAACTGCACAAAAATCCCTCATGTGTGATCAGTCACTTCTGTCTAATTGTGTGGAATGAGTAGACATGTTGCCAAAGAACATCAACAAGTTGTCACAAATCAAACCCACAGATTCCAAAATCTTGTGCGTTTCTATACTTGAGTCATCAGAAAATCAGAGGATGATGGCAGATTTCTCTCAGGGCCTGAGGTCTGCCTTGCAGCACAAGTTGGGTTTTGTTGTTTGTATTTTTTCCCCACATCAATAGAATAGGCAAGTGTGAGTCGCCCCAGTTGTACTCCTGGTCTTTACTGGGTAAAAGGTTATCCAAAGGAGTTTCCGATGCAAGTGCAAATATCAAAGATTTCTTCTGAGTTCTTAAGCTTCATGTTAGTAATGGGTAGCTGCTCTTGGCTTCTTACTCTTTCCTAGGTATCAGGGCTCCAGGTTCATGACATCTAAGTCATTACCCTGGCACCGCTTCCTGGACTCATGTGTAAGCCATTTATTCAACCTCTTCAAGCCTCAGATTTCTCATGTGTGTTCATTACTGTAACAAAATACCTGAGATAATTTGCTTATAGAGAGAAAAGATTTATTCTGGCTCACAATTTTGGAGGTTCCAGTCCATGAACAATTGGACCTGTGGCTTTGGGCCCATCACAGCCAAAGTATGTGGCAGAGCAAAACCATTCACTTTTTTATGTCCAGAAAGCATGGAGATAAAGAGGAAGGGGCACAAAATTCAACTGGAGCGTATTTCCCCAATGACCTAAAAACCTCCAACTAGACCACAGCTCTTAAAAGTTTTATCACTTCCCACTGGCATGACCCTAGGGAACAGGTTGTTAACATGACGGGACATTCTAGATCCAAACTAGGCACCACTTTTACATTGGGGACAGTAATAATTACAACTACTTCAGAATGTCAAGGGCACTCATCCAGTTTTTCAGTCAAGTTCTCACTGGGGTGACCATGGGATAATGACTTGGTTGGTTAGAGAGAGTCTGGCTGTGCTTAATGATGCACAGAAGTAAGTTCACCCAGCAGAACTAATGCCAGTATTGGGATAAGATCAGGACAGGTATTGGGGTTCAGAGCTAAGAAGGAACCATCTACAAACTAGAGTAGACTGAAAGTGGAATGAATTCTCACCAGAGTTGTGGGCTACATCTTCCAGGAAGTATTAAGGTCAAAGCCAGATGAGCACACACTCGTAGGAGGATATGGAAAGGAAGTTCTTAGATTAGATAGAGGATTCAACTGAAAAATTTCTTTGAATGGTACCTACAGGGATATAATTCTCTTTCCCCAAGATGATCTCCTCATAAAACCTATCAAAATCCATGGTCATCTTATTTATGTAAATACTGACATACTCTACTCCCTGTGCCTCTGACTGTCAACTCCACCAAGGCAGGACTTTGTCCCAGGTGTACCTTCAGCACCTAGCCCAAGGTGAGCCCTGAGTAAATATTTGACAGACAAAGGAGTGAGTGACTGAAGGGTTCCTGAGACTCCTTTCCCTGCAAAGTCAATGAGACATCAGGCTACCTTTGAAGATGCTTCTTTAAAAAACACAAAGAAGTTCTTTTGATATAATTGGGCAAGACAAAGAATACAAGGAAAAGAAGATACAAATGACATGATCTTGTGTATAGAAGCCCCTAAGTGATCCACAAAATAATCTATTAGAACTATTAAGCTGAAGCTCTGATACTAAAGGGAGTTCTTCAAGTTGAAACTAAAGGATGCTAAATAGCAACAGTAGAAAAGAGTAAAGTCACTGGTGAAGGTAAGTAGGTAATAAGTGCAGCATTATGTAAGACTGTAAGAGGATGTGTAAATCACTTTTAACTCTAGTATAAAAATCAAAAGACAAAAGTAGTAAGACTAGCTATAGCTACCAAACTTAGTGGATAAACAATATGAAAGACATGATTTTTAATGACAATAGTATAATTGGAAGGTAGAAAAGAACACTTTGCTTTTGGTATGTGGTTGAAGTTAAGTTGTGAATAGCTTAACATAAACCCCTATACTGACAAGATGAGCTTCATGGTCACATATAGTAGATACTCAAAAGAGAAAAGAGTCAAAACACATCACCTTAAAAAAATTATCACAAATAAAGACAGCAAGGGAAGAGGAGAGATAGAAAACAACAAAATGGTAGCAATAAATCCTTGTCTATCAATAATTTATGTAAAATTAATTCAACTGTCAAGTCAAATGACATAGAAAAGATGAATGTATTAAAAACAAAACATAAGATCCAACTATGCGCTGTCTAAAAGAAACTAACTTCAGACTTGAGGACCCATGAAGACTGAAAATGAAGGGATGGAAAAAGATATTCCATGCAAAGGAAACCAAAAGAGAATAGAATGGCTGTACTTATGTCAGACAAGATAGACTTTACATCAAAAACTGCCAAAGAGGCAAATAAAATCATTAGACCATAAAAGGGTCAATCCAACAGGAAAATATAATACATACCTACATACACACCATCAGAGCACTTTAAATACTTGAAGCAAACATTAATCAATCTAAAGAAACAGGCAGCAACGCAATATTAGTAGGAGTCTTCAATACCCCTCTTTCAAAAACAGATAGAATACCCATGCAGAAAGTCAATAAGGAAACCGCAGACTTCAACCATACGACACACCAAATGGACCAAATAGGCATGTTCAGGACTTTCCACCCAGCAACAACAGAGGACACATTCTTGTTAAGTGTAAAAGGAACATTTTCCAAGAGAGATCATGTGTTAAGTGACCAAAACCAGCCCCCCAAGATTTAAGAAAACTTATACCAAGTATCTTTTCAGATCATAATACACAGAAACACAAAAACCGGTAGAGAAGGAAAACAGAGAAATTCACAAGTGTTAATTAAACAACAAAATTAGAAAGTATTGCAAGACAAATGAAAATGAAAATACAGCGTAAGAAATCTTCTGGGATGTAGCAAAAAATGGTTCCAAAAGGGAAGCTCATAGCAATAAATGCCTAAGTTAAAGAGGAAGGAAGATCTTAAATCAACAACTTAACTTTAGTTCCCAGGGGACTAGATAAAGAAGAAGAACTAAGCCCATCCAAACCAAGCAGAAAGAAGGACATAACAAAAATTAAAGTAGAAATAAATAAAACTAAAAATAGAAAAAATGATAGAAAAAAGTCAATGAAACTGAGTTGTTTATTAAAAAAGTAAACAAAATTAACAGACCTTTAGCTATCCTAAGAAGAAGAGAGAAAATTCAAATAAATATAGTCAGAAAAAAAAATGCTACATTACAACTGATGTCACAAAAATAAAAAGCATCTTAAGAGATTATTATGAATATGTCAACAAAGTGAATAACAGAATAAATAGATTAATTCCTAGAAACATCACCCCCAAGAATGAGTAATTAAGAAAGAGAACTATAAGGAAACCAAATAAGGAGACTAAATCAGTAATCAAAAACCTCTCAAAAAGAAAAGCCCAGAACTGGCCCTGATGACTTCATTGGTAAATTCTATCAAATATTTAAATAAGAATAAGCACTCATCCCCAAATATTCAAATATACTTCCAAACTCATTTTGAGGCCAGCATTACCCCCAACATCTAAGTCAGAATAAGACACTGCAAGAAAAGAAAAGCACTGTGATTTTAGGTTTATCCCTGGTGAGGTAGATGCAAAAATCCATAATAGAATACTAGCAGATCCCATCTTATTTTGAACATTACACAATTGGACCTATGTAAAATATCATATACCTACATAAATATGTACCATTTATTGATTGATTAAATGTTAACTTAAAAATAAATCCAGTAAACTGAATTAAACATCACATTAGAAGGATCATTCTTCATGATCAATTAGAATTTATCCCTGGAGTTCAATGATGAATCAACATGGGCAGATCAGTAAATGCAATACACCACGCTAACAGAACAAAGTAAACACCATATGATCATCTCATCAGATGTACAAAATCTATTTGAAAATGTTCAGCACTCTTTGTGATCAATTCTCTCAGCGAACTAATTCTAGAAGGACTTCACCGTAACATAATAAAGGACACACATGTAAACCCACAATTAGCATCATACTCAAGGGTGAAAAATTGGAAGCTTTTCCTCCAAGATCAGAAGTAAGATGAGGATGCCCACTTTCACCACTTCTCTTCAACCTGGTAGTTAGAGTCCTAGCCACAGCCATTAGGCAAGAAAAAAAAAGTAAGTGGAGTGCAAATTAGGGAAAGAAAGAAAATTATCTCTTTTTTCAGATGACATGATCTCTTATGTAGAAAACCTTAAAGACTACGCCCCACACACACACACAGAGTCACATACACACAGTGGTTAGAACTAATAAATGAATTCCATAAATGTGGAGGATATAAAATCAATATACACAAATCAGTTGCATTTCTCTGCACTAACAATGAACTATCTAAAAAGGAAACTGGCTGAAAAAAAATCCCACTTACAATATCATCAAAAAGAATAAAATACTCAGGAATAAATTTAATCAGGAAGGAAAAGACTTGCACACTGAAAAGTATAAAACACTGTGGAAAAAATTAAAGAAGATACAAATAAATGAAAAGACATCCTGTGTTCATGGATAAGAAGATTTAATATTGTCAAAATGTCCATGATATCCCCCAAAGTCATCTATAGAGTCCATCTCTATTAAAATCTCAATGACTTTTTTTACAAAAGTAAAATAATAATAATAATAAATAATAAATAATAATAATAATTCCTATGGGAAACAAAGACCATGAAAGACCGAAGCAATCTTGAAAAAGAACAAAACCACAGCCTCATACTTCCGATGCCAAAACATATAACAAAGCTGTAGTATTAAAATAGTAAGATATTCACATTCAAAACAGACATACAGACCAGTGGAACAGAATAGGGAACCCACAAATAAGTTCACACAAATACAGTCAATTGATTTTTGGTAAGGGTACCAAGAATGCTCAATGAGAAAAGAATAGTCCCTTCAACAAATGGTGTTGGGAAAACTGGATATATATGCAAATGAATATATATATGCTAATATATATGCAAATGAATGAAACTGGACCTTTATCTTACCATATAAAAATCAACTAAAGATTCATTACAGATTTAAGCATGATACCTGAAACTATAAAAATCCTTGAAGAAAATGTAAGGAAAAAACTTGAGGACATGGATCTTGGAATGATTATTTGGACACAATACGAAATGCACACACACAAAAATAAACAAGGAGCACCACTATGGGGGAGACATGAGGTGTTCCCCAAAAGCTCATGTGTGTGAAAATGCGAGAATGTTAGAGGTGACATTATTGGATTTCTAAAGCCTTAACCTGAGCAGTGCATTAATCCACTTGAATGGATTAACTGGCTGGTGACTGTAGGCAGGTAGGGTTGACTAGAGGAAATAACTCACTGGGGGCATGCCTTTGGGGTATGTATTTTATCCCTGGTGAGCAGAGTTCTTTCTCTGTTTCCTAGAGCCACGTCCTGAGCTGCTTTCTTCCACCATGCTCTCCCGCCATCATGTTCTGCCTCACCTCATGTCCACAGCAAATGAGTCAACCATATGCATATTAAGACCTCTGACATCATGAGCCCTAAATAAGCATGTCCTCCTCTAAGATGGTTCTTGTTGGGTCTTTTGGTCAAAATGATGAAAAGGTGACCAAAGCAGAGACTACTACGGGACACTTGGCACAGCAAAGGGAACAATCCACAGGGTGAAGGGGCAATATGAGAGAAGAATATTTACAAAGCATGTATCTGATAAGGGGCTAATATCCAAAATCCACAAGGAACTCCTTCACAATAGCCAAAGACAAAACACCACACCTAGTATTACGGGGTGTGTTGGCACATGCCTATAATCCCAGCTACTTGGGAGACTGAGACAGGAGGATGGCGAGTTCAAGGCCAGCCTCAGCAATGGCGAGGCACTAAGCAACTCAGTGAGACCCTGTCTCTAAATCAAACACAAAATAGGGCTGGGGATGTGGCTCATTGGTTGAGTGACCCTCAGTTCTTCCCAGGTACCCCCCACGCACACCAAAAAAAATGCACCATGCCTATAATTAATAATAAAAGGAAGGGGTAAGAATAACAAAACTCACAGATAATCTAACTTAGTAATATCTCAAGATTTTATATTTGCTTCAGGCAGATCTTTTATTACATCAGAAATAAAGTTTTGCATTGGAGTTGAAGACCCCTGTGTACTCCTCTTCAATCATACTCCACTCCCCACTCCCCAGAATAACCACCATCCTAATGAAGGAGTTCATAAATCCCACATGCATTTCCATATTTCCATTCCATTTCATTACATATCCAAAACAACATACAGTATCGCCTTATCACCCGATTCATGCTACCGTACTGTGAATATCTTTCTTTACACGATTTTAGTCCACTTTAGGCCTTTTGAGGGTCATCGAATCCCAACATTAATATTAATCATCCACATCTCTACTCCATTCATTATGCTGAGTAGGAAATAGCCCCTCTGATATGGACTTCACCCGGTATGGACCCATTCTACACAGACTGAAATCGTGTGTTTCTGTACTAGGTCCTGCCTGGCTAGGGACACTCCAGTGCTGGGCCCTTGACCTTTCTTCCAGTTTCTCTAGAGCACTGTCTTGTAGGGGGCTTCCAGGTCCTGGGGAAGACAAGACTGAAACCAGACACACACGGCCAGATTGCCGTAATTCACTCCCTGCCACCCAGGTCAGAGGGTTCCCAACTCCCCACACCCCCACCCACACAAAACACTGCCAGCTTTGACTCTGCTCCAGTATGCTTGTGATTTCCACGTCCACCTCCCTGATGACTAGTGACATTGAGCATATTTTCGTGTTTGCTGGTCTCTGACCATGCATCTGGTAGGAAATACATTGCCATTCATTCTTTTGTCTTATTCTATTAGGTTATTCGCCTTTCCTTAAAAGCTGAAGGAATTCTCTCTATGCTCTAGGTCCTAATCCTCGGTCGGTTATGTGTTTGCAAATAATATCTCCCAGACTCTGATTTACCTGTTTTACTTTTTAATATTGTCTTTTATGCTTGTTTTTAACTTAATATAACTAAATGAATCAAGTCTTTTTTTCCCTTATGCTTTAGTCTTTACCGTTTTGAGAAATTCTTGCCAATTAAAAAAAAAAATCACACCTATCTTCTACATAGGTTACAATTTATTTTTAATTTTTATTATTTTAGTTTTGCTCTTCACATTTAGATCTTGATCTACCTGGAGTTGTGCCTGGCTGGGATGGGGCACTGAGATTCCAGGTCATCTGTCCCCACCCTTCCTTCAGCAGAACTGCCTGAACTTTTGGTGCTCTTACTGATGTGTAAGGCCACCTCTATCATATGTCAGTTCTCCACGTATGCACAGGGCTGGGTCTGAGTTCTGTCTTCTATTCCAGTTTGTTATTATAGCTTTATAAAAAGTTGAAACACTTGGCAAGCTAATCTACCCACCTAGATCAATCCTGCCATTTCTTCTTCCTAGTGAGATTTTCTCATTCAGCTTGTTAAATTCCCCCAAATTAATTGTTGGATACTATTTGAAATTTTAATGAATTCTGGGAATAATCTGAGAGGATGAACTACTTTATGCCGTCGAGTTTTTTCTTCCATAAACATCCTCCATGGCCCCATCTATTCAAACCTTTTATGGGCACCAATTACATTTTGAAGTTTCCTCCATGAAGACCTCTGACATCTGTTATCAGATTTATTCACAGTTACTATATCCTTTTGTTACCCTTACAAATTACATATTTCTCAAATTCAATCTTATACTACCTGTTGCGATGGGTGACAATGGTTTCCATGTACGTAGCATGTATACAGCCATGTGGCTGAACGCCCATCGATTCTGACTCTCTGTGTGTGGATTCCCTTGAATTTTCTAGATAAACAATCTTATCATTTTCAGATAATTTCAGTTTTGCTTCCCCTTTGGAAATTCTTGAACTTCTTACTTCCTTTATCTTATGATAGTGGCTTAAGTAAAAAATTGAGAGAAAAGAGCAATAGCAGACATTCTCCGCCTTTCTCAACTTTAAAGAGACTTACTCTCTTTAAATAAGAGGAAGAGGAACGGAGAGAGGTACTGAGTTATAGTTAGATCTGAATAAGAGTTCTGGGCTGCTATCACACAGTAGGATGGCTATAGAAGACAACCATGCACTGTATATTTCAGAAAGCCAGAATAAAGAATTTTAAATATTTCTATCCGAACAAATTATGCTCATAAATAAAAAGTGAACAAGAAATCAAAGACAAATGTTTGCACAGATAAATATGTTTAACCTGATAGAAGCCTTCCACAATGCCTAATGAATCAAAATGTCACATGGTACCCCATAAATAAATATATATATATATTTATTTATAAATATAAATATAAATATAATATATATTTATATAAATATAAATATAAATATAATATATATATAATATATATAATATAAATATATATTATATAAATATAATATATATATTATATATATGTATATATATAAATATATACATATAATTTTTATGTATCAGTTAAAAGTTCCTGGATGGGGTGGCACATGCCTGTAATCTCAGAGGCTAGGGAGGCTGAGGCAGGATGATTGCAATTTCAAAGCCAGCCTCAGCAAAAGCAATTAAGCTAAGCAACTCAGTGAGACCCTGTCTCTAAATAAAATACAAAAATCATAGGGCTGGGGATGTGGTCAGTGGTCAAGTGCCCCTGAGTTTAATTCCCACTATTCCACTCCCTGCAAAAAAAAAAATTGTTAACAAACATGGAGACTGATTCTAATGTTTTACCATTTCTGCTGCTGTCATAAGGTTTTTTTTTTTTTTTATGGTTGCTCTCTATCAAGTTAAAAGGTCTGATTTCTATTTCCAATTTCATATGAGCATGTATTATGAATAAATACAGAATCTTCTCTGCTCATCTGGTGAATGACATGAATAGATTTTTCAATGGAAGGCCCATCTTCCATTTCCCAAATAATCCAGACTTGTCATGATTCACCTACCTCTATGCATCTCTGGACTCGGCTAATCCCCACCCCAGAATTTTCATGTCTGTTTGGAAATAAGGTGACCTTTGGTCTTCTTGGGCTGTCCTTGTCTGCTTTGTATAAAAACCGAGTGGCTTGGGAAAGTGAGTCAGAGAGCAGGTCCTCCCTTCTAATCTCTGGAACATTCTGTATAAGATGGGGAGAACTGTTCCTTGAATCTTTGGGAGAACTCTTCTTGTAAAGCCATCTGGTTCTGGAATTTTGGGTAGTATTAAGCAGAGAAGATTTTAAAACTACTGATTCCATTCTTTAAAGGTTAGAGGCCTATTCAGATTCTGTTTGTTTTCAAGTTTTGCCAGTTGACATTTCTCCGTTTTATGGGTTTTGTTGTTGCTCTGAGCTATTTTTAAGCTCTGGTCTACCCAAAGTCATGTGCCTTTATTTCAGTCTCAATGTGACTCACTTGTGTCCCCTCAGTTATTTTTTTCTTTCATCTGAATTTGTGTGTTTTCTTGGTCATTTCATAGAACCAGCTAGATTTGTTGATTCCATTTTATGTTTATTGTTTTCTATTTCAAACATGTTCCCTCATATTCTGACTGCCTCCTTCCTTCAACAGGCTTGGGTTTTAGCTGGGTGCTTTTTAAGTCATTTGCTCATTAAATTCAAACATTTCTCCTCCTCTAATGTAAATATTTATTCCCCTCCAAATACTGATTTAGCTGCATTCCTGAAGCTTTGATATGTAGCTTTTCGTCTCTCCATACTAAACATAAATATGCATTATCCTGGTGTCTTAGGGTGATAGGTTCTAGGGTCCCTGCCCCAGCATACCAAGATCTGCAGATGTTCAAACCTTTTATATAAAAGGGGGTTAGTATTTGCATATAACCTATGCAATCCTCCCATATACTTTAAATCATCTAGATTACTCATAATACCTAACACAATGTAAGTGCTATGTAAACAATTGTTATACTGTATTGTTTGGGGAATAACAATGAGTAAAATGTCTGCACATGCTCAGTACAGAAAAAATTGTTTTTCAAATGTTTTTCCATCCTTAATTGGTTGAATCCATAGATAGATTACAATCAGAAAATCATCTGTGTAATTACTAACTTGTGGTTGGGACAGGATTTTGTTGTTGTTGCTGCTGCTGTTGTTGTTGTTGTTGTTTTGGGGAACCAGGGATTGAACTCAGGGGCACTCAACTACTGAGCCACATCCCTAGCCCTATCTTGTACTTTATTTAGAGAGAGAGTCCCATTGAGTTGCTTAGTGCCTCGCTTTTGCTGAGGCTGGCTTTGAACTTGCGATCCTCCTGTCTCCTGCCTCCTGAGCCACTGGGATTACAGGTGTGTGCTACCATGCCTGGCTGGGACAGGGTTTTTTGCTACCCATATTTCATGTGTGCTTGAAAATAGTGTGGATGTTCTTTCTTTCACTTTCTGTCTCCCACCCCAAGTTTTCTGAAGTTCTTGAGTGTGTCTGCTGAACCCAGTAAGTGTTAGAAAAAGCTAACATGTCCGCATAATATGCTTCTTTGAGACTGTCTTCTAAAACAAAAATTTCCATTGAGCACCCATGGGGTATTAACAAAATTCCTCCTCTAAACACTCTTCCCTTACCATCCAACCCAGATTGTCTGCAGAAGTGCTCTGGACATTCCTAAACTTTCCATTCTTCTTCTAGAACCCCAGCAGTGGGGAGTGGATTTTCGGTTGGAGGTTTGTTTTTCAAAGCCTTTCTCTGGAGAGGAACTGAGACCCATCATGAGCTCTAAGAAGGAGGAGGATCTCCGAAGCTCTCTGCACTCCAGACCAAGGACTGCCTCCCACAGCAGTGCCAGGCCACTGTGAGGATTATGTGGGAGCATTGAAACTCTACAGGTGAACCCTGCAGGAGATGGTGGAGAATTTTCAAGTAATTTAGTTATTGTTAAATCTATTGACTACTTGTGAAAATGCAAATGAATACGACACAAGATTTCAAACGAGGTAAAAATTAATTCAAACAAAATATCAAGGAGTTGGCATTTGTCATCTCTTAGATCAGTCCTGGGGAGAAAGTGGTGGCATTTGAGGCTTTGCAGGGAGGCAGAAAACTGTTATAAACTTAGAAAAGGGACTTAGCCAAATTCAAAAACCCATCCTGAGTACAATCCATACCCTCCTACAGGGGTGGTGATACCAGCTTGGACCAGGGGCATCCTTTTCCTTGGCATTCCTTGGGTGAGCAAAAAAACAATGCACAGCCTCCGCAGGTGGGCAGAGCCACGTGGCTGGCTCAGCCAATGGGCTGTGAGTAGAAATGAATCTCACCTGGCACCAGCACAAAAGGACAGGTGCGGACTCTGTTGATGGGACTCTGGAGTGGCAAACTGTGGCATGGGATTGCAATGCTGGGCCTTCTTCAGCTCATCCTTAAGTGACTGTGAAATGTAGCTGGGCAGCAGTGGCTCACACCTGTCATCCCAGAGGCCTGAGAGGCTGAGGTAGGAGGATCACGAGTTCAAAACCAGCCTCAGCAAGAGAGAAGCACTAAGCAGCTCAGTGAGACCCTGTCTCTAAATAAAATACAAAATAGGGCTGGGGATGGGGCTCAGTGGTCCATTGCCTCTTAGTGCAATACCCAGTACCCCCCACCCCACCCCAAAAGTGATTGTGAAATATAGTAGATAACAAACAACCCCCAAATCCTCAGTGGCTGAACACAACAGAAGTTTATTTCTTATTTCTTGTTCATTTACATATACAACAAAGGATGTTTATCAACTTGAGCCTGGATGATCATAATGCTCTACGAAGATTTATATCAAATGAGATTCAGGGTAGCATTACTTATAATAGTATAATAATTTTAACAGCACCCTAAATGTCAAAAATAAAAATAAAAATAGGAGATAGACAAGGAAATTATGGCCTGAGATAGAATACTATAATAAATAGAATAAATATTTTACAACAAATAGAACTGATATATTGAAGATCTTTAACAGCAATGAATGAGTTTTCACAATAAAATATTTCGGGAGAAAGGCAGACTGTTTAAGGATTCATACAGTGTGATCGCATTTTTGCTAAAAAAAAAAAAAAATGGACATAAATGCAGGGCGTGAAAAGGCACAGACCTGGCAGTGTTGGTAGTGACCATGGAAATGAGGCAACGCATGATTAATGACCGAAAGGCCAGCAGGGAGCTTGAAAGAGGGAACATGGAATATGAGCTGAGAAATGCTATTACATATAAGATGGAAAAGATAAGTAAGGACTGTCTTCCCCAAACCACAGGAGCAGCAGGAGGGACTGAGTCCTGAGTGGTTGTGGGAAGGATTTTATTAATCAAGCATACCCATGACGGGTGACATCATTGCAGGAAGCACTCTGCCAGTGGATTCCTTTATTTTCCTTTGTTTTTACTGACAATACTCACAACCTTGTTGATCGTAGTTAAGGGACACAAAGAGGGGAGTGGTGCCTCTTTAAACATGCAGGCAGATGTCAAGAAGGATTCTCTGGCTTGCTAAACTTAAAATCAGTCTTAAGGTGTGGATGACTAGGCAGGCCATAAAACATCATGGACAACTTGAACTTGCCATCCCCCGAGGTTTGCAAAATACGCCTAACCTTGTCTGTCCAGGAACATCATGTGCTAAGGGAGGGTGTTGTCTTGTAGAGAAATAGGACACTTTCTCAATTATCAGGGCCTGTTCCAGGAAAAGGCTAGGGAGTGGAGGTGAGTTGTTTTATTGTGTTTTTTAGAGGAGGCCAGTCAGATAGATCAAAGCCCTTTCTGTTTCTCATCTACCAATTAAGAGTTGCAACTGTTTCTTCTCTGGGGAAGTCCCTAAGGCAAAGGAGGGACTCACTCATCTTTGTGGGTTTTCCAGAGATGACCACAGTAGAAGTCCACATCTCAGCACCCGCGTCTCCCACACAGGGACTGATAAACCTTATTTGGAGCCTATAAATGCTTTTCTGTGACACCCACAGCTCCTGATTGTCACCAGCTGGGAAGTTACCAGTGTTCTCTTCAGTTGCAGCAAGAGCAATGGATATATTCAAGGTGAGGGCTAAAGATTCTGACCATCTCTAACTCAAGATAGTTTAAGAGGGTTTCCTGAGGATATTTAAGAGAGGAAGTACGAAGCAAAGGAAATTGGGGTGTGTAAGAAGTTGGAATCATTTTGGGGGCACAGCCCAAAGCCACTAATAATTAGAGCAATTAATGATCTTTGTAATTCATTTGGTACATTGCATTTAGCACTTCCTATGTGCATTGTTCTGGACCCTGAGGACAACATGGTTCTGGTGTAGTAAAGGTTACCATCCACTAGGGGATGCAGAGATTTACAAACTGCAGTGATGGGGGAAGGCCACAGGGCACCAAGCAGGGAAACAACCTTGAGCTCTGCCCTGGACAATGAGCCAGAAACCGTGGGCAGTTTAACCAAGGATGCACGTGGCAGCACAGGGACAGTCTACTGCAGTCCACAGAAGCCCAGAGCAGAGATACTGTAGAGAAAGCCCGAACTGGGCAGACTTGACCAGACTCAGTGGCCCATCTTCACGGATTGGTTAAGATTTACCTGAGAGGAGTGTGGCCTCCGCCTAACTGCTGCAGAGATCCCTAGGGCTCTGCAGCTGACGGCTGTCATCTAGCTGTGTGCTCTATGGCTGATGCCACAGCCGTGAAGGGCAGCAGAGTCACAAGCCTCTGTGATTGCCACACAGAGTCACATGTGCGATAGTGTGCTGACAGCCCTAGAGGTGGGAACAGGTTGTCACTTGAAAAACTGGGGGAAAGAATTAATTCATAAAAAGAGATCATTTTAATTCCATAAGAATTTCCCTTCTGATCCTTTGGGAGATGATTCTCCACAGATGATTCACAGCTCTGGAGGCATGAGGAGGAAGGGACCGCCTGAGCCTTTGTTCGAGGATATCTTTGCAAGAATGCTTGGAAGATGAAATAAAGATAGGCCTACTGTTCTGAGTCACAAAGCTAATGCCTTCCTGCAGAAGAAAATACAGGATTTGTACCAAAAGTATTCATTCCCTAAGCTCAGAATGCAACCTGCTGCATGTCCAGGAGTCTCTTGACCCTCCTCACATTGTCCAGAGGGAACTGGGGATCACTGTCCTGAGGGATCCTCTGGTTACTGCTACTCCTACCAGTAACAAACTTTCTTTTGTTTCTGAACTAAGAGTTTCGTATCTTCTGCCAGCACCTAGGAGACTCTTGCACATTAATTTCTTAGCTTGTAAGCAGGGTGAAATCTCAGTTCCTGCAAAGTCAGACTTGTTGGAAGAGTAAACACCATGAAGTCAGTGCCCCACATGCCCAGGCTGCCAGAGTCAACCATCCAAAGATTGAAAATATAGTTAGGCCTTCAATAGCTGTATCTGTACTGAACATGTACGGACTTCTTTTTATTGTCGTTATTCCCTAAACAATATAGTGTGATGACGGTAAGATGACATTTACATTGAATCAGGTATCATAAATAACCTAGAGATGTAAGATCTAACATCTAATGGACAATGTGCAGAGGTTATGAGCAAATACTGTGCCATTTTATGGAAGAGACCTGAGCATCCACAGAGTCTGTGTCTGCAAAAGGGGGTCCTGTAACCAACCCCTACAGGTGAGGAGGTATGACTGTATACATAAGAGCATCAAGGTAGAGAGAGAAGGCAGAATATTCAGCAATATAACCAGAGCAGAAATGGTGTGAGGAAGATTCCTGTCCCCAGGGAGACCAAGTTCCATCAAAGGGAGGCTTCCAGGCAGGACCTCTCTCTGCATTTTGAATATTGTAGAGACTACATTTCCCAAGTCAGATTGAGGGAAATAACTGGGAATCAATGGCCATTTCTATGGCCTGGCTATAAATAACCAATATTTGTTTTTAAATAATGACAGTGAAAGGCTGTCCCAGGATCTCGTTGCTGGAGTTATTTATAGGTTCTTATGACAACCTAACGGGACAGATCACATTCCAGTGCTGCAAAGCTCTTGCTCATAAGATAGGCTCTCATGGACGCCAACCCTTCCCTGGAGAAAAATGTGCCACCCCATGACCTGACCAGCCACAGGTGCTATTGAAAGAGCACTTTGCTTATTAAAGGAACACAGAGGAACAGACCAAATGATATAGATTCCCACCATGTTCAGCCATCGACCCCCAACCCCTGATGCAATGTTCCTCGTGTTCCTTGACCATTTATTTTCTCTTCTCTCACATCACTGTCATCTGACCTCAGTTTTCTGTGCCAAGGCAGGGCAGTGGCAAGCCTGCTCATCAGCCCACAGAGAGCTCATGGCTACTACCAGGTGCTGTTTTCATGCTTGGCTTTCAAGCAGTGGTGAGCCAAGGGTTCCATCTTAAAGTCCTGAATCGGGAGGTGACCAGGCCTGGTCTCCCCAGTGTTGACACCCTCAAGCTTCTCCTTCTCAGTCCGGGCTATTCCTCTGGTCTGAAGTGTAACCCCACCCAGCCCGACATTCTGTTCCCTAACCCGGGGCCAGAGTGGAGTAAAGGAAGGGTCTACATGGAACAGGCCCCTTCTGGGAGTCACATAGACAAAAGAGTGACCTTCAGGAGACATCTGGGAACCTCCATAACTTGGTCCCCCAAAGCAGAAAAGCAGGAAGCATTGGCAAAAAGATTGTCCCAAACCTTAATAGTCTATAACGTTTTCCATAGGCTTTTAAAAATAAATATCATGCTTTACTTAATTTCTATTATTATTATTTTTAATTGGTAGATGATGACAGATTCAAGTGCAGCTACTTTATCCCAGTTCCTCCAGTGGGGTTATGGCTCGGGTCTGGAGTGTCCCCCAAGTATGGTCCTCAGTGCACTGATGTCCAGAGGTGGGGCTCTTAGGAAGTAACTGGATCCTCAGGGCTCGAACACCACCAGTGGATTAACCCATTGATGCAGTAATAATCTGATGGCTTTATTGTGAGGTGGCTGAAACTATAGGAGGTGGGGCTTAGTTGAAAGAAGTGGGTCCCTGGAGCTGCACCCTGGAAGGGAATATCTTGTCCCAGCCTCTCCCCTCCTTCCTTCCTTTCTCCTTTTCTCTCTCTCTCCTTTCTTCCTTTTTCCTGACCGCTGTGAGGTAAGCAGCTCTGCTATCATGCTGCCTTCCACCCTGATGTTTCTGCCTCACCTCAGGCCCAGAAACAGTGGAGCCCGCTGACTGTGGACTGAGACCTCTGAAATTGTTAGCCAAAATAAACTTTCCTCCTTTAAGTTGCTTCTCTCAGGTATTTTGTTACAGCAACAAAAAGCTCCCTAATATAAATGGTAGCATCTTGGCCGAATTTGATTTCCCAGTGTGGACACTGGCATTGATACAATCTATGAATTGTACTCAGATTTCCCTGGTTTTGTGTGTACTGTGTGTGTGTGTGTGTGTGTGTGTGTGTGTGATTGTCTACACAATCTTCTCACATGTGCACATGGGTATATCCACCCTTGCCAAGATTCTAAGGTATATCACCCCAGGGGTGTCTGGTACTGCCCTTTTATAACCACATATACCACTCTCCTCCCCCAGTTAACTTCATAAAAACAAAAATATTGTTTGGAATATAAAATGGGGCAGCGGTTGAGCCCTCTCTCATCAGACTAAATGTGTGACTCCCATATTGAATCCAACAATGGTGCTCTTGTGTGTTCATCCTAGAGAACCAAACATGCACTTTCATTCAAAACCCCATGACAGGGATCGCTGGCCCTGAATCCATGCAGCCTGTGCATTGATCCCTATCAAGAAGCAGCAGCAGAGCAGAGCTGTGGAGCCGGGAGCATGGGCCTGGGTGGCTGAGGTGCAGGTGGCAGCGTGGGCCAGGTCTCACAGATCCCACCAAGCCTGTGTGGGCCTGGCAGGTGAGCCAAAGCATGTGGACCTATCATCCCCCCACACATTGGCCAGGCCTATGCACACACCTGCTCCACACAGCACAGCAGCTCCAGACCCCAGGAACCCCTCCACACCTGCAGAATTCATGGCTTCACCCCCCCGGTTCCCAAGAAGCAGGAGAAAATGGAAGGAAAGCAAACCTGAGTGGGACTCGGGCTGACCAATAGTGTTGGTACTTTACAAACCCTAATTAGCATAATTCTGGACCAATAACATGGGTATTTATTTTCAAACCCTAATCAGCCTAAGTTTGGACCAATCACCTTGACCCAAGTGCTATACAGACTCCTGGACTGGCACCTCTAAGGGCAACCCCTGTCTGTCCCCTTTCATCCTGTGAGAGTTCTGCTTCTGCGCACACTTGAATAAAAACCTATTCTTATATTCTGACACCACTCAGCCTGGTCTCTGGATTTCTTTATTCAGATTCACGAGACAGGATGCTCCAACCCTGGAGGACAACATCTACCACTGATGGCTGACCACTCCTTGGCTGCAGAGGCTGAAGCTCGTGCAGACCCCACCTGCCAGCAGAAGGGGAGAGACTCCAGCTTCACTGACCCCTGGGTTTCCCAGAGGCTTTATTTGTAATAGTCAAAAACTAGAGACAGCTCCGATATCCTTCAGTGGGTGCATGGGAGAGCAAACTGTGGCATGCCCTCTCATGAAAAATGAACCACTGAACATAAAATGACTCTTAGGAATCTCAAGGATATTTTTCTAAGTGAGAAAAATCAATCCCCAAATATGACATACTTTCTGATTCCATTTCTATATCATTCTTGGAAAATGGATCTTAGAAATGAACACGGAGCAGCTTTTGATGACTTTTTACCCTGGCTTTGGAAAAGATGAGACATTCACAGCTACAGCCATCAACCTGTGGGTCCAGCATGGCCTGCAAAAGCATCTCATTGGCCACCTTAGCCTATTTCCTCTCTATTATCCCAAAGCTATCTAGTTCATGCCTACTCTGGGTGAGATACTAAAGAGCTACAAAGAAATCCAAGATCTGACTGTGGAAGTTAGTTTTATGCAATTTATCTGGATCCAACATGAGTTAGCTAAAATTGTCTTTCATGCGCCCCTTCCATGTAGACAGCTGGCCAAAAGAGGGATTCTGCCTGGGATCTGCAAAGCAGAGAGTCATCATGATTCTCTGTGGACACAAGCAAACACAGAACTGTTCTCCCTCCCTCTGCATCCACCTCTTCTTGCTGACCCCCAGAGGCCATGGCCCAGCAGAGGCTCCAGTTAAACTCTTCCACCTTGACCACATGGTCTGTCTGCATTCGCATGGGTAGCCAGGAGAGGAGATCATTTCTATATATTTAACTCTGTGAATCTGTCCATCTCTGCCATGACTCCTACTGCTGCCCCTGACGCACTGGGGACCTTTGGCTGGACTTCACCTCAGAAATGGTAACCTTCCACACTTTCCCACCTGGGCACTCCACCAAGCTTCCCAGTGCCCTGGGCTGACCTGCCCCTGTAGCAGTCAACAGTTTCTTCAGCCTCCCAATTCCCCACCCACTTCCACCCAGCTCCTCCCACCATCCCGCCAGACCAGGTCCCTGGAGCGACTCTCTCCTTCTACATTGTAGTTCTGCACTCCTGACGGGAGTCTGCTCTGCAAACCTCATTAGGAAGAAAAGTCCATGACAGCCAAGAGACCACAGAGGACAAGACCCAAGAGGGGGCAATTTCTGAGGACAGGAGACAGATGATTCCAGGAGTCACTGAGATCGACATGCATGGACTGGATGTGAGCAGGGCATTCTGGAAGTCGGGGGCAGGGATGGGGTGACACACAGATACAGAGACTTTACGTTGTTCTGTTGTTCACTCGGTTACTCAGCAATCACCTGCTGTGTCCTCCCTACACAAAGCCCACAGCCCTCCAGCTCTGGCTTGCAGTCACGTCTGATTCTCTGCACTCCAGGACTAGTGGCTGTGCACAGGAAGCCCCCAGGATGCCCACAGGAAAGCAGAGAGACCACGAGGTCCAGATGGAAGAATGAAATCCAAGCCTCTGGAGCCAGCAGCTGGTTTGCCTGGGACCAGGGAGGGTATGGAGCCCATGAAAATTCATGGTCAAAGTCATGGCTGGAGGCTCCCAGAAAGCCTCCCAGATATCCTGGAGGAGGCTGGCCCTTCCATGGGCTCTTGTCCTTGTGTTGACAAGGGTCCTCCAGGGATATTGCAAGCTGCATTTTGCCCTGTGTGGCAGGCAGGACATCTGTGGGGTGAATGCACTATCAGTCACTCTCTCAGGTAGTCTTGAGAAAACCCCTCACCCTGCACCAGCTCTCTCCTCTGCCCCTTCCAGGGGAAAGAATCTAGCTGCCCAGAAGCCCTGGGGAACCCCTTAGACCTGCCCTGGGGAACTTGCCTTTGGTCTTTCGATCGCATTGCCTTACCACCAGAACTCCACGAGTCCCAAGATCTGCCGGACGGACCTGCAAGATGCAGATCTAAGAGCGGAGAGGGAATCCATTCCAAGAAGCTGGCAGGCGGGACCCAGAGGTGCCACTGGTGTGAGTCATAGCCTGAAGTCTGGCAGAACTGAGAACCAGAAAGAGCTTACCTTTCCATCAACTCTGAAGGCAGGTAAAAGCACCCAAGCCCCAGCATAAAGAAGTGATCAGGCAAAAAGAGTATTTAATTTATTTTTTTATTTGACTTGGGCCTGGGTCAGGCCTTCTGTTCTAGTCTGACCTTTAACTAATTGGATAAGACCCACCCACATTAGTAAAGGGTGATCTTGCCTTACTCAGTCTACCAAATAAAATATCACTGGCATATATCTTCACAGAAACACTCAGAATGGTGTTTGAGCACTTATCTGGGCATTCCATGGCTGATCAAGTTGCCACATAGAAGAAACCAACAAAACTTGAATTTCACTATAATTTATAATCTACCATAATTCTATTTTTCAGTAATCCTGTGTTCTGGTTTGCTATTGCTAAATCACAATACACACCCCTCCTCCAAAAATAACAGCAGCAACAACATGAAAACAATAGAAACAAGCTTAGTGTCCTCAAATGATCATTTTATACTGCTGGTAATTTTGTGGATCAGGAAACAAAGGGCCTCTCAGCTGGACAGCTGGGTTCTGAACTACCAGGCTTTAGCAGGCTGTGTGGACAGGCAGGGCCCCCTGCAAACTCCTCACTCAGTCTTCCCAGCACCGTGGTCTCAGGTGGTCATACTTCTCACATGACCACCTGTGCAGGAGAAGGAAGGGGGAGGCCAGGGGCTAGGTCCCGGGCTGCCACCCCTTCACTTCTTCCTCATCCTCTTGGTTCAGGTTTTACCAGTGTTGCCAAAATCTGAGGAGGTGGAGAGATGGACTCTGTGGGAGGGAACTGAAGAAAAGCATGAGGTCCAGGAGACCCTGCCCTCACCTGTAGAAAGTGGAATCCGCCACCTGTGTTTTGTGAATTAGAAACCTCATCTGACCAGGCAGCCACAGGTTTGCCACCGAGCCAACAGGTCACCAGAGGGGGGTGTGGCATAGCACTGAGAACAAACATTAAACAAGTGTGAAGCAATGGGCAGATCTGTTGGAGGGATTTAGAGAATCAGTTACACTTTTTATCTGAGTCAACACCAATGGGTAGCCTGGCAGACCTATCAACAGGTTTGTTTTCTAAACTCACATTAGGAATTGTATTGCATTAGCTTTACAAATCTCAGTCAAGACTTGGCTGCAAAGAGGGCTAGTCTACAGGCTCTGCAGTAACATGGCGTTAGACCTCCTTCCCCCATGGGTGTGGACATGCTGCTGACTGGGCTGCCGTGCCCCTCTCATGGCCATACTGGAATGCAGGTGACAGTCTCTTCCTAGAGGACAGGTGGGACCCCAGCAGGGGCACTACCCTATGGTTTGCTAAAAAAATAAAATAAAATAAATAAAAATTTGAAAAAGTCACAGCCAACATCCAGGACCTGTCACCTGCCCCAGCTGGCTTCCTAGGGATCACCTGAAGCAATGGGCACCTGAGCTGCCTCTCCATATGGATGCCTGGTACCTGAGTCAGACTTGCCCATGCCTTCCAGAGGACCTGGTGGGCCAAGAGGGCCCCTGCCTCACTTGCTGTCCCTGTAACACAGAATGGAAGGGGTCCTGTCACTCTCTAAGAAGGGGATTTTTCCTTTTTCTGGCTGCTTGCTCTGTGAGACACTGGACTCAGGAAGGAGAGGCAGGTTGGATTTCTCACCTCCTGTGTGGGCACCGTGTTACCCTGGCGGAAATAGGCAGAGGGACTTGGGACCATGCCTCCTTGAGGGGGTGAGTGAGTCACCAGCCAGCAGGGCCCATCATGAGTTCAGAAATGAGTCATCAGCTCTGAAAACCAGGGGACGGCGGGTTCCATCCCTGGGTGGACAGGGGCACAAAGAGTTGGCAAAAAAAAACCCAAGCACAAGCAGACTCCGAGGTCAACTCCACGGGGTCCTGTCTCAAGTTCAAACTTTCAACATCAGAAAGGAGCGAGGCCAGCAGGTAGAGGAGGAGAGAAGACATTTGGAGGGAGACAGGAGCCGCCCCAGTTCCCACAGAGCACGTGATCAGCTGTCTCTTCCCTGCAGAGCCCCAGTGACCAAAAGCCACACGCAGGCCTCTTACCACACCTGGCTGAGCACCCAGGACTCTCAACCCAGTGGCTCCAACTCACCCAAGTTGGAGGGCAAATGACTTTTGGATCCCTTGTCCTGGGATCAGCCAAGATGCTGTGAGGTCACTGGGGGGCCACCCAGCCCCCGGCAACGGAGACTTTCCCTTAAGACATGAGGACCAGAACAGCTGAGTTCTGCTGTGTCCCTGGGGTATTTTTAATCCTCTCCACTTAATCTGATTTTCAGTTGGCATGCTTTCAGGCAGAAGTTTCCTATTAAAATGTGCTAAAATTGTGTCTGAAAGGCATGATTACTGTACATAGAAAACTCTTCTCCAAGGCCCTGGGACCCCTCAGGCTGCACAAGACTCCACAAGCACATGAGTCTGGTCAGTGGGTGAGAAGCTCTGGCAGAGAAAAGATGAACAGAAGGAGAGCAGGCCTTCATTATTCCCTCCCTTGGGCCAGGCAGATGCAGGGGATGGTGGACATTCCAACTGACCCTAACACTGCACGTTCTACCCATTCTTTGAAGAACATTAAAAGAAAATGCTGGAGTTTGGATGAGACCCAGCTGGACAAGCCATTCTTTTCTGACGTGGATAATAAGCTCCCTGCTAAAATGTACAAAGGGAAGGGTATTACCATAGCATTGAATCAAAGCAATGGAGTGAAAAGAAATAGACACTCTGTGCTCAGAGACAGGTTCCTCATCCACCCTCAGGTTTTATGGCCAGCAAGTGAGCTGTCCCCAAGTGAAGGGCAGTTCTCAGATCACTCAGGTAACAGGTGGTTCTCAGCTCACCTGAGTGCAGGTGGTTCTCCGTTACCCAGGTTAATAGATGATTCCTAACCACCCAGGCTCTAGGTGGTTCTCAGTCACCCAGGTAACAGCGTGGAGCTATGATGTCAGGTGGGGGAGCCAAACTCTTAGGCAGGAAGGATCTGATAGCAGCTCAGCTCTCTCTGCCCTGAAAAGGATCACTATGCTCAATCTCTAATTTTAGAGCTCGGCATTTAAAAGGTCAAGTGCTTTCTAAAGTGTTTATTTTCTCTGCAGTGCTTGCGGCCTGATTGAAGTGACAGCCCTGCGCTGTTCCCTCTGCCCACACCAAGCCTGCTGCACTCTGCAGAGGTTATTTTTTACCTGCCTTGAAAAGGGAGTCTGAAATTAATAGCATTCAAGAACTGATTTTTTCATAATCTGGTTTCAACCTTGACTTCTGGAACCTTGAAAATATGTGGCCACTCAGGAAAAAGCACAGGTGTCCCCTTCCGTGCCAGGCCTTCATGGCCATGGGATTCACCTCTTAAAAAGGTACTTTTGGAAGAGAAACCCAGCTCTCCCCACCTGCATGCCATCAACCCCCAGGGCACAGCCTTCCTCGGGCTCATGGATTCAGAGCCCATCCTGCAGGACTCTCAGGCCACCTCTGTCCTATCTCTTGTTAGCTCCTGCTCTTGGCTTCCCTCCAAACTCCAGGACCCCCTCCCTCCTGCTGTAGCTCTCTAGGCTCTCCCAAGGGCATGGCTGCATGCCCACCTTTTGTTCCCCAAACAGAAGATTCTGGGGTCTAGTGTTCAACAGAAAATATGGAATGGCAGCTTCTGAGAGGAAGATCAGCCCCTGCTCAGCAGAGAGCTCTAGTCCAGAGAAGGCCAGCTCCATTCCCCAGGGCTCAAGGTGAGGTGAGAGATGACAGGAGAGAGAGGTGGAGGAAAGCAGTTCACATTGGTGATCAGAAAGCAGAGACAGATTCCAGCTCCAGACACAAAACATATCCCCCATAGCCACGTCCCCAATTAACCACTTCCTCCAGCCACACCCCACTTGCCTCTAGTCACCACCCAGTTAATCCCAACAGGGATGAATTAACTGATTGGGTCAAGACTCTCACAACCCAATCATTTCTCCTGAAACGTCTTTCATTGTCTCACGTGTGAGCTTTAGGGGGACACCTCATATCCAAACCATAACAGGGGGACTCACTCTTTTCTATGAAACCCACTCTCATGGTATCAGCATCAGTCATTCACTCTGCCCTGTGGCCACTCACTTCTCATTAGCTCCACGGCCCACCCTGTTACATTGGGGGTTAAGTTTCCAACACGTTAAGCTTTGTGCATAGGGTGGGGTTGAGTGGTGCATATTCAAGCCATAGCATATGGGATGGAAGTGGGCCCTATCCCCCAGGAAAAGAATGAATCTAACACTATTTCCATGCAGAGGTAAACCTCTAAACTGACCTGGAAGATGGAATGAAAGTCTGACGACAAACCTGTGTGGAGACCACATCTGCATCTGCAGGTTCTAGGCCTTCATTTACTGAACCTAATAATAGCATGGAGATTCCTGGCAAAGAATTAACTTCCCTTTTATTTCCAATAAGTTCCACCCTTTGAGGGGAATCTTTGGAGTTTGAAATATGCACAGTTTGCCCCAAACCTTCTTAGCCAAACCTCTTCTGTCACTCCCAGAGCACTGTAGACTGCTAGACACGTGCATATCCAGATCCTGGAGGTGGCTGGCTCTCTGTTATTGTTTTCTCTTTTAATGAGGAAAACAGTCTATGCTTTCTGGGCCTAAGGCAATATTATTTTATGGCAACCAATGGCCAAAGTTTCCAGGTTTGCTCACAGTCACTTTTTTAAATATCATAAAACAGCCCCAAGCCATGGTGTACACATGTAATCCCAGGAACTCAGGAGGCTGAGACAGGAGGATCACACATTTGATGCAAGCCTCAGCAACTTAGTGAGGCTATAAGCAACCTAGTGAGACCCTGTCTCAAATAAAATATAAAAGGAGCTGGGGATGTGACTCAGTGGCTAAATACCCTTGGGATCACTCCCTGGTATCCCCTCCCCCCCAAAAAAAACCCCCACAACCAACAGTTATAAAACACATCATTTTGTAGGTTCCTTATCTATTTCACCTCACCAGGATATCACGGAATTCTACCAATAATTTAAATTCCTGGTACAGTTACATGACCAACAAGATCAACCAGACTTCTAGAAGGCTCCTGGAAATGTCAAGTGCTCTTGTTAGCTTTGTAGAAGTGGCATACAAGTCCCATTTCAAATCGCAGTGGCTCAAACCCTCTGAGAACATCATTCACTTCCAAGAGAGGAGTGGCTGCAGGAAACCTGCTCCCCCAACATGTCTACTTTGGCTCTGTCTTGTTACCTCTTTGAGTGATACTGTGTATCTCTGGGGTGCCTCTCTCTGTTTCTGTCTATAGCAGAAGGAGTATATTCCGTTAGCTTCCAGTTTTATTGGTGGGACTGAATTATTTATAGCCAGAGTCAGAGATGCCAATGTGTGGTGGGATTCCTCTGTGGTCCCACCCAGACTGGGGGTGCAGGCGAGAAGACACACAGTGGGGCAAAGATGTTCCACATGTCCTCATGCTACAGCCATAAGGGGATGCATAAGAACCATCTGAGATGTGTGTTAATTGTAGGTGACCTCCAAGATCTGCTGAATCAGGTGTTCTGGGGGTGGGCACAAGGGGAGTGCTGTTGGTCCCCACTGGGTGGGCCACTAGCCACAGCTGGAGAATCACAAGCCAGCAGAAGGACAGGGAACATTCCTCTCCACAGCCTGGATCATCTGGGGACAGCACTGGATAATAGTGCTAGGAATCCCACATGTCTGTTTCCCAAGGGCTCTGGAATCTCTAAGGCCCCTGACATGATCCCAGCAGCTCTCATACTTGGTCCAATACCCCACCAATAAATGACGAGGAATGATATAAAGTCAAGGTCTGTGGGACTTATCTGGCCTCCCAATAGAATTACATATTTTATAAAAACAGATGACAAATTTAGGAACAGGCAAAAAATCAATGGAAGCTTCAGAAATGTCAGAGTGTGGGACTATATAGGATTCATTGCAATCATAGGTATTACTCATATGAGAAATGGGGAAAGATTGCAAGAAACTGTGTTAGTCAGTTTTCATCACTATGACAAACATCTGAGGAAAGCAACTGAGAGGAGAAAAAATTGATCTTGGTTGATGAGTTCGGAAGCTTCAGTTCTTGGTCAGCTGGCTCTAAGGCAGAAGTATCATGGTGGAAGGGCATGGCAGGGGAATGCTCCTCAGTTCATGGCAGCTGGGAAGCAGAGCAGGGTTGGGGGGAGAGGTCAGATCAGGAATAAGACATATTCCCCAAGAGTACAGCCACCATGACTTGCTTCCTCCAGCCACACCCCACCTGCCTGCAGTCTCCACTGGCTCCCAGTGGCCCACTCAAATTATTAATCCTTCAGAGGGTTGATCCACGGAGGAGGTGACAGTCCTCAGGATTCAATCACTTCCCAACAGCTCTGCCCCTGGACATTGCTGCATTGGGGACCATGTCTTCAACACATGAGTTTTGGGGGGACATTCCACATCTAAACCCTAAGAGGAGACATGTCCTTGGTCCTTCCTGGCAAGTGAGCCCAAGGGCATCTGTGCTGGACCACATCTGAGGTTGACAGTAACTTTCAGGGAGATGAGGTCACCGACTGATGGACACTGCCCTTCATCCTGCTGGTCCAGTAGGGCCTGTTCGCAGGAAGCTTGCTCAGCCCACTGGCCAGAATTGCTCAGCCAAAGACGGGTAGAGTCGGAGCAGAGGAAATTGTCTCTTGTGCTCTTCACCAGCCCTGATGGGTCAGTCCTCTCTTGATGCTAAAATCAACAACAAACATTTATCTGCTCACACTGAGGTGAGTGAGGTAGGCAGGTGCCACTCACCTGGGGGGCTTTGAGTCAGGGTCTCAACTGTGGTTTCAGTCAAAGTATAGCTGGTTTTCTTTTTTGGAGGGGGGTACTGGATTGAACTCAGGGGCACTCAACCACAGAGCCACATCCCCAGCCCTTTTTGTATTTTATTTAGACAGGGTCTCACCGAGTTGCTTAGTGCCTCATTTTTGCTGAGGCTGGCTTTGAATTCTCGGTCCTCCTGCCTCAGCCTCCTGAGCCACCGGGATTAAGGTATTCACCACCACCCACAGCTGTAAGCTGGATTTTAACTAACAGCCAGTGATACTGCAATTGAAAATAATAAATATATATTGAGTAACAAGAAATACATATGAGTAAGAAAAAACCTTTGTGTTTTCCCCCTTTATCAGGCACAGAAATACTATATTCTTCCATTCATATAAAATTTCCAGAAAAATCAATCTGTTAGAGACAGAAAGTCACAATTGTCTGGTGCTGCCAGGCTGTGGGGGAGGTGATTATTACAATGGGTAGAGGGCTTCCTTTTGGGATAGAAGCATTCTAAAGTTGGATCATAGTGATGGTTGCACAACTCCATAAATTTACCAGAAATCATAGAATTATGCACTTGAAATGAGTGAAGCTTATGGGAAATAAAATATATCTTGTAAAAAAAAATTAAGAGAAAGAAAAAGAAAGAGTTGTTCACCAGGCCATAGGCATCTGGGGCCCTCACTGGAACTATGTGATCTGCATCCAAGACAGCACTCTCTAGCTGGCCGGAGGACCCTGGCTGTTGGCAGGAGGCCTCAGCTCCCTGCCCTGTGGCCTCTGTGTAGGGTGGCCTGAGTGTCCCCACAATATAGCAGCCGGCCTTGCCAAGAGCCAGGGATCCAAGAGAGAGAGAGACCACACTGGAGACGGCAATGTCTTTAGTAATCTCATCTAGGAAATCACACACCATCACTGTTCACAAATAATTAAACTCAGAATTATCCGGGGCTCTCCAGAGAAACAGAAGCTATGGAATGTGGTCCTATAGAAAGGGATTTATTTGAAAAAAAACTGGCTCACATAATTTGGAGGTGGGCCAGCCCCACAATCTGCAGGATGAGTCAGCAAGAGGGCGACCAGATAGTCAATCATGTACCCCAGACCATCTGTGAAGGCCGAGAACTGGAGGAGCCAATGACGCAGATCAGTCCGACAGTCAGAAGGCTCTAGATCTGCCTTCAAGTTGGGACACTGGTGCTTTTCTTTTTTTTTTTTTTTTTTCATTTTTTTAGGAAGAACTGATGCTTCAGTTCAAATAAAAGAACTGATGTTTCCGTTTAAATTAAAAAAAAAAAAAAAACGAAAAAGAAAAACACCAACATCCCAACTTGAAGGCAGCCAGGCAGGAGGAATTTCCTTTCACTCATGAGGAGGTCAACCCTTTGGTTTTATTCTGGCCTGCAACTGATTGGACAAGACCCAACCACCTTGGAGAGGGCCCTAGGCTTCCCTCAATGTACCCTTGAAATGTTATTCAAAAATGTCATTCAAAAACCACCCTCACAGGCACCCAGAGTAATATTTCACCAAATACCTGGGCTCCCATTAGCCCAGGCAAGTGGACCCCTAAATCAACTCTCACACCCTCTCCTTCTCTACATCAGCATGGACTGATAACAACTCTATGCTCCCACACAGGTATTTACCCACCCATCCTCCCCCATGTCAACAGAGGCCTTGTCACTCTGCCTGTGGTTCCTGGAACCCCCCCCCCAACCCTTAGTTGTCCTTCCTACCACCACACACAACAGTAGAGCCCTACAGGGTTTTGCTGAGATGTTTAAACATTTTAAATAGTAGGAAACATTATGCTTTCCCTTCCAGAATGTTCTGTGTCAAGAACCCTTAGCCAACACTCGGGCATTTGCGGTCTGTTATCAGTGATCAACTTGGACATCACACCTACAGGGCCAAGTTCATGGCTCCCAGTAGGGCCAGAACTCTTCACCATCATGAGCTCCATTAAAGCATTTTCTTATATTATCCTCAGAGAGTGGACATAATTATGCTTTCTGAGGCTACACAGGTCCAAAATAACATTTCATACTGGACCTTGAGTTTCATTTTTTCTTAGTATGATTTATTTGGGGAACAATCTATTTTTAAGGGAAAATAAAGAAACTGTCATTTTTTTCATTTTCCAACGTTATTAAAGAAGATTCTGATGTGAATCTTCTCCATTTTTTTCTTGTAGATAAACCTGCTTTTTTAAAAAGTTTCTGAAATTTTATAGGTTTATTTATTTTACTTAACCAGGGAAATCACTGGAATCCATGTAAAGATGTGCCTTGACTCCGTGAGACTGTCGGGGTCAGGTCTCTCTTGCACGGGTTCCTCAATGACCCCCTTGACCATCGGTCCCTCTCTCCACGTCAGACTCCTGATCCTTGGAGGTGGCATCTGGAACCTGGCATCTCTTGTCTTCCTGTTCATAATTCCCACTGGCTCTTTCTGCCTTCTGCTTTGTTAGAGGTTTGTTCCATTTCTCTTTCAACCCAGAGATTTGGGCTTCATTTATTCCTCTGCCAAAGTCTTCAAACTCAGAATCCATGTGTTTGGGGCTCATAAAATCCTTTTGTGATATGAACTCATCTCCTCTTGTTCTTACCCAAGTTCACAAACTGTCCCTTCTGTTTTGCCTGAAGAGATACCACAAATCTTCATTTCTCTCCCCCAACCTTTATCCTTCAGTGATAAACCTACCCAGCACCATTGAAATTGCTTTGCCCACCCAAAGCAGTAAGGTGCCTATAGAAGAGGGTGTGGGGAGCCCCAGCTGGGTGACCAACCAGAAGCTGTCCAGGGAGGTGCTGCTGTGGGAGGCAGAAGGGCCAGTCACTCCCCACAGCAGGAGGGTCCTTGCCAGCCCCCCTCAGCCCACATGAAATCCTTGGGCCAAATTTAGGGCCGGCCTCTTCCCCTGTCTCCTTGGAGGACATTACCAGGTGCCACTTTCTTCTTCTTTGTTTTTTATTCCTTTTTTTAAAAAAATTGGTTCTTTTTAGTTATACATAACAATAGGACTTATTTTGACATCATGATAAAAGCAAGGAACAGGTTTTGTTGTAATTTAGTCCTCAGTACTTTGCCTTTCCCTCCGGCCTCCTTCCCCGATTTCCTTCCCTCTACTGATCTTTTTGCTATTTATAGATTTCTTAAATCTGTGTGTTGTGGGTATCCAAAGGTGATGAGATTCACTGTGGTATATTTATATGTGAACATACAGTGAATCAAGTCAGATCCATTCTGCTGTCTTTCCTTATCCCATCTTGCACCCTTCCCTCATTCCCCTTGTCTACTCCACTAATCTTTCTTCTATTCTTTTTTTAATCTATCCACCTCCATTATGAATTAGCTTCCACATATCAGAGAAAACACTTGACCTTAGACTTTTTAGAACTCGCTTATTTCATTTAGCATGGTGTTCTCCAGTTCCATCCATTTACCAGCAAATGCCATGATTTCATTCATCTTTATGACTGAGTAATATTCCATTATGTATTGTGAATTATGCTTCTATAAACATTGATGTGGCTGTGTCCCTGTAGTATGCCGATTTTAAATCCTTTGGGTATTCACCAAGGAATAAGATCACTGGGTCATAAGGTGGTTCTATTCTTAGTTTTTTGAGGAATTTTCATACTGCTTTCCAGAGTGGTTGCACCAATTTGCAGTCACAGAGGCCACCACAGCCTTATGCCAAGGGCACTTCAATAGGACAGCCACCCAGCAGCTGCCTGTTAAACTTTGGACTGACTCCACCCTTGTTATTGAGCCTCGCTGCCAAGGATAATTTTTTCAAAACAACTTACATAACCTGCCCTGTTTTACCATTGGAAGCCCTTGCCTTCCTCCTCTGCCTCTCCGAAAATGCTTTCGACCCATCACGACACACATGTTCCAGATAGCAATCTGCTCATTCCCAAATAAAACCATTCCACTTTTGAGACCCATGTCTTCCTTGGTTCTTTAGGTTGACCATTTCCCCATGAGCTAAAGACTTGTTTTTATTAGACTCGGGGTGGTTGTGGTTGAGCTCCTGACCTATGTGCCTAGTGGTCATCAATTCTTTTTACCTCTGTATCCAGACTTGGAGCTGCCCATGAAGCCAAAGAGGATCAGGGTGTTCTGCCTGGACAAAGCTGGGGTGGGTTACCATGGGCCCACAGGTGTCCCCCTCAGTCCCCTGGGGCAGCCAAGCTCACCCACACAGACTGATGGATTGCTGAACTCCCAGTGTCCAGAACTGAGAATCCACCATGGGAGATAAGTCAGCAGAGGAAACATTGAAAACCAGTCAGGAGGAAAGTCTAACCCAAGTTCAACACAAAGTGCCCAGTGGTAAACACACCCTGGGTGGGGAGAAAGGAGGAGCCCTTGGTGGGAGACACCAGCCAGGGGAACAGCTGGGTCTGACCTTGGGGAAGGCAGGGAGAAAAAGGCTGCCCCTTGGACAGGAGTCAGCTGGAGCCAGGCGGGGCCAGGCAGGGCCAGCCATTGGGGCTGCCCACTTTCTCCAGAAGGGGGCCATGCAGGGCTCCAGGCAGAGCCAGTGTTTGTACAAGGCCTTGGGAAGGGGAAAGGGTACCCTAAATTGTCCCTCTCTGTGGCCCCAGGAGCAGCCTGAATTTATCAGCAAAGCCAGAGAGGAGCCCCAGGGGAGTTGTCCCCATTCCTCCCCATGCACTCCGGGCTCAAGGACATTCACAGGCTGAGAAACACTAGAATGCAGGTGTCATCCACAAAAACCAGCTGACCCATCACCAGATGCAGCCACAGCAGGACACCAGGACAGGAGTGGGAGTGACTTTCTATATGCAGATTTCACACCATTCGCTTCCTATTCTAGGCAAACAGTCATGCTGGGCTTGGTCAGGAAGGTAAAGGTAATCAACAAGCACCCTGTTGCCAGGGTATGGGCCAGATACTCTGAACAGATCCACATCTGTAATTCTGCAGGTTCTCATTAAAGAGAAGGCAGGAGGATGACTTAGGTGGTCACCCTTGTGGCTTTCTGTGATGCAGTATGAGCAGCAGCACTGCAGGGCTCAAAGTGGGGAGCTCCTGAGGGGCTCCAGCTGATTTGGGGAGCCTGGGCATTTGCTCATGTTCAGATGAGACAAAAATAACTCAAAAGACAATTTCAGACCTGGGAGGGATTCAGTGACCTTCCCTTGGCTGTCTTGCTACCTTCTCTACATATCATCAGCCATCATCTGTGCTGGATTGATTCCTCCAGAAACCAGTCCTGATAACCTCCAAGTGCAGGCAGCAGATTTGGGAGGTTATTCGAGGAGCCCTGTGTGGGGTGGGTATAGGAAGGGCAGCAAAAAATCTAGTTGCCCTCGTGGTCAACCGGAGAGGGACCCCGCTTGGGAACACTTGAGTTTCAGTGTGCAAGCAACAGGGCAGGTAGCAGGGCGTGGGGACATATAGGCCATTCCCACGGTGGCTGGTGGAAGGCACTGTCTGCAGGTAGGGCATTCATTCTCTCCACATTCCAGTCTGAATGGTTGGGCAAATCAGATACTGGAGGCCAGAAAGAACCCAGCCCAGAGGTGCAGGTGCTGGAGGTTGACAGTAAGGAGGCTGGCACTCACAAGGCACCTCAAGCTCCAACACCCAAGATTTTATTAGCAAGAGGTACTTTTTAAAGGTTTAGACGTGTGCCCTCCATCATGAGAAATAGGAAGAAAAACCTGGATTGGATTCAGAGGTTGTTTTGAAGGTCCATTCAAAAAGTCACTTCTATTCATGCTCAAAGTCCCAGCCATGTACATCATACACATGGTAAGTACTCAGATGATCCTCCTGGGTAATGACACGTGCCCAGGAATGTGCAGGACCTTTAATCAGAGGCCTGTTCCTGGACTGCAATAAGTTACTGCCCTGTTAGGACAGAGCGTGCCATGTCATTATTCACCTCCATCCAGGTTAGATTGCATTATGATGACCCTGTAAGTTGTATTAGACCACTGGTCTGAACCACCTGCAAATGTTTCTTACAGTGTGATCCTAACCTTCTCTCAAGAAGTAGGATCTACATTCTGTCCTCTTGTGAGCTGAACTGTGCTTCAAGCCCCAAATCCATACATTGAAATTTTAACCCTGAAGACCTCAGAATGGGACTGTATTTGAAGTCGGGTCTTTAAATGAAGGTTAAGCAACCTTAAACTGGTATAACCGGTGTCCTTATAGGAAGAGGAGATTAGGACACAGATACACATGGAGGGATGACAGGGAGAAGACAGTTGTCTACAAACCAAGAAGAGAGGTCTCAGAAAGAACCAAACCTGTTCACTGCTTAATCTCCAGAACTGTGAGAACATTAGTTCTTTTTGTTTAAGACACCTGTTATGTGGCACTTAGCAGCCCTGGAAAACTACTATGTCTCCCCTTAAGCCTGAGCAGAACTTTGTCACCAATTACCTAAACCAACAGAATGCAACTTCCAAAGATAGCTGGGGAAAATGTCATAGTTTCCCCTGGTTTGCCATCTCTCCTGGATACTTGCAGCCAGAACTTGGCTGCCATGCTGAGGAAGCCCCAGCTAGCCAACAGGGAGAGATGGCATGTATAAGAACCGAGCCATCAGCCACCAGCCAAGTCCAATCACCAGACACATGCATGAGTGAGGCTACAGGAGATCCCAGCCCCTTCCCCAGTGTCTTTTAGTTGAGGTCCCTTCTGAATTCCAAACTCACCAAATCCATGAACATAAATAAACAATTGTTGCATGCTGCTGTGTCTTTAGGTGATTAGTTATGCAATTCATTGTAACTGGAGCAGTCCTGAATAGGAAATAGTACAATTTTCAACTTGCTAATGAGATAACCAAGATGAGAAGCTCAAGGACTTTCAAGGTCATACAGCTTGAAATGGTAAAAGAAAAGTAATTTCACTGTAATGATTTGTTATCAAATGCAAATCACAATACAGATAATATGGTAAGCCATCAGGGACATAAAGATGTCCCTGGGGGGAGCCTCTTTGTATCTGCGCCTATGGTGACCACAAGTCATGGGCATTTTTGCCCAAGTTCTGTGTAAGTAGATACATTCCAAGAAGTAGCATATTTATTTAAAATTTCACAAGGTAGTACATCATTTCCCCCACAAAGAGATGTCAACAATTCACTCTGCCCTCAGCACCTGTGTATACGTGGGCAACAATATGGGGCATATGTATTTTTCCTTCCCCATAATTGCAAAGCTTTCAGATCTGACGCAATTATCTTTAAAACATCATATAATATACTTAACAAGGAAATGTTGAATTGTAACTTCAAAACCTGCTTTATTCTCCTCACACCATGGAAGGCTAGGAAAACAGCAATTATGCCAACTTCCTTTTTCTTCTTCTTTTCTCTTTATCTCCAAATTCTTGCTAACTACGCAATTACAGTCAGTCCTCTGTATCCAGGAGCTCTGCATTTGAGGATTTGACCAACTCAGATTGAAAATATTTGGGAAAATAATTTTCATTCATATTGAACATGTGCAGAGTTTTTCTTATCACTATTCCCCAGATAATGTGGGATAACAGCTATTACAGAGCACTTACATTATATTGTGCACCACAAGTAATCTAGATATTTTCTAAAGTGTGAAAAAGGATGTGCAAATGTTTTGTGAAATTACTACATCATTGTTTACCAGTTTTCAATTATTTTAATTGTACAAATTTATGGGGTATGGTGTGATAATTGGTCATACATGTATAATGTGCACTGATCAAATCAGGGAAATTAACATTTATGTTTCCTTGTCATTACTTTATGTTTGAGCTTTTGAGCTCTTCTTTTGTAGATATCTTTTAAGTGCATAGCATGCACTTTTGAAAATCCATGGATTCTTGGTACAGGAGAAGGGAATCCTGGAACCAACTTTCCATGGATACTAAGGAATGGCTGTATCTCTAAATTGTCATGTGATAGTATTTGCATTCTGCTCTATATTTGGAATTTCCACACAATCCAGCCCTCATTGGACACTTACATGAATTCTGTACCCACCTCTCAATTTCCCAGTTCATCCCTTCAGTTAGCACTGGTCCAGCTCCAGGTGCTTGGTCAGCAGGACTCTGGTAGGGCATACCATGGGTCCTTGTTTGCTGTTCTCCTAATCCTGACAAGCTGACGCTCTCCATGTAGCCACATCATGCCTGCAGGCCTTTCCTTGGAGAGCTAGCTCCCCAGGAGCCATTCCTTTCCTTGTCTTTGCCTTTCATGGAGAAGCATGGATTTGATATTTTCTTCAATCTCAAGCACGACTCTGTGTATGTGTTCTTCACCTGTCTCTTGTTGATCAATTAATTCTCAATTTTACTTTTGCCTGGGTCTTTGTTGGCTCTTTTTTGATTATTGATAGTCTTTATGTGGAGTATCAACCACAGTAGACCAGATGTGGCTGAGGAACATTGTTGAGAAGGACCTAGGGCAGTGAGTCAGGTTCATGTGAATCCTGGATCGTTGACATTTTGCCAAATTTCCAACCCTGGGGGTTGTCTCGGCAAATCACCACACTGCCTGGTCACCAGCCCTCAGGATGGCCCCAGGGGCATTCACTCTACTCTGGATCAGTGGCAGAGCTCTCCACCCACCACAGAGCAGCCTGCCTCCTCCAGAGATGTCTGTCTGTCTTGGCTCCACCCAGTCCTGGCTCCTTAATCCTTCATGTTCCCAGGGCCACATGAGCCCCGGTACCCTCTTAGGTCTGCCTGGTCTCTTCCACCTCTCCCTGTGCCCTCCACCTTAGACAGCTCTTCTCTTCAGCTGTGAGTTGGAGGTGTGGCAACATGGTCGTGTCATGGAAAATGGAGTTCTCTCTACTTAGAGTTCAGTTCTCCTTTGGAGGTCTCCTTATTGTTTGTGGTTGGTTTTACCTGATTCTATCACCCTCAACTGACAGATCAGGACCCACCCCTCTTTATTCTCCAGGTCACTGAGTTTCAGTGTCAAACATTACTTTTTAAACCTTTTTGCAATTGAAATGCAATGTGATGTAGAAAGCCAAACATCTGTGCAACTTGATGCAGTTTTGCAAACTGATTATATTCATGCAACCAGCATCTTGAACACAAAAAAGAACTTCACTAGCACCCCAGTTCCCATCCCCCTTCATCCAGAGGCTTTTAGATATTCAAATTGTCCACAGACACATACCCCATGTGATAGCATGTATATTCTTACTATTCCGCAATGGAAGAAACACATAATGGCCCAAACTCAATATATTTAGTTAACACTGCTATACTTTATGTGTCACAGCTTCGAATCCATACATGTAGTAGTTGATTGTTCCATGGTTAGTATTTAGGATGCCCACAGACAATGCCTGGTACCTGAATGGATTGCATTATCTACAGCTTCCAATACAACTAGATAGACAGATGTTCACTTCACCATAGCAGCAAACTATCACAGAAAAGCCAAGGATGACAGAAATCGGAGAAGTCAAATGACCACTGCTCCTTGATTTACAATGGGGCTACATCCAGATAAACCCCTTGGTAAGTTGGAAATATCACAAGTTGAAAGTGCTTTTTTATTTGTTTGTTTATGTTGGCAGTGCTGAAGATAGAGCCCAGGGCCTTATGCATGTTAGGTAAGTGCTCAACACTGAGCTACATCCCAGGATTTCATGCAGCATTAAATGCTTCAATACACCTAATCTACCCAATGCCATGGCTCTGCTTTACTTACATTAAACACACTCAGAACACTCCTATTAGTCTCCAGTTGAGAAAAATCAACTAACACAAAGCCTATTTTATAGCCAAGTGTTGAATGTATCATGTAATTTGTTAACTGCTGAATTAAAAATGAAAAACCAGAACAATGGAATGAGTATGCCTTTGACCAGGGTAGTTAGTAAGGTGAGAACGGCCCAGGTGAAGCAGCTCAGGTCACTAAGCAGAGGAGGTAGATAAATTCAGAATCACTCTGTTATACTAGACTAGGCTTGTGTTTGGAAGGTGAAGGAGAAGGCAGCAGGGAATGTGCTTATGCACCTACAGTGTCTTCTGATGCCACCAGCTCAGTGCTCTCTCCCGTCACCAGAAAGAAAAGGAGCCAGGGAAGGGAAAGAGAAAGGAGGAAGGAATGTCAGATGGGGGCATTTAAATATTCAGCCCAAGAAAGCTCCTGACAGCCCCAGCCCCACACCATGAGGAATTCGGGACCAGAGACACTGCTGTTGGATTTTCAGGGGTAGGTGGGGAACTTTCCACATCCTAACTCATTCTCTCCCATTCACAGCTCCCAAGTCCTGGGGAGTCTCAGCTGGGCATTGCTACTAGTAAACCATCTGGAGATCCTGGGACTTAGATTCAGTGGTGAACGTCAGATACATGGCTTTATTTTCAGATGCCAGGGACATTCAGGGAGGCAAGGGTGCAGTCCAGCAGTGTGTGCAGATGCTTGACGGCCATGGCACGGAAAATACCTGAGGCTCCCTGGAACCCCCGTCTCTGAGGTGAGGTCCGAGTGGCAGTAGAACCAAGCAGACGATGCAGGCAGAGAGCAGAAGGCTGGAATGTGCCAGGCAGAGAGAACATAGTGCAAAGGCAGGAGGGAGCAAGCCATGTTTTCAGAACCACAGAATTTCAAAAATGCCTGGAATGCAGAAATGTAGAAAATAGGCTTTAGACTGTGTGGGTTCCATCAGAATAGAAACAGAAAGCACGCACTGTTCCAAATGGAATGATGACATGAAGACATTTCTAATTTAGAATGGTCTCAGGAAGGTTAGTGGCTGGGAGGCTAGAAGCAGGGGCATCACACAGGAGGGTGGAGCAGCATCCAAGGAGGCAGCAGTTTACCTGGCCAGAGAGAAGGCACAGACTGGTGTTGGAAGTACTGCTGGCAGGACCCAGGACCTGACCAGGTGAGATGAGAGGGAGAGGTCTCCTGGCTCCTGCTTTGGAGCTCTGGGGGCACCTGTTGGGTTGAAAGTGGAAAGTCAGCAAGGGAAATGGGACTGTCAGGGTTGAGCACCACTGTGGTGGTGTATAAATGATGGGTGTAAGCTTAAGACCCACAAGCACAAGCCACAGGCTGATTGCTGACCCTTGAAGCCACAAGCAGGGGCAGGGTGACAGCCCCAGGTACACTGTGATCTGAGAAGACAAGCAGCCCAGGGTGAAGCCTAGGAGAGCACCCACATTTAAGGAATGGAAAAAAAGATAGAAGCTTGCAACAGGTAAATGAGAGGAAGGAGGAGACGCTAGGGTCTGGGTTAAGGGACATCTTCTATCCTGCCCCCTCATGGGCATCCCTGAATCATACCTCATCTACCTTCCACCAGCCTCACTGGATGGGACCAGGGGGTTCCAGCATAGTGTTTGTAGGGCAGAACCAAGATGGCCAGAGTTAGGCTCCCTCTCTGAGACTTCTGGCCAGCTGTTTCAGTACTTGGTCAAGGTTATAAACACCCTAATTCAGCATTTGGACTCAAGGTCACAAGCATCTGCTTGTGAGCATGCTCTCATTTATGTGACCTGTTGCCAATGTGCCTTATTTGTTGGCCTGCATATTAAAAAATCCTAGGAATGTGCCATTCAGCAATTTCCTTGTGGTGGATTAGTCAGAGTGTACTCACACCAACCTCGATGGTGTACCCTACTACATACCCAGGCTGCATGATAAACCATGGCTCCCCAGCTGCAAACCATAGCATGTTACTGCAGTGAATACTATAGGCCATTTAACACAATGGTGAGTACTTGTGTATCCAAACATAGAAAAGAGCAAAAATACTAGGTGATAGAAATATTTCAGCTCCATTATAATCTTATGGGACAACCATTATGTATGCAGTCCATTGTTAACAGAGATATCATAAACAGGACATGGCTATAACACTATTAACAATGGGGCATGTGGAATGGGCCCGGGAGATCTGAGGTGGGAAGGGAGATTCATATCCACCACAAACTCAATCCTACTGTTAGGACTTTTAGATTTCCATATTCATGCATCATTTCTTATGCACAGGAGAACCTAATTAGTATTAAAATGTGTTCTTAGAGTCCAAAAATTCACAGGCTTTTGCACACACACAAAAAAGGTTCAGGCATCTATTATCCAGCCCTTGAGCTAAGCACTCATTAAAACACAATGTTCTTCTGTATCATCAGTGATGTTAGAAACACCAATCTAACTACTAAAAGTAAACAGAAGCAGTTTATGTCTTTATCGAGGTTTAAGGATGACAGAGAATGTTCCACTTCAGAACACCCACTGCTATAGTTTAGATCTGCAATGTCCCCTCAAGGCCCAGGTGTCGAAAGCTTGATCCCCAACCTGTGGCACTATTGGCAGGTAGTGGAACTTTTAAGAGGTGGAGCCTAGTGGGAGGAAGTTAGGTAACTGAGGGTGTCCTTAAAGGGGATGCTCAATATGGGATCCTGGTCCCTTGCATTTTTTGCTTGCTGGCCACCATGAGGGGAACAGTCTCTTCCACTATGTGATTCCACCATGATGTTCTGTGCTGCCACAGACCCAAAGCTACAGCGCCAATGACTGTGGACTGAAACCTCTGAAACAGTGAACCAAAATAAACTTTCCTTCTATAAGTTGATTATCTCAGGTATTCTGTCACAGTGATGAAAAGCTGACTACCACACCTACCAACAGTCCTTGTGATAAATGTAATGCCAAAGGTCTTGCTGCTGCACCTCATCCCTCTCCTAAGGCCTCTCTCTTACTCTCTCTTATTCCAAGAGACCTCCACTACCCACACTGGTAAGTCAGCCTCTGTGAAGATAACCTCCCACTCTCCTGTCCGTCAACCTGGATTATGAACCATAGAGACCAGCACTGAACACTCAGTCCAAACAGTTGACCAACAAGCAAGCAAAACTCTGGGCCTTCTCACAGTGGTAAGTGGACTGTGGACAGTGACAGTTTCTTCTCATGTGCCACCAATTCATTCCACTTTTCGGTGCCACTCCTTCTCCTACAACAAGAATGGCTTTGCTGAATGATCTCCTGGGGATAATCTTTTAACTCTTTCAATTAAACCAATTATTGACTTAAGGGTCAATGTTTGCTTACTATAATACAGAAGCTTACTTAATTAAACAAAATTACCCTTGGGTAGAAACATAGCCTGAGTTTATGCAAATTATATGAAATAGTGACTCATATATAGGGATGAGAGATAGCTACACCCTGCAAAGGCTAACAAAATTTATCTAACCTCTGGGGGCATGTGTCACCCCAGATTGCCACATCAGGGCTTCAGGAGGTGGGACAGGATGCTGGAACTTTCCACATCTCCCCAGGCACCCCAGCAAGTGAGTGCAGTCAAGACGACAGTATGGAGCCCTTAGCTGTCAATCAGAGCCTTCTTTCTTCCCAAAGTGGATATTTTAGAGGCTACTTCAGACCGAGTCAAACCTACATTTCCCCAACAATCACAGGTGCTAACAAATTAGGAGAAAAATAATCTTATTTAGGAAGAGTTCTCAAAAAGTGTGCTTTTGGGGTCTCTTTATCTCCTTCTAGCTAAAGTGGTGTTCTGCATTAGCTACTTCTGGACTTACTCTGAGAGCAAAAATAATTTTCACCCAGCATCCACTATTGAGCTACTCCTTAAAGATTTCAGGTGAAGCCTGAAACTCCCCCAGGGGATATCATGAGCAGAACCTCAGCCTCAACACACTCACATTGACCCAGGGGAACAGAGGCACTCTGGGTTCCATGCTGGTTCTAACAAATTATAGCAGTACATTTTCTGTTGCTATAACAAAATACCACAGACTGGGTAATTTAAGAAGAGCAGAGGTTTATTTAGCTCTTGGTTCTGGAGGCTGAGAAGTCCCATATCATGGTGCTTCTTCTTACTGCATTATAACATGGTGCAAGGCATCCTCTGGTGAGAGAAGAGCAACTATCCTCACTCAAGTTTCTCTTCCTCTTCTTAGAAAACTAATAATGATGACATTGTGGGACCCTCTCTTACCACCAATCTAATTCTCTTTATCCCCCAAAGACCCAGTCCCATGAATTTATGAATTGGGGGTGTTTAAGTTTCTAACACACAGGGTGGGGATGTGGCTCAGTGGTAGAACATTTGCTTAGCATTTCTGGGGCCCTGGGTTCAAGCCCCAGCACCATCAGAAATAAATAAAGAAGTTTCCAACATGTGAATTCTGGTGGACATATTCAAATCACAGTGTAATCCCACTGCCCTTGTGCTATGTAGGATGGTGAGGGGAAAAAAACACAATGGCCATTCAAAAATCAAATGTATTCATCCATCCAAATAGTCATTGAAGTCTAACTGTGTGTTGAGCACCCTGCTAGGTGCTGAGGATGAGACTGTGAATAATGAAAACACTCTTCCAGTCTCCTAGGCATATATGTATATATATTTAATATTTTTTAGTTGTCAATGGACCTATATTTTATTTATTGATATGGGGTGCTGAGAATCAAACCCAGTGCCTGACTCATGCTAGACAAGCGCTCTACCCCTGAGCCCCCACCCCAGCCCCCTCACTGTATTTTTATATTGTTACATGACTATTTTAAAGTCCTCACTACAGACTTGTAAACAAAGTCATCACTCATAGTAAGTCATGTTGTGAGAGAAGCAAACGGACCCTTGAGATACACAGTAACTGGGGGGGCCCTGCCTCTGCCCAAGCACAAACTAGAGCAGGATGTCTACATCTCAAAAAAGCTCCACGTGGGAAACCAGGGGTGAACATGACAAGAGAATGAGGCAGACATTCTCAAGAGCAATGAGATTATTATTATTTTTTTATAATATGTACACATATTAGGCTTTTTTCTGTTGTTATAACAAAATACCTGAGGCAGGATATACTCTAAAAAGAAAAGAGGTTTATTCAGCTCACAGTTTTCAGGGACAAAAGTTCAGACAACTTGGCACTGACTCTGGCGAGGGCCCCTCTGACGACAGAACCACATGGTGGAGAACAACAGTAGAATCACATGCAGAAGAGATCACATGGTGGAATAGGAAGTCAGAGACCACGGGGAAGCCAGTCTTTCTTTTTTAAATAACAACTCACTGTCACCATAACTGACTCATTCTGTGACACCAGTATTAATCTCTTCTAAGGGCAGTGCCCCCATGACCTACTTCCTCCCACTAGGCCCCACCTCTTAAAGGTCCCACCACCTCAACACCACCACTGAGGTCCAACCTTGGGGGATGCTCAAGCCATATTCAAATCATAAATCATATGTTTTGCTTTTTAAAATGTTTATGCCTTTTGTAATTATTTACATAGATGAATTGGAGGTGTTTGCATTAAATGAATATTAAAAGAACTATGCCTTTAGAAATCGATGGGGAGAGTTCAAATAGGCAGATAAACAAGGCAGCCCCCTAGGAGGCAACACATTAAAGACAGAAGGAGTTAACCTGAAAGTGTGGTGCTGTCATCTTGTGACTTGTCAAATGTTTGCTCCCTGGCCACATTTTGCTTGCTCATGGAAAATAAGATATTTAGCAAGAAGTGTTTAGAGATGGAACATTTCAAAGTCTCCATCAAGATGGATGGAGGGATGGATGGATGGATGGATGGATGGTTGTGAAAGTGGATGAGTGGTTGAGGAGATGGGTGCATGAGCAGGTAGATGGATGGATATATAAGTGGGTAGATGGATGGTTGGATAGACAGATGGGCAGATGAGTGGATACAGAGATGGATGGATTGACATGTGATAAAGAGATATGACAAAGCGTTAGTTGCAGAACCTGGGTGGTAGGGATATTGGTGGTGCCTACGCAGTTCTTTCAACATTTTTGCATATCTGAAATTCTCACAATAAGATGTCAGGGAGAACACCTGTGACTGAAGGTCCCACATGGCATGGCCCTGGAGAGACCTAAGGGACTCATTAAAAAGAAAGACTCCTAAGATTCACCCCAGGCCCACTTCAGAGTTTCTGAGAGTTGGACCTGGGAAATGGCACTTATCAAGCTCTCCCTGGGCTTCTGGAGAAACCTACAGTTTTAAAGCCACAATGCAGACGTCACCCTGGGGAAGCTCATCTGACTTAACCAGGAATGGCTCTGCCTCTCACCACACACACCCACAGCAACTGCGTCAAGAGTGGCTCCCGGTCTCACACTCTAACCACAGGATCCAATCCAGACCATCTGCCTCCGGATCAGCAGAAACGTTCGAGTGTGTGTCTGGTGATGAGTAGGTGAGAGCAGACCCTGGAGCTCAGCAGTCACAGGTGGGGGTTAGTGCTGTGAGCGGCCTTGATGTGGAGCTCCTAGAAAACTCCAGACCACTTCAAGGGAGCCTGTGGCTGAGCCTCCACAAAAGATGCATACAGACATTAAATGCCAGGTTTGGGTCCTCACTCAGGAATGTCACCCTGTGTCACCTGCAGGATCAGCTGTCTAATTTTTTTTTTTCAGGTGCAAAGTGAAAGTATGGGACCTCTTTTAAAAAAAATTTAGTTGAGATGGACCACAATACTTTTATTTTTATTTATTTATCTTTATGTGGTGCTGAGGATTGAACCTGGTACTCACACGGGGTAGACAAGCGCTCCACCACTGAGCCATAGCCCCAGCCCCAATATGGGACCTCTTGTTCAAAGTTATTACAAAATTTCAAAATGTTGAAAGCAAAGCATGAAAGCACAAGATCTTCCTGAGCAGGAACACTGAGCTGCTTGCTGACTCTATCCTGTGCCCTGGAGCTGACTCTGGTCACCTGAGTTACAGAAATTGGCATTTGCCAAGCCAGTGGTGGCCTAAGTCACACAATTCATATTTTTTCACATCAAAATGATATGTCAAGCTGTTCACAGTGGCGCACACCTGTAATCACAGTGGTTCAGGAGGCTGAGGCAGGAGGATCGTGAGTTCAAATCCAGCCTCAGCAACAGCGAGGCACTAAGCAACTCAGTGAGACCCTGGCTCTAAATAAAATACAAAATAGGGCTGGGGATGGGGCTCAGTGGTCGAGTGCCTCTGAGTTCAGTCCTCAGTAGCCCCCCCGCAAAAAAATATAATATGTAAAAATATATATAATCACATATTCTGTCTAAAATCTCCAAAAATAAAACTAGTTTTCTTAAGTTTCTGGGTTTTTGGACAGCTTGTTTTTTAAGCTAAGCATGCTAGATGTTGGCATTTTAGTATCCATTCAGTACAGTTTTATTCAACACCAAGGAGGTTTCTAGACTGTGGAGATACGGTGAAAAAGAAAGCGGACGTTGTCCAGGGAAGTCAACAGAGAAAACACACTCACACACTCACGCTCACACTCACACTCACACACACATGTCCATTTATCAAACAAGTCTCTGGGGGCAGTTGAGGGTCAAAGGAAATCCAGAGTAGGCCACAAAATTCGAACACAAGGGATTGGCATCAGGACTGTCCAGGCTTAGAAACGGATCATTGGCTCTGTTGCTGTTGCCACGGTTACTATTTTGGATTTTATGTATTTACTTCAAGCCAGGGTCTTACTATATTTCTCAGACTGGCCTCAAACTCCTGGGCTCAAGCAAACTTCCTGCCTCAGCCTGCTGAGTAGTTGGGATTATGGATGTCTGGCCTCATCTCTGCCTTTAGATTTTATTTTGCAGTGATAATGTCATAGGCGGTAGCCCCAAGGGTGTGCAAAATCATACAAATCCCTGTCTCCCTGGCCCTTGTGGTTTCAGCCAGAGTGACATACTCCTGCATTTCTGTCTAAAGATGTGATCTGGCCCCAGGGACTGGCAGAATTTGGTGAATGAATACCCCCAGCTCACTCCTTCTTCAGAAATCATTGCCCCGAGAATAGATAATGCTTGATTCTTAAGACTTATGGGAGGATGTGGTGCCAGACCCCTGTGGTCTGACCTGGGTCTCCACTCTTCACCTCTCACCCATCTCACTTCCCACACCCACTCTCCACATTGTTGATTTTTAAATATACATGGAGACATAGTATTTATACATGTTTATGAGGTCCAGTTTAGTAGTTCAATACAGTGTGTAATGATCAAATCAGAATACTTAGCACTTCTGTCTCGTCGATTGTTGATCTTTTCTGTGTTGGGAACTTTCATGCTCTTCTATTAATTTCAAATATATCAAGGATTGCTGGAGCCAAAACTTATAGAGAACCCTAACTAACGTCCTGGTTTGTGCCCATCATCCAACTTCTTTCCATTCTCATCCCCTCTGCCCTGAGGGGTGGAACTGGAGGTCCTTAAGTTAAGTGCAACAAGCCAGACACAGGAAGACAAATACCACACCTACTCCTTCTTTGGTGTAAAGTAAAAAGCCCTCAGGGTCTTCCCTCCTCCATTCCCCCAAGGGGTCTCTGTGATTGCCTCTCCGACAAACAACTTACTTTCAAATCCTATCACAGGGTTAACTTCTGGGGAAGATGAAATAAGACGTGGTTCCTAAAGCACTCTGTGACAAGGACAGGGGAAAGAGGCTGAGGAGAAGAAGACATTGGGGGGAAAGACCAGGGAATGGCGCCCTGGAAGCCAAGAAGGAAGGACTAGCCAGCCGTGTGGAGCCCTTCATCAAGGCCAGCCAGACAGGGGGCCGATGGGCCCAGAGGTCTGACTGGAGAAGTTCACATCAAGAACATGGGTCAACAGGAAATGTAGATGGCAAGTCAGGTGGAGATGACTTTTGGAAGAAGTTGTCTTGATCCTGGAGGACGGAGACGGGCAGTGGCTTTGAGGGAACATGGGGTAGAGACAGGGATTGTCAGGATGGGAGAGATCTGAGCACATTTAGGTGTGTCTTGCCAAGATAAGACTGAACAGGAGAGGCTGGGTCCACAAAAGTATGTGAGTGTGAGCATGTTTTCTCTGTTGACCTCACATTGGTTGTGTGAAGCCTGGGGAAGGCGAGCAATGCTGGGGTCCAGAAATCAGGAGAAGCCGTGAGGATGACAGCACAGAGGTAGACAGATAGTGGAATCAGTAACCCGGCCATGTAAACATGGCCTTCAAGTTATGCAGGAAAGAGGAAAACAGGCTCAGTGCTCAGAATCCATGGGCCATCAGACCCTGGGCCTCGTAAGTCTACAAGCATTGTAAGAAAGATTGTTTTATGTTCAATGTTTAAACACCTAGCATTCGAAGGGGTTCCGGGACTTAGGGACAAGTACACAGCACAGATCTGGGTCCCCCCTTTTAGCCCCAAAGGCCTGTGTCCTAGGCTTAGAGGTGACCAGCTGGACCTTGGGCACAGTTCTGTTATCTCCAGCTACATGACATTGGGCCAGTCAACTCTCCCACTTGGGGCTCGGTTTTCTCACTTTCCTGCTTACCTTATTGGGTTATCAGGAAGAACCAATTACAGAATCCAAACTAGTGTGCACGCACATTAACCAACGTCGATTCAACTATTCACACAACCAATAGGTCCTGAGGTCTCAAAGGCTGTGCCAAGTGTCTGGCGTGGAGCCACCCACCCCAGAAACCCATAAAGTCCAGCCCCTTAACTCAGCGGGGGGACAGATACACAGCACTAGTACCCATGTGGAGGCAGTGACTAAGGTCTTCCCAGGGAGTCTGCAGACCAGAGTGGTTGCTTGACTATGCAGGAGACAGAATACACAGGAAGGGGACATGAAAACTTCTGTTTATATATAAAAAAGCACCTTAACACGTGGTGGTTTAAAATACTGTTTGATTATTTTATGACAATGATTGTTTTATTATTCTTTCATAGGGTCCTGGAGCGGACTGCATTCAGTGAGGCAAGTCTTGCTGCCTTCATGAAGTGGCAGGCACGTGGAGGCTGAGGCTAGACTCATGCAGAAAGCCCCCTTGCTCTTCTGTCCATGGATGGATGGTTCATGTCATCAGTGGTCTGGGACCTCCATGAGGGCTGTTGCCTAGAGTATCCGCACATGGCCCTCCAACATGGCCTGGGATACTCATGACCTGTTGACCTCATTCTAAGAGTAAGCATCCCAGGTGCTAGGGGTTGAATATTTGTTCCCTCCCAAATTCATGTCAAAATTAGAAATTTAACAGTATTAAAAGGTGGTACATTTGGAAAGTGTGTAATCCATGAGGACACCACTCTCCTGGTTGGGATTAGTGCCATTATAAAAGGGCAAGCTCAGCCCTCCCTTGGTGTCTATTGCCTGTTAGCCTTCTGCCATGGGGTGCCACGGCAAGGAAGCCCTTACCCGATGCAGCACCTTAATCTTGGACTTTCCAGCCTCCAGAACTGTGAGCCAAAGACATTATGTTCATCACAAAGTATCAGGTCTTGATAAGACAGGAGGCAAGAACCAGGAGCTATATCAGCTTTATTAATCTCCCTGGGAGCAACAGCATCATTCCCCTGTCCCTGTTTGATGGTCATTCACCAAGGCACGTCAAATTCAAGGGAGCACACACAGCCTCCATCACATGAAGGGAGAAAAGTCAACATGATTATGGCAGTGGACTGGAAGTCCTAGCTACAGAACTCCACAGAACTTGCAATCTTTAAATCCAGTTTGTAGAACTGGCGGCACTAAATATGACTCTTCTCCTCCAAAGAAGGTACTCACTATGGATCCTCCTCAAAGCCCAGAAATCAATCTATTATAAGTAGCCTTGGCTAGACACCATCTTGGCTTAGGGGCTGGCAGTTAAACCTTGACCCTGTCAGAAGCCTTGGGCCAGTGCAGGCTTAGAAAATGTAACACTTCCAACGGAGAACAATAATTCTCAGAAGTAGATCTTAATTAGAAAGAAATCTATGAATTACCTGGAAAAGAATTTAAAATGATCCTAAGTAAATTCAGTGAGATGCAGAATACAAATTAATAATTCAAAAAAGTGAGAAAAACAATTCAAGATATGAAAGAGAAATTTATCAAAAAGATATAAGTGATTAACATGAGCCAATCAGAAGTCTTAGAACTAAAACTTTAAATCAATGAAATAAAAAATATAGTGCAGAGCTTCACAACATACTCGAATAAGTAAAAGAAAGAATTTCTGAATTCTTATAAACAACAATAGGTGTTGGCAAGGATGTGGGGGAAAAGGCACACTCATACATTGCTGATGGGACTGCAAATTGGTGCAGCCAGTATGGAAAGCACTATGGAGATTCCTCAGAAAACCTGGAATGTAACCACCATTTGACCCAGCTATCCCTATCCTCACTCTATACCCAAAGGACTTAAAAACAGCATACTACAGGGACACAGCCACATCAGTTTATAGTTTCAGAATTCACAATAGCTAAACCCTTAAACCAACCTAGATGGCCTTCAATAGATGAATGGGTAAAGAAACTGTGGTATATATACACAATGGAATATTTCTCATCATTAAAAGAGAATAAAATTATGGCATTTGCAAGTAAATTGATGGAGTTGGAGAATATCATGCTAAGTAAAGTTAGCCAATCCCAAAAACAAAGGCTGAATGTTCTCTCTGAGAAGTGGATGCTGATCCGTAATTGGGGTTGGGGGATGTAGAATGGAGGAACTTTGATTGGGCCAAGGAGGAGGGAGAGGAGGGGAGGGGACATGGGGGTAGGAAAGATGGTGCAATGAGATCAACATCATTACCCTAGGTACATGTATGACTGCACATGTGGTGCAACTCTACATGTTGTACTACAACCAGAGAAATGAATAGTGTGCTCCATTTGTGTACAATGAATTGAAAAGCCTTCTGCAGTCATGTATAACTGATTAGAACTAATAAAAAATAAATTAAAAAAAAAGAATTTCTGAATTCTAGGACAGATCTGTTGAATTAACCCAGTCTGGCAAAAAAAGGGGGGTGGAATATTGGAAAGGATAAAATATATGAGATTTATGGGACAACATTAAGTGAACAAATATTCCCATTATGAGAAATTTAGAAGGTGAAGAAAAGAGGAAAAGCATCGCAAACTTATCTCACAAAATAATAGATGAAAAATTGCCCAAATCTTCAAAGAAATCTAAACATCCAGTTACAAAAAAAATCTCAAAGAACAACAACTGGATTCAACCAAGGCACAGTATAGTTCAAATGTCAAAGTACAAGACAAAGACAGCATCCTAAAAATAGCAAGAGAAAAAACCACCAAGTCACCTACAAGAGAACGCCCATTAAACTTATAGCAGATTTATCAGCAGAAATCTCATAGACTGGAAGAGAATGGAATTATATATTCTAAATACTGAAAGAGAAAAAAATTGCCAATCAAGAATTTGTTGGTTTTTTAGGGCCTTCCTAAGCGGCTCAGGCTGGCTTTGAACTCATGATCCTCCTGCCTCAGCCTCCAGAGCCATTGGGAATACAGGCATGAGCCATCATGCCCTGCTCAACCAAGAATATTGTACCCAGCAAAGTTATCCTTCAAAACTGAAGCATATATAAAACTTTCCTAGAAAAACAGAACCTGAGTGAGTTCCTAATCCCCAGACCATCCCTGTAGCAAATACATAAGTGAGACCCACACTAGAAATGAAGGGAGGAGAACTATCATAAAGAAAACATGAACATGCACAACTCACAGAAGAACTGGTGCATAAAACAGGAAGAGAAACAAATCTTAGCACCACAGAAAACTACCAAATCACAAAAATAAATAGTAAGAGAGGTGGAAAGGGAAAAAATATAAACAAGCAGAACACAATTAACAAGGGACAGGAGGATATTTATACCTATCAATTATAACCTTTAATGTAAGTGGATTAAATGTGCCAATCAAAAGACACAGCCTGGCTATGTGGACCAAAAAAAAAAAAAAGAATTCAAATATGCACTGCCTACAAGAATCACCCTTCACTGGTAAAGGTCCACATTAACTAAAAGTGAAGGGTTAAAAAATATATATATCACTTCAATAAAAACCAAAAGAGAGCAGGAGTAACTATGTTAACATCAGATAAAGCAGACTTTAACTCAAAACCTGAAAGATTGGGAGGCTGAGGCAGGAGGAGAGCAAGTTCAAAGCCAGCCTCAGCTACTTAGCAATATTCTCTCTATATAAAATATTAAAAAGGGCTGTGGGTGTGGCTCAGTGGCTAAGCACCCCTGGGTTCAATCATCCCTAGTACCAAAAAAAAAAACCTGTAAAAGATAAAGATGGTCCTTATATATTGATAAAAAAAAAATTCAGCAAGAAGATATAACAAATGCAAATAAAATCATTTATGCACCTGACATGGGGCCACTCACATATATAAAGCAAATATTATTAGATCTAAAAGGAGAGGTTGACTCTAATACAATAGTAATAGGGGGCTTGAAGACTCCACTTCCATCACTGGACAAATCATCCAGACAGAAAATCAATAAAGACTCATCCATGTTGAACTGCACTATAGAGCAAATGGACCTAATCGACATTTACAAAACCTTTCTTGCAGCAGCAACAGTATGCACATTCTCCTCATCAGCACTTGCCACATTCTCCAGGACAGATCATGCATTAGGCCCAAACAAGTCTCAATTTAGAAAATTTGAAATCATCCCATGTATCTTCTCAGACCACAACTGAATAAAACTAAAAAGCAGCCACAAGAAGCATGGGAAGTATAATGGCACATGGAAACTACATAATGGGATCCTGCATGACAAATGGACAGTTGAAGAAATAAAGGGGAAATCAAAAGGCTTCTAGAAACTAATGAAACTGACAGAAACTAAAGTCTGTGAGCTACAGCAAAAGCAGAAGTAAGAAGGCAGTTTATAGCAATTGATTCATATGTCAAAAAACAGAAAGATCTCAAATAAACAAGTGAACAATGTACCTCAAGTACACAGAAAAGCAAGAACAAACTATGCCTAAAATTAGTAAAAGGGGAGAAATAATAAAGATCAGAACAGAAATAGATATAATTGAAACTAAATAAAATACTATAAAAATAGATCAATGAAAAAAGAGTAATAGATTCTTGAAAGGGTAAACAAGATTGATGAGTCTACAGCTAGACTAACAAAGAAAAATGAAGACCCAAATAAATAAAATCAGAAAGAAACAACTGATGCTACAGAGATACAAAAGATCAAATAAACTAACATCAATTCTTATATGCTAAAAAGGAAATCCTAGAAGAAATGGATAAACTCCAGAACATATATAATCTACCAAAATTTAATCAGAAGAAAATTTAGAGACCAATCACGAGTAATGAGATTAATGCAATCATTAAAAATCTCCAATCTGAAAAAAAAATCCAGGATCTATGACCTCATTGCTGAATTTTACAAAGCATTTAAAGAACTTATTCCAATTCTTTTCAAACTATTCCAAGGAAAAAAAAATCAAAATAGAAGAAATTCTGCCAAACTCTTTTTATGAGGTCCACATTACTTTGACACCAAAACCAGAGAAGATATGTCAAAAAATAACACTAGAGACCTGATCCCTGTTGAACACAGATGTAAAAGTTCTCAGTAAAATATTATCAAATTGAATACAATCATACAATCAAAAAATCACATGCCATGATCAAGTGGGATTCATCCCAGGAATGCAAAGATTGTTCAATGTATGCAGATCAACAAACCCCATACAACACGTTGAGTGAAGGACAGAATCCACTTGATCATTTCAAAAGATTCGGAAAAAGCATTTGATAAAATTCAGCATCCCTTCATGATAAAAACTCTCAACAAGTATGTGTAGAAACAGCATATCACAAAACACTACAGGTTCTCTATCAGAGTGCTTTCTCCAAGATTGGGAACAAGGTGGGATGTCCCTCTTCACCACCCTTTAATATGGTACTAGATGCCTTAGCAAGAACAATTACAACAGAGAAAGAAATAGAGAGCACCAAAATTGGAAAGGAAGATATTTAACCATCCATATTTGCAAATGACATGATTTTATATGTAAGAAAATCCAAAGAATTCATCAAAAAGCTATTAAAACTTATTAAAAAATTCAGGAAAGTTGCAAGATATGAAATCTAAAGACAAAAGAGCAGGATTTTTATACACCAATAAGAAATTTGCTAAAAAAAGAAATTGACAAAGCAATCTCATTTACAATAGCTACAAGATTAAGTAAAATTTTTAGAAAAAAAAAAACATTTAACCAAGGAAATGAAAGCTCTCTACTGTGACAATTATAAAACACTGATGAAAGAAATTATAGAGGATGCCCCACAAAGTGCTGAGATATTCCCCCCATTCATGAACAATAAGAATCAATATCATTTGAAGGACCACCCTACTCAAAGCAAACTATAGATTTAATGCAATTCCCATCAAAATACAATGATTTTCTTTACAGAAAGTGTGTCAAAGTTAGCTATGCATATGGAGAAGATTGAAACTGAATCCTTTTCTCTCATTGAACACAAAAATCAATTTAGAACAGATCAAACACCTAAATGTTAAACCTAAAACTCAAAAATTACAATAAGAAAGCCTAGAGAAAACCTTCCAAAACCCTGAGATAGGCATGGTTTCTCATCTAGGACCAGAAAGGCATACACAACCAGAGCAAAAATAGACAAATAGGATATATATATATATATATATATATATATATATATATATATATATACATTGTGCAGCAAAGGAAACAATCAACAGAATAAAGAGAAAAACCTTCAGAATGGGAGAAAAGATTTGCAAACTCTTCATTTGAATAAAAAGGTTTATATCGAGAATACCTAAGGAAGTAAAAAGCTGGACAACAAAACAACAAACAATCCAGTTCTAAAGTGGGCTAAAGAATCCAACAGACACTTTCAAAAGAAACATGCAAATGGCCAAGTTCATGAAATGCCCAAGCTCACTAATCCATCAGGGAAGGACCTGCAAATCAAAAACCACAATGAGATTTCATCTCACCCTGGTTAGAAGAGCTACCATCAAATGGACCAAAAAATAACCAAGACTGGCAAAGATGCAGAGAAAAGGGTATTCTCAACCACTGTGTGTGGGAACTTAAATCAGTACAGGCAGGCACTGTGGAAAACAGCTGCAAGACTCATCAGAAAACTTAAAATGGAACCACCCTGCACTATGTTGCATAAGCATGAAGGTTTGAGAAGTCTTCACTTACCCAATGATTTAGGAATCTTAATTATGATAGTGCTCTATGAAGTATCAATGTCTGGTCATTCAAGTTCCTCTCTTTGTTCTTCATGAAGAATTCATAATTGAATTTGGGAAAAATGGTAATTTTATGATAATCAAAGTCAGTCCCTCCATTTGTCATATTTCTTCACTTATTGAGGTCTTCTTTTATATTTTTCAATAAATGCTTGTAATTCTCTTCATAAAAGAGAAAAAAAATCTCTAAGAATTTAAGCCATCATCACTAGGCATGAATAGTTCTCCAAGGTAAGGAACATGGTGATGAAGAAAAAAGTCTAAATGCACCAGACACAGAGCAGAGCTGCCAAGAGCTCTGCACAACACACATGCAGACACCCAAATACCAATTTAAGTACACAAAGATCCTGTGTAAAGACATGCAGCCAATACACACATTTGTCATGATGGCAACCAATATTTGAAACTCAAAATGGGTCTGAGGTTGGCTCTGACCATTTTCTCTTCCTTTCCTATCCAAGAGGCAATTCAGGTGGAGAGACACAAGCCCAGGGAAGGCATTAATGATGACTATGATGTCACTAATGATGCTTTTTATGAACCTACCACAAATGTCTTGCCATGAGGCGTTTGGGGCCTCTTGTGAGACAGAGCAAGTGAATGAAGATTTGAAGAAACCTTCAGCTTCACTGGAGAAACTCAGAACCTTTCTTTGCCCTATGCTAAAGATCTGGCATTAAGCCATTTAGTCCCCATTCTCCCAATCACCACCCCTTTTTTTCCTTTGTTTGTTTGAGATAGTCTCCTTATGTTGCCCACGCTGGTCTCAAACACTTGGGCTCAAGCAAGCCTCCTGCCTCAGTCTCCCAGGTAGCTGGAACTACAGGCATGCACCAGCTCACCTGGTTTAATCCCCCCATTCTTGTGAGATGGGTGTTAGGATAGGTAGATAAATGAACTCGGTAAGACACAAATAGGCCATGTGATTGGCATGGGTTCCATGGCAGAACTGGAATGTAGGTTCAGTTTCATGTGGCTCTGAGCACATGCTCTAACCCTCTCTCAAGGAACAACAAAGAAGGAAATCATTCATTCATTCCTTCACTTACCCAATTTCTTTGCAAACATGCACTGAACATACACGGGAGAAGACTCCCTTATCAGTCCCTGATTTAAAAAAAAAAGTACAATGTGCTTGCAGGGCACAGTGGCGCATGCCTGCTGAAAGAATGAACAAGGCTCGTCGTGGGCTGGGAGAAAATGCCAGTTTATTGAGGAACAGCTCTGTATATTTTTAGAGCTAGGGGTTATGACAGCTGAACAGTTTAACCATTTGACTGTTGGCATGGGGTGCTTTCTGATTGGTGGGTAAGGATCATGTGAGCCAGCAGGGCTAGTCTGACTGGTGGGTAAGGATCATGTGAGCCAGCAGGGCTCACCATTGGATGGCTCTTCTCAGGGGATGGGGAAGTTAGTCCTTGGAGCCGGGGCAAGTCCCAACACCTGCAATCCCAGTGGCTAAGGAGGCTGAGGCAGGAGAATCGAGAGTTCAAAGCCAGCCTCAGCAACAGCGAGGCACTACGTAACTCAGTGAGACCCTGTCTCTAAATAAAATACAGAATAGGACTGGGGATGTGGCTCACATGTTCGAGTGCCCCTGAGTTCAATCCCTGGTACCTCCTTCCCCCAAAAAAACTACTGTGTGCTTTATTGGGAGACAAAACAAGTGATTGAAGCTTCCAACACCAAGCCAGCCAGCACTCCACTGGAGCAACACAGCCTTCCAGACTCCTTTTGCCTGCTACTGAGTTACAGAGCTGCCTCCTCCTGGAATGAGTCCTTACTCTGGATGGCGACAGGACAGGGCGTGGAGAAAGACAACAGGTCTTAATAAAGCACAGACCAATCTCTCCCCTGCAGAGAAAAACAAAAAGCTGGGAATCACTCAGCCAGGAAGTCAGACATCAGTGGTTAAAAGCTTTAATAATAAGGACTGGCTGTTATTGAAGATCTACTTTTTGTCAATCTCTGGGCTGAGCCCATCTAATTTTCAGAACTCTGTGCAATAGGGACTATTATTATTCCCTGGTTTACCACTGAGGAAATTAGGGCTTAGCGTGTTAATCTGCCTGGGTCACACAAATAAATACAGGATTGGAACGTAGGTTTCTCTGATGGAGCTTCCCCCGCCCCCACAACATCAATGCTACACACACTTTCCCAAAGGCTGAAGAGGACCAAGTGATAATGACATCCCTGGGCCACTTAAGTCTTGGATCGGCTCGATTATTTCTAAGCCACAGGCAATGACCCACTTATTTCAATGCATATTAAATCCATAGACTATTCAGCATGATCTAAACAAAACAAAAAAAGTGCAAGATCCTCAGCCTGTTGCAATTTATCTTAACAATGTGAATCCCAGAGTCCTGCAATCAGAACTCATTTATTTATGGTGTTTCCATTTTTTCCTGCTGGTTTTTCTCAAAAACACATACTGCAAAGGGCTGTGCTAGGGAGGTTAGGTACATGGTCACCCCAACTGGATGAATGGTTCCGGAAGCAGCAACCCACCTCCCCCACACAGTTTAGAACCCCAAAGGGTCACTTCCCTTCCTGGGAGATCCAGGTTTTGAAAGAAGAAGATGAGGAGGGAGACCTAACCTGGGCTTAAGCCCTGAAGTGGTACCAGGAGAGACTGAATGTCAAGTGTCAAGTACAGGCAATGGAGTGAAGCCATTAATTGGCAAGCAGGGAGGTTAGGGAAGGCCATTAGGTGGAATCCCACCAGCCAAGCCCACACGGACCCTTGGGCCGAGCACGGGTTCTCAGAAGGGGAAGGAAGCGGTACAGTCCCATCCCCCACAGCGTACACTCCGCCGAGGCAGTCAGCGGCCACCATCCGGGAAAGCTGAAGGATACACCGCCACTCTCCTTCAGAGTGCGACATCAAAACAGGTCGGTGTCATTCAGCTCACCCCCCAGACAGCGGGAATTCGCATAAAATCTCTCCTAGGCTTGCCGGGAGAGGGAGTATCAAGCTGAGCCTCCATACAGACTAGGGGGAAACCAGAGTCGCCTGACCTCCAACCCCTCCTCCCAGTAGCAGCCAAAAGGAAACCTGGCTAGCCAGCGCTGGGGGAGGGGCAAGCAGAAAAAATCAAAGTGATAGAGTGCCAGGGATCCCAGCAGCCTGCAGCAGGGCCCCGGAGATCCAGGCCAACTGATTCGCGTGGCCTGCCCTGCGGCTACAGAAGGCGTGGCGCCTCAGTGAAGCCATTAATTGGCAAGCAGGGAGGTTAGGGAAGGCCATTAGGTGGAATCCCACCAGCCAAGCCCACACGGACCCTTGGGCCGAGCACGGGTTCTCAGAAGGGGAAGGAAGCGGTACAGTCCCATCCCCCACAGCGGACACTCCACCGAGGCAGTCAGCGGCCACCATCCGGGAAAGCTGAAGGATACACCGCCACTCTCCTTCAGAGTGCGACATCAAAACAGCGGACACTCCATCCAGGCAGTCAGCGGCCACCATCCGGGAAAGCTGAAGAATACACCACCACTCTCCAACAGCTTGCAACATCAAAACGGCCAGCAGCAGGACCCCGGAGATCCAGGCCAACTGATTCGCGCGGCCTGCCCCGCAGCTACAGAAGGCGTGGCGCCTCAGAGAAGCCATTAATTAGCAAGCAGGGAGGTTAGCGACTGCCATTAGGTGGAATCCCGCCAGCCAAGCCCACCGCCCACGCCCGGAACAGGCCCAGCGACCTGCCAGCATTGTAGTCACGACACCCCAATTGCAATAGGGACAGAGCAGAGCCGCCTTCCACTCCCGGAACAGGCCCAGAGAGCCGCCAGCGTGGTAGACACGTCACCCCAATTGGAGTAGGGGCACAGCCGCCGCCCGCACCTGCAAGGGAGACTTTTCAAGTATACAAGAGCAACATAAATAAATAGGGGGTAAATTTCAAAACACAACAGTTGCACCAAGCAGAAAGAAACGCGAGAAGTATGAAAAGACAAGGAAAGAAAGGACCACAAGCAATGCAGGTCAACTCAACTTTAGAAGAGGTAATAGCTGCAACAGATGGAATATCAGATAAAGAGTTCAGGATATATATGCTTCAGATGATCTGGAGTCTCAAGGAAGACATGAGACAGCAAAATCAGACAATGAAAGATCACATTGACAAACAAATCCAGGAAGTAAAAGATCAATTTCACAGGGAGATAGAGGTAGTAAAAAACAAACAAATTGAAATTCTAGAAATGCAGGAAACAATAAACCAACTTAAAAACTCAATTGAGAATACTACCAGCAGAGTAGATCACTTAGAAGAGAGAACATCAGACAATGAAGACAAAGTATTTCAACTGGAAAAGAACATAGACAGCTCAGCAAGTCTGCTAAGAAACCATGAGCAGAACATCCAAGAATTATGGGACAATATCAAAAGACCAAATTTAAGAGTCATTGGGATACAGGAAGGCACAGAGCTCCATTCCAAAGGAATAAACAGTCTATTCAGTGAAATAATACGAGAAAACTTCCCAGAATTGAAGATTGAGACAGAATCCCAAATCCTAGAAGCCTACAGGACGCCGAATGTGCAAAATCATAAGAGATCCACACCTAGACACATTATAATGAAGATGTCCAACATACAGAATAAGGAGAGAATTTTAAAAGCTGCAAGAGAAAGAAAGCAGATTACATTTAGGGGTAAACCAATCAGGATAACAGCTGATCTCTCAACACAGACTCTGAAAGCTAGAAGATCCTGGAATAACATATTTCAAACACTGAAAGACAATGGGCTCCAACCAAGAATCGTGTATCCGGCGAAATTAAGCTTCAGGTTAGAAGATGAAATTAAAACCTTCCACAATAAACAAAAGTTAAAAGAATTCGCAGCTAGAAAACCATCTCTTCAAAAAATCCTTGGCAAAACATTACAGGAAGAGGAAATGGAAAACAACATTGAAAACCAACAATGGGAGGTAGGACAGTAAAGGGGGGAAAGTAGTCAAAGAGGATAACAAATCAGGTTTAGTAACATCAATAAACAAATATGGATAGAAGAACAAACCATATCTCAATAATAACCCTAAATGTTAATGGCTTAAACTCACCAATTAAGAGACACAGGCTAGTAGAATGGATCAAAAAACAAGACCCAACAATATGCTGTCTACAGGAGACGCATTTGATAGGAAAAGATATACATAGACTGAAGGTGAAAGGTTGGGAAAAATCATATCACTCATATGGACCGCAGAAACAAGCAGGAGTGTCCATACTCATATCTAATAAAATAGATTTCAAGCCAAAGCTAATCAAAAGGGATATAGAAGGACACTTCATACTGCTCAAGGGAACCATACACCAACAAGACATAACAATCATAAATATATATGCCCCAAATAATGGTGCAGCTGTATTCATCAAGCAAACTCTTCTCAAGTTCAAGAGTCTAATAGACCAACATACAATAATCATGGGAGACTTCAACACACCTCTATCACCACTGGACAGATCTTCCAAACAAAAGTTAAATAAGGAAACTATAGAACTCAATAACACAATTAACAACCTAGACTTAATTGACATATATAGACTATACCACCCAACATCAAGTAGCTACACTTTTTTCTCAGCAGCACATGGAACCTTCTCAAAAATAGACCATATACTATGTCACAGGGCAACTCTTAGACAATACAAAGGGGTAGATATAATACCATGCATCTTATCTGATCATAATGGAATGAAACTGAAAATCAATGATAAAAGAAGAAAAGAAAAAGCAAGCATCACCTGGAGAATGAACAATAGGTTGCTGAGTGATCAATGGGTTTTAGAAGACATCAAGGAGGAAATGAAAAAATTCCTAGAGTTAAATGAAAACACAGACACAACATATCGGAATCTATGGGACACATTGAAAGCAGTTCTAAGAGGAAAATTCATTGCTTGGAGTTCATTCCTCAAAAAAAGAAAAAACCAACAAATAAATGATCTCATACTTCATCTCAAAATCCTAGAAAAAGAAGAGCAAAACAACAGCAAAAGAAGTAGAAGGCAAGAAATAATTAAAATCAGAGCTGAAATTAATGAAATTGAAACAAAAGAAACAATTGAAAAAATTGACAAAACTAAAAGCTGGTTCTTTGAAAAAATAAATAAAATTGACAGACCCTTAGCCATGCTAACGAAGAGAAGAAGAGAGAGAACCCAAATTACTAGCATACGGGATGAAAAAGGCAATATCACAACAGACACTTCAGAAATACAGAAGATAATCAGAAATTACTTTGAATCCTTATACTCCAATAAAATAGAAGATAGTGAAGGCATTGATAAATTCCTTGAGTCCTATGATCTGCCCAGATTGAGCCAGGAGGATATAGACAACCTAAACAGACCAATAACAATAGAGGAAATAGAAGAAACCATGAAAAGACTACCAACTAAGAAAAGCCCAGGACCGGATGGGTATACAGCAGAGTTTTACAAAACCTTTAAAGAGGAACTAACACCAATACTTTTCAAGCTATTTCAGGAAATAGAAAAAGAGGGAGAACTTCCAAATTCATTCTACGAGGCCAACATCACCCTGATTCCGAAACCAGACAAAGACACATCAAAGAAGGAAAACTACAGACCAATATCTCTAATGAACCTTGACGCAAAAATCCTCAATAAAATTCTGGCGAATCGGATTCAAATACATATCAAAAAAATTATACATCATGATCAAGTAGGATTCATTCCTGGGATGCAAGGCTGGTTTAATATACGGAAATCAATAAACGTTATTCACCACATCAATAGACTTAAAAATAAGAACCATATGATCATCTCAATAGATGCAGAAAAAGCATTCGACAAAGTACAGCATCCCTTTATGTTCAAAACGCTAGAAAAATTAGGGATAACAGGATCATACCTCAACATTGTAAAAGCAATCTATGATAAGCCACAGGCCAGCATCATTCTGAATGGAGAAAAATTGAAGGCATTCCCTCTAAGATCCGGTACAAGACAGGGATGCCCTCTCTCACCACTTCTGTTCAACATAGTCCTCGAAACACTGGCCAGAGCAATTAGACAGTCAAAAGAAATTAAAGGCATAAAAATAGGAAAAGAAGAACTTAAATTATCACTATTTGCAGATGATATGATTCTATACCTAGCAGACCCAAAAGGTTCTACAAAGAAGCTATTAGAGCTAATAAATGAATTCAGCAAAGTGGCAGGATATAAGATCAACACGCATAAATCAAAGGCATTCCTGTATATCAGCGACAAATCCTCTGAAATGGAAATGAGGACAACTACTCCATTCACAATATCGCCCCAAAAAATAAAATACTTGGGAATCAACCTAACAAAAGAGGTGAAAGATTTATACAATGAAAATTACAGAACCCTAAAGAAAGACATAGAAGAAGACCTTAGAAGATGGAAAAACATACCCTGCTCATGGATAGGCAGAACTAACATCATCAAAATGGCGATATTACCAAAAGTTCTCTATAAGTTCAATGCAATGCCAATCAAAATCCCAACAGCATATCTTGTAGAAATAGATAAAAGAATCATGAAATTCATATGGAATAATAAAAGACCCAGAATAGCAAAAACAATACTAAGCAGGAAGTGTGAATCAGGCGGTATAGCGATACCAGACTTCAAACTATACTACAGAGCAATAGTAACAAAAACAGCATGGTACTGGTACCAAAACAGGCGGGTGGACCAATGGTACAGAATAGAGGACACAGTAACCAATCCACAAAACTACAACTATCTTATTTTTGATAAAGGGGCTAAAAGCATGCAATGGAGGAAGGATAGCATCTTCAACAAATGGTGCTGGGAAAACTGGAAATCCATTTGCACCAAAATGAATCTGAATCCCTATCTCTCGCCGTGCACAAAAGTTAACTCAAAATGGATTAAGGAGCTTGATATTAAATCAGAGACACGGCATCTGATAGAAGAAAAAGTTGGTTATGATCTACACGCTGTGGGATCGGGCTCCAAATTCCTCAATAGGACACCCATAGCGCTAGAGTTAACAAATAGAATCAACAAATGGGACTTACTCAAACTAAAAAGTTTTTTCTCAGCAAAAGAAACAATAAGAGAGATAAATAGGGAGCCTACATCCTGGGAACAAATCTTTACTCCACACACTTCAGATAGAGCCCTAATAACCAGAATATACAAAGAACTCAAAAAATTAGACAATAAGATAACAAATAACCCAATCAATAAATGGGCCAAGGACCTGAACAGACACTTCTCAGAGGAGGACATACAATCAATCAACAAGTACATGAAAAAATGCTCACCATCGCTAGCAGTCAGAGAAATGCAAATCAAAACTACCCTAAGATACCATCTCACTCCAGTAAGACTGGCAGCCATTAGGAAGTCAAACAACAATAAGTGCTGGAGAGGATGCGGGGAAAAGGGCACTCTTGTTCATTGCTGGTGGGACTGCAAATTGGTGCAGCCAATTTGGAAAGCAGTATGGAGATTTCTCGGAAAGCTGGGAATGGAACCACCATTTGACCCAGCTATTCCCCTTCTCGGTCTATTCCCTAAAGCCCTAACAAGAGCATGCTACAGGGACACTGCTACATCGATGTTCATAGCAGCTCAATTCACGATAGCAAGACTGTGGAACCAGCCTAGATGCCCTTCAATAGATGAATGGATAAAAAAATGTGGCATTTATACACTATGGAGTATTACTCTGCATTAAAAAATGACAAAATTATAGAATTTGGAGGGAAATGGATGGCATTAGAGCAGATTATGCTAAGTGAAGCTAGTCAATCTTTAAAAAACAAATACCAAATGACTCCTTTGATATAAGGGGTGTAAACAAGGACAGGGTAGGGACGAAGAGCTTGAGAAGAATATTTACAGTAAACAGGGATGAGAGGTGGGAGGGAAAGGGAGTGAGAAGGGAAATCGCATGGAAATGGAAGGCGATCCTCAGGGTTATACAAAATGTCATATAAGAGGTAAGGAGGGGTAAGTCAAGAGAATACAAATGGAAGACATGATTTACAGTAGAAGGGGTAGAGAGAGAAAAGGGGAGGGGAGGGGAGGGGAGGGGAGGGGGGATAGTAGACAATAGGACGGACAGCAGAATACATCAGACACTAGAAATGCAATATGTCAATCAATGGAAGGGTAACTGATGTGATACAGCAATTTGTATACGGGGTAAAAGCAGGAGTTCATAATCCACTTGAATCAAACCATGTAATATGATGTATTAAGAACTATGTAATGTTATGAACGACCAATAAAAAAAAAAAAAAAAAAAAAAAAAAAGTACAGGCAATGTTCCCATGTACTACAGCTGGTGGCTGCACCCTATCACCACACAGGATCTAAATGCATTTGTTGAAAGGAGCCTTTGATAAAATGCTTTAGTGCACAATTTTGTACAGACTTGCCCAAGACAGTGTCTCCAGAGCCTTGAGGACAGAGACAAGCAAACATCATCTATGACTTTTGCACTCCATGTCCTTGCGCTGCTCAGAAAACACACATTGGTGGTGCCTTATCGGGACAGGCTCTGGGACACCAGGTCAACAGGGTCCCTTCCTAGACACCCACCAGATCCAATTCCTGGAAACTGGTGCTCCAAGGAGCCGTGAGTTCAATGGTGCCTTCCTCAAGCTTTATTTACCCTGAAGCTGGACCCCCCACACCATAAATGGAAGGGAGCTGAGGTGTGTCCCACTCCATCCTGGACAGCCCTCTCATGTCACTGGGAATCCTCAGTGATCTCTGGGGAAAGTGAGCAGACAGGGAAGATAGTGTGCAGCACACAGAAGAATAAAGTATAGCTTATGACCCAGAATCCCTTCTTCACCAGCAGAAGATAAGATGCTAAAAGGAAAGCCACCAGGGAGAATTAAAGTCTCCTGTTCCTACTAAGCTTCTTCCACGTGCCCTGCTTCTCATGCTGTGTTTTACACCTTTTGAGGATTGTACTCAGAAACCTGGAGAAGAGAAGTGAAGTGTATTAGTTCATTTGTGCTGCTGTAACAAAATATCTGAGACTGGGTAATTTATGAGCCACAGAAATGGTTTTCTCATAGTTCTGAAGGCCAGGGAGTCCATGAGCAAGGCACTGGCAGAATCAGAATCAGTGACATCTTTCCTCTGCTTCCAGGATGGCACCCTGAACCCTGTCACATCATGAGGTAGAAGGCAGAAGGGCAAAAAGAGACAAACGCTTTATGAAGCCTGTTTGACAAAGGTCTTTCCCACGTTCACTGAGGCTTCACCATTATGACTTACCATTTTCTAAAGTCTCCATGCTTCCCACCAGCACATGGCCTTCACTGTTCAACATGAACTGGTGGTGTGGGGCGGGGGGCATTCAGACCATGGCAAGAAGTGAAATAGCAGTCAGGCCATTTTTACTGTGACTTGGCTGGCCCTTTCCAATGTGTGTAGGGGAAAAGCTCAATGTGTTGTTGGTGGTAGGAACTTGAGCTGGAAAGAATGTGTGACTTTTGCTGAGGGGGTGAGGGAGCTGCAGTTCTGGGTCCATCTTGAGAAGCAGTTGCTGAGTCCCTGTGGGCTGGGTTTGTGGGCTGAGCAGGGGAACAGGGAGGCCAAGTTCAGAGGGCAATGATGGCTGCTGGAACCCCAGCCCCAGGAGGGGCCATGGCAGAGTGGGATCAGGAGGGCCTCACCACTCCACATTTGCATGGCAGTCTCAGACTTTCCTGGACACAACCCTCACGGGGCCTTACTCTACCACCATCTACCCTGCAATGTGGGCTGTTTGCGCTTCTCCCTGCAGGAAATGTGGCTGTCTGTGGCACACCCCATCTAGCAGCCATTTCACTGTGTATCCCCAAGGGATCCCAGGGTTCTTGACCCGCAAAAGGCTTGAGGTGGCTTTTTCCAGCCTTAGGTGGCTGGACACCAGCTTCCCTTTCAAACAGACCTAGCTGATCACCGGAAATGCAGTTGCCTCTGGCGTTTCAAAGGACCCTGGTGGTGGGGGCAGGGAGCGAGGTACAAGACTCTCTCTCTCTCCCAAGTTGGCATTCCTGAGAAGGCTGTTGCTTCTAATTTAAATTCTCATTTCTTATTCTATTTCGAGGTCCTCTCTGGATTTTAGGAATGTTGAAACATGCCAGTTGTAAAGCCCCAAGTACAGAATGGTCACGCTGGCTAGGGGCAGGCCGCTCCAGAGGAAACAAATCACTTGTCAGGAGGAGCCTGCAGGCCTTTGAACAAAAGCTTGGAGGGGCCAGGGAGGCTAGTGGGTGTTTGGAGCTGGCCTGATGCAGAGTACTGAGATAAAAGAGGCTTGGAAGCTCCCGAGCAACTACATAATGCAGAGCAAAGTCAGCCTTTTAAATGAGGTTAAGTACCCCAAGAGTGACAGTAAACAGACAGGCAGCTCTTTAAGTGGAAATGAAGTACATTCAGTCTTGCCATAAAGCTGCAGACTTGAGCTGGGCAAAGTGATTCCATTTGGGAGACAGCAAATTAGAACAGAGGCTCAAGAGCCTTTAAGAGGAACCCTTCAACCAGGAAAGAAGAGGGACAGGGGAGGGGATCGAGAGACTCATTGATTATGGCCAACTCGGAGAAGCACGTTGGCACGTGGAGAGTTAACAGCACCCTGAGGTTTGTCCCCTCTCACCTGCCTCCTTTTTGTACAGACTTGCCCAAGACAGTGTCTCCAGAGCCTTGAGGACAGAGACAAGCAAACATCATCTATGACTTTTGCATTCCATGTCCTTTTGCAGCAGAGCTCTGTCGAGTCACTGGGACAACAGTCTAATGTTCGGGGCACGTTTACTTCTGAGGATTTTCCACACGTTTAAAGATATTTTGCAAATTGTTCTAAGAACCCCCATGAGGCTCTCTCTACATTCTTTTTAACCTCTTAACATGTCAAAAGAACATTTCAAACTCTAATTCTCCGGGGATCCTGTAAGGCATTTCTGAATTTGATTTTTTTTTCTTTCCAAAAGGAAAATCAGTAAATTAAAACTGTATTAAGCATCAAAGAAAATACCATTTTTTTCCCCTTGGGTTAAAGACACACAATCAAGGCTGACTTGAGAGGCTGGCAGGGCTCCAGTTGACTTGGTCAGAAACCAAACCCCAAAGAGGTGGGAACTGAAGTCACACCCCCTCTCCTGCTCCACGGAGGTGAGGGAGGTGACTGTTTGTCTTCCAGGTCAGTCTTATCCTGCCCTTTTCTCCCTGGCTCTTGACAGAATGGAGAGGAGGGAAGAACTTTCACAGGCATCTCTACTGCCAGAACTCCCCCAGGGCCAGTGGAAAGATGGTTTCTCTTCCAGAGCTTTGCAAGATGATGAGACAATGAGCCAGGGAGGGACTGGATTTAACTTGTTTAAGGATAAAGCTGTTGGAGATTTTCAAATTGGAGTCTGATATCCTGTATGTATAAAAAAGCCACTGGCTTATATCTACTCAGAGCATGAATTCCCAAGGCAGTAGAGTCTCTCTCTCTCTCTCTCTCTCTTTCTTTAAAGCAAAAGTAACTAAGTATTTAAAGGACTTTAAAAGTGGCCTGAAAATTCATAAACTCAAATTCAAAAATAAAACTCATTCCATTCTAAAATTAGAAGGTGGGGGGGAAGTCCCTGGAATCCAAAATAAGTTGTTCAAACAAGTGTTCATATTGGATCGAGACTCTGTTTCCAATTTGTTTTATTGATCCTTGATGACCTCTGAGAAGAAAGGGCTCATTCAATTTCCCCTCAGTATAGGTAACAAACCAGGTCCCAGAGAGAGGGGACAGGCCTCCCAGAACATGTCACACACACAGCAGGACAGGGGGCAGGGCCCCGGAGCCTCTTCCTCTCTTGGAATGCAAACTATGATTCTGGGAATGTAAATTGCGTGGATGATAATTTCATGCTTTGGCTGTGGGAAGAAGTATTCGGGAAATGTGCCTCAGGCATATTGAGTTTATTGAAAAATGAAGAATGTCACAGGTATAGTTTGGCCACCTACTTGGCAATGGTAACTTCATATAGCATTGTTGTTTTTCTATGGGACCAGAATGCTAAATTTGATAGTCAAATAGTTCTTGGAGAGGTTTCAGGGAGAAACATCTATATTCTATACTGAGCCACTGTCTGAAGGGAACAAAAACAGAATATTCTTCTAGAAGGCATAGAATTTTGGCTAGGGCAATTCTGTTGAAAATCTGTTAAGAGATCCTCAGGCATGAGAGTTAAATAGCACACTAGTGTCCAGAGCAAATTGTACACGACACTGTGTCTGGCCCCCCCTCTGCCCTGCTGGGTGCCGGTTGAGAGCCCGATGGATGCGTCTGGGCTGGGGGTTGGCAAGAGCCAATGCACCGATTTGGTGGGAACAAGCTCTTCTTCTTCACTAAGCCACAAGTCTTGGATTTCAGTACATTTGTGTATCTTTTTCCTTTGGAAATAGAATACAATTTATTTATCAACTCCTCCTCACATTCCCAATCTGATTGCCCAAAAGCCCAACAAGTCAATTCTCATTTGAGTTTGTAATTCCCTGATTCTGGGTACTGTGAATGTTTATTATCCACCTGTGTTTCATTTCCTGTGAATTGTCTACTTATTTTGTATAATTTCCCCATCCATTGTTTGCACAGTTCTCCTGGTTTTGTTGGAATGCTTCAGACATGGGGGATACTGTGTTTCATTATTTGCAAAATGTCCTCTCCCTCTTTGTTCCTTGTCTTCTCCAAATGTTTCAGAGTAGCTACTCTTGTGCTCTTTCTTTTGCATGGAAATTGAGTGTCAGTTTGTTCACTCTAATTGAAGACATTTTATTTGGATTTTGATTGTGATAAATTAATTGTATTATTTGGAAATAACTGAAATCTTTGTAAGATTGAGATATTTCAAAAGACAGTAAGTCTTCCCATTTATTCATATTTTATATATTATATTTATCAAATATATATTAAGAGAATAAATATACGGTTTCTTCTCTTTGTCCACCAAGGGAGAAAATTATGTCAATATATTTTCTGATATTGAGCCATCCTTATATTCTAGGAAAATACCCTAATTATTTATGAAGTTTTATTTCTTTAATATACAATTAGAATCAGCCAGTTAAAATTTTATTGGTGATTTTCCTAAGTAGGATTGTTTCAGTCAGCTTTTTCACTTCTTCGACAAACAGATCTGACAAGAGCAATTAGAGGAGGAAAAGTTTATCTGGGGGCTCACAGTTTCAGAGGTCTCAGTCCATAGGTAGCTGACTCCATTCCTTGGGATTCGAGTTGAGGAAGAACATCATGGCTGAAGAGTGTGTTGATGGAAAGCAGCTCAAGATATTGAAGCAGGCAGCAGAGAGAGACTAAGTTTAGCTCATAAATATAGATCCCAAGGGCACGCCCATCCACACCCTACAGGCTCTCATAACCCAATCATTTCACCGCTAAACCTCTTACATTTTCTCACACATGAGTTTTTGGGGGACACCTCACATCTAAATCATAGCAAGGTTCACAAATAAAACAAGCCTGATGTTTTTGTACTGTAATCTAGTTTGGATTAAGATTATACCAGTATGTCTTATTCTCCATTAACTGGAAACATGTATAAAATGTAAGATGGGTCTTACTTATTCTTTGCAAGTTTGGTAAGCGACACATGAGGTGCTTGGGGGGGGGGGAGTACTAGGGATTGAACCAAGGGATATTCAGCCACTGAGCCACATCCCCAGCCTTTTTTTTTTTTTGTATTTTATTTAGAGACAAGGTCTCACTGAGTTGCTTAGTGCCTCGCCTTTGTCCAAAGTGGTAGTCCCCAGCCACAGATGGCCACGGCATAGCTGAACTGGCTGATTCTGACCTGAGACATATTCTAGGTATAAAATGCACACCAGACCCCAAAGCTTGGGTACAAAAGCACCTCAGTTGTTACACTGATTACACATTGGAATTATAATATGTGGGGTTTACAGGATTAAATAAAGTCCATTATTAAAATAAACTTTATATCAGCAGAACTGATAGATAAAATGTAGTATGGATGTAACAGTGAAATATTATTTGTCTTTAAAAAGGAAAGAAATTCTGACATATATTACAATATGACTGACCCTTGATGATATTGTGCTAAATGGAATAAGTCAATACTAAAAAAAAAAAAAAAAACTGAATGATTCTATTTATGTGAGACCCCCAGAGTCCCCAACCTTGACCCTCGCCCTGATTTAGAAGAGGTGTGTGTGTGCGCGTGAACAAATCAGAATCAACAATACACATGTTAAATGCCAGGTGTCTTCCCATTGCATGCCAGCTAAATAAAATGTTGCTTTTGATGCATAATCTTTTAAAACTAAAATTGTACTTATTTTTGCTAAATAAGTAGATTTTACTGCTCATGTCCAGAAAGTAATTATGTGAGATTATGTGTTAATCAGCTTCACTACAGTAACCATTTTACTTTTTATATGTATCCCATAGCATCATTTGGTAAACCACAAATGTACACAATAAAACATTTTTTACAATATTGTTTTGAACATATATTACATTTCTGTATACATTTGGACCTATCTCAAGTCAACTGCTTGGTTTCATTTTTTTCCTGCCAATTCTATTCTGTTGGGTTACAGTAGTATTATATTGTTTCTATCATATTTTATATTATCTTACATTACATTGTTTTACCTTATTATATTGTTTTACTTTAGATAGAGCAAGATACCCAACTCTATATTCCTTGTCTAAAATTTTCTTAGCAATTTTTACATATTTTACATATTTATTTCTTTAATAAATTTAAAATACTTTCTGCTAATTCAAATAAAACCTATTAAAATTATACAGGGAATTGCATCACCTCTGTAAAATAAATATATAAAAATTATTAATGTTTTCAGTATATTATAAATATAAATAATAAATGTAAAATTTATAAGATATTTGCACATGTATTTATCAAAGATTTGTGTTTTTAGGCTCTAAGCACTACTCTTCATAAGCCCAGGATGCCTCTCCATGTATTCAGTAACTAGTTTACACCCTACAAAGATATTTTATATATTTCTTCTGGTGTGTTTTGCATATTTTGGGTGAAAAAAAAGACGTTTTTAGAAATTTTATGTTTGGGAAGATATTTTATTCTCATGAGAAAACTAGTTGTTATTTAAAAAGAAAAGATCTCATTTTTTTTCGGCGTGCTGAATTTGTTTCCAGCCACTTCTTTCTGTATTTTAATTCTGTTGTTTATTTTAGCAAAAGCCCTTAAGTTTTCTTAACATATGTTCTTATCATCAGTAAAATAGAAGATCAAATTCCCTGGACTTCTGAGGTTTACTTCACAAGATATAAGCTCCTTAAAGGCAGGATTTTTATTTAGTTCTTCAATGACATATCTCAAGCTGGCAGGCTGGGCACATACTAAACACTCAGTACTCAGAAAACTCAGTAAGTACTATTCATAAGGAAGAAAGGAAGTGCTGAGAGCCATAGCCAGAATGAATGGCATTTTTGGTTGAAAGGTGATGCCAGCAAGCCATTGAGATGATAATGATGATGTTAAGATGTGCATTCAATTGGATATTAGACCCCTGCTGTCCGCCTTGGCCTGCTACTTTGGAGCTCTTGTGGGAACTCCTGGAGAGTTCCCATTGGTTGGGGAAGTGCGGTAGGAGGGATTTCTGGAAGAGAGATTTCCGTTTGGTGTGGTGTGTCCTGGGAGAAGGCCGTGTGCATGGCGTTCACGGGAGTTTTGGAAATAAAGTTTGTTCCTGCGTGAGTGGCTGCTGATTTTGTGCCCAGCCAGACTGCAGCAAGGAAGGAAGGAAGAGATGGAACAAAAGAGAGAGGGGCTCCATATTTCACTGTCCACAGCCATGTTCATCTTTGGGTTTTAACAAGTCTCTTGATCATACATAGACAACAAGCCATGGGGCCATCTTGGTGCCTGGCCCTTGACATCCAACCTGGATTAAGGACCCTCATGACAGCCTCTGGCATCTCCAGCTGTTACCACTAACAAAATAGTTCCCTGCCCCCAAATTCCTAGGCCTGTGCCTTCCTCCTTCAGCAATAACATGGAACAGAAGCTGGCACCTGCTGAGCACCACTCTGTGCCACCCAGTGCTGGGTGAATGCTCTGGATACTCTGTCCTGCAAATGTCCTCAGAGCCTGCGGTGGCCTTACTCTGGTTCTTAGGCCTGTCTTCCTCTCACTCCTGGTGAACATTTTTATTGGAATTAACGGTCCCACAGAGGAAGCATTGCTTCTTTAACTTGGAAGCACACCACAAAAAGTAGATTTTGTTCCACTGTCGCATTCTCCAAGTTAACCCGACCTGCTTCACCAAAATTGCTTATTTATTTATTTATTTTCTTTAGACAGAAATACTAGCCTCAGGAAGACAAAAATTTCTTCTGTTGAGTGCAATCCAAAGTAACACTGTCAGTTCTGAAATCATTTTCAAAAGTGACATTTTAAAACTCTGAGAATTCCTCAAAAAATTAAGCATAGAATTTACCACATGATCCAGATAAGAATTGAAAGCAAGGACTTGAGCAACTATTTGCACACTCAGCCTCATAGCAGTATCATTCACAATAGCCAAGAAGTGGAAATAAAACATGCCCATTGACCAATGAGTGGATAAATGAAGTGTGACATAGACATACGCGGAATATTATTCAGTCTTGAAAAATGGATTGGAACTTGGATGGATGCCACAATGCAGATGAATGTGGAAGATACTACTGGAAGTGAATGAAACTAGTCACAGTAGGACAAACAGTGTGATTCCATTTAAATGAGATAACTAGAGTAGTTAAATCTATAGAGACAGAAAATAGAATGGTGAGTACCAGGGACTGGGGGAGAGATGGGGAGTTGGTGTTTAATAGGAGCAGAGCTTCAGTTTGAGAAGATGGAAAGTGCTGGAGAAACATGGTAATGGAGTAACAATGAAATAACATGTACTCAGGGCCACTGCTTTGTATGCTTCAAATGATTCAAATGGCAAGTTTTATGTCATGTCTATTTTACCACATTGAAGAAATGTTTTGACCAGGACAATGTGCCTGGCACCTCCCAGTGATTCCTGCAGGTCAGTGTTAGTTCAGAAGGAAGCAGTGTAAAGCAGAGGTTCTAGACCCAGGCAGCCTTCCAGCTCTGGTCTCAGAGTTTCTCAGCACGGAGCCTCCCCGATGGCCAGTGGGTGGTAAGTGAGCGTGGTGACAAGACACAGAGTAACCCCTGGGATCTCAAGTCCTGGGGATTACTGACAGCTGGTTCACTAGAAAAGAGAAACCCACTTCTCTGATTGTTCTGTATCTAATTTCCTTTGAACTTTTAGATGCAACAACTAATACAACCTTGGATATTTTATGCCTTTCTCAAAAGCTACAGTAACCAAGAGAATGAGTACTGGTATGAAGAGGGACACATAACTTCATGAAATAAAATGGAGAGTCTTCACAGGTATCGTCAAAGGGTTTCCAATAAGAGCATCAAGACAACCCACTGCAGGTGTCGCAGGATGATCAGAATGAAGTGGAGCTCCTACCTCCCCCATTTACAAAGGCAACTCAAAGCGGATCATCTAACAAGGGGGAGAACCCAAGCCACAAGACTCTGGAAACCCAGTAGGAATGAATCTTCATGATGGTGTGTTAGACAATCATTTCTTAGCTATCACAGAAGCATAGCAATGAGAGAGAAAAAAGTATAGACTGGAGCTTGCCCAACCACAAACTCTTGTGTTACAAACAACAGCATCAAGGAACTGAAAAGATGGTGATCAGAATAAGATATGATGTATCGGAGACACCCAGGATTGACATCTAGAACACATGGAGAGCTGAGATCCATACATATACACACGTCTATTTAGCATATACAGCATATACATTTTATATATGGATCTGGCACTTCAGAGAAAGAGAAAGGTGGGATGCCAACCAAGAGATGAGTGGGGGTCAACTGTCCGTGTCACTAGGATCACCAGGCAAAGGAGACCTGAGAACCCAGCATTTCAAGAATCAGTGGAAAAGCAGTTTGCTAATGTGAGGATCTAGGAGGAAGAAACAGAAAGAAAGCCAGCCATCAAAGAAAGTGAAAGCAGAGCATCTAGAGATGCCTGGAGTCTCACAGCAGGATGGGTCCTGATGAAAGGTGCACTGTGATAGAGTAAGGTGAATACGATGAGGGAGAAAGGGGACACCTTAGAAGGTAAAAAGCTTACCATATGTACACTACTTTTTAAAATTTGCTCCATTTTGTTTTAAATGCCAGTTACATCTCAATATATTAATTTTTTTTTGTACCAGGGATTGAACCCATGGGTGCTCCACCTCCAAGCCACATCCCTGGCCCTCTTTATTTTTTATTTAGAAACAGGATTTTGCTAAGTTGCTGAGGCTGGCTTTGAACTCACGATCTTCCTGCCTCAGTCTTCCAAGCATCTGGGATTATAGAGGTCTACCAGCACTCCCAGCTCACTACATCATGTCCCACTTGTGGGTCCTAATGACATTTTGAAAAACTCACTGTGACAGGTCGCCTACCATGTCCGCAAACCACGCATGCAGCCACCTCGTGCCCGGGGGCTTCTGGGAGCGCTGTCTCTGTGTGCAGGAAAACCTCCAGAATTGTCCCTGTGTGCAGGAAAACCTCCAGAAATGCAGGCTGCATTCTCTGGCTGCATCTGGTGGAACAAGAGAAGGCATATGCAGAAGGTGAGTGGACAAAGAGGGTGTGCCCAGGGAGCAGTGGCTCCGTGGGAAAGACCATGTGTGTTCAGGCTGTGCCCTCCAAGGACAGGGACCCATTGTGGTGTCCCTCCATTCAGAGAGTCCTATGACCTATATCCCATGGGGTGCCTGAGTCTTTGCAGGAAGGGAATATTGCTGCCACTAGTGCATATTTACCGCTGCCATCCTCAGCCTGGGGATGATATAGGAGCCTGGAGGCAGATGTCCCTCCATCCTGGAGAGCCCTGAGTCCCTTCTGTGCCTTGGTGGTCTCTGCTTCAGCCCAGGCACCAGCTCAGGGCAGAGAGGGAGGCAGCTTTGGTCAAACTTCATCACATACAAAACCAAACCAACAGAACAGAATGAGGAAGAATACAGGAGCACTCTCATCCCACGTAAAAGGGCCATTTACCACCTGCACAGAGAAGGCCAAACTGCTCCTGGCCATCTGCCTTTCTGAATCTTTTTTTTTTTTTAAGCTTAGAGAAGTTTTCAATGATCCATTGAGAAAGTTTTTTTGAGAAATTGAAGAGTGGTGGGTACAGGCACCCTTTGATGCTGACTTGATGGTTTACAGGTCACACACACACACACACACACACACACACACAAACATCCTAAGTAGAAATGAGAACAAACAACTTGGGGACATATTTCAAAAACGGTTCTTCCAGGTTCAGCATTGCTCACCAGGCAAAAGATGAATCATTAGGATCAGAGAACATCACTTTTAATTTTCAGTTATATTTTATGGACTCTGTGAAAGTCAGAGTGTTCTAGCAAGTTCACATGGAATTGTGTTTATGGGGCATCCAGGAAACATCACAGTATGTTTTCCTTCCTTCCTTCCTTCTTCCTGTCTTCCTTCCAGGAAGAAGCAATTGATCCAACTAAAGAGAATGGGGAAGGGCTTCCTGGAGGAGGGGATTCTCATTGGGATCTGCAAGATCACCTTCATGAGGAAGGGAGTTGCAGAGTGTGTAGGGGAGCATTTCAGGCCTAGAATAAACAGGAGAAAGCAAGAAGACTCCAAGGACAAAAGTACCACCATTGATGAAAGATCTTAATTGGCTTATTTTCAATTCTAGAATCAAACCATGCTTTGTTCTGCAAAATACAGTCCTGATGGGTTGTGCCTAAGAGTTTGGTTTTATAGATAGAAAAGAGGAGAAAGAAACAAAAATTAAAAAAAAGAAAAAGAAAACTCAGGAGATGGAATCTTCATTTCAAAATTACTTTCCTGGTAAGGCAGGGACGGGGGAGAGAACAATAGGAAAATAACTGGTTTGTCCACATCAGGTTACTTCAGGTTGATTTTCGTGTGAGGATTAAGGCAGAGAGAACTTCGGTATCATGCTAATTTAAACTGCTGGTCTGGGGAATTTGGCTGTTATCTCTCTGATCCTGAGTTCTTGGAAAGTCAGAGAACAGCTTAGTTTCAGCCTGGTGACAGAGAACTTTAGCAGGAGTGACTCCATTTTGATTTTTTGACTGGTCTGAGGGGGCCCAGGGCAGGAGCCTCATCCAAAACAATGGCCTCCTGTTATTTGGTTGTAACAGAAGTTCCAGGGCTCCTGTGGGATTATGGAGGAGGTTCCAGGCAGTGTCCTGGGTGGGCAGGAGAAGCTGCATCACAGGTAATGCCTCTGCCTGCAGGTACTGAAGCACACCTTTATGGAGGCAGTAGCCCTGGGCTCCTGGGTAATGCAGACTGAAAGCCAGTCCAACCCCAGCATGGCATGTTTCACATTGGCCGGGAACTACGTCCCTGCCTCCTCATTGTCACATGACATCTCTGTTTTCTGTATTCAGAAGTAAAAATAATGGAAGAGAGGTGACAGGTGTCCCACCACTGACTCCTGGGAATGAGGCTTTGCTCCACCTTGGTGGAGCAGCAGAAGCAGAAAGCAACTGAGCCCTGGTCCTGGCATTCTAGCTGCTTATGAGTGAAATGTACCTCAAGCTTGTAAAATGTCCATTTCAAAAGGTAAATTCTGGTAGAGAGAGAAGATGGGAGGGGAGGGGAGGGGGGATAGTAGAGGATAGGAAAGGCAGCAGAATACAACAGACACTAGTATAGCAATATGAAAAAACATGTAACCGATGTGATTCTGCAATCTGTATTGGGGTAAAAATGGGAGTTCATAACCCACTTGAATCAAATGTATGAAATATATGTCAAGAGCTTTGTAATGTTTTGAACGACCAATAAAAAAAGGTAAATTCTGTTCCTTGGTTGAAATAAGAATGCATGCACTAACGTCTCCTTCAAGACCAATACAAAAGCCAAAGTGGAACCTGATATCTCTCACTCCCCCGTAGGAGTGTTTCCCCAGGGACAGCCCCGGTGAATACCCAAATCCTCATAACCCCTTCTCTGAAACTGCTGATGGGGGTCAGGACTTGCCACCCCAGAATATTCCACTTTGTTAAAATGGTCAAGAAGCTGTCAGATCTAACTGCTTCTTGGGGTTTTCTTTTCTTTTTCTGTGATATCTCTGAGTAAGTAAAATTAAACTATTAACATCAAATGTGATTTAGTTTTTTAATATATATTTGTTGATAAAATATTAACTTCAAATAAAATTCTCTCTGGTTTATCTCTTACCAATTTAATTGACAGGGTCCCAGACACAGAACCTAAGAGGGTAGAAGAAATGCTTTCCTCCCCCACACCCGTCCCCTGTTCCCCCAATGTTGCATCTGGAATGAACCTGTAACCTACTTTAGCCAGCCGAGTGTGGCCAGTGACTCGTACCTGGACTGTGCTGGATGCTCACAGAGGGGGTGACTGCTCTTGTGCCCTTGAGACTCTGGAGCCACCCTGGAAGCAGGCCAAATCTAGCCCACTGCCTGTTGTTGTGAATAAAGTGTCATCGTGGCCGGCCATGACCATCTTCTTGCACTGTCTGTGGCTATGTCACAACAAGAGACAGAAACGTGGGTGACAAGACCACATGGCCTACAAAGCTCAAATAGTTGGTTCTTGACAGGAAAGTTTGACAACTCCTGATTTGAAAAGTCGGTCTACCTGCTAGAGAGACTCCACAGAGAGGCCTTAGGACTACAGAGGGAAAGAGGCACAGCATTTCCCTGGTGATCAGCCCTGTTGCCATTGAACCACTAACAGGAGGGATCCCAAGGGGGACCAGTAGAGTTCTCTGACTAGTCCCACAAAACCCACGGAACTCAGAACAATGAAATGGTGTCAGTACGTCACTATGTCTTGGGCAATTAATTGCACAGCAGCGGATAACGGGGTGTCTTTTGGGGAGAAGGAGGACTAGAAATGGAGCCCACATGCTAGGCAAGCCCTCAACCACGGAGTTGCACCCACAGCCTGTAGTGGATAACTGGAAGATACTCCCAAACTCACACTCACTCACTCACACACACACACACACACACACCCCCCACTGGGCTGTGACCTTGAACTTGGAACAGAAAGTCAGCCCATCCCTGAAGTCAGGTGCCAGGCCACAGTGGCATTGAAGCTGTCCACCATGATGGCATAACGGATCGCAGTTTTTCTAGAGAAAATTACTCATCATGAAACCAGCTACGGAACCACAGAGAGAAAGGAGTGAGTGCTGACGACCCGACTGCTCTATTAAGGAGAAGTCCCAAGATCTGCTGCCTCGGAGCCATAGGAGACCCAGAGAAGCCTGTGGTGGTGTTTAGCTCAAGTCAAAGGCCTAGAACCAAGGGTGCTGGTAAGGTGGACCTCAGTCCAAGGGTGGGAAGAGGAAATGCAGCATCTCCACTCAGAAAAGGAGGCGAGAAAGAAAGGAGCAGAATCCCTCGGCCTTTTCTCCCCTTTCTCCATTGAGGCCTCAAATCTCAATGGAGAATGAAGTGAGGTCCCCACCCAGGAGGCCCATCTACTTTGCTTAGTCTATGAGTCAAATTGTAATATCACCCAGAAACACCCTCCAGACATGCCCAGAATGTTTCAGCTAGGCACCCCTCACCCACACAGAGCGACACATGGATTTAACCATAGGTGAGGTCACTTCCGGGATAGAGAAGCCGTCCAGGTAGCTCTCCTGCCCTGTTTTACATTTACTTAACAGCTGCTCTCAGGCTAATCCTGAGCTGCAGATTCCAAGTACACTATTCCCACTCCTTATAATGGCCCAGCAAAAGGTCCCCAAGTACTAAGGCAGAGGAAAAAATAGAGGATGGAGGGTGGTGGGGTGTAGGCAGAGGGGTCTCAGGCTGCCCAGGGGCACCACAGCTCTGCATGCTCCTGCTGTGTAGGTTTTCCCAGCCTCAGTTCCTGTGCCTGTGAATGGAGGTAGCAGTACCTGCTATGAGTATCTGTGTGGGGACTTTGAGAAGCCAATGGACTATGGGAGCCAGGGGGCCTCTGTCCTTGCACTGCACAAAGTCTCCAGAACCCTTGCCCCACCTAAGAGCAAGCTCCAGGAGCAAGAGAGCCAGGGCTAAATTCCCTTGCACCAGGACCCCCAGACAATTGCCTCAGGAGCAGTGTCCCCTGCACCATGTGCTCATTAGCTCCTGCTCTAGGTGCTGGCCAGGTGTGGTGGTGCATACTTGCAGGCCCAGCTACCTGGGGCTGCTGAGGCCCAGGAAGGGGGATGGGGAGGAGCCCCAGGAGGAGGCAGGCAAAGCACCCATCACACAGGACAGGCACTAAAGACGCTTCCCACCAGCAGAAGCCCCAGGACACCCTGTGCAGCTGCCCACTCCCACCCCCTTGCCAGGCCTTTGCTGCACCATCTGTGGGACCCACTCCAGGGTCAGGGTGGAAGGCAAGGTGTGCTGGTGAGGTGTGTCCAGTAACATACCTGTTTCAATGAGGCCCTTGGATGCGGCTTCGAGTTGAGCCAGGTGCTGGGCAGAAAGATTCCCAAGCACCACTTTGTTGGTTTCTTCCAAACCCATATTTGTGACGTAAATTTCAGACACCACACGACAACTGGGACAGTACAGTAAGCCTCTGTCCTCACTGCCAGCTTCAAATGGCAAAGGGCACCTGTGGTGTCATCTGTAGCCCATACTCGAAGGCATTTATAATGTTTTGCTTTTTAGAACAGTTTTTTGTTGTTTATTCTTTTATTTCAAAACTGTGCCTTATCATGCTCATTCTGACCTTCATTGGTTTTTAAGTTTTTCAATTAGTTATGCATGACAGTAGAAGGCACTTTGACACATCACACACAAGTGGAGTATAACTTCTCACTCTTCTGGTTGCATGTGGTGCAGAATCCCACCCACTCTGCAGACACATATGCATGTAGGGTAATGATGTCCGATTCATTCTACTGTCCTTTCTACCCCAGGCCCTCTTCCTTCCCTCACTCCCTTCTACCTAGTCTAAAGTAACTCTCTTCTTCCGTAGTACCCCCTCATTATGAATTAGCATCTGCATTTCAGAGGAAAGAAACATTCAGCCTCTGTTTTTTGGGGATCAGCTTATCTCGCTTAGCATGATATTCTCCAGCTCCACCCATTTACCAACAAGTGCCATCATTTAGAACAGTTTTGAGTTCACAGGAAAATTGCAAAAATAGTACAGGTAGTCCCCACACCCAGCACCCGATTTCCCCTGTACCAACATCTTAGTGTAATACATTTGTTACAACAAACCAGTTGATATTGGTACTGTTAACCAAAGCCCAAGTTTATTCAGACTTACTGCTTTCCCCTTCTGTCTGTGAAGGATTCCGTCCAGGACCCCATGTGACATCTGTCATCTTGTCACCTCAGCCCTGTCCTGGCCATGATAATTTCTCAGACTTGCCTGTTTCTGATGGCTGAGGAGCCTGGGAAGGAGGTTGGTGGAATGACCCTCCAGCAGCTGGGTGCCCCACTGGACTGGGGCAATAGGTAGCAGACAGTGCTACTACAGGCCCCCCTGGGCAGGCCAGGTCTGGTAGGATCCCGCCACTCAGGGAAAGTGGAGGGCAGTCCTGTCTAGGAAGAAGGAGAGCAGCAGGGTTCAGACCTCATCCTGCCCAGCAGGGGAGCCCAGGAAGACAATCCTCACCCAGCTAAGAAAGGACTTCTGGCTGGGCTTCTACTCCTGCCTGGGCTGATTAGGCCCCACTACCAGGGACACTGGGCATGGCAACATGCCTGCCTAGGGCCCCCCACAGTCTGATTACCTGCAATGGGAAGCCAGCTCTCCCAGGCCAGGAAGCCAGAGACATTCAGACCCAAGGAAAGAACCCAAACCCCTAGGTCACCAAAGGTCAGCCCTGGGGATTCTGAGAAGTCTGACAACCCAGCTCCTCCTGTCCCTACATCCTCGATGCTGGGCAAGCACCTCCCTGCCTGCTGGGCTCTTCTCGCCCCCACCCTCACCCTCTTCCACTTGAGCTGAAGCTGAGGCCCAGCTGGCTGGCCCTGGCCCTGGAGCCTGCACCCTAACCCCTGAGTGTCCTGGCAGCTGGCCATGGTTTGTGTAGCAGCTGCTTCTCCAGGAAGGTTTTGCACCAGCAGGCCCTGGACGGCAGTTCCTCTGGGAGGAAGCCTGTGGGTCCAGGCAGGGTCCTGGCTCCCAGAAGCCCACACTGTGGACATATGGAGCCCTGAGCTGGCCCTGACTGCTTGCCCATACCAGGGACAGTGACTCTCTTCCAGTAAAGGGGAGCTGAAGAGGGCATCTGGCTCCTGGCAAAGCCCTGCTCTGACCACCCAGATATGAAGCCTGGGGAAGAAACTTATGGCTCAAAGGAGAATCTTCAATGGGTCTCCAAGCCTTTCTCTTATCTGTGGAGTGACCAGGAGCAGAACATTAGATTCTGAGTTGGCATGCCACCCCAGCCCAGCTGTCCCTCCAGGCTGCAGGTCTGCCCTGGTTGGTCCTGGAGCTATGATTGTCCAGCAATTCAGGGGTTCTCACCAGGGGCATGCAGGGCACATGCTCCTCTGTGAAAAATGGCCCCTGACCAAACCTATCCTTGGGAAGCAGCCCACGCCCTGCCACTAAATCCTCTTATGTTAAGTTATGTGCTTGCCTTTTTAGGGACCATATCTGCTTTGGGCAGCTGTAAGCTCCTTAATGACGATGACCACTGTGGCCATTTTTCAGGCATGCCCCCCCACACACACACCCTAGCCCTTGGTGGACACCAGCTGAGCTATGTGGTTCCCAGACTTGGATTGCAAGTTGACATCCTTGACAACAGGTGACCTTGTTGGCCTTCTGGATGGCAGGGTCAGGTGCAGGAATGAGGCTCAACCATAGCCTCAGTCCACACCTTTGACAACTGAGCTGCTGTAGGATGCCCAGGACCAGGTGCTGGGCTCAGCTCTGGGGTCCTGCAGGATACTAGGCAGGCCACTGACCCCAGAGGGGGAGTTCAGGCTCAGCCAGCTCGCCTGCACAGTCACAGCGTGACTGGTCTCCACTCTGCCTGGCTTAGGGCCGTGGGCCTGTAGCCCAGCTACCTAGGAGCGTGAGCTGGGAGGATCGCTGGCGCCCAGGAGTTTGGGATCCACCTGGGTGACGCACTGAGGTGCCTGCCCTCCTCCATCAGCCCCACCTCCAACTGAAAGCTGCCAGGACTGCAGGGCCAGCTCCCACTGCCCTGGTCCTCTTACCCAACTGGGCACTCCTGGAGGCAGAGGCCACAGAGAGGGGTGCCCAGGTCAGTCAGCTGCTAGCTGGGCACATGTGGGCCCCTCCATCTGCTCCACGGCCCTCTGAATCAGGGTCTCTTGCCCACCAGTGGATGGTGAACTTTGGGCAGGACACGTGAGTCCCCCTTGTGTGCCAGCAAGGTGCAGGCACAACTGGTGCCTGAGAGCCTTCCATTACAGAATTCCTAGTTCCTTAGCGGTGACTGCGGAAGATCCACAACCTACCCGGGTCACCCGCCCCTGCTGTGGCAGGACACAGAGTGGCTTGGCCTGGCAGGGCAGGGACACCATGAATAAGGAGGGGTCAGAGAGCTCAGGAGGGGCAAGATGGAGGTGGGGAGGGAGAAAAGGAGCTGCTCAGTGCCCAGTCCAGAGCCAGGCCACCCTCTCCACATGCCCAGGGTTGGATTTCTTCCCTAAGATACTCCGATACTCCTAACATGCAGTTCCACAGAATGTAGTCTCAGGGGAAATAGGTCATTGTGGTTAAAATTGAAGAAAAGGCACAGGGAGAGGGGTGTCCTTGCCTTCTGGGTGTGTCCTTGGGGCCTGGGGGGATGAGGGAAGGTGTGTCTACAGGCACAAAACCAGAGGTGGCTACAACCACAGGAAAGCTAGAGGCCCGAGCACACTCCCCTTCTGGCCTCAGGAGGAGCCACATGCTGCCACCTTGATCTTGAGCTTCCTCCATTTGTCCAAGCTGCCCATCTGAGATGTGTGGCAAAGGCGGCCCCAGGACACTAGTGTGGCCCACAGGAAAAGGGAGGGTGGGGTTTTGAGGGGCATTGTGGGGGGTTTGTACCACCAACCCACTCTCACCTGGAAGCACAGGCTTTTGTGATGGAAGGGGAAACTAAGGCACTGAAGGCCAAGTAGTGGGGTTCTGCAGGAGTCATTCCCCTGACCCCACCACTGTTGGAGGCCTTGCCCTGCCTCCCAGCTGTCCAAGAAAGCTGTTCCCACCTTACTGGGAGGGGCAGAGTTCCAGAATCACCAAGTGCCCCCACAGCGAAGAGGAACCTGGTATGACCAGGGGTGGAGACCCTAGACCATGGGCAGCCAGCAAGAGGGCCTGATGGGTGGGTTGGCCAGGGGGCTTCCTGGAGAAGGGTGCTCCAGGAGGCTGGGGTGGCAGAAAGGAGGAGCTGGGTGAGCCGGGTCACAGCTGCTGGCACGGGAGTGGCCACAGGAGAGGCCTTCCAATGACTACTGGTACCAGGATGCCCCAGCCCATGATGGCAGCAGGAGGACAGCGCAGGGCCATCTCTCCTCCATTGATTGATAGGGCCCACGGCCCCTCTGCCCTGCCCCCTCTGTGGGTATGGGATGGCCTGCAGTCCTGCGGCAGCCATTCCACCTGCCTAGCGAAGGCCTGACGCCCCTCGTTGGCCATAATCACAGGCATATTATCCATGCCCAGCTTCACTGGAGAACACTGGGACCATGAGCTGCAGCCTGGAAGAGGAGCGAAGCCCCTGGCCATCAGTGCCTTCGCAGGGGCCTGGCCACAATGGGGCCTCTGCTCCCCACAGAGCCACATCCGCCTGAAGCTTTTCCTCTATGCTCCATTCATACAGGTCTTCACTGAGAAGTCATGATTTGAAGCCAACACAGTGAACCTATTGTTCCTGCTCTTCCTGGCCTAGCCTGGCCCCCAGGGCCTTCTACATTCCACTCACTTCCCCTCCTGAAGCCTTGCCTGCATCCCAGCTACAAATCCAGCACAGAACCTGCCTGGGCCAGCACCAGGGCAGCACTGGACCCCTGGGAACCACCCTGCTGCCCTGCTGCATAGTTGCCCTCCAAACTGGGTGCAGCAAGAACTCAGCTCCAGGGAGAGCAGGGCCCGGAGGAGCAGGGCCTGGGGAAGCAGGGCCTAAGGCATCAGGGCTCGAAGGGAGCAGAGGCTAGGAGAGCAGGGCCGGGGGGGAGCAGGATTAGGGGGTGCAGGGCCCAGGAGAGCAGGGCTTAGGGTGAGCAGAGCCCAGGGGAGCAGGGACAGGAGCAGCAGGGACCAGGGGAAGCAGGGACTAGGGGAGCAGGGACAGGAGCAGCAGGGACCAGGGGAAGCATGGCCAAGGGGGAGCAGGGCCAAGGGGGAGCAAGACCAGTGGGAGCAAGGTCAGAGGGAGCAGGACCAGGGGTAGCAGGGCTCAGGGGAAGCAGGGCCCAGGAGAAGGATGGCCCAGGGAAGCAGGGCCAAGGGAAGCTGGGCCCAGGAGAATAGGGCCAGGGGAACAGGGCCATGGGGAGCAGGGCCAGGGGATTAGGGCCAGAAAAGCAGGGCCCATGGGGATCAGGACCAGGTGGAGCAGGGCCCAAGAAGAGCAGGACCAGGGAATTAGGGCCAGGAGGAGCAGGGCACATGGGGAGCAGGGCCAGAGGGAGCAGGGCCCAGGGGACGAGGGCTAAGGGGAACAGGGCCAGGGGAAGCAGGGCCAGGGAGATCAGGGCCAGGGGAGCAGGACCAGGGGGAACAGGGTCAGGAGGAGCAGGGCCAGAGGAAAAAGGGCCAGGGGGAGAAGGGCGCAGGATGAGCAGTACCGGGGGAGCAGGGCTTGGCAGAGGAGGCCCAGAGGGAGAAGGGCCCATGGGGAGCACTGATAGGGGGAGCAGGGCACGGGGGAGCAGGGGTAGGGAGAGCAGGGGTAGGGGGAGGAGGGCCCAAGGGAGCAGGGAAGGGGGAGCAGGGCCCAGGGGAGCAGGCCCAGCAAGAGCATGGCCTAAGGGGTTCATGGCCAGAGGGAGTAGGGCCCAGGGGAGCAGGAACAGAGGGAGCAGGGCCCAGGGGAGCAGGACCAGGTGGACAGGGCCAGGGGGAGTAGGGCCAGGGGAACAGGGGCAAGGGGGAGCAGGACCAGGTGGACAGGGCCAGGGGGAGTAGGGCCAGGGGAACAGGGGCAAGGGGGAGCAGGGCCAGGGGGAGCAGTGCCAGGGGGAGAAGGGCTAGGGGAAGCCAGGTCAGAGGGAGCAGGGACCAGAGGGAGCAGGGCCCAGGGGGAACAGGGCCCAGGGGAGCAGGGTCAGGGAGATCAGGGCCAAGAGAGCAGGTCCAGGAAGAGTAGGGCCATGGGGAAAAGGGCCAGGAAGAGAAGGGCGCAGGGAGAGAAGTACCAGGGGGTGCAGGGCCTGGGGGAGCAAGCCCAGAAAGAGCAGGGCCCATGGGGAGCATGACCAGGGGGAGGAGGGCACGGGTGAGCAGGGGTAGGAGGAGCAGGGGTAGGGGAGCAGGTATAGGGGAGGAGGGCCCAGGGGAGCAGGGCCAGTGGGAGCAGGGCCCAGGGGAGCAGGGACAGCTGGAGCTGGGCCAGGTGGAAAAGGGCCAGGGGGAGAAGGGTGTAGGGAGTGCAGTACCAGGGGGAGAAGGGCTCAGGGGAGCACACCCAGAAGGAGTAGGGCCCATGGGGAGCATGGCCAAGGGGAGCAGGGCACAGGGGAGCAGGGGGAGGGGGAGCAGGGGGAGGGGGAACAGGGCCTGGGGGAGCAGGCCCAGCAGGAGCAGTGCCCAGAGGGAGCATGGCTAGAGGGAGCAGGGCCCAGAGGGAGCATGGCTAGAGGGAGCAGGGCCCAAGGGAGGAGGATCAGAGGGAGCAGGGCCCAGGAGAGCAGGGCCAGGGTGACAGTGCCAGGGGGAGTAGGACCAGGGGGAACAGGGCTAGGGGGAGCAGGGCCAAGGGGAGCAGGGCCAAGGGGAACAGAGGCAAGGGGGAGTAGTGCAAGGGAGAGTGAGGAGCAAGGAAACAGGACTAGAGGTTGCAGGGCCCAGGGAGATCAGGACCCAAGGGGAGCAAGGCCCAGGAGGAACAGGGCCCGGAGGAACAGAACAAGGGAGAGCGAGGCCTGAGGGAGCAGGGCCAGTGGGGAAGCAGGATGAGAGGGAGCAGGGCCCGGGGCAGCAGGGCCCAGGAGAGCAGGGCCACGGAGAGCAGGGCCAGGGGGATAAGGGCCAGGGGAAGCAGGGCCAGAGGGAGTAGGGACCAGAGGGAGCAGGACCCAGGGGGAACAGGGACCAGGGGAGCAGGGCCAGGGAAATCAGGGCCAGGGGAGCAGGACAAAGGGGAGTGGGTCCCAGAGTAGTAGGACCCAGGGGAACAAAGCCATGAGGGAGCAGAGTACAGGGGGAGTGAAGCACAGGAGGGAGCAAGGCCCAGGGGAGAAGGGCCAGGATGAGAGGGCCAGGAGGAGTAGAGCCAGGAGGAGCAGGGCCTGGGGGAGCAGGACCAGATGGAGCAGGGCCCAAAGAGAGCAGGACCCAGGGGCAATGGGGCCCTGGGGAGCAGGATGAGGTAGAGCAGGGCCCAAAGAGCAGGACAAGGGGCAAGCAGCCCAGGGAGCACAGCCAGGGAGAGCAGGGCCAAGGGGGAGTAGGACCAGGTGAAGAGGAAAAGAGGGAGCAGCAAAAGAGGGAACAGGGACTAGGAGAGCAGGGCTAGGGGGAACAGGGCCCACGGGAGCCAAGTGGAAGAGGGACAGAGGGAGCAGGGCCAGGGGAGAAAGGCCAGGGGAAGGAGGCCCAGGGGAAGCAGGGCCAGGGGGAAGAGGGTTCGGGGGAGCTGTGTACATGGGAGCATAACAGGTGGAGCAGGGCCAGGGGAAAAAGAGCCAGGGAGAGAACAGCCCAGGGAGTGCAAAACCAGGGGGAGCAGGGCTCAGGGGATCAGGCCCAGGGAGAATAGGGGGAGGGGGAGGAGGATCCATGGAAGCAGGCTCTGCAGGAGTAGAGCCCAGAGGGGGCATGGCCAGGGGGAGCAGGGCCTAGGCGAGCAGGGGTAGGGGGAGCAGGGCCCAGGGGGAGCAGGGCCTGGGGAACAAGGGTAGGGGAAGCAGGGCCTAGGGGTTCCAGGGCCTGGGGGAGCAGAACCAGAGGGAGCAGGGCCCAGGGGAGCAGGGCCAGGGGTAGAGGGCCAGGGGGATTAGGGCCAGTGGGAACAGGGGCAAGAGGGGAACAGGGGGGGTTGGAGCCGAGGAGGAGTCGGGCAAAGAAGAGCAGGGCCAGGAGGACCAAGGCCCTGGGGGAACAGGACCAGAGGGAGAATGGCCCAGGGGAGCAGGGCCAGGGGGAGCAGGTCACAGGGGAAGCAGAGCCCTGGGGAGCAGGGCCAGGGGGAAAGGACCTATCAGGAGTACGGCCCAGGTGAGAAAGGCCAGTGAGTGCAGGTCCCAGGGGAGCAAGGCACAGGGGAGCAGAGCCAGAGGGAACAGAGCCAGGAGAAAAAGGCCAGGGGGAGCAGGGCCCAGGGGGAGCTGTGCCTAGGGGGAGCGGAGCCCAGGGCGAGCAGAACCAGGGAGAGCAGGGCCAAGGGAGCAGGGCCAGGGGGAGCAGGGCCCAGGGGGAGCAAGACTCAGTAGGAGCCGGGCACAGGGGAACAAGGGCCCAGGAGGAGCAGAACCAGGGGAAGCAAGGTCCAGGGGTGCAGGACTCGGGGTGTGGGGCCAAGGGGAGCAAAGCCAGGTAAAGAAGGGCCCTGGAGGAGCAGGATAAGTTGGAGCAAGTCCAAGGGAGAAGAGGACCAGAGAGAGCAGGGCCAAGGAGAGCAGGGCTAGAAGGAGCAGAGCCCATAGAAAGTAGGGCCAGAGGGAGCAGGGCAAGGGGAGCAGGGCCAGGGAGAGCAGGGCCAGGCAGAACATGGCCAGGGAGAGCAGAGCCAGGGAGAGCAGGGCCAGGAGAAAAGGGCCAGGGGGAGCAGGCCAGGGGGAGAAAGGGCCAGGGGGAGAAGGGCCAAGGGATAGCAGCGCCCAGGAGGAGTGAAGCACAGGTGGGAACAGGGTCCAGAGAACAGGGCCCAGGAGAGCAGGGCCAGGTGCAGCAGGGCCCAGAGAGAGCAGGACACAGGGGGAGCAGGGCCCGGAGAAGCAGGCGTGGGAGAAGCAGGGAAAGGATGAGCAGAGCCAGGGGGAGCAGGGCCAGGGAGTGCAGGATGCAGGTGGACTGGGGCTCATTAGAGTAGGGCCAGGGAGAGCAAGTTCCAGAGTAGTATCACCTAGTGCAGAAGCATCAGGGGGAACAGCGCCAGAGGGAGAAGGGCCAGGGGGAGCAGGGCCAGGGGGAGAAGGACCCAGGGAAAGCAGTGGCAAGGGAAGCAGGGCCTCCAGGATCAGGCCCAGGGGAAGCAGGGCCAAGGGGAGGAGGGCCAGGGGAAGCAGGGACCAGGGAAGCAGGACCAGGAGGAACAGGGTACAGGGGGAGCAGGGCCCAGGGGGAGTGGGGCCCAGGGGGGACCAGGGCCCAGGAGGAGCAGAAATAGGGGAAGCAGGGCCCAGGGGAGCAAGAATGGGGGGACAAGGGCCTAGTGGAGCAGGGCCATGAGCAGGGCCCGAGGGGAGCAAGACCAGTTGGAGAAGTGCCCAGGGAAAGGAATACCACAGGGAGCAGGGCACAGGACATAAGGGCTAGGGGGAGCATAGGCTGCAGGTGTAAGGCCAGGGGGAGCAGGACCAGGGGAGCAAGGCCCAGGGGGAGTGAGGCACAGGAATCCAGGGCAATGGGGGAGTAGAACCAGGAGTAGCAGGGTCCAGGGAGTAGGGTCATGGGGAGCAGGGCCAGAGGGAACGGGGCCCAGAGAAGCAGGACCAAGGAGAGCAGAGCCAAGGGGGAGCACGACTCAGGGGGAGTTAAGCCCAGAGTGGAGCATGGCCCAGGAGAGCAGGGCCAGGAGTAGCAGGGCCCAGGAGAAGCAGGGATCAGGGCAAGCAGGGCCCAAGGTAGCATGGCCCATGTGGAGCAAGAGCTTGGGGAGAAGGGCCCAGGGGGAGCAAGGCCCTGAGGGAGCAAGGCACAGGGGAACAGGGCCCAGGTGAGCAGGTCCAGGGGGAGGAGGGCCCATGGGGAGTAGTGCCATGGGGAGCACGGCCAAGGAAATCAGGACCAGAGGGAGCAAGGTCCAGGGAGCAGGGCCCAGGAGGAAAACAGCCAGGGGGAGCAGGGCCAGAAGGAGCAGGGCCAAGGGGGACCAGGTTCCAGGGGGTCCTGGGGCCAGAAAGAGCAGAACCAGGGAGAGAAGGGCCGAGGGGAGCAGGACTGGGAAGAGTAGGACCCAGGGGAACAGGGCCAGGTGGACCAGGGCCCAGGGAGAGGAGAACAAGGGGGAGCAAGACTCAGCAAAGCAGGGGTAGGGGGTGCAGAGCCCAGTGGAAGCGGGGCCCAGGGGAGCTTGACACAGGGAAACCAGGTCCCAGGGTGAACAGAACCCAGGGGAGCAGGGATCAGGGAGCACTGCCAAGGGGGAGCAGGGCCAGGGGAGCAGGGCCAGAAGGAGAAGGGCCCGGGAAAGCAGGACCATGGGGAGCAGGACACATGGGTGCAGGGCTCAGTGGAGTAGGTAGAGGGGGAACAGTACACAGTGGAAGCAGGGCCCAGGGTAGTAGGAGATGGGAGAGAAGATACAAGAGGAGCAAGGCCCATGGAAGCAGAGCCAGGGGAGCAGATCCAGAGAGAAAAGGTCCAGAGGGAGCAGGGCCAGGGGGAAAAGGGCCCAGGGTGAGCAGTACCAGGGGGAGTAGGGCCCGGGGAAGCAGGCCCAGGAGAAGCAGGGAAAGGGGGAGCAGGGCCTATGGGTCAGGACTCAGGGGATGAGGACCAAGGGGAGTAGGGCCATGGTTATCAGGACCAGGTGGAGCAGGTCCCAAGGATAGCAGGAAAGGGGATTAGGGCCAGCGGGAGCAGGTCACAAGGAAAGGTATTAGGGCCACAGGGAGCAGAGCCCATGGGGAGCAGTGCCATGGGGAGCAGGGACCAAGAAAGCAAGACCAGAGGGAGCACAGCCTAGAGAAACAGGACCCAGGGGAGTAGGGCCACGGGGGAGCAGGGCCCAGGGAGCTGGGCCAGGAGGGATTAGGGCCCAGGAGAGCAGAACAGGGGGGAGTGGGCAGAGGGGAACAAGGACAGGGGGAGCAGGGCTGGGGAGGAGAAGGAACAGGTGGAGCAGGGCCCAGGGACAGGAAAACCAAGGGGGAGCAGGGCCCAGGATAGGTGGGGTGGGGTAGCAGGTCCCACAGGGAGTAGGGTCAAAGAAAGCAGGTCCCAGAGGAGCAGTGTCCAGGGAATCAGAGCCAGGGGGAGCAGAGTCATGGAGGAAAGGGCCAGGGGGAGCAGACCAGGGGACAAGGGCCCAGTGAGAGCAGTACCAGGGGGAGCAGGTCCCATGGAGCAGGCGCATAGATTCAGGGAAAGGGGGAGCAGAGACAGGGGTATCAGGGAAAGGAGAAACAGGAAACATGGGGAGAAGGGCCCACAGGAGCAGGTCCCATGAGGAGCAAGGCCTGTGGGAACAGGGCCCAGGGGGATAATGGCCTAGGGGGATCAGGGCGCAGAAGAGAAGAACCGATGGGGACCAGGGCCAAGCAGAACAGGCCCAGGGGAAGCAGGATCAGTAGACAAGGGCCCAGGGGAGCAAGGCCCAGGGGAGAATGGCCAGAGGATTAGGGTCAGGAAGAGCAGGGCCCACAGGGACCAGGGCCAGGGGGAGCAGGGCCCAGGAAAGAAAGACCAGAGGAATCATGGCCCAGGGGAGCAGAGCAAAGGGGAACAGGATCAAGGGGGAGCAGCACCGAGAGGGATTGGAGCACAGACGGGAGCAGGGCCCAGAGGAGCAGGGCCCAGGGGGGAGCAGGATAAGAGAGAACGTGGCCCAGAGGTGTAGGGCAAGGAGTGGAGGGTGGTGGGGAGCACGGCATAGGGGATTAAGGCCCAGGGACCCGGGCCAGGGGGACCAGGGCCAGGGGGAACAGGGCCCGGTGAGCAGGGCCCATGAGGAGCAAGACCAGGGGAGCAGGGCCCAAGGGAAGAAGGGTCCATGGGGAGTAGGACACAGGGAAGCAGGGCCCGGGAGGAGCAAGGCCCAGGGGAGCAGGGCCTTGGGAAGCAGAGCCCAGGAGAGCAGGGACAGGGCGAGCAGGGCCAGGGGATTAGGGCCAGGAAGAGCAGGGCCCATGGGGAGTAGGGCAAGGAGAAGCAGGACACAGTTGTTGCTTGGCACAGCGGTGCAGGGCCAGGGGGAGAAATACTCAGGGGGGCAGGGCCCAGGCTAGCAGGGACAGGGCGAGCAGGTCGCAGAGGAGCACGGTCCAGGGGAGCAAAACCAGAGGGAGTAAAGCCAGGGATACAAGGGCCAGGGGCAGCAGGGTCAGAGGAGAAGAGCCTAGGGAGAGCAGTACCAAGGGGAGCAGGGCCTGGGTAAGCAGGCCAAGGAGAAGCAGGGAAAAGGGGAGCAGGGCCAGGGGGAACAGGGCCCTGGGGAAGCAGCGTAAGGGTTAAGGGCCTGGGGGAGCCGGGCCCAGGGAGAGAAGGGACCTGGGGGAGCAGGGCTCAGAAGAGCAGGGCTCAGCAGGAGCAAGGCCCAGCAGAGGAGGTCCAGGAGAAGCAGGCCCAGGAGAGCAGAGCCCAACGGAGAAGGGCCTGAGGGAGCAAGGCCCAGGAAAGCAGGACCAGAGAGAGCAGGGCCTAGGTGAGCAAGGCCCAGGGGAGCAGGGCTAGGGGGATCACAGCCAGAGGGAGCAGGGCCAAAAGGAGCAGGGTCCAGTGAAGCAGGACCAGAAGGAGCAGGGTCAAAGGAGAGCAGGGCACAGATGGGGCAGAGCCTAGGGGAAGCAGGGCCAAGGGGAGCAGAGTCAGGAGTATCAGGGCCTAGGGGGACCAGGATCAGAGGGAGCATGGCCTAGGGGAGTTGGGCCAGGGTATAGCATGGCCCAGGGGAGCAGGTTCCAGGGGAGCAGGGTCAGGGGGAGCCAGACACAGGAGTAGAAGGCCCCAGGGAGCAGGGCCAGGGAGAGAAGTTCCCAGGGGAGCAGGGCCCAGGGGAGCAGAGCTAGGGGGAGCACTGCGTAGGAGAGCAGAACCAGAGGGAGCAGGGGCCAAGGAGAGTAGGGCCCATGGGAGCAATGACATGGGGAGCAGCGCCCAGGGAAGCAGGACCAGAGGGAGGAGGCCCCAGGGAGGAACAGGGCCCAGGGCATCAGGGCCATGGTGAACAGGGCCAGGGGAACAGGGCCAGAGTTAGCAGGGTGCTATGAAGCAGGACCAGGGGGAGCAGGACCCAGGGTGTGCAGGGCCCAGGGGAGTGGAGCACATGGAGGAGCTGAGCCCAGGGGAGCAGGGCAAGAGGGGAGCAGGGCCCAGGGGAGCAGGGCTCGAGGGAGTAGGGCCTAGGGGAGCAGGGCCAGACGGAGTGAGGTCTGGTGAAGCAGGAACAGGGGGAGCAGGATCCAGGGAAAGCAGGACCAGAGGGAGCATGGCCCAGGGGAGCAGAGCCCATGGGAGCAGGGCCAGGGGGAGCAGGACACAGGGGTTGCAGGGCCCAGGGGAGCAGGGCCAGGGGAGCAGGTCCCAGAAGAGCAGAGTAATGGGGAGCACTGGCCAGGAAAGCAGGACCAGAGGGAGCAGGGCCCAGGGAAGCTGGGCCCATGGGGAGGAGGGCCATGGGTAGCACGAAAAGGTGGAGCAGGGCCCAAGGATAGCAGGACCAGGGGATTAGGGCCAGGAGAACCGAGCCTATGGGGAGCAATGCCATTCGGAGAAGTGCCCAGGAAAGCAAGAACAGAGGGAGCACAGCCCTAAGGAGAACATGTCCAGGGGAGCAGCGCCAGAGAAAGGCAGGGACCGGGGAAGCAAAACCAGGGAGAGCTGAGACAACGGGGAGCAGGGCCCAGGGAGAGCTTAGCACAGGGAGGAGCAGGGCTCAGGGGAGCAAGGCCAGGAGGAGCATGGCCCAGGGGAGCAGGGCCGGGGGAGCAGTGCGCAGGAAAGCAGGACCATGGGGTCAGGACCAGGTGTAGTAGGGCCCAAGGAGAGCAGGACCAGGGGATTAGGGCCAGGGGGAGCAGTGCCCAGGAAAGCAGGTCCAGAGGGAGCATGGCCTAGGGGAGCAGGGCCCAGGGGAGCAGGACCAGGGGAAGCAAGACACAGGGGAAAAAGGGCCCAGGGGAGCAGGGCCATGGAAAGCATGTCCCAGGGGAGCAGGTCCCAGGGGAGCAGAGCATGGGGGGAGCAGTGCCAGGAAAGCAGGACCAGAGGAAGCAGGGCCGATGGGAACCGAGCCCAGGGGACCAGGGCCAGGGGGAACACGGCCAGGGGGTGCAGGGTCAGAGGGAGCAGGGCCACAGTGAGCAGGGCCTGGGGAAGCAGGACTAGGGGGACAGGGCCAATGGGCAGCAGGGTCCAGGTAGAGCTGAGCCCAGGGAGGAGCAGGGCTCTGGGAATAGGGCCAGGAGGAGCATGGCCCAGGGGAGTATGGCCGGGGGAGCTTTGCACAGGAAAGCAGGACCATGGGGAGCAGGACCAGGTGAATTAGGGCCCAAGGAGAGCAGGTCCAGGGGATTAAGGCCAGGGGGAGCAGTGTCCAGGAAATCAGGACGAGAGGGAGCATGTCCTAGTGGAGCAGGGCCCAGGGGAGCAGGGCCAGGGAAAGCAGGTCCCAGGGGAGCAGGTCCCAGGGGAGCAGAGCAAGGGGGGAACAGTGCCAGGAAAGCAGGACCAGAGGGATCAGGGCCCATGGGAACCAGGCCCAGGGTAGCAGGCCAGGGGAACACGGCCAGGGGGAGCAGGGTCAGAGGGACCGGGGCCACAGTGAGCAGGGCCTGGGGAAGCAGAACCAGGGGGACAGGGCCAATGGGGAGCAGAGTCCAGGGAGAGCTGAGCCCATGGAGTAGTAGGGCCCAGGGGAATAGCACCAGGAGGAGCAGGGCCCAAGGCACGCAGGACCAGAGGGAGTAAGGCCCAGGGCAGTATGGCATGGGGGAGTAGGGCCCAGGGGGAGCAGAACCAGGGGGAGAGGGCCCAGGGGAGCAGGACTGGAGGGAGTAGGGCCCAGGGGAGCAAGGCCAGGGTACTTGGGGCCAGGGGGACCATGGCCATTGGGAGCATGGCCAGGGGATCAGGGGTTGGGGGAGCAGGGTCCAGGGAAGCAGGACTCAGTGGATCCGGACCAGTGGGAACAGGGCCAAGGGGAGCAGGCCCCATGGTGAAAGGGGGCCAGTGCAAGCATGGCAAGGAGGAGCAGAGACCAGAGGGAGCAGGATCAGAGGGAGCATGGCTTAGGGGAGCAGGGCCAGGGGTAGCAGGACACAGGGGAAGCAAGGGCAAGCGGATGCAGGGCCACGGGGAGCAGGTCCTAGAGGAGCAGGGCCCAGGGGAGCAGAGCCAGTGGGAGTTGAGCCAGAAAGAAAAGGGCTAGGGGGAGCAGGGCTAGTTGGAGAAGGGCCCAAGAAGAGTGGAATCAGAGGGTGCAGTGCCTGGGGGAGCTGGCCCAGGGGAAGCAGGGCAAGGGGATGAAGGGCCAGGGGCAGCAGGGCCCAGGAGAATGAGGGACTGGGGAAGAAGGGCCTGGGGGAGCACGGCCCATGGGGAGCATGTCCATGGAGAGAAGGGCTCAGGGAAAGAAGGGCCCAGCGGGAATAGGGCCCAGGAATACAGGGCCATGGGGATCAGTGCCAGGGGAGCAAGGCCAAGGAGAGAAAGGAAAGGGAAGCAGGACCAGAGGGAGGAGGGCTTAGGGGGAGCTGGGCCCAGTGGGATGGGAGCCCAGAGGGAGCAGAACCAGAGGGAGGAAGTCCCGTGGGAGCAGGACCAGGGGGTGCACGATGAGAGGGAGCAGGGCCTGGAGGAGAGGGTTCAGGGAATCAAGGCCAGGGGAGCTCTGCCAGGGGATTAGGTCTAGGGGAAGCAGGCCCAGGGAAGCAAGACCAGGTGGACCAGGACCCAGGTGGACCAGGGCCCAGGGGGAGTGGGGCCCAGGGAATCAGGGCCCAGGGGGAGGAGAATCAGAGAGAGCAGGGCCCAGGGGTAGAGGACTGGGGGGAGTTGATCCAGGGGAGCAGGGCCAGGTGGAACAGGGTCCAGGGAGAGTAGGATCGGGGGAGCTGGGCCCAGAGAGAGGAGGCTCAGGGGGAGCAGGGCCCAGGAGATCAGGGCTAGGGGGAGCAGAGCCCACAAGGAGTAGGGCCAGGTGGAGCAGGACTAGGGAAGCAGGGCCCATGGGGAGCAGGACCAGGGGGAGCAGGGCCCAGGGAGCAGGGCCAGGGGGAGCAGGGCACAGGGAAGCAGGGCCAGGAAGAGCAAGGCCTAGGGGAATAGGATCAGAGGGAGCAGGGTCAGGGGGAAGAGGGCCATGGGGAGCAGGGCCAGAGCGAGCGGAGCCTGGAAAAACAGGACCATGGAGAGCAGGGCCAAGGGGGGGCAGGACTCAGGGGGAGTGGAGCCCATGGGGGAGCGGAGCCCAGGTTGGAGCAGGGCCCAAGAGACCAGGGCCATGAGGAGAGGGCACATGAGAAGCAGGGATCAGGGGTAGCAGGACCGGGGTAGCACCACCCATGTGGAGCAAGCCCATCAGAGCAGGGACCACGGGGAGGAGGCCCCAGGGGGAGCAGGGCCCAGGGGTGCAGGACCAGGGGAAGCAGGGACCAGGAGAACAGGGACCTATGGAGACAGGCCAGGGTGAGCAGGGCCAAGGGATTAGGGCCAGAAGGAGCAGGGCCATGGGGAGCAGGACCAAGTGGAGCATGGCCCAAGGAGACCAGGACCATGGGATCAGGGCCAGGAGGATCAGGACCCATGGGGAGCAGTGACAGGGGGATCAGGGACCAAGAAATCAGGACCAGAGGGAGCAGGGCACAGGGGAGCAGGGCCCAGGCAAGCAGGCTTAGAGGGAACAAGGCCAGAGGGAGCAGGGCCAGAGGGGACCAGGACTCAGGGAGAGTGAGGTCCAGGGGGACCAGGGCCCAGGAGGTGAAGAACCAAGGGTAGCAGGCCCCAGGGGAGCAAGACTTGAGGGAGTAGGGCCCAGGGGAACAGGGCCAGTGGAGCAGGGCTAGGGGGGAGCAGGACAAGGTAGAGCAGGACGAAGGGATAGGAGGATCAAGGGGAGCACGGCCCAGATGAGCAGGGCTAGGGGGAGCAGAGCCAACAGGGAGTAGGGCCAGGGGAGCAGGGCCAATGGGGAGCATGGCCAGGGGGATTGGGGATAGGGGGAAAAGGGCCAAGGTGTGAAGGGCTCAGAGACATTAATACCATGGGGAGAAGATCCAGGGGAAGCAGGGCCCAGAGAAGCAGGGCCCATGGGAGCAGGGCCAGGGGAAGCAGGTCCACAGAGAGCAGGGCACAGGGAAGCAGGACTATGAGGAGTAAGGTCAAGGGGGAGCAGGGCCCAGGGAAACTGGAGCCCAGGGTGGAGCAGGGCCTAGGGGAGCAGGGCCCAGGGGGAGCAGGACATATGGGAAACAGGGCCCAGGGGAGCATAGCGAGGTGGAGCAGGACATATGGGAAACAGGGCCCAGGGGAGCATGGCCCAGGGGAGCAGGTCCCAGAAGACCAGGGCCCAGGGGATAAGAGCCAGGGGGTGTAGAGCCAGGGAAAACAGTACCAGGGGGAGCAGTGCCAGGGGGATAATGGCCCAGGAAGAGATGTACCATGTGGAGCAGGCTCAGAAGAAACAAGGTAAGAGGGCGCAGGGCCAGACGGAGCAGTTCACAGGGGGAGAAGGGCCCGGGGAAGAGGGCCCAAGGGGAGCAAGACCAGAGGGAGCAGGGCCCAGGCAGAGAAGGTCCCAGTGGGTAGTAGAGAACAGGGGAGCAGGGCAAAAGAGGAGCATGGCCCAAATAAGCAGGGCCAAGGGGAGGAGGGGAAAGGGATTAGTGCCAGGAAGAGCAGGGCCCATGGGGAGCAGGGCCAGGGGAAGAAGGACAAGAGGATGCAGGGCCCAGGGGAGTAGGGCATGGGGGAGCAGGACCCAGATGAGCAGTGTCCAGGGAATCAGAGCCAGGGGGAGCAGAGTCATGGAGAAAGGGTCAGGGGGGCAGACAAGGGGACAAGGGCCCAGTGAGAGCAGTACCAGGGGGAGCAGGTCCCAAGGAGCAGGCCCATAGATTCACGGAAAGGGGGAGCAGGGACAGGGGTATCAGGGAAAGGAGAAACAGGAAACATGGGGAGAAGGGCCCACGGGAGCAGGGCGCATGGGGAGCAAGACCAGCGGGAACAGGGTACAGGGGAATAAGGGCCTAGGGGGATCAGAGCAGAAGAGCAGAACTGATGGGGTGCAGGGCCCAGAAGAACAGGCCCAGGGGAAGCAGGGATCAGTAGACAAGGGCCCAGGGGAGCAAGGCCCAGGGGAAAATGGCCAGAGGATTAGGGCCAGGAAGAGCGGGCCCACAGGGAGTAGGGCCAGGGGGAGCAGGGCCCAGGAAAGAAAGACCAGAGGAATCATGGCCCAGGGGAGCAGAGCAAAGGGGAACAGGATCAAGGAGGAGCAGCACCGAGAGGGATTGGAGCACAGACGGGAGCAGAGCCCAGAGGAGCAGGGCCCAGGGGGGAGCAGGATAAGAGAGAACGTGGCCCAGAGGTGTAGGGCCCGGAGTGGAGGGTGGTGGGGAGCACGGCATAGGGGATTAAGGCCCAGGGACCAGGGCCAGGGGGAACAGGGCCTGGTGAGCAGGGCCCATGAGGAGCAAGACCAGGGGCGCAGGGCCCAAGGGAAGAAGGGTCCATGGGGAGTAGGGCACAGGGAAGCAGGGCCTGGGAGGAGCATTACTCAGGGGAGCAGGGCCAGGGGAAGCCGGGCCCAGGAGAGCAGGGACAGGGCGAGCAGGGCCTGGGGATTAGGGCCAGGAAGAGCAGGGCCCATGGGGAGCAGGGCCAGGTGAAGCAGGACACAGGGGTTGCTGGGCACAGGGGTGCAGGGCCACGGGGAGTAATACTCAGGGGGAGTAGAGCCCAGGGTAGCAGGGACAGGGCGAGCAGGTCACAGAGGAGGGCTCAGCATGAGCAGGGCCCAGCAGAGCAAGTCCAGGAGAGCAGGCCCAGAAGAGCAGGGCCCAAGGGAGAAGGGCCTGAGGGAGCAAGGCCTAGGAAAGCAGGACCAGAGGGAGCAGGGCCTAGGTGAGCAGGGCCCAGGGGAGCAGGGCTAGGGGGAACACAGCCAGAGGGAGCAGGGCCAAAAGGAGTAGGGTCCAGTGGAGCAGGACCAGAAGGAGCAGGGTCAAAGGAGAGCAGGGCACAGATGGGGCAGAGCCTAGGGGGAAGCAGGGCCAAGGGGAGCAGAGACAGGAGTATCAGGGCCTAGGGGGAGCAGACCAGAGGCAGCATGGCCTAGGGGAGCTGGGCCAGGGTATAGCATGGCCCAGGGGAGCAGGACCCAGTGGAGCAGGGCCAGGGGGAGCCAGACACAGGAGTAGTAGGCCCCAGGGAGCAGGGACAGGGAGAGAAGTTCCCAGGGGAGCACGGCCCAGGGGAGCAGAGCTAGGGGGAGTAGTGCCAAGGAAAGCAGAACCAGAGGGAACAGGGGCCAAGGAGAGTAGGGCCCATGGGAGCAATGCCAGGGGGATCAGCGCCCAGGGAAGCAGGACCAGAGGGAGGAGGCCCCAGGGAGGAACAGGGCCCAGGGGAGCAGGGCCATGGGGAACAGGGCCTGGGGAACAGGGCCAGAGTTAGCAGGGTGCTATGAAGCAGGACCAGGGGGAGCAGGACCCAGGGTGTGCAGGGCCCAGGGGAAGTGGAGCACAAGGGGGAGCAGGGCCCAGGGGAACAGGGCCAGAGGGGAGCAGGGCCCAGGGGAGCAGGGCTCGAGGGAGTAGGGCCTAGGGGAGCAGGGCCAGAGGGAGTGGGGTCTTGTGAAGCAGGACCAGTGGGAGCAGGATCCCGGGGATGCAGGACCAGAGGGAGCATGGCCCAGGGGAGCAGAGCCCATGGGAGCAGGGCCAGGGAGAGCAGGACACAGGGTTGCAGGGCCCAGGGGAACAGGGCCAGGAGGAGCAGGTCCCAGAGGAGCAGAATTATGGGAGCACTGGCCAGGAAAGCAGGACCAGAGGGAGCAGGGCCCAGGGAAGCTGGGCCCAATAGGAGCAGGGCCATGGGTAGCAGGAAAAGGTGGATCAGGATGCAAGGATAGCAGGACCAGGGGATTAGGGCCAGGGGAACAGAGCCTATGGGGAGTAATTCCATGGGGAGAAGTGCCCAGGAAAGCAGGACCAGAGGGAGCACAGCCCTGGGGAGAGCATGGCCAGGGGGAGCAGGGCCAGAGGGAGCGGGGACCGGGGAAGCAAAACCAAGGGGAGCTGAGACAACGGGGAGTAGGGCCCAGGGAGAGCTTAGCACAGGGAGGAGCAGGGCTCAGGGGAGCAAGGCCAGGAGGAGCATGGCCCAGGGGAGCAGGGCCATGGGAGCGGTGCACAGGAAAGCAGGACCATGGGGAGTAGGACCAGGTGAAGTAGAGTCCAGGGAGAGCAGGACCAGGGGATTAGGGCCAGGGGGAGCAGTGCCCAGGAAAGCAGGTCCAGAGGGAGCATGGCCTAGGGGAGCAGGGCCCAGGGGAGCAGGGCCAGGGAAAGCAGGTCCCAGGGGAGCAGGTCCCAGGGGAGCAGGTCCCAGGGGAGCAGAGCAAGGGGGGAGCAGTGCCAGGAAAGCAGGACCATAGGGACCAGGGCCCATGGGAACTGGGACCAGGGAACCAGGCACAGGGGGAACACATCCAGGGTGTACAGGGTCAGAGGGTGCAGGGCCACAGTGAGCAGGGCCTGGGGAATAAGGACCAGGGGGACAGGGCCAATGGGGAGCAGGGTCCAGGGAGAGCTGAGCCTAGGGAGGAGCAGGGCCCAGGGGTATAGCACCAGGAGGAGCAGGGCCCAAGGGACGCAGGAACAGAGGGAGTAAGGCCAAGTGGATCAAGGCAGTGGGGAGTAGAGCCCAGGGGGAGTTAGGTCTATGGAAGCAGGGCCCAGGAGGAGCAGAACTAGGGGGAGAGGGCCCATAGGAGCAAGGCCAGGGTGAGTGGGGCCAGGGGGACCATTGCCATTGGGAGCATGGCCCAGGGGAGCAGGAATTGGGGGAGCAGGGTCCAGGGAAACAGGAACTCAGGGGATCAGGACCAGGGGGAACAGGGCCAAGGGGGATCAGGGCCCAGGGGAAGCAGAGCCCAGGGGGAGCAGAGCCCAGGGTGAAGCAGGGCCCGTGGAAGTATGGCAAGGAGGAGCAGAGCCCAGAGGGAGCAGGACCAGAGAGAGCATGGCCCAGGGGAACAGGGCCAGGGGTAGCAGGACACAGGTGAATCAGGGCAAGGGGATGCAGGGCCAGGGGGAGCAGGTCCTAGATGAGCAGGGCCCAGGGGAGCAGAGCCAGTGGGAGCTGAGACAGGGAGAAAAGGGCTAGGGGGAGCAGGGCTATGTGGAGAACGGCCCAAGGAGAGCGGAACCAGGGGGGTGCAGTGCCCGGGGGCGCTGGCCCAGGGGAAGCAGGGCAAGGGGATGAAGGGCCAGGGGGAGTAGGGCCCAGGAGAAAAAGGGTCAGAGGGAGAAGGGCCTGGGGGAGTAGGGCCCATGGGGAACAAGTCCATGGGGAGAAGGGCTCAGGGAAAGAAGGGCCCAGCGGGAATTGGGCACAGGAATACAGGGCCAGGGGGAACAGTGCCAGGGGGAGCAAGGCCAAGGAGAGCAAGGCAAAGGGAAGCAGGACCAGGGGGAGCAGGGCTGAGGGGTGCTGGGCCCAGTGGGAGGCGAGCCCAGGGGAGCAGAACCAGGGGAAGGAAGTCCTGTGGGATCAGAACCAGGGAGGAGCACAATGAGAGGGAGCAGGGCCTGGAGGAGAGGGTCCAGGGAATCAGGGCCAGGGGAGCTGTCCATGGGATTAGGTCTAGGGAAGTAGGCCCAGGGAAGCAAGACCAGGTGGAGCAGAACCCAGGTGGACCAGGGCCCAGGGGGAGTGGGGCCCAGGGAAATCAGGGCCCAAGGGGTAGCAGAACCAGCGAGAGCAGGGCCCAGGAGTAGAGGACTGGGGGGTGTTGGTCCCAGGGGAGCAGGGCCAGGTGGAACAGGGTCCAGGAAGAGCATAACCCGGGGGAGCATGGCCCAGAGAGAGGAGGATCAGGGGGAGCAGGGCCCAGGAGATCAGGGCTAGGGGGAGCAGAGCCCACAAGGAGTAGGGCCAGGTGGAGCAGGACTAGGGAAGCAGGGCCCATGGGGAGCAGGACCAGGGGGAGCAGGGCCCAGGGAGCAGGGCCAGGGGGAGCAGGGCACAGGGAAGCAGGGCCAGGAGGAACAAGGCCCAGGGGAACAGGATCAGAGGGAGCAGGGTCAGGGGGAAGAGGGCCATGGGGATCAGGGCCAGAGTGGGCGGAGCCTGTAAAAACAGGACCATGGAGAGCAGGGCCAAGGGGGAGCAGGACTCAGGGGGAGTGGAGCCCATGGGAGAGCGGAGCCCAGGTTGGAGCAGGGCCCAAGAGACCAGGGCCATGAGGAGCAGGGCGCATGAGAAGCAGGGATCAGGGGTAGCAGGACCGGGGTAGCACCACCCATGTGGAGCAAGCCCATCAGAGCAGGGACCACGGGGAGGAGGCCCCAGGGGGAGCAGGGCCCAGGGGTGGAGGACCAGGGGAAGCAGGGACCAGGAGATCAGGGACCTATGGAGACAGGCCAGGGTGAGCAGGGCCAAGGGATTAGGGCCAGAAGGAGCAGGGCCATGGGGAGCAGGACCAGGTTGAGCATGGCCCAAGGAGACCAGGACCATGGGATCAGGGCCAGGAGGATCAGGACCCATGGGGAGCAGTGACAGGGGGATCAGGGACCAAGAAATGAGGACCAGAGTGAGCAGGGCGCAGGGGAGCAGGGCCCAGTTGAGCAGGCTTGGAGGGAACACGGCCAGGGGGAGCAGGGCCAGAGGGGACCAGGACTCAGGGAAAGCGAGGTCTAGGGGCCACAGGGCCCAGGAGGAGCAGAACCAAGGGTAGCAGGGCCCAGGAGAGGAAGACTTCAGGGCGTAGGGCCCAGGGGAACAGGGCCAGTGGAGCAGGGCCCCGTGGAGAGCAGGACAAAATGGAGCAGGTCCAAGGGATAGGAGGATCAAGGGGAGCAGGGCCCAGATGAGCAGGGCTAAGGGGAGCAGAGCCAACAGGGAGTAGGGCCAGGGGAGCAGGGCCCATGGGGAGCAGGGCCAGGGGGATTGGGGATAGGGGGAAAAGGGCCAAGGTGAGAAGGGCTCAGGGACAGCAATACCAGGGGGAGAAGGTCCAGGGGGAGCAAGGCCCAGGGAAGCAGGGCCCAGGGGAGCAGGGCCAGGGGGAGCAGGTCCACAGGGAGCAGGGCACAGGGAAGCAGGACTAGGAGGTGTAAGGTCAAGGGGGAGCAGGGCCCAGGGAAATTGGAACCCAGGGTGGAGTAGGGCCTAGGGGAGCAGGTCCCAGGGGGACCAAAACCAGAGGGAGCATGTCCCAAGGGAGCAGGGTAAGGGGGAACAGGACACTTGGGGTACAGGGCCCAGGGGAGCAGGGCCAGGGGGAGCAGGACACATGGGGTGCAGGGCCAGGGGAGCATGGCCAAGTGGAGCAGGACTCAGGGGATGAGGACCAAGGGGAGTAGGACACATGGGTGCATGGCTCAGGGAAGCAGGTCCCAGGGGAGCAGGACACAGTGGAAGCAGGGCCCAGGGAGAGCTGTATCAGGGAGAGCAGAGCCCGGGGAAGCAGGCACAGGGGAAGCAGGGAAAGGGGTAGCAGGGTCAGGTGGAGCAGGGCCCAGGAGAAATAGAGAACAGGGGGAGCTGGGCCCAGGGTAGCATGGCCCATGTGGAGCAGGGCCCAGGAGGAGAAGGGCCCAGGGGAAGCAGGGTGTCATGGAGGCCCAGGGGAGCAGGGTCATGGGTAGCAGGACCAGGTGGAATAGGGCCCAAGGAGAGCAGGACCAGGGGATTAGGGACAGGGGGAGTAGGGCCCATGGGGAGCATTGCCAGGGGGAACAAGGCCCAGGAAAGCAGGACTAGAAAGAGCAGGGCACAGGGGAGCTGGGCCAGGAGGAACATGGCCAAGGGGAGCAGGGCCAGAGGGAGCGCGGCCTTGGGGAGAAGGGCCAGGGTGAGCAAGGCCCAGGGGAGCAGGGTCCAGGGGGACCAGGGCCTAGGAGGATCAGAACCAGGGGAGAGGGCTCAGGTGAGAAGGACTAGAGGGAGTAGGGCCCAGGGATTCAGGGCCAAGGGTAGCAGGGCTGGGGAGAGCTGGAAGAGGTTGAGCAGGGCCCAGGGAGAGGAGGACCACAGGGAGCAGGGCCCAGGAGATCAGGGCTAAGGGGATCAGAGTACACAGGGAGTAGGGGCAGGGGGAGCAGGGCCAGGGGAGCAGGGCCAAGGAGGAGCAGGACCAGGAGGAGCAGGGCCCAAGGAGGGGAGGCCTAAGGGGAGAAGGGCCCAGGAGAGCAAGGATAGGAGGAGCAGAACCCACAGGGAGTAAGGCCGGGGGAACAGGGCCAGTGAGCCGGGCCCATGGGTACAGAACCAGGGCGAGCAGGGCCTAAGGGTAGCAGGGCCCAGGGGGAGAGAGGCAAAGTGAAACCAGGGCCCAGGCGGAGTAGAACCATGGAAGCAGGGCCCAGGGAGCACGGCCATGGGGGAGCAGGACTCAGGGGATGAGGACCAAGGGGAGTAGGACACATGAGTGCATGGCTCAGGGAAGCAGGTCCCAGGGGAGCAGGACACAGTGGGCGCAGGGCCCAGGGGAGCTGGCCTAGGGGTGTAGGGCCCAGGGGAGCAGGGCCAGGGGGAGCAGGGCCCGGAAGGAGCAGGACCATGTGAGCAGGGCCCAGCGAGAGGAGGACTAGAGCATTGACCAGGACAGCAGGGCCCAGGGGACCAGAGCCAGGGGGAGCAGTACACAGGAAGCAGGAGCCAGAGGATCAGAACTAGGGGGAGCAGTGCCAGGAGAAAAAAGCCAGGGGACCAGGTACAGAGGAAGCAGAGCCAAGGGTAACAGGGCCAGGGGAAAGAGGGCCCAGGAGAGCAGGGCCCAGGGGAGCAGGGACAGGGGGAGCACGGCCCTGTGGAGCAGGACTTGGGGGAGTAGGGCCCAGGAGAGTAAGGCCAGGGGGAGCAGGGCCCGGAAGAAGCAGGACCCGGTGGGGCAAGGCCCAGGAGAGCAGGGTTAGGGGGAGCAGAGCTCATAGGGATTAGGCCCAGGGGGAGCAGTGCCTGGATAAAAAAGCCAGGGGACCAGGTACAGAGGGAGCAGAGCCAAGGGTAACAGGGCCAGGGGAAAGAGGGCCCAGGAGAGCACGGCCCAGGGGAGCAGGGACAGGGGGAGCAAGGCCCTGTGGAGCAGGACATGGGGGAGTAGGGCCCAGGAGAGTAAGGCCAGGGGGAGCAGGGCCCGGAAGAAGCAGGACCCGGTGGGGCAGGGCCCAGGAGATCAGGGTTAGGGGGAGCAGAGCTCATAGGGATTAGGCCCAGGGGGAGCTGGACCAAGGGGAGCTGGGCCCATGGGGAGCAGGATCAGTGGGAGCAGGGCCCAAGGAGAGCATGGCCCAGGGTAGCAGGGGCAGGAGGTGCAGTGCCCATGGGAGCAGGGTAGCAGGGCCAGGGGGAGCAGGACACATTGGGAGCAGGGCCCAGGGGAGCAAGGCCAGGGGGAGCGGGATAGGGGGAACAGGGCCCAAGGGATCAGGACCAGGAAAAGCAGGTCCCACGGGAGCAGGGCCCAAGGCAGCAGAGCCAGGGGTAGCAGTGCCAGGAGAAAAGGACCAGGGTGAGCAGGGCCAGTGGGAGCAGAGCCCAGGGGAGAAGGGCCAGGGGAGCAGGGCCCAGGAGAGCAGGGTCCAGGAGAGCAGGGCACAAGGGAGCAGGGTCAGGCGTGCAGGGCCCAGGCGAGCAGGACTGGGGCATTGGGCCCAGGGGAACAGGGATAGGGAGAGCAGGGCTGGGGAGGAGAAGGACCAGGTGGAGCAGGGCCCAGGGAAAGGAAAACCAGGGTGGAGCAGGGCCTAGGATGGGTGGGCTAGGGGTAGAAGGGCCCACAGCGAGTAGGGCCAGGGTTAGCAGGTCACAGAGGAGCAGTGTCCAGGGAATCAGAGCCAGGGGGAGCAGAGTCATGGAGGAAAGAGTCAGGGGGAGCAGACCAGGGGACAAAGGCCCTGTGAGAGCAGTACCAGGGGGAGCAGGTCCCAAGGAGCAGGCCCATAGATTCATGGAAAGGGGGAGCAGGGACAGGGGTATCAGGGAAAGGAGAAACAGGAAACATGGGGAGAAGGGCCCATGGGAGCAGGGCCCATGGGGAGCAAGACCAGTGGGAACAGGCCCCAGGGGGATAAGGGCCTAGGGGGATCAGGGCGCAGAAGAGCAGAGTAGATGGGGAGCAGGGCCCAGCAGAACAGGCCCAGGGGAAGCAGGGATCAGTAGACAAGGGCCCAGGGGAGCAAGGCCCAGGGGAAAATGGCCAGAGGATTAGGGCCAGAAAGAGCAGGGCCCACAGGGAGCAAGGCCAGGGGGAGCAGGGCCCATGGGGAGCAGGGCGAGGGGGATTGGGGATAGTGGGAAAAGGGCCAAGGGGAGAAAGGCTCAGGGACAGCAATAACAGGGGGACAAGATCCTTGGGAGCAGGGCCCACAGGGAGCAGGGCCAGGGGGAGCAGGGCCCAGGAAAGAAAGACCAGAGGAATCATGGCCCAGGGGAGCAGAGCCAGGGGGAACAGGATCAAGGGGGAGCAGCACTGAGAGGGAGTGGAGCACAGATGGGAGGAGGGCCCAGAGGAGCAGAGCCCAGGGGGGAGCAGGAAAGAGAGAACATGGCCCAGAGATGTAGGGTCGGGGGTGGAGTGCGGTGGGGAACACGGCACAGGGGATTAAGGCCCAGGGACCAGGGCCAGGGGGACCAGGGCCAGGGGGAACAGGGCCCGGTGAGCAGAGCCCATGAGGAGCAAGACCAGGGGAGCAGGGCCCAAGGGAAGAAGGGTCCATGGGGAGTAGGGCACAGGGAAGCAAGGCCCAGGAGGAGCATGGTCCAGGGGAGCAGGGCCAGGGGAAGCAGGACCAAGGAGAGCAGGGACAGGGCGAGCAGGCCCAGGAAAAGCAGGGCCCATAGGGAGCAGGGCCAGGGGAAGCAGGACACAGGGGTTGCTGGGCACAGGGGTGCAGGGCCAGGGGGAGAAATACTCAGGGGGAGCAGGGCCCAGGGTGAGGAGGTCACAGAGGAGCAGGGTCCAGGGGAGCAGAACCAGAGGGAGTAGAGCCATGGATACAAGTGACAAGGGGAGCAGGGTCAGAGGATAAGGGCCCAGGGAGAGCAGTACCAAGGGGAGCAGGGCCTGGAGAAGCAGGCCCAGAAAAAGCATGGAAAGGGGGAGCAGGGCCAGGGGGAACAGGGCCCTGGAGAAGCAGAGAAAGGGGTTAAGGTCCTGGGGGAGCAGGGCCCAGGGAGAGAGGAGACCAGGGGGAGCAGGGCTCAGAAGAGCAGGCTTCAGCAGGAGCAGGGTCCAGCAGAGCAGGTCCAGGAGAAGCAGGCCCAGGAGAGCAGGGCCCAAGGGAGAAGGGCCTGAGGGAGCAAGGCCCAGGAAAGCAGGACCAGAGAGAGCAGGGCCTAGGTGAGCAGGGCCCAGGGGAGCAGGGCTAGGGGGAACACAGCTAGAGGGAGCAGGGCCAACTGTGGCAGGGTACAGTGAAGCAGGACCAGAAGGAGCAGGGTCAAAGGAGAGCAGGGCACAGATGGGGCAGAGCCTAGGGGGAAGCAGGGCCAAGGGGAGCAGAGCCAGGAGTATCAGGTCCTAGGGGAAGCAGGACCAGAGGGAGCATGGCCTCGGGAGCTGTACCAGAGTATAGCATGGCCCAGGGCAGCAGGGCCCACGGGAGCAGGACGAGGGGGAGCCAGACACAGTAGTAGCAGGCCCCGGGGAACAGGGCCTAGGGGAGCAGGGCCAGGGGGAGCCAGACACAGGAGTAGCAGGCCCCAAGGAGCAGGGCCAGGGAGAGAAGGTCCCAGGGGAGCACGGCCCAGGGGAGCAGAGCTAGGGGGAGCAGTGCCTAGGAAAGCAGAACCAGAGGGAGCAGGGGCCAGGGAGAGCAGGGCCCATGGGAGCAATGCCAGGGGGATCAGCGCCCAGGGAAGCAGGACCAGAGGGAGGAGGCCCCAGGGAGGAACAGGACCCAGGGGAGCAGGGCCTCGGGGAACAGGGCCAGGGGAACAGGGCCAGAGGGAGCAGGGTGCTATGAAGCAGGACCAGGGGGAGCAGGACCCAGGGTGTGCAGGGCCCAGGGGGAGTGGAGCACAAGGGGGAGCAGGGCCCAGGGGAAGAGGGCCAGAGGGGAGTAGGGCCCAGGGGAGCAGGGCTAGAGGGAGTAGGGCCTAGGGGAGCAGGGCCAGAGGGAGTGGGGTCTGGCGAAGCAGGACCAGGGGGAGCAGGATCCCGGGGAAGCAGGACCAGAGGGAGCATGGCCCAGGGGAGCAGAGCCCATGGGAGCAGGGCCAGGGAGAGCAGGACACATGGGTTGCAGGGCCCAGGGGAACAGGGCCAGGGGAGCAGGTCCCAGAGGAGCAGAGTTATGCAGAGCACTGACCAGGAAAGCAGGACCAGAGGGAGCAGGGCCCCGGGAACCTGGGCCCATGGGGAGCAGGGCCATGGGTAGCACGAAAAGGTGGATCAGGACCCAAGGAAAGGAGGACCAGGGGATTAGGGCCAGGGGAACAGAGCCTATGGGGGGCAATGCCATGGGGAGAAGTGCCCAGGAAAGCAGGACCAGAGGGAGCACAGCCCTGGGGAGAACATGGCCAGGGGGAGCAGGGCCAGAGGGAGTGGGGACCGGGGAAGCAAAATCAGGGGGAGCAGAACCAAGGGGGAGCAGGGCCCAGGGAGAGCTTAGCCCAGGGAGGAGCAGGCTCAGGGGAGCCAGGCCAGGAGGATATTGGCCCAGGGGAGCAGGGCAGGGGGAGCAGTGCGCAGGAAAGCAGGACCATGTGGAGCAGGACCAGGTGAAGTAGGGCCCAAGGAGAGCACGACCAGGATATTAGGGCCAGGGGGAGCAGTGCCCAGGAAAGCAGGACCAGAGGGAGCATGGCCTAGGGGAGCAGGGCCCAGGGGAGCAGGGCCAGGGGAATCAGGTCCCAGGGGAGCAGGTCTCAGGGGAGCAGAGCAAGGGGGGAGCAGTGCCAGGAAAGCAGGACCAGAGTGAGCAGGGCCCATGGGAACCGGGCCCAGGGGAGCAGGGCCAGGTGGAACACGGCCAGGGGGAGCAGGGTCAGAGGGTGCAGGGCCACAGTAAGTAGGGCCCGGGGAACCGGGGAAGCAGGACCAGGGGAACAGGGCCAATGGGGAACAGGGTCCAGGGAGAGCTGAGCCCAGGGAGGAGCAGGGCCAAGGGGAAATACACCAGGAGGAGCAGGGCCCAAGGGACGCAGGACCAGAGGGAGTAAGGCCCAGGGGAGCAAGGCGGGGGGGGAGTAGAACCCAGGGGGAGTGGGGTGTATGGAAGCAGGGCCCAGGAGGAGCAGAACCAGGGGGAGAGGGCCCAGGGGAGCAGGACTGGAGGGAGTAGGGCCCAGGGGAGCAGGGCCAGGGTGAGTGGGGCCGGGGGACCATGGCCATTGGGAGCATGGCCCAGGGGAGCATGAGTTGGGGGAGCAGGGTCTAGTGTAGCAGGACTCAGGGGATCAGGACCAGGGGGAACAGGTCCAAGGGGGATCAGGGCCCAGGGGGAGCAGAGCCCAGGGGGAGCAGAGCCCAGGGTGAAGCAGGGCCCGTGGAAGTATGGCATGGAGGAGCAGAGCCCAGAGGGAGCAGGATCAGAGGGAGCATGGCCCAGGGGAGCAGGGCCAGGGTTAGCAGGACACAGGCGAATCAGGGCAAGGGGATGCTGGGCCAGGGGGAGCAGGTCCTAGAGGAGCAGGGCCCAGGGGAGCAGAGCCAGTGGGAGCTGAGACAGGAGAAAAGGGCTAGGGGGAGCAGGGCTACTTGGAGAAGGGCCCAAGGAGAGTGGAACCAGGGGGTGCAGTGCCTGGGGGAGCAGTGCCAGGGGGATAATGGTACTTACTGAATGGAGGGCCAGTCCAGAGGTTCTGGGAGGAGGATCCGCCTTTCTTGAGGTACCCTGAAGCCTTCAGACTCCCTTGGTCTTCTTCTTGCAGGCAGCTCAGAGCTTCCAGTCTGCCGGGCACTCTTCGCGCATGCGCATGCTCTTGGCTGGAGGCACTTTGGCGCTTGCGCGGGCTGCCACCCAAGGTTCTCCAGTGTCAGTTGGGGCTCTAGCGTCCGTTAGGGCTCCAGCAGGGCAAGGCGCAGGAGCGAGCGCAGAGGGCAGGTTCCCAACGGCCGGCCGGGCTCCCATGGAGGCATCCAGACTCAGTCCCATCGGCCCGGAGGTACTGGCCCCCGTGAACCTCTCCTGTCCCCAGTGTGTCCCTGCCTGGTCCTGAGCTCCCAGGGCAGCCCAGGAGCCTGCCTTGCCTCCCCTAGGACGCGGACCATCAGCACCAGACCCAGAAGTGAGGGGTGTGTTGTCCAGTGCGACGTCGAGGCGTTGTCCATGCATGTCCTTTGCAGCCTGTGCGGTCCCAGGGTTCCAGGGCACCTGTGCGGTGCTTGAGAAGCAGGGTCCCAGTCAGCAGGTCCTCGACTTGGCTCCTGTCGATGTCAGACGAAGTGGTGATGATCATCTTCTTGTTCCCTGTGAAATCTGTGAATGTTGGGGACACTGTCAGCTGGCATCTGGGTTGTTAGCTGAAGGACGCTTTTTTCCTGTGATCTTAGCGACTTTGCACAAGGGAAAATACTGAGCCGAGTTTGCTGAGTGGCATGTGGTCACACCGTGACTGACTTGCTGTCATAGGTTAGCTGTAGGTGCGAGCCTCTGGACAGAGCACCTGAATGATGATGGGAGAACCGTGTGACCACAAGTAGTGTACAATAAATAGAGTCATGTTTTATTATTATTAAATTTTGTGGTACTCATCTTTTACATGAGTAAAGTTATGTGTTCTTTTTGTAAATGTTCATTGGCACTGGGGTGTCAGAGTTTGGTTTTGGGGATGGTAATACGTTTTGATTTTGCCTTTGCCTACTGTGTAAGAATTGTGGGGTGCATGGTTGCATCTGACTATGTTGTATACTTTTTTCCTTTTTGGGGATTGTGGAAATTTAGAGGCCATGAATTTTTGGTTGCATGTCCATTTTGAAGATGGTATTCCTAATGTGTTATTTGCATTCATAGTTTTGGGTTAGTTATGTTTCAAGTTGGCTGGTGAGAATATGAGATTTGTATGTGTCTGGATGGATTATTGAAAGAAAGTTGTATCTCTAATGAGAGAGTAGGACTGGTTACGTTTGGAGGGTGTGGGAAATAATACATATAAACTCAGGGAGTTTGGTGTAGGTGTTTGTATTTTGGCTTTGGAGTATTTCACCTGTGGTTCTCTGCAGTCCCCCCTCCCCCCAATGCTGCAATTTTTGTTTGTATCATGGGTTATTTGGAAAAGATATGTGTATGTGCATGTGCATATGGGCAATGTTAAGTAACATCATTGGGTGTATTTTTGGTGGGTATATAGTATATTTTGGGAAATGCAGTGGGATGTTTGCCTATTCAGGATATCATGTATAGTTGTGGGTTTGCTTGTTGTTGTTTTATGGATTTCTGTATTTCCTTGTGTAAGGTCAGGTCTATGACTAATCTTGAGTGGCAATTGAATATGTGTGATTGTGAAGTGTATGTTATTCTCCATTTTGGGAGATGGATAATTTATATTTTTGTGAATATCTGGAAAGGTGTGACTTTGTATATGCAGGTAGTGTGAGATAATAGGATATTTGCATATTTATATGTAGCTATTTGATGCTTGTGGAGATTTACATGTGTATTGAATTTGTAGTTACTAGCATTCCTCAGGTGTCTGTGGGGTGTTTTAGGATCTGAGTTGCATGAAGCAAGATTGTTCAGGGGACATGGGTAACAAGTATTCCAGGGGTCTGGCAGTTTTGATGAATATCTTCTGGGGGAATGTGTTTTAAGTGGGGACTTACTAGTATGTAACTAGGAAGTAAGGCTGTCTGATTCTGATGGAATGCTGGGCTTGTGCATTTATGCCAAAAAGTGGGAATTATGTTTGTACGTATTACAGGAATGTAATATGCTACAAGTATTTCTTACTATTTGGGGGATGTAGGAGCTGGTTTCCATTTTTAAAATTAAAATTTTTAAAATTTATAAGTGTTTTGATGTATATTTTTAAGTGGCATGCTAGAGAATATTTTGGGTCTTTGGCATGTGTACTACTTTATGTATATTGATCTATGGGGTGGATGAATCACGTAAGTTTATTTTCAGAAATGTGGTTGTTATATCAAAGTGTATTTGTTTGGAGAATGCTGGGGTGTCTACATGTGTGTGGAAATATTTGGGGATAAGGTTTATGTTATGTTCTGAAGATGTGGAATGTGGCAGTGTTTGAGAGAGGTCTCTATATTTCAGTTATTGGGAATGTTTGTGTATATGTGTTAGTGTGTGGGAGTTATGTGTGTATTAGTCATTGTACCTTTGTACATGTGTTTGCTCTTCTGACTGTATTGTTTTGGTACTGTGATTTGAGCCCAGGGCCTCACACTTGTGTAATTAGTGTTTTTGTATGTAGGCATAAGAGTGTTTGGGTATGTTTGGGCTCAAGGGTCCTGTTTCTGTTTATTCTGGAATGTAATGTTTAGAGAGATTGGTGATGTTGCTTGAAAGAGTGGTCCTGATGTTTGTGTCTGGTCTTATGTATTTGAAACCTATAGGCTATTGGTGGTCATGTGAGTATTTTAACTCATGGATATTTGGTGAGTATTCTGGGGTCATGGGAGGTTCCTTGTGTGTGTTTAGAAATAGAGAAGCCATGTAGACTGGTTGTGCATTTGGAATAGCAGATTGTAGGAATTTTAGAGCTTTAGGCTTTTGCTTCAGTCTTGGCTAGGGGTGGTGTGTGAGACAACTTGTGTATGCTAGGTGGTTTTCTGGAGTCTGTGCCCATAGTATTTTCACAGTGTGCATATGGGCAGTGTGTCTATTATATGTTTGTATCTAGTGCATGTGTATGTGTGTGTATAGTTATAGGAATGATGTGAACATTCAGGGTACTAGGGTTTTCTATTTTAGGTAGAAACGGGTAATTTGTCTATGTGTTGATGGTGCATGTGTCACCAGTGAAGGGTTTGAGAATGTCTTCAAAAATGTAGGATCATCTACTCAAACCTTCAGGTTTCTTGGAAGAGAAGAATTTAAGACCCAGATTTTAGGGAAAGTGAAAAAGCTTGTTTGCAAAGCAAAAGTACACACTTGAAAGGCTGAGTGTGGACATACTTAGAGGCCGAGTAGCCTCCCAGTCAGATGGTTGGTGGCGTATAATGTTCAGGGGAAGTAATATTTATAAGCAGGGGTTGAATATGAAGGGGATTATCTTGATTTTGGAGGTATTTTGTGGAACCCTGCTCAGTTTCATTAGCATCTATTTATGCAACTGACGGGTGTATACGTACATGTGTTAAACAGCCTCAATAAATAAAAAGGTGAAAATTAGGGTTAGGAATGTCTCTGGAGCATCTGCATGAGGAACCAACCTGAGCTTTCTCAAGATTGTAGTCACTTTGTAGTTAGGTAGAATACTGGCTCTGGGCTTGCTGTGTGACCTACCTTGCTTGGAGTCCTCTTTTTTTTCTGTCATTGACAAGAGGACATCATGAGGCTGATTGCTGGAGGATATGGCCTTGGGAGAGCTGCATGTCCCTATCACTTGAGTGAGGCCAGACTGGGGAAGGAGTGCTGTTCTGGCAGAGCCATCCCTAATACTGACCCTCAGATGCCGTGCCTGAGAGGATAAATGCCTATCACTTTGAATTGCTGAATTTTCCAGTGTTTGTTAGTCTACAATATCGGTTCACTAGGTAACTAGGACTCCCCAAAATCAATACACACCATAAACTCAGATTTCAGGTATCAAGTGAAGAGAAAACCACAGAAATTGAAATCATTTTGTACCAGGCAATGTATTCTTCCATTTGCACTTTTCCTCAAGCCTATATTTGTAGCTCTTCCCTTCTTTCTGTAGAGACCCTGTCCTTTAATTGCTTACTGATTCTCTCCAGAAATTCCTTGTGTGAATCCATAATACATATATTTGTTTATTGTCTATTTTCTTCTGTGGGATGAAATATCCATAAGAGGGATGGTCTTTCAGTTTCTCTTGGTGCTTAATAAGTAATCATTGAAGGAATCAAAGAATGCTGTCTTATGTTGAGTTCCTTACAGTTCAGTCCCTGAGACAGTTTTGTAAGCAGGGTTTTGTTTGTTTGTTCATTTTTTTTGTTTAAAGTAATATTCAAAGAGAGCATAATCAGGCTGAGGAGAAGTTGAAATATGAACCAGACCCCCAAACAGTCTCAGCTAGCCTTATGTGTCAGTGGAGGATTAATATTTTCATTAGGGGTGTGCTCAGCTTTTTATTACCCATTTATCCATGAAACCACCCTAGAAAGTTGTAAGAGCTCTTGTGGGTGCTCTCTATAGCTGATGCAGATGTCAAGGGAGCTGACAGCCAAAGCTGTTTCCAGCAGCATTCCCAGAAATTGGTAAAAGAGTCCTTTCATTGAGAATAGATCCAGGTTGCAGATGTCAGTATCCAACATAGTCTACTTCTGTTCAGCTCAAATTCATTACTTTCATTTCCATTCTCAGGAAGGAAAAAAACAAATGTGTGTTTGTGTTCAGGATTGTGGGAGTTTTTATGTATGTTCAGAGTGCTTTAGGCTTATATGTTTAGGTTTATATGTATGAATTTAGGGGCTGTGAGAACTGTGTACGAAAGGGTTAAAAGCTAGCATGTATATATATATATATATATATATATATATATATATATATATATATATATAATTTTCAGTTGTAGATGTACACAATTCCTTTATTTATTTATTTTTGTGTGATGCTAAGAATAGAACCCAGTGCCTTACATAAGCTAGGCTAGTGCTCTACCACTGAACCTCAGCCCTAGGCCCAGCCCCTAGCATATACATTTTTGATACAAAAGAATTTCAGGGGAAAATTTGCTAGTTTTTATTGAGCATTTTACATCATGTGTGTGTGTTTTTTCACTATACCCCAATAGAGTCAATGACTTGAGAAGTAGTTTGAATGAGCTTTATTAGCAACAAGCTGGCCTGATGGAATGGAAGATGGCAGGCTCAAAGAAACAAATAATGGTCCTAGGTGGGTGCATCAGTTGTCTAGTGTTTCAGAAAAGTAGCCTCTTATGGAGTGTGGGCTGTGTATGTCTTATCTTATTCATGTATGTCACCAAGAGTTCCAGTCCAGTAGGTCTAAACAAGACTTAATTGATCAGAGTTTCTGTGTTAAAATTCTTGATTAGAGTAGTTTGTGGGTTTTGTTGTGGTCAACATTTCTTTTTCTGTTATTGGGGGGAGGTTATGGTTACTGGGGATTGAACTCAGGGGCACTTGGCCACTGAGCCACATCCCCAGCTCTAGTTTGTCTTTTATTTAGAGACAGAGTCATACTGAGTTTTTTAGTTCCTCACTGTTGCTGAGGCTGGCTTTGAACTCTCGATCCTCCTGCCTCAGCCTCCCTCTGAAGGTGCTGGGATTACAGATGTGCACCACCATGCCTGTCATGGTCAACATTTCTGGCAAGCATCTTTTCAGGTCTGACCTTCTCCCATAACTTTGGACTAGGAGTTTCCAAGAAGGGAGGGTCTTGTGCATTTCTAGCTGGGTTTATAGTGTGCAGATAATCTGTGACAAACAGGGCAGGTATAAGCTAAGAGAATTGGATTTCCATTGGGTGAAGGGCTTATATGTTCTTTCAAGATGTTTCTTTGATTATAATTATTATAAGAGAGCCATTTGACCAAAAGGCATTTTGCAATAAAAATTTCTTATCAATTTTTGTGGTTCTCATGTATTGTGCAGTGAAATTGGCGATATGCTCTTATGTGGTATTGGTGGGCTATTGGGCAGCCCTTGTATGTATTTCTGGATGCTAGGAAGATTTCCTTTCATTTTGATGGGCATGAAAATTATGGGGTGGTTATTTGTATGAGAAAATGAGATGCTGTGCTTTTCTTGGAAGGACGGTAAGAATTCAGAGGGCTTCAGTGTCTTTTACTCTTTTTTTGTGGGTTGCTGGTTTCCCTAAAATGTTGATATGCATTCAAAGTTTAGGGTTTGTTTTGTTTTCAAATTACCCATAAGAATCTGATATGTATTCACCAGTGTGTGTGATGGTGTCTGCGTGGCTGTTTGAGAACAAGGGAAAGTCATGGTGTCTTGTGAGACTGTGCAGGGTTTGGAGTATTTAGAGGGCTATTGTTTATTTGTTTAGGCTCATGAATGCACCTTGGGATGTTTGGGTGTAATATGTGTGTTTGCATATGGGATATGTTAATGAATGTGTTTGGGTATATATCTATGGGTTTGTCATGTGTTTGATATTGTTGGGAAATGGAGGAGTGGTATTTGTGTACTTGAGATATGGCATATACTTGGTTATGTGGGGTTTTATAAAAAAATTTCTTTATTCATGTATATGAACTTGCGTTCTTGAAGGCTGGTCAGTTACTAATTTTGTGGAGTAGTAGGATGAATATGTTTAAGTGTGGTGTGGAGTTGGTAGGGTTCTGCATTTTTATAGACAAGGAGTTATTCATATTTGGGAGTGTGTGAACTTGTATATGAAGATAGTATAATATTTTGTGTATAATTTGATATATTTGCATATTTTTATGTAATGGGTAACTGTGTAGAAATTAGATGCCTATGGAGAGTTATTTGTGTCTTCAGTTTGTATTAACTACCACAGCTCAGGTGTGTGTGGGTGTATTTGTGTTGCATGTATCAGTAATAGTTGTGAGAAGGAGAATATTTAGGTGTCAATTAGTATGTGTGCTTAAGGGACATGGCAGTTGATGTCTGCTTTCTGGGGTCATATATGTATGAATTAGAAAGTTATTTGTAACTGGGAGGTGAGGAATTTATTTGTAACTTCCTCAAGTAGAAAGTTATTTGTAACTGGTATGTGATGAAGAGGTGACATTGTGCATATATATGGGGATTATGAGAATTTTGTATATATGTTTTAGGGATACATGATACAGCTATTAGCATTTGAGTAAAAACAAAATGTGTTTTACTTGCCCGTGATAATTTGGATTTTGTAAGTGAGCTTATGTGTATTTTAGATGATATTCTTGAGATATTTTTTGTCTCAGGCATGCAAATTGGCTTGTGGCTTTGTAGATGGATGGTTGAATTCTATAAATTTCTTCATTGGGAATGACGTTGCTAGGAGTATTCAAAGTGTATTTCTTTGGAGAAAGCTGTACCATTTCTAGGTGTGGATAGGAATTTTTGGCTGGTCAGGTTGGCAGGTTGCATTCTGGAGATGTGGAATACTGTGTAATGTTTCAAAGACACTCTATATTCATGATTTGGATATATTTATGTGCCTCTCTTTCCTTTCATGTTCAGAAATTATCTATATATTGATCCATAGATAGAGATTAATGTATGCATTTTTTATGTGTTGTGGTATTGAACTCTCTGTGTGATTGCATGCAAGACTACCATTTTTGTGTTTTGTGTGTATGTAGGCACCCAAGTGATTAGGTGTATCTTCATGGATTTGTGGATGTGTGTATTTAGAATCTTTGTATACAGGATTATCAGGAATTGTGTTTTGTGTTTATTGTGGCATGTAATTCTTGATGATTTTGGTGATGTTCATAGAATGTGTGGTCCTGATATATAATTATGTTTAGTCTCATGCATTTGAGAAGTATAAATTGTTGGTGGCTGAGTGTGTTTTGAATTCATTGGGCTCTTGTGATGTGTACTCTGGCAGATGTGAGAGGTTCATTGTGTGCTTGAAAATATATTTGGATATTATGGAATGTGTGTATTTTAGAACTGTGGGATTTCATGTGGGTCTGTTGTGTAGTTCAAGAGATGACTGGTTGTATATTTTTGGTTTTCCAGGGTCTTTGCCTGTAAGATATTCATTGGGTATATATGAGCAGTGTATTTGTTGTACAGGTATGTGTCCAACTGATGTTGTACCTGTATGAATACTTGTAGGAATGTGCTTGAACATTTAGTTTGAATAGAGTATTTTTCTCCAAAAATTCATGTAGTAACAGGTGGTGTTTCTGTGCGTTTGGGATGGAGATATCTGATGTTCATCTGGTCAGAAGCCATGAGGTGTATTTTTGTCTAGAGGTGTTAATGAAGTTTTGTTTGTGTATTTGGGATTGGAATTCAAGTTAGTACCCTGGGGCAGGTAAATTTTGTGCACATATTCTTTGTGTGCTGGAGCTGCCAATAACCAGCTATGGTAGCTGATGCTGCTCATCCCTTTCAGTTTGGTGTTCAGAAGCATTGGATTAGTTAGTGTACAAAGTATATCTGTCTCAAGAAGTTAGTCTTGAGATAAATATACTTTGTACACTAAAAGTTAAGGCTTTCTTACCTACCTCTAGATTATTTACCAGAATACTTCTATTGTGTGTGTGTGTGTGTGTGTGTGTGTGTACCATTTTTTTTTATGAACAGGCATCTGTGTGAAGTAAATATATTCAGGCAACCATGTGTTCATATCTTACAGATTGCACATGCATTGTGAGTGGGGCATCAGGACACATCACAACAACTATAAAATATTTGTGCTGCTTTTCTCTGCCTGAGACAGCCAGTAATGAAGAGGCAGAGAGGTAAGAGAAGAAAGGCTTCATTTTTCAAGAATCCTTTTTGTCAGAAATTAATGCCTAGCTCCTGGTTTCATCTTGTTTAGTGCTGTTGAGTGAAATGTATACAGTGTATTATACATTTGTTCTCTCAGTATTGTTCTCTCAGTCTTGGGAAGGTGGGTCCAAGGGCAGTTCACTAGTGTTTGACAGAATGTCCTTTAGAGGATCTGGGGTTGTGTGGGTCTTATCTGGGTCCAGTGGACATTGAGCCATCTGTATCTGTGAATCTAAGATAATGTGATTGTTTAGATGCTTGCATTCTGAAGATGTGAGCATCTGGTTTCCCTTCTAGTCAGAATCTGCTCTACACCTCTGCCCATGTCTTTTCATTTGGACATTTCCTATGACCTATCAAGGAGAAGTTCCCAGTACAAGGGTTAGTACTTTTAACTAACTCTATGGTTAGTCAATATGATACAGTGAGAGTGTGGGGAGAAAGAACGCTATGTTTGTAAATCCAAAAGAAGAAAGTAGAGGAAAAAATTACTTTTAATTTAGGGTTCATCATCACTGTGTTCCCTTGAGTCTCAGAGGAGACTTGGTATGAGGACTATTGAGAAAGGCACGCACCATTGAGATTGGTGGGCTCTTTTAGATGGACTGAATGCTTTTTTTTTTTCTTGTGAGACAGATATGAGCTTTTGGGGACAAGGGGTAGATATTCTGGTATTGATCTTTAGTTTCCCCCTAAGATTCACAATTATACCTGTGTTTCGCACCTGATGGCACTATTGGGAGGTGTGGGAAGCTTTTAGTAAGTGGGACTCAGTTGATAAAATTAACTCATTAGAGATATGCGCCTAAAGAGGTACTGGGATTTCTGTGCATTTGTCTCTATTCTATTTTCTATTCTGTTACTCTTTGCTTCCCAGCTCTCATGAGGGGAGCAGAATGTAGTCTCTTCCAGATGTTCTGGAGTGTGTATTTGGGATTGGCCCAGGAGAGCAGGGCTAGGAGGAGCAGGGCCCAGGGAAGCAGGACCAGAGAGAGAAGGGCCCAGGGGAGCAATACCCAGGTGAGCAAAGCCAGGAGGAACAGGTCCAGGGGGAGCAGGGCCAGAGGGAGTGGGTCCTGGAAAAGTAGGACCAGGGGGAGCAGGGCCAAGTGGGAACAGGGCTCTGATGGAGTGGAGCCCATGGGGGAGCAGGGCCCAGGAGAGCAGGGCCAGATGGAACAGAGCCCTGGGGGAGCAGGAACAGAGGGAGAACAGCCCAGGGGAGCAGGGCCAGGTAGAGCAGGGCCTGGGGAGAAGGGCAAACAGGGAGTAGGGCCCAGGGGAGCAGGGCCAGGGGGAGAAGGACATAGCAGGAGTACGGCCCAGGGGAGAAGGGCCAGTGAGTGCAGGTCCCAGGGGAGCAAGGCACAGGGGAGCAGAGCCAGAGGTAGCAGAGCCAGGAGAAAAAGGCCAGGGGGAGCAGGGCCCAGGGGGAGCTGTGCCTAGGGGGAGCGGAGCCCAGGGCGAGCAGAACCAGGGAGAGCAGGGCCAAGGGAGCAGGGCCAAGGAGAGTAGGGCCCAGTGGGAGCAAGGCTCAGTGGGAGCCAGGCACACAGGGGAACCAGGGCCAGGAGGAGCAGAACCAGGGGAAGCAAGGCCCAGGGGTGCAGGAATGGGGGTGTAGGGCCAAGGGGAGCAGGGCCAGGGAAAGAAGGGCCCCAGAGGAGCAGGATAAGTTGGAGCAAGGCCAAGGGAGAAGAGGACCAGAGAGAGCAGGGCCAAGGAGAGCAGGGCTAGAAGGAGCAGAGCCCATAGAAAGTAGGGCCAGAGGGAGCAGGGCAAGGGGAGAAGGGCAAGGGGAGCAGGGCCAGGGAGAGCAGGGCCAGGGAGAGCAGAGCCAGGGAGAGTAGAGCCAGGAGAAAAGGGCCAGGGGGAGCAGGCCAGGGGGAGAAAGGGCCAGGGGGAGAAGGGCCAAGGGAGAGCAGCGCCCAGAAGGAGTGAAGCACAGGTGGGAGCAGGATCCAGAGAACGGGGCCCAGGGGAGCAGGGCCAGGTGCAGCAGGGCCCAGGGAGAGCAGGACACAGGGGGAGCAGGGCCCGGGGAAGCAGGCGCAGGAGAAGCAGGGAAAGGGGGAGCAGAGCCAGGGGGAGCAGGGCCAGGGAGTGCAGGACGCAGGTGGACTGGGGCTCATTGGAGCAGGGCCAGGGAGAGCAAGTTCCAGAGTAGTATCACCCAGTGGAGAAGCACCAGGGGGAACAGGGCCAGAGGGAGAAGGGCCAGGGGGAGCAGGGCCAGGGGGAGAAGGACCCAGGGAAAGCAGTGGCAAGGGAAGCAGGGCCTCCAGGATCAGGCCCAGGGGAAGCAGGGCCAAGGGGAGGAGGGCCAGGGGAAGCAGGGCCCAGGGAAGCAGGACCAGGTGGATCAGGGTACAGGGGGAGCAGGGCCAGGGGAGTGGTGCCCAGGGGGGCCCAGGGCCCAGGAGGAGCAGAAATAGGGGAAGCAGGGCCCAGGGGAGCAAGAATGGGGGGACTAGGGCCCAGTGGAGCAGGGCCATGAGGAGCAGGGCCTGGGGGGAGCAAGACCAGTTGGAGCAGTGCCCAGGGAAAGGAAGACCACGGGGAGCATGGCACAGGATATAAGGGCTAGGGGGAGCATAGGCTGCAGGTGTAAGGCCAGGGGGAGCAGGACCAGGGGAGCAAGGCCTATGGGGAGAAGGACCAGGGGGAAGCAGGGCCCAGGGGGAGTGAGGCACAGGAATCCAGGGCAATGGGGGAGTAGAACCAGGAGTAGCAGGGTCCAGAGAGTAGGGTCATGGGGAGCAGGGCCAGAGGGAACGGGGCCCAGAGAAGCAGGACCAAGGAGAGCAGACCCAAGGGGGGGCACGTCTCAGGGGGAGTGGAGCCCAGAGTGGAGCATGGCCCAGGAGAGCAGGGCCAGGAGTAGCAGGGCCCAGGAGAAGCAGGGATCAGGGCAAGCAGGGCCAAGGTAGCATGGCCCATGTGGAGCAAGAACATGGGGAGAAGGGCCCAGGGGGAGCAAAGCCCTGAGGGAGCAAGGCCCTGAGGGAGCAAGGCACAGGGGAACAGGGCCCAGGTGAGCAGGGCCAGGGGGAGGAGGGCCCATGGGGAGTAGTGTCATGGGGAGCAGGGCCCAGGAAAGCAGGACCAGAGGGAGCAAGGCCCAGGGAGCAGGGCCCAGGGGGAAAACGGCCAGTGGGAGCAGGGCCAGAGGGAGCGGGGCCAAGGGGGAGCAGGTCCCAGGGGGACCTGGGCCCAGAAGAGCAGAACCAGGGGAGAAGGGCCCAGGGGAGCAGGACTAGGGAGAGTAGGACCCAAGGGAACAGGGCCAAGGGGAGCAGGGCCCAGGAAGAGGAGAACCAGGGGGAGCAAGGCTCAGCAAAGCAGGGCTACGGGGAGCAGAGCCCACAGGGAGTAGGGCCAGGGGAAGCAGGGCAGGGGAGCAGGGAACATGGGGAGCAGGGCCAGGGAGAGCAGGGCTCAGAGGAGCAGGGCCAAGGGGAGTGGGGACAAGGGAGTAGGGAACATGGGGAGCAGGTCCAGGGGGAGCAGGGCCAGGGGGAGTATGGCCCAGGGGGAGCATGGCCAAGGGGAGCAGGGCCCAGAGGAGCAGGGCCAGGGGGAGCAAGTCATGTGAGCAGGGCAGGGGGAGCAGGGCCCAGGGAAGCAGGAACATGGGAGCAGGAATCAGGGGTAGCAAAACCCAGGGGGAGTGGGACACAGGAAAACTGATGCCCAGGCAGAGAAGAACCAGGGAGAGCAGGGCCCAGAGGAGCAAGGCCGGCGGGAGAAAGTCAGGGGAGCAAGTCAGGGGAGCAGGGCATGGGGAGCAGGGCTCATGGAAGCAGGAACATGGGGAGCAGGACTCAGGGGTAGCAAGGCCCAGGGGGAGCGGGACACAGGAAAACCGATGCCCAGGCAGAGAAGAACCAGGGAGAGCAGGGCACAGGGGAGCAGGGACAGGGGGAAGCAGGGCCCTGGGGAGCAGGGCCAGGAAGTGCAGGGCCCGGGGAAGCAAGACCAGAGGGAGCAGGGCCAAGAGGAGCAGAGCCAGGGGGAACAAGGTAGGGGGAGCTGGGCCAGAGTATGGGGTCCGGGAAAGCAGGACCAGGGGGAGCAT